>NC_044322.1:75078280-75738792 GCF_007399415.2 Gopherus evgoodei
GAAATTGTTCACTTTATTAATGTAACTTCTGTTCACCATTCACTACACTTGCCTATACTGTAACTTCTGTTCCATACTGTAATTCAAACCTCATTTTAAAACACTCACTCCATTTTGTAAAAGCTTCCTCCAACCTTCATTTTTGCAAACCCTGCTGTAATCTTATTAGTTTAGTTTAGATGTGTGAATGAGGTATGTATGAATGATGGAATCAACCTCTAGCCCCAGCCTGTCCTGATGAGATAAAGTTCAAATACCAACGGCTGAAGACCTAGAAAACAGCCCTAAACAAAGTAAGAAGCATCCACCCTAAAAAGAAAAGGACAACAGAACAACAGAAGGAAGATCAAAGCCAGGTCCAAGGCTAAAAGTCACACTTGCAATTGATGGGTGATCAATCTAAACCCAGAGGCAGCGTGACACAGCAAGACCTATAGACTTTGAATCCAAACTAAAAGCCTATAAAAAAGAAGGGTGAGATGAGAGACTCTGGGTAACATTCTGCTGCCAACATGGAAGAACATCGGTGCCTGCCCAACAGAGATCCAGCTCAGCCTTGTGCCCAGCTTTCCTGGCCAGTTAGCTGCCACAAGCTACGAACCCAAGCTGCAAAATCAAGCCATGAACTTAAGCTATCTTCAGGACTGGTAACTATGCAGCAGCTGCAGAACACCTGATGAATGTGTGTGTGTGTGTATAGGTATTAGGTATAATGTGAATGTGTGTGTGTGTGTGTGTATAGGTAATAGGTATAATGTGTGTGTATAAGAATTAAGATATTAGTTATTAGTCATAAATTGTTATCATAATAAATGTGGCATCTTTGCCTTGTCCCCTTTAATAAGATCCTGCTGGTTTTTACTGGTCTAATATAATTGGTATAAGAAGGGTAAGCCCCTGGTGGGCTGTGAGATGCTTTGTTTACCTGAGCATCCACAGGTACGGCTGCTCGCAGCTTCCAGTGGGTGTGGTTCACCGCTCCCGGCCAATGGGAGCTGCGGGAAGTGGTGGCCTGGCTTGCGCCGCTTCCCGCAGCTCCCATTGGCCAGGAACGGCAAACTGCAGCCACTGGGAGCTGCAAGCGGACATACCTGCACACGCTCAGGTAAACAAAGTGTCTCGTGATCTGCCAGGGGCTTACCCTGAGTAAGCCATGAACCAAGTTTGGGAACCTCTGCTAAAGACCAATGTTGGCACAAGAACAATTGGGTATAAACAGATCATGAACAAATGAATTCTGGAAATTAGAAGAAGGTTTCTAACATTACAGGGCTGAGATTGTGGGGGAAAACTACTTAATTCATTTTAAGAGTGAGTTGGACACATTTGGGAATGTGATTGTATGACAGGACTGTTAGTGAGGCAGAGGGCAAGGCTCAGCAGCCCTTGGGCTCATTTCCAGTTTGTCTTATGTTCCTAAAAGATAAGCTTCATGGTTTCATGCAGCCACCTGCAGGGATCAGGAAGGAATCCCACCCTCTAATGTGTTCTCTGTGTGTGTATACATATATGTGTTGGTCTCCTTCCTCTGAGGCAGTGTTTCCCAAACTTGGGACATCGCTTGTGTAGGGAAAGCCCCTGGCATGCTGGGCCAGTTTTTTACCTGTCCCATCCACAGGTCCGGCTGATCACGGCTCCCACTGGCCATGGTTAGCTGCTCCAGGCCAATGGGACGTGCTGGCTGCCACTTCAGTAGCTCCCATTGGCCTGGAGCAGTGAACCGCGGCCAGTGGGAGCCGTGATTGGCCAAACCTGCAGATGTGGCAGATAAACAAACCGGCCCAGCCCGCCAGGGGCTTTCCCTACACAAGTGGCGTCCCAAGTTTGGGAAACATTTCTCTGAAGTATCAGGGATGGCTACATGTAGATAGAGTTTGGACATTGGCCAGGATGGGCTAGGGCTCTGAGGTGATACTGGGCATTTTCTCTCTCCGGTGCTCAGCTGGCCGGTTCTTGCTCATATGCTCAGAGTCTAGCTGATCACTATATGTGGGGTCTGGAAGGCATTTTCCCCCAGGTCAGAGTGCCAGTGACATTGTGGGGTTTTCACTTTTCTCTGCAGCCTGTGGGCATGAGTCACTTGCCAGGATTATCTGAGTATATCTCACTTTAGTGATTTTCCTGCCATTGCAGGAGCCTCATGTACTGGTGTGCCTTGGTCTTGTCTATTCTCTGCTTATGACACGTAACAGCCCAATCTTCTGCAGGCTGTAATACTTTGATCTAATTTTAGTTTAGTACGTGGGTGCTGGGTCATATTGATGGCCTGTGGAATACAGGAGGTCAGACTAGATAACCTTAAACTCTATTACTTTATATAAGATACAAAGAATGATATTTTTAAATATTTTGTTATAAATACAGCTTCAAGAAGTTTGTGTTGATCTTACCATCTTCCCTGAATGTACACACATATAATGCAATACTAACTGAGGAAGCTACAGTATTTGCCAAGTCATAAGAATGGTGTTTGTCTCCGTTTTGCTTTTTAGTGAATACCAACACACTAAGAAAAACTTTTCATTTCCTTTTTCACATGTGTAGTCCATGAGCGGTAACAGCTCTTAACATGCTAAATGCATTCCTGGACTGAGTGAAATGCATATCAACAAGCAGAATGCCCAAGAGCTGTTTCGGTGATACTGGTTTTCCTGACGCTGACTCCTGTTTAGTGGACTAGAAAGGGGCAATACCATACCTTAATATCATCTTGTTAGTATTGCAGTACTGCCCAAAGGCCCTAATCAGGGTCAAGGTCACATTTTGCTAGGTTCTGTACAAATGCATATGCAAAGAGTCCCTGGCCCTCAGAATTTACAATATAAAACATAAAAATGTGGCAGCAGAAGAAAATAGAATGAGAATAAGGGAAGAGAGAACTACAATATGTAGGTACTTAAAGTTATGTTCATGTCTTGGTTGCTTCCACTTCATGTAAATATGGAGTATGTATTAGGACACGGACACACAAAAACTATGTGTATATAAATAGATGAAAATGGAGAGATAAATTATGCTCACACAAAAATTAAACATGTAGAAGGTTTGTGAATGCAAATTCAACCCAACTGCTCAAGACTCCTTCCATAAAAAGGGTTTTATTAGAGAACTAATTAAAATTGTATATAAGCCAAGAGCCTAACGTATGTTCTTGAGCATGTGGTTTCTGACTTGGGTGGGAGATGGTTCCAGTAAATGAGAATGCACAGTTATGCCAAAACTCTTTCTTTGTCCTTAAGTTTTATAACAAACATTTATTTGCTCTTTTGGGGGTTGGGTGTAACGGTGAATATGCTAGATGTATATCTAGTCAAGTTATCAGAATATTTGAATTAGGTTTTGTTTTTCACTCTGCAGTGTCAGCTATCTGCGACTGGTCATGTCCCAAGGGGCATAAAATATATGTGTATCAAATAAGAGAAAGTTATTGGGGTTATCAGAGAGTTATATCTCAAATGCAGATACTATGGCATTTTAAAGGAGATTAGTGTAGATCAAGGGTCTCAAACTGGGGTCGTGACCCTTTGGGGATCTCAAGGTTACTACATGGGGAGTCAGGAGCTATCAGCCTCCACCCACAAACCCGCTTCACCTCCAGCATATATAATATAAATAAATATAAAATATATTAAATATATAAAAAATGTGTTTTTATTTATAAGGGGGGGTTGCACTCGTAGGTTTGCTGAAAATCACGTAAAAAATTTCCATTAATACCAGAGTTAAAATAAATTTTGGAAAAGGCTAGTTTAGCTTTTGTTGATAAGGCAGTAAATATTTCATTACAGAAACTGAAAACAGCATACACAGTTTTCAAAAGGAGAGTGTCCTTTCTATAACACCTCAAATAACTTATTCAATTTAAACATAAGAATGACATTCAGGTTTCACTTAAGATTGTTTCAATCTAAAAATTATAAGTATGTGCAGACAGAAGAAGGTTCTAATCTGATGTCCTAGTAACCACAGTATCTCAGCCAAATATGTTGGCTTATCGAGAACCAACTCTTGTGCCCCATGACTGCTTTTTTTTATTACTTGCAGCAGCTCCTAGTCTTAGCTTTGGCACTGAGTTAAAAAGAAATCTATTGGTCTTGACAACACACACTCTCTACCACTAATAATGCTGATCTTTTTGTGCAATCCTATTTAAATTTAAAAAAAAAAATATGCATCACGAAAGGATTCCTAACTTACAGGCTGCTGAAATGATGACAACTTGTCTTAATGATAACTGCTGTCAAACACTTCAACTAACCTCCTTCCCAGGATCATTTGCAATTTTGAAGTACACTTTCAGTATAGTTGGAAAATTTGTTACTCTCTGATGAGCAAGCATGGATACTGAAAGTGTAGACTTACAGATTTTGTTAAAGGTGCACATAATAGTTTTTTGGAGAACAAATTCTTCTCCTATTTTGCTGCAACAAGTATTGATCTTGGGCCTGATCCATGGTCCACTGAAACCAATGGCAATCTTTCCATTGATATTCATAGGCTATGAATTAAGCCAATGGAGTCCAATCCTACTCCCATTGTGTTAATGGTAGATTGACTTCAATGGGAGTTGAGGTCACTCAGCCCTTTGGAAAACCAGGCCCTAAGACAGAATGGACTTTAGAAGTAGACAGCAATAGAATCAATTAAACAAATGGATCAATTAAACAGATGGCTAACAATATTTTGAAAGGGGAATTAAAGCATAAGAATGGCCACACTGAGTCAAGACCAATGGTCCATCTAGCCCAATATCCTGTATTCTGACAGTGACCAATGCCAGACACTTCAAAGGGAATGAACTGAACAGGACAATCATCAACTTATCCATTTCCTGTCATCCAGTCCCAAGGTCTGAGAGTCAGAGGTTTAGGGACACCCAGAGCATGGGACTGCATCCCTGACTATAGTGTCTAATAGTCATTGATGAACCTAGTCTCTGTTAACATATATAATTCTTTCTTTAATCCAGATCTAAATTTTGCTTTCACAACATCCCCTGGTAATGAGTTTCACAGTTCGATCATGCATTGTGTGAAAAAAATATTTCCTTTGTTTGTTCTGATGTCTATTAACATCAAGCAAAATGCAGCTACATATACATTGAATCTATAGTTATTATGCTATACTGTACTGTGCAGAGCGGGTAGATTAGCTCCTTATATTGCCCAAGACACATGATATTCTCTTTCCTTGACCAGGCACATCATTTGAATCAATCATGATTGGACCCTTCTGGCTTCTCTTGGACTTTCTTAAAATATAATGTCTTTATTAGATTTCATTACCATAACTTTTTCTCATATTTAAATTTCCCATTGATTTTAATTAATTTCTCCCTAAGCTCAGGACCTTGGAGAGCTTAGGTTTAAAAAAATTGGGGGAGGGAGAAGAAAGAAAAGAGACAGAGGCTTCTTCACCAGGTGGGATTTCCCAAGTTCTCACAGCTATAATTAAAAGTCATTCTAGTTCCAGCTGATGGATTGACACAAATATGTCTCAGAAGAAAACAGAGTAATGCATAAATGCTTAATGACTCATATTCAAAACTTACAATTTTTTTTAAAGTCAGGTGACAAGGACAAGGCAGATTCAGACAATGCCTGAGTATTTGAAGGCTATATATATATATATAAAATTGCCTTTTGACAGATTAGAGGTGGTAGCAGCAAGCTGCAGATCTGAATGTCAGGGCTATAGCGACACTAACAGATAATTACCATCTCCACAAATATCTGTGAATGGAATCACTTGTTTTAATACAGATAAGTTTAGTGTAAAAGTTAGAGGGCTGGTATGAGAGATATGATAAATGTGGTCATGATAGAAAACAATTTTTAATTTAGTATGCCCTATCAATCTAGATAGCCCATGAATATTTACCATTAATTCAGTAGGCTGGAACAGAGAGAGAGAGAGAAAGAAAGAAAAGGAAAAATAGAAGCTTTGACCTAAACAATGACTGTTAAAGAAAGAGAACCTTCAGCAGTTTCAATAAGAACAAATTTTATAGGCAAGCTAAACTGGTGGCTGCATGGGAAACACGTTTGGGAAACCATTAGAAACTAAAGTCATGTTCCTGTTGTTTTATTTTTTTTATAAGACAAATGGTAACAATTCCCAATATGTACTGCTGTTTTCTAGATTACACATGAAAAATGTGCGACATTAGTGGGCTAAAATTGAAACATTTACTGAAATTCAAAACAAGCCTGTTTGATCACATCATACTTCTCAGCAGGGATACCATTTGCGGGGTGCTAAGTGGGGCATATAAGAAGCTAACACGAGTTGTGAGTGTAATGAACTAAAATTAATGGCTTATATAAAAGAAATGTTGTGTCCATTATTTTTAGGATAATCTTAATGAAGATGTCACCTGTCCAGAACAGAAGTGTCCAGATTTTAATTCTCTTTTCATATCTCAGTGTTCAGACACAGGACAGAAAAGGTAAGTTCTTATAGCTATTACTGTTGCAGCCATTCAATCCAACTGTATTAAAGTGATGGTTCTTACATTTTGCACCTTATCCCAAAGAGCTAATTTCTTCTGACTCATGTTTCCCAGAGAATTTTTTTACTAAGAGAAACAGCTCCTATTTCTAACTCCTCTTCCACTGAAACCATTTTCCAGCTCTATAAAGCTTGCTCAATGTTTAAGTGTAGTTTCAGTAAAAATTCTGTATGAAATATAATTCTTTTAAATACTGAAGAATTCAGTTAATATTTCTAGTATACATTGAACATAACAACTTTGTACCCACAACATGATGAAATGGTATTACAATTAATAGAAACACTAATAGGCCATTAATCTAACTCATACATTTGAAGTCAGATAGTCAATTAAATTGAAAATAAATTACTTAATATGCAGCAGTCTCATTTTAAACTGTTGGGTATTGTTGCAGCGGAGTATTACTCTTGCCTTTTTCCCCATGCATGGCCCAATATCCATGGTGCTCAGCACCTCTGAAAATCAGCTCATCAGAGTCAATCACATGGAAAATTATTTTTAGCAACTGGTATTTTTTGTTGGAGGATTATAAATGTAAAAATTATCTGAAATCATTATTATCTCTCATGAAAATACTACAAAAAGTGCAGAGCTCTTCTTCAGGTCTGGGAAACTAACTCAGAGTGTCACTGCTAAATACAAGCATCTTAACAGGAGAAGTATAAGAGTTTTGTGTGAGCTCAAAAGCTTGTCTCACCAACAGAATTTGGTCCAATAAAAGATATTACCTTACCCATCTTGTCTCTCTGATAGCGTGGGACCAACACGGCTACACCAATACTGCATATACTAGTGCAGTCATTTACCTAGATCATGAGGAAATAGTTCAGGCCTACATTTGTTATATCTATCCTTCTATGTAATATGTATTTAGTTTTTCTCTTTATAGCTATTATCAACAATATCATACTCCTTACTAGACTATAAAGTAGGAGAAGAGACAGAAAAACCATTTAGGGTCTCACTTATGCTACAACATTAAAAAATAAACAATAATGATGATAACAATACATTAATATTTAATAATAAAATAATAATGAATCATAAATACCATGAAGGTACTGAGAACAGCTTATCGTATATATATTTATATCAATATCATAAGGACATAAAATCCATAAGAGCATAAAATCCATGTTACCTTTCTCAATATGTATTCTTTTTGTCTCATGTCCAACCTCATGACCAGCCAGATCACCTTCTTTAGGGCCAGGTAGGACGTTAGGTGATAAGCCCATCAGCATCTGGTTCATGGATAGCCCATTCTGATGTACCGCTGCTAGTCATAGACACAGAGACAGAAAACCAACAATAATATTAACACACATACACTAACTTACAATAATTTTGACAATATTACTCATGTCTGTATTTTTTTAGATACTGTCTCAATTGTACAAGAAAACTAATAACCTTAATGTCATTTAATTAGTAATATTAAATCCACTCAGAGGGAGCCCCTTTTCCCCACTCATTCTTTCGATTCAATGCTTCATTTAAAGCTGCTAACTTTGGCATCTTGGGTTGCACAGCATGTTTCAAAACACTACACAAGAGCTAAAACTCAGGACGAAGTACTATTGGAGAAGCTTCATGAGAGATGAATAAGATTTTTAAATTTGATTTGACAAATGTGCATATTAGTATCCTAAATTCCATAGGCTAAAAGCACTGATGCCTCTCATGTAAGAAAGCAAATACACCATAGAGAATAATCTTGAAATGGTAGGCAGACTGGCTAGCTAGTCTGGTAGGTCCTTTCCATATCTAATTTCTATTGTCTCCATTCAGCCGGCCCCTAAACCCAGCCTTCTGAGGCACAAAAGCCAGAGAATCCCATATAAGCCAGTTGGGCAAGAGGCTGACATATTCTGACAAAAAAACTAGCCCAGAAAGCAATGGCAAAAACAAATAACCTAAGAATGAGGTTCAGGGAACTCCTGTAGATTAGCTCTCCACTCCTTTCTCGGATTGATCCCTATTTCTCAAGCAGCCATCTTGCTCCTGCAGGTACCACACATGGAGAAGCAGTTATTAGAAATAGGATGCGGGGTGGCAAGTGGAACAGGATTAGGTGTTTTATTTTAAAATTTAAAAAATTGTCTGCAGTGACTGAGGAACTCTATTACCCCAGGGACAATATGGAGAGCTTCAGACCTCTGCTGCTATTCTGTGACTATGGGATTTACCACAGAATCCAGGCATTGTTGTAATATTTTGCTCTACAATCTACAATTTCATTTTTAAAAACTGTTTTGTTACTCATGGTTATGAAAATAATCTTGAAAATATGATTCAAGTCTAAACCAATATAGTGTTAACTTCCTGAGTCTGCAGAAAGTCTGAAACAGCCATCTAATGTGTTTATCTAATTAGAATCCCAAAATGCCTCCCTATGTTTACACAGGAGCTAAAAATCTCAACTGTCTCTTATTAAGGGACCAAAACCTTCAGTTTCACCAACTGACAACTTCAGCAATGCAGTGATGTGTTAATACAAAAGTCTGCAACCTAGCAAAAAATGAAAAGGTGTGGACAGGGTTAAATAAATTGAATTTAATATGCATAAAATAATATGGTCTAAACCTTCAATTTCCAGGCTGCTGAACTGGAGTACCTCAGATTCCAGGGATCCACAAATCCTAGTCATGGAACTTTCACAACAATTTCACCAAATTTCACAGTTTAATTTGATTCTATCCCTTGTGAGTTCTGAAGTGAAAATATTACTTGTATCACATTTCCCATCCTAACGTTTGTGCAGATTTTTTTAAAATGTATTTCACCTAGAATTGTTTTTTTTTAAAACTGAACTATCCCATAAAATGTCACTTCTGAAGTCAGCTTTAATATAGAAGTCCAGCTAGGGTAACAGGATTAAGTAAAACTGTAAAATACATAAATGTGTCACAGTTTATATATGTTCAATTCTGAAACTAGTCTAGCAAATTGCTTTCTCACTTCTATTCTGTTTCATAGTTTATATCTTTATGCTTAATATGACATAATGGCAGTTTTCATCAATACCTATTAATGAAGCATCATACATTACGATACTGTAAACTGGGGAACTTAATGTTGGGCAATAGCTATTGCAGCTGAACTTCAGAACATACTACATCTAGATCTAATTAGAATTAAGGTATTTTGATTAGAAAAAAATAGCTTAACTTAATCAAATTTAAAATGTTGACAAGGAGAAGAATGTGACCTACGGATTCTGTCTGACGAACTCTCAGTCCGTGCAGGTGAGCTGGACACACTGCTGCTTCGATGAGATGACGGATGGCTGCCAGGTCTTCGACCTTCTTCAAGGGAAGGAGCAGGAGACGGACTGTCTGGAACACGTTCCTACACTCCCCAAAAAACAAGATAACCAATTAAAGACAACAGCTCTCCTATTTATTAAACATCATTTTCTCCACAGGAGCTCTGTTATTTGAGCAATATTTAATCCCACTCTGCTCAGTTACTCTTGTTTATTTCTGGGGTTGAGCTCTCCAGGACTTGTGGTATGGGATTTTCAGAGAAAGGTTCATACCTCTAGAACACCAGAGCCTGACTTCTATAATGCAGCAAAAGACTTAACCATTGAGTCAGGCTTTTTCACTGACTCTTTCAACTATATTTAACAGCAGCTTGTTTTTTATGTCATGGAGTTATGTTTGAAAAAAAATGTATTTTGGCTGTTTTAAGTGATTGCAGTAACCAGTATCGTGAGAAAGTGGATGCTATTATAATTTTATAAATAAATAAGGGCAACACTGTGACATCCTTACTCATGTGTTGAGAACCTTACTCCTCAGATGGTCACATTCATTTCAATGGGACTATCGGATGAGTAAAATACTCACAATCTGGCACTAAATAAATAAAATAGCTACAGCAGAAAGCTTTTGACATACTAACTAGTTGCAGAGAAAATGTATTGTGTTCATAGGAACTCAATATTTTTTGAATGAATCCTTTCTGAAATAGGTTGGGCCTGTGTTGGTAAAAAAAATCTGTACTGGAAGTTAATATAAGAATCAGAAATATCTGATATTTATGCAGCTTTGGTGCAGAAAGACTGAACAAAGGGAGGTGAGTGTTGCTACTAGAGAAGGAGAAGTTACTTACCTGTATGGTAACTGGGAGTTCTTTGAGATGCTTTAATGCTCCACCTTAGCTTGTGCACGTGCCCTTACACACTTGATCAGAGATTTTAGTTAGCTGTGCCTGCATTAAACATATCCTCATGCTCCAGTGTGAGGGTATAGAAGGAGGGCAGACCACCACTCCAGTTCCTTTTCAACCATAAAGTTGAAGTAAGACTTCACATCAGAGGAGAATGAGGTTGGGTGGTGGAGCACCCATAGAAACAAAACATCTTGAAGAACTCCAGTTATTGTACAGATAAATAACGTCTCCTCTTTTTTTTTTCCCTCACTAAATTTAAAGGAACTATCACAGGCCCTGATCCCGCTTTCACTGAAATGAACAGAAAGGCTGCCATTGACTTAAATGGGAGTTGGATCAGACTGAAAGTGTGTAAAGTTAAGCACGTGTTTTAATCTTTTCAGGATCAGGGCCTAAATAAACAGGGTGAAATCCTGGCCCCATTCACTTCACTGAAGCTAGGATTTCACTGCAGATTTTCAGAGGAACTCAGTTCCCAATTAGTCACTTAAACAAGTGATTAGATTTCCAAAAAGTGCTTGGAACCCTACAGCTCCCTTTGTGACTAACTTTTCTGCTTGACTTACAGACCCCCAAAGGAGTTTAAATAAAGGTATATAACGTATTTTAGGTTTAAAAAAATTATAGGAAAAAAATTCCATTTAAAGAAGTTTATCATTCATTGAGGATGCTATTTTATTTCTAAATATCCATTTAAAAGTTCTTTCAAGTACTCTCTATATTTGACTTTTCTCAGAGATACATTAATTGAGCAGATCATTTCATTTTCTCTCACTGAAAGTCAGGATTTCCTGAATAATCCTGATCAGAAATTTGACAAAAAACAGAAACTTAATTTTTCCGTATTGCTTTCCAACCAATTTTATTTCTGACATAATTCAATAATACAACTTCTGTTTGCGTTAGTAGCACACATGAAAGATTGCTGCCGTTAATGCATATGAGCCTCTTGCAGAAAGAGCATGCTGTTCTTTCTTAAACCCCAGAAAGAATTTCCAACCGCTCTGATTGTGACTGTACAGCACACATAGTAGCTGGATGAACATTTGGTTTGGTAGCTGGATGAACATTTGGTTTGGTGAATGCATTCCAAAAGAAATGAACAACACATCTATCTATACTAATCAATAAAACTGCTCAGGTTAAAGTTTACTGTGAATGTTTGCTATGCAGGCTGTCGTGATTGCACAGGGACTCAATGGGCCTATTAATGGACAGGGTAAGGACCTTTTAGAACAATGTATCAAGACATTTAAGTGGATTCCACTTTAATAGTCTCTATTTTTTAAGTTAAAAACATTGATGAGGAAAGTTTAACTGCATCATAGCTCTAGGCTTATTATGAGTTTGATTGTGTTTATATGCCCATGAACCAAGTAGTCAAGTGGAGGATTAGAATGCAGATGTTCTCAGAACATAGAAGATACATTTCTTTAGATTTAGGAGGATTTAAGTATTCACAGTGTACAGATTTGGTATAAATTGAAACAGACCATATCTAATAATTTAATTTAATATATAATTTCACAGTTTGGCATACAATGTATTGGTCTTTGAAGGGTTTCATTAAAATGAAATCCAGTGAACATATAAGATTTGAATACAGAGTTTCAGAGTAAATTAATTTATTTAAACCACTTAATTTGCTTACCCTATTTATTTATGTGTGCTATTACAGCATATATTATAAGAGGCAGACAGCAGAAGAAATGCATAGGACTAACTAATATAATTATTACTGAAACAAACCAGATAATAAGTTTTATTCACATGTAATAAGACATAGTAAGAGAAAGTCTATGATGGAACTATGTAAACTGGGTTTATCAGTTCATTTGTGGAATACTCTTTAACCTCAACAGACAAGGGACTGAACTATGCTTAGGCAAGAGTATAATTAATGTAATACCTCAGCTCAATGCTTTCTAGTTTTGCTTTGAATCTCCACCAATCAATAATATACAATCTCTTGTAATTTTCTGTCTTTATTAAAGCTAGCTGCAATAATAAATGGAAATGCTAGTAATAATCAATTTAAATACTCCGTTGCTCTAAAAAGGGCATACGAATAAACTAATGGTGCTGGAATATCAACATAGGAATGTTATTCTATCCTTTCACCAGGGTGTTTGTGGAGAAAAAGATGGATGTAGGTAAACTTACATTTCAAAAACACTTTATTTTAAAAACTTTTTAAAAAGGAAATTTATAAAAATATGTTCAGTTAATAAATCAGACTAGACTTCAACAAAATACACTCTCATAGCTGTCTTTTGACTGATGTGAAATACTACTTTGGGACCAATAGGTCTAAATTAGAGGAAGAAGAGTCAAAACTTCCTGAATTTTAATCCTGGCTCTGGAAGTGACTCTTTCCAGGGCCTTGTGAATGTCTTGCGTCTACGCATTTTTTTTTCTAAAATGTATTCCCATCCTTTATCAATTCAACTCCACTGAAGTATAGACCAAGCTGCAGGCTGTGGCTGACACTCTGTTCCCACCATTGCTATAAAAGAGGGACATTTTCCAGTGGCAAAATCTGTGGGTGTCTAATGCACTAGTGGGCAACCTGCAGCCAGCACATCCCTGCATCCCACACCGCTTCCTGCAGCTCACAGTGGCTGGAAATGGTGAACTTGCAGCCACTGGTTCCTACGGCCAGCTGTGCAAATGTAAACAAACTATCTGGTGGCCTTCCGCTGGTTGCCCATCACTACTCCAATGCATACCAGAAGCTTTACTAAAAGCCAGGTATATTGGGGAAGATTCTCTTCCACACTCTACTACCTCTGAGTCATTTAGGTCCAAGTCATAGACTCATAGCTAAGGATTCCAAAGCCGGTCCTGACCTCTCACTTGGAACTTCCAGAACAGTGAGAGAGTCAGGGACCTAGCGGAGACATGCCAAGGGCAGGAGAGATTGTATATCATTGCAGTGCTGTGAACTCCAGCAATCTCCTTTTGATAGATGGTCCTTTGGAGAACATTGCTAGCTGGCACATGTTAGAAAAACCTCCATGCGGAAGACCAGGCAACTATAACTATCTCCTTAATGGCCACAGATGCTCCCTCCTGTGATATGCTGGCCCATTATATGTACTACTTTCACTTCTAGCATTCATTTTCTGGTTCTACCCAAAAGAGAATTAACTTTGTCGAGCAAGAGCCACCAATTCAATGGCATTTCTAAAAACTTATCACCACAAAATTGTACTGTATTACCAAAAGCCAGTGAAATTTGTTAAAAAGAAACAGTCAGCTCTCCAACTTTATAATTAGGCCATAAGCCTCTATCCTGGAGCATGCAGGTGGATTTCTCTTCTACTCTGGTTATTTAGGATTTGCTTCATACCCCTTTAAAATTGAGTATTGCTCATGATTCTAGATGTTTAATTATTTGTTTTCTTTGGATATTTACTGCATTATTTTATTGGTAATAAATGTTAGATATAAGGGTTTGTAATTACCAGGATCACTCTTATTTCCATCTTTAATGATCACTGAACATTTGCTTTTTATCTGGTTATCTGTAACCTCCCACATTTCTTTTTTGTGGCTATTGAGAAATGTTTGGCATATGTTCTTTTTCTCCAATCCTGCCTGGCAACGGAAAGACAGGCTTACAGACAGGTTTCACTGAGAAGGAAACCAGAGGCAAAGATTTGTCTAATCTATCATATGTAGCACATAAACCCCACTCTGCCCTCTTCTTTTCAGCCTTACAGAATTCTAGAAAGCATTGATCTAGCCAGGGATCCAGCAACTCTTCTGGGCATTTTAGGATACCTTTTAAACTATTAGCTATTAGTAGTATGACATAACTTTGCCTACAAGCACCCCTAAAGTCAAATACAATAAGGGCCTGCTCTTCAAAATAGCTCAGCTCTCATTTAGGCACCAAAATAAGAGGCCAGATTTTCAAAAGAGCTAGTTATAAGTGTCACAATGGGATCTGCTGGGTGCTATACCCTTTTGAAAATCTGGTCCTTATTCTGATGCCTAAATGGGAGCTTAACTCTTAAAAATTTGTTCCCAGATGTGGATCCTGAGCATTTGAAAATCTGGCACTGACCTCATTTGGCCCCATAATCTTTCCACCAGGAAGCACTTGTGTTTTACCACAGAGGAGATGGAGCATCCTTCCTCACACCTTTATTTCCCTGGTATTAGAAGTTTCAGACTCACAATATCCAGTCTCTTTAAAATGAATTGATCACCTGGATCGGTCAGTCCCTTCAGTCCTCACATAGACTGCGCTCATCACAAGGCATCTTCCATTCTTCTCTTATACTGGCCTTCCTTCTCCATGTGTGACCATGCCTTTTCACAATAAAATCTTCTCATCTCTTTAATTAATTAATTAAAAATTTTTCCTAGTACCCTCTGCCCTCCTTCATGTGGTTTCTGATAAATGGGAAAAGGACTCTCAAAGCAGTTTCCTTTCAGGATCTAGATTTTCCTGTCAGCCTCCATGCCACAGGATCAAGAAAAGGTCACATTCCACATTATCTTTGGATGCAGTCACATTTCCGGAGGACACAAAAAGGTATATAGTCTCTTGTTTTACAAGACTTATGAGGTTGTGGTGATCACCCCTAGAATCACTACCCACTCCATCTGTGTTCCAGAGCACTCCAAATAACCTTGTGAAACCTTCCATCTGATCATCTTTTCTCAAGCTGGATGAAGGGAGTCCCATGAGAAAGGCTCCTCTACTCTGTTTCCTACTTGCCTTCTTCCTCCTATTCCAGTTCACACAGAAAAGAGTTTCATCAGCCCTCTTCTCCTTTTTTGCAGGCAGTTATTTTGATCCAGCAGCTCCATCTCATTCTCTCAGGAAAAGTACCCCATAACCAGAACTCTTCCTCTAGAACCCTGCCACAAAGCACCCTTATTGAAGTTTAGCTGGCCCAGGCTTCAACCCCTGTACTTGCAGACCTCCTCTTCATTCCAAGTGAGGGCACCTCAAGCAATTTGTATGAGGTTAGTCCCTTCTCCTCCTCATAAGGTAGGCAAGGGAGATGGGTCAGTGCTGGGCATATAATCAAACTTCTTCTAGGCCCTTGTCACTTGAGGTTTTTGCCCAATAACGTTGTCCCTTAGCACTGTAATTTCCAGGAAGCAGAAATCCATGCTCTTTTAGACAAAATGTTAATCTGCCCAGTTTCAGAACAGAGAAAGAGGGGGATTTCCTCCATGTACTTCGTGGTGTACTACTGAATGTGTCAAGAGTTTCTACCTTGTTCTGCACTCTCCTGTAAACCTCAGCAACTGCCAGTCAACATTTTAGATGTAAATTCCTAAATTCATTCTCAGGCCATCTCTGATCAGTGTCCCTTCTATTCAGGGTTCTCCCTTGTGTCTTCTGCCCTAATTCTGGTCTGGTTGATCAATCATTTCTTGGACCCTTTTGCAGTTTGCATAATCATCATCCTGTGGGCTAATTTTCACCTTTCTTCTGTTTAGAGATCCCTGCTCTTTGGTACTCTTTGTCTGTCCTCAGTCAGTTAATACTATGGCAATGCTTTCCCTCCCAGTCAAGGGCATCAGAACCTTTGAAGAAGTGGGGGGAGGGCAAGGCCAAAATGCCCATTCCCTCCCCATGGCTGGCTGCTCAAGACTTTGATGGTCTTGAGGTTGAGAGCAGTTGGTGAGAACAGGTTCCTTTGAAAAAGTTGTTGATTGCCCTACTTGAAGTAAAAAAAAATAAAAAAACAACAACCAATCATTCCCTACTTCATGTTCTCAGATTGGAGCATCTGGTGTTGAAAAAAAAGATGGACATTCAGGTGCCAGGATGTGCTTCGTAACGGGGCCCTGGTACTGAGTAATGGGGATTGCGGTTCTCCCCCAACCATCAGGTCTCCAGGGTACCAGAGCTCATGCGGTACACTGGCCTCATTCAGTACTGCGGAGGAGTGTCTATGGTACTTTGTTGGTACCAATGGCTGAGAAGGTGCAGAGCACTCTGTAGATGAAAGTTTTGTTGCACCTTCTACAGTGGAGCTCCCATAGGGACACTACTTGAAGAAGAACAAATGCTTCTGATAGCCACCTATTTTACAGTACATAAAAGACAATACAGAGAAACAACTACTTTGAAGTCCATCTCTGATCCTCCTAATGAACAACAAACTGGTTTGAACAGGTTCAAGAGACACAGGGAGACAAAGAACTTTGCAGTGGACAAAAGGGGAACCTTTGAAAACCAGGAGAAGGGAGAGACAAAGAGACTGTGAGGAACCTGAGGGAATCCCAGTCCCTACAAGTGGGGCTGTCCGGATAAACTAGGCCTAACTCTGATATAGGCAAGAGAGATATATGTGAACTGTTTATTATGCTGAAACTCTTTTGCTCTTGTCTTACTCTGCTCCTACTATTTATATTAAACAATACTTTTATTTGCAAGTATTGTTTTGGCTAACTATATTTCCACACCAGACAAAGTTCCCACAGGGGACACTTACAGGGCTCGAACACAGTTGGGCCTACTGAGGAATCACAGTGGATGCATAGATTGAACTACAGAAAACAGACTCAGAGAAGGAGAGATGCAGGGGAAGATGCAAGCCCTGTCTCCTGGGGGAGGTACACTCGGAGAGACTAAAATAGAGAAAAAGTGGCATTTAGCACCAAACAATGATACAAACCATTCTTGAAAATGCCACAAAGCCTCATGGGACAAAGTCTGTGCTTGTGTGGACTCTCATAAGAATTTCTGGCTATTATATTGGACTTGCTTCTCCTATGAATGTGTCCATATGGCTCCTTTAAAAAGATGGTTTTGATTGCAAAAGCAAATTTGGACTCAGCATTTCCTAACTTTTGACTGCTTGACTTCACAACATTAATACTGATATTTTAACATAATTTTTAATTGGGTTTTTTTGCTCATTTTGGTGGTTGGATGCAATTATAATTTACATACACATGGGTGCAGACAATAAGATTACTTTTATTTTTTCATTATGATATTGCCAGTTCTAGCAGTATTCCACATTTAATATTTCACCTATCACTGAAAATGTAAAAGAAAACATTTACAATACATTCACTATATGTGCATGTGCCGCAGAGGCTCATGGGTGGTTCATTGCTCTGTGTCAGCAACTCTTATCAGCCCTGTCATACTCATCACACCTAACACAGTATTGTTGTGATAGATACCCAAAAAGTGGCATGTAATTTATCACTGGAAAACTAATATCTCACTGATCATTAATATTCTTGTGTGCTGCATGTACAAGGTGTATACAGAGAGTTATAAATATGTGTTAGAATTATGTTCTTAAAATGTGTTTGGCAAGTAATAAATAAGCCCAATCTGCCTTAGAAAAAGGATTGTGTATTTGTTTGTCTGACCTGTGTGGTTCTCAGGCACAAACCATGAAGGTATATTTACATAAAAGGTAAACACAGCCAACAAACTAGCAAGTGAGGAAGACAGCATTTTGACTGCAAAGGCAGAGGGTCTGAACCCGAATGATAACCAATCAAATCAACTGATTGTATACAATATTACTGTATTATAATTGCGTATAGAGTAAGGTCATTTATGAAAGCTTGCAACACCCTGGTGATTAATATTGTTGTGAAATGAGAAATTAGGATACTCACTGATATTATGCTTTACAGTCTGTGACCAAATACAAGGAGAAACATTTTTTCTCCCAGACAGAATGGAAGGCAGCTATCTATCCTGTCTCCAATGTAAACTAATCAGCGTGGAATCCAAACAATTGAAGCCCCATTTACATACAAATCAGCAGGGGAGTGGAAGCCTACCTGCCTGCTGAAACAGGGTCAATGAACTTTGGGAAAATAGCATGGTGTCTACATCCCAGCAGGTGAGAGAAGCTTTGTCTGGGCTTAGTTTTCAAAGAATATGTTTCAAAGGTTTACTGTGACTAGACTATAAAAAGAAAAGGGAGAGAACCACATAGCTATCCATCACCTGGGGGATTCAAGGACCAGAGCTCTTGAAATCACAGAATGCTGGATTCTTCAGTCAATGGTGTTGAAGCCTTTGGGAACTGTATATAGGTGAGAAACCTGTTCAGGCAAAAAGTATAACTTGCTAAAATTAAGTTTAAGTGTTAGAAGCACAATTTTACTTTTTTATTTGTAACCATTTCTATCTTTATTCCTTGTACTTGATGTCACTTAAAACTATGTCCTTTTGTTAAATAAACTTGTATTATTTTTTACTATAAACGATTCAGTGCTGTGATTGAAATAAGTGTCAAATTCCAGTTAAATTAATGATCTGCAGTGTATTGTCTCTTTACAGGAACAACAAACTTAATAAGTTCTGCAAGTATTCCAGGAGATGGCTGGACACTACAGGGAGACATCTCTGGGGAAGCTGAGATTCACTGTTTTTTAGTTGCAAGACAAAGCTTGGACTGGCAGAGTCCTGAAGATTTTGTTGGCAAGGCAGACAAGCTGTTCATCAGAGAGTTGTCACACATCTTAGCAGTAGCAAAATTCTCACTTGCTGAGGCTATAAGGGGTAACGCAGTAACTCAAACTCATAATATGAGAACCTCAGCAGGTTGTCAGGAGACCATATTAGGGAAATTTGAGACTTGGAGGCTGTTGGGGTCACTCTGCAAAAAGCCACAGGGTGGTGAAAGCCAGGGAGTGACCTGCCTGCGTATATGCTGGCTTTTGGTGTCAGATCTGTGAGCCACAGCAGCATAGCATTGAAGGCACTCAGAGCTGGCAGGGCAGGCATTGATACAACCCTTATTGGACTGGACCAAACCCCAAAGCATCACAGTACACAGACATAGACACACACAGACACACACACACATTTTTATATGTACACAATCCATATTATGTACAATGTTCTTTGGGATTACCTCACAGATTCCAGTCAGTTAAGGCAGAGTAATGAAATCTGTAACAGCTTTGCATTCCTGCTCTCCTAGGTGGTCAACAGTTTTTGTCATCAAAGCTTTGCATACAGTTACGCCATCAGAATCACACTCTGCAGTCTTTTCTTTATTTTAAACAACAGGTCACATAAGCTATCCCTAGGCTGGAAGTTTATCTATATGTTTTGCTGATGAAATACATTGACCCTGCAAACTACTGAGTGACTAGTCTGCAGAATTTCATGACCACGTGACCTCATATACAGAAGCCACAACACAATGGAATTCTGCAGGTGCTACACATTTGAGGTAAAAAGTGTCTGTATCTGAGAAATTTAAATGTATACAGTTGTAGCTTTTCAGCTCTGGATGACTATAGCACATTTCCTTCCCTTTCTCCTGCTGTTGTAGATTTATTAGCAACACTATGATGCAAACGTGAAAAAAATAAAATAAAAAAAGTTCGAAAATAAAATTAAATAGTAACACAATGTTTAAGCCCACAGATGAATTAAAGTGTAGACCCAACAGTCTTAAATTAAAATGAAATATTGAAATTACTGGGGGACAAATACTATAAAATCAAAGGAAATGTTTTACTTTGAATCAGCCATCTTGGCAAAATATTTTGCTGATTGAGTTCTACTCCTGGGTGAGAGGGTGATATGATCCTGTAAACCAAGGCAAGCCTCAGCAGAGGACACATGAAACTCAAGCATATTTGGGGAGTGGCAGAGTAATTACAGTCTGGAGTTCTTTGTATATTAGGAAAATTACTGTGCTGCTGGTGACTTTTTCAACCTGTAATGCAATTGTTTTCTACTGTAACTCTTCGCTCTAAACAATATATATGACATATATGTATGTGAATGCATACTGAGTTGATACAAGGCAGTTTTTGATACTGATCTGCTGCTATTTTCCAAATGTTACAGCATAGAATTATCTCAAGTCATTGTTAATAGGAGTTATACATTTCACAATATCCTTCATATTTACATGCATCTTTCTGTTTGGGGGGTGCAGGGGAGAAATGGTAGCTATCTGATATACTGAAACTTCTAACAAGCTGAGCTTTTTGAAGCCATGGACAGGTGATAAAAGCCACCTCATGTCTAAAGCATCTCCAGGTCACAGCTGTCATACTCATCGTGATTCATTGCTGTCACAATCTGCTGCCCCTGCTTGTTGCTGCACTTCTTTTATTCATCCAACTCATATATCTAAATATTCCATTACAAAAAAGACATCTAATGTTCATCTCATGTTTGAAAGGGCACAACACAAACTTCTGGAATTTAATTCTAAAGAGTTGTGCTTAAACTGGCCATTACCAAATCTAAAGTGTCTGTTCACTTGTTCATTTCTCAATACTTCTCTTACAATTTTGTTCCTGTCTGATCTTCTTGTTTATGCAGTTTAGCATGGTTAAAATATATGTTAATCATATGGTCTCAGTTTTATTCCAACTTCTTATCAATTGGAAATGTAATATTGCCCAATGATGGAATGGCATTTGAAGCTTTCTGAGTTTACAGATAACAACACTGACTGTGGACTTGGTGAATTGGAGGGAAAGGTCAGCAAGTCATCTAAGTTGGCACTGTTCACAAAATCAAGTCTCCTCTCCAAGAAACCAGGATGTTTATCATTTCAGGACCCAATATCTACCAGGATAATTCTGATCTCAGTTACAGCAGTGTAAGTCCAGAACAATTCTACTGAAGTTCATTGAATTAGCTTGTATGTACAAGAGTAGAAATTTGCCTCACTCCTTCCAATATTCAAAGATTGTGTTAATTAGAAAAGGTAAACTTGTTTTGTCTAATTTCAAATAACCTCTGACATTTAGATTAGAAAACTGAATTAAAAAAAAAAACTACTCAGTTCACAATCCTCTTAAGGCCATCTCCTGTTAAAGACAAAGAGATAGAACGAAATGAAAGCTTGGGTGAAAAAAAAATGAAACAGGAAGAGAAAGTAAAACCAGAAAGCCTTAAAATGTAGAGAAAGAAAAGAAAGGATATAAATTCTAATAAAAAGTAGTTTTCTGACAATGAATAATACTTTGTGATGTTTGTCCCTCTGGCATCAATATTAAGAAACAGAAACAGTAGTTTTGAGTTTTCCCACCTCACAACATCACTGTATTTATTCTCACAATAGCACTAGGATATTATTTCTCTTTGTAGCATGCTACTGTACATACTCTTTACATTGCCACTGCAGGGTGCTAGTAATATTTGCTCAGAGAGTTTGCCCTTTAACTACTACCCGCATGCGCCATAAGGACACAAGCTAAAATCATAGAGTTTCTTTGCCTCCACTGGGGACAGAGTAGACTGTCAATAGCCATTCCCCCAAACAAATCCCCCAAGCTCCATACCCTCCAAATACCAGCTGATACTCATAAGGACAGGGAGAAATAATTTATATACTTAATGTTTAAAAAAAGTCTTACTGCAAGTGAGGCTAGAACATGGATTCTCAACCTTTTCTGAATCATGCCCTCCCACCCATCTCTTTTTTTTCTTGGAGCCACCCTTCCTTAAAAAGTGGGGCATTCCAATGTAGGAATAGCTCAGTGGTTTGTGCACTGGTCTGCTAAACTCAGGGTTGTAAGTTCAATCTTTGAGGGGGCCACTAAGGGATGTGGGGGAAAATCAGTACTTGGTCCTGCTAATGAAGGCAGGGGGCTGGACTCAATGACCTTTCAGAGTCCCTTCCAGCTCTGTGAGATAGGTATATCTCCAACCCAGATGGAACTGTGGTCATTGATTCCAATCAAGGGGATTCTATTTTAAATAAATCAGTTCTTTGATCCTGATGTCTGCCTGTGTATAGGCAAGGAAACCTTTCGAAAGCACATACAATAATAGTTTCCAGGGCAGTATTTCTCAGCTTCAGCATCAGAGTGCTAGTGAGCCGTGCAACTCCATGCACCGGGCCACCACTGCATTCACTGAAATTTGGCCTGGCTGCCCCTTCGGTTGTCTCACCAAATACTGTACAAAGGCCGTTTGGAAAGGGAGACTTTTTGCCACTGCTCCTATGCCAAATGCCATTTATAGTTTTCTTGCAATTTCACTGCAAACATGAATCTGCACTGAAATTTGACCTGGCCACCCCTCCATCTGTTGGAAGGGTGAATGGCTTTGGGACCCCATGAGTGAATGGAAAGTTCTGCGGCCCCCCTTGTGCAAATTTTAAACACTAGATTTAATAACCACACATGTAACTCTCCAGCAAAATTATCATGAGGGGCTGAGAGATGCTGTGATTCCATCCTTCCTGTTAGTATCATGGTAAAGTGTGCACCAGAAGGAAAATGGGCGTGTGAGGTAGGGTGACCAGGTGTCCTGATTTTATAGGGACAGTCCCGATTTTTCACACTTGCTATTTGGCTAGTGTGAGGGCTCACTCCATGACCATCATGACACAGAAGTATAAGAAGCATGTACAGCATTGTGATAGCACCATAATGCCACTACAGAGATATATGACAGCTTTCACTTCCATGATTATAATTACTTTCCAAACAATCTATATCCATAATATTAAAATAAACCATGGTGCCTATTTGTCACCTATTTACCATCATTGATAGAGAAATATGGACTGATGATGGGGCAATATAAAACTTTTATCAGCATGAATCGGTAGAAGACAAATATATGCATCACAGGCTCAGCAATTTATTTCATGTATATTATCTCTGCATGTGGCATAAGGCACGGTGTGATGCACACTGAGAAAAGTATACTGAGCTATGTGACCACTAGTTCTAATCCCAGATCACCTACAGAATACTCTACACTTCACAGTCATTATTAAGTTAGGCCTAATGACCCAACCTCAGCATAGGCAATTATATTTCATTCGTTTTACACATAATTCAGAAGTTGGAGCCATCATTACTGGGAACAAAACCCTAGAGACACCCAAATCTTACCTGCTTTCCCACATGAGTTTTTAAAACAAATGGTCCAAATTATGTGCTTGTCCAACACATGCTGACAGTATTATTGTATGGACAGTGTGGATGTTTGTCCCTCTTTAGTGGCTAGACCACAACTCATGCTTTAAGATCTGGGGATTTCAGGTTAAATCCCTGCAGATGACATAAAAATGTGTTGTTACACCCAACATTCTAGTGTTCATTCAGAAATAATTGTGTGACCCAGTGACAAAGTGTGTGTCGTGTTTCCCTCTATGGGCTGCTCCTCATAAAGGAGGATAGCATATCTATATTACCAGGACTGCTATAGATGAAACAGTAGAATGCTGTGCAGGAGATCTGAAAGCTCTAGTCTATTCCATGTAGGTTCTTCTACTGCTCTCATCATCACAGTATCTAAGCACCTTCCAGTAATGCATTAAGAGTGATGAGTAATGTGTCACATCTGGTTTGTTCTCTTTTCTTTCTTGTGGGCTCAAACTTGCCTGATGACCAACTGGGGGCGGAGGGAATATATGTACATTTATCTAGGTTCCTTACACTCCTGTTGAAATTATTTTATATAGCAAGCTATTATATTGAACTGTGAATTTAGATGTTCTGTTAATATTTGCTTTATTACTGTACTTTTAGTGTCTGTATTTTGGTTAATGGGAGATGTTGCTTTAAGAATAGGGTGGGCTACATATTACAGGGTTCGTCTGACAATGACTGAAGACAGTACCCTGACTGTGCAGATTCCTAAGAGGTCAGAATTTGATGATGTGTAACGTTAACACTTATTAGGGAACTAGAAGCGTCAGTACATTGCTTGTGACATTTAGAGCCTTTTTCTTGTAGGTAACCAGCATGAATCCAGCTCACCTCAGTAGGGATTAAAAACTGCACCTCTCTAATGAACATTTGGTGTTCCTTGTATGAGATAAGTCACAGCTCCTACATCACAAACTCAGCACCACACTTTGCATAAATTGGCAGATTCAGCAGAGGCCAAGAACTTCACGGGCCATGGAGACTGAGCTGTCTCTGTGACTTGCAAAGGAAGATCCCCCAAATGAGGATTGAGGCATGTTGACATGGTGATGTGTGGGGAAGGTTGCCCTGCTGCTCTGTAGATAAACCAGTGACTTCAGTAACCAGAGCTGCACAAGCAATAATAGCAATATTTTCAAAAGCACCTAAGTGACTCAAGACCTTTTTGAAAATGGAAATTCATCCATAAGTCACTTAGGCGCTTTTAAAAATAACATAAATCCACATGTTTTTTTAAAAGATGGCATAAAGAACAATATGCAAATTAGACATAACTATGCAAATTATCTCATTAAATAATCTGCATAAAATGTCACATGGAGCTACACAAAATTTGACAGTTATGATGAAGGTTTTAATAGCATGAATACAGGATGGCTGATTTCCTTTGGAATGAGTTATGCAGGTCACCCCCCACACACACACACATAAAAAGGTCAAGATTTTTAAAATTTACTAATAATTTTCAAGTGACAAGTAGAAAACTATTCGTCTTTTAAGATGTCTCAAGTTAGGCACTCAAAACCTCGGGCACTGAAAATTAGATCCCATCTGAAAAAACTTTGCCTTCATTTGTAATATGGGTTTCTCTCCCCAAATAGCTGGGGTGCAATTGAAAATAGGCTCAGGGATTGGAAAGAGAATCAGAAAGTGTTCTTAGGGTGGAAGTGTTTGTATTTAGCTGTCAGAGAGACAGACATCAATGTGTGAAGAGTCCAGCTGGATTAAAAAAATTGTTGGTTTTAAAGACAAGATAGCCTGGTCTCATTTATTTGGTTCCCCTTGATGCTACAATGTATTATCTTACTAGCTATGGAATTCATGATGACACAGAGCAATATCAAGAGATATTGGGGGGAAGGGGTTGGGATGGGTAGAGGTTTTAAATTTATTAGTTATAGTTTTACTCTCCATCTAAGCCCCACAGAGTTACACTCATGATAACTCGGCCACCCAGCTTTACACAGTTTACTAATTACTTTGTTTAAGTTTAATAAATAGAGCATTTTCTTTTTGAATGTCAAAAACAGATTGAGATCAAATTTCCCACTGCTGTATATAAACTGTGATGTTGTACTTCTGATAATAAAAATAAGGAAGACACTTTAACATGTTAAGGATGCAAAAAACTAAGTACATCGGACATCATAATTCAAGACTCCCACAGGAGCAAACAAAATGCTGTGTCAGCTAGTGTGTGCTCAATCATGTTCTCAATGTCTTTATATTCATTACCATATATTCATGTAATAAGCAGTGATCACTGTGGAAATTTAGAAAATAAATGTAGGATGAAGTATACACCTAATATGTCCCAGAGAACAGCTCTGGTATTATGCACCTCTTGCTAATTGCCATTCTAGTGAAAAATAAAACATACAGAAGGGCAGAAATCACCATGCTACTAGGCAGTGATAGTTAGCAGCATGAGTGATATGACAGGGTAGATACAAAATGGTCACCACCACACCATGGCTGTTGTCTCAGATGTATTTGCACATACCATGGTTCCAATGCTGATTTCTGCTGTTGTCACGCCTACCAAGACAAAAGATGCAGCCTAACTTTTAAAGCCATATATAGGTCTAGTCCTAACTGCCTTACTAAGGGTTTGTCCACACTGCAACACAGTGCAGACTACGGGGGTATGAACTGCAGAGTGCACCAAAGTGTTGTGCACTAACTGGCCTGTGTGGACACTGCTGGCATGAACTAAAAGGTATCTAGTTTGTGTTAATGTAATCCTCCTTCAAACAGGGTTACCTTATTGTGAACTACATTCCTTTTAGTTTGTGCCAGCAGCATCAATACAGGGCAGTTAGCCTATGGTGAGGGAGCACCTCAAGATGTTCTTCAATTAATTTATTTAGTCACTCTAGTTCGGGCACTCAGACCTCCAGCTGGGAATATCTGACATAAATACCAGGATTGGTGTTATCTTGGGTCCACTGTAGCCAATGACAAAATTCCCCCTGACTTCAACAGGGTCAGGATTTCAACTCCAGCTTCCTGGGAAAGTGGCATGAGATCTTTTTTTGGCCATGGGTAGTCAGTATCTATATCTCATCTGACAAATGGCAACTTCAACTGTGGAACAGGAGCACTGATTTAGTACTCAATATTCAAAATTTTCAGTTACCAACATAATACTCAGTTCCCAAAATCAATTCCTACAGTAAGTGGGTTTTTCTTTGGAGCCCTCCCTTCCAAACATTGACCAACCCTTGCCATTATGACTGCTTACCTTTTGACATCTGATGAGAACAGCCTTACATTAATAAGATACCATGCTGTGAAGAAATTAATTTAGTATCATAGATATTTTTCTAGATGTTTACCTTAATAACAGATGTCTCGACTCTGGATGGGGGACTCTGTACTTGTGCTGCTGCTGCCATATTTGCAATGGTACTAAGGTGGTTCATCTGACTCATGGCCATTGTGACAGATGCAGGAGGTAGACTGACAGGAATTAATGGGTGGGGCATCATCATAAAAGGAAGTTCCAGGCCTAAGGGGAAAAAAAACAACAAAAGGCAGGCAATATTGGTTTATGATTTTTTTTTAAATATTGACTATTAGGAATATATTTTCTTATGAGCAAAATATGTTGAAATGCTTGGCACCAAATGTGTTAAAAAATGAACTCTTCCAACATTTCAGTATAGAGCAGTTAACATGAATCTGTTCACTTTTTGTACGTGTGTAATTCCCTCTAGTATCCATGGACGTCTTATATGCACAGGGAGAAGCTAACAGACCTCTTAGTTTGTTCACATCTGTGTAATGTTGTATCATATCATTGCTAAGCAATTGTTGTTTGTTATATTGTCCATTTTAATACTTGCAGCAAAGTGTCTTAGCAATAATTATGCCACTGATGGACAGGTTAATAGCTATTTATATATTAGGTTTATTGTGTGTGTTTTTATTTTTTTATTACTCCTATTTCCACTGCTGAATACTTTAATTAAAGTATTACAGTATTCACCACATTTTTTTTATTTTGCATAGCCTATTTAACTAAACACAATAGAAAGTCAGGAGTTCGAAAACTACTGATGTTATTGTTGAAAGATGTCAACCCGTACCATTTGGCAGAAGTTGGTTCTGTTGAAGAGGGTTGAGAGGATGGCTAACTGGAAGGTTATGCTGTCCAGGCAAGCTGGGATGGTTAACAGAGGCCTGTGATCCTTGGGTAGGGGGAGACTGAAGTTTTTCTTTATCCCAAGAACCATCACTGCTGCCTGTGGGGAATGAATATAAATTATTTGGATGCAGGAAGATTTCAAATTTGTAATATCTGAATTTGCAAGCAAGGCCACCAGTTTAACTCATTTGGTGGTTGACAAATTAGTGTTTGTAATGTATGGGTTGGGCAAGGGGGAGGTTTTGTTTTCTGTCAATAGAAAGAAAAGCCACCTTTATAGATAGGTAAGGATAACATTTAGCGTTTATAGTTAGAAACATGAATTTATGGGTCTTAGGATTGTACTAGTTCACGTGGAGAGTATATATACTTTGAATTCTTAATCCTTGGCTAGAAAAACAGTTTAAACAGTACAGTTCCAGTGAGAAATCAACAATGTATTTTAATGAATTTTAAATATTTGTTATATTAACAGTTTTACTTACATTTC
This sequence comes from Gopherus evgoodei, assembly GCF_007399415.2. Lineage (NCBI taxonomy): Eukaryota > Metazoa > Chordata > Testudines > Testudinidae > Gopherus > Gopherus evgoodei. The sequence goes on from NC_044322.1 coordinate 75,106,487, forward strand.
TGTAATTCTTAGTAAGTAGAACTGGAGAGAAATATAACAATTGTTTTATATGTGGTAGAGGGTGTTCACTTGTAAAGTTTTCATTGTCTGACTATGGCTATATTAATTATGTTCATATTTGTTCTTACATTTTGGTATTAATATAAAACTACACAGTAACTAAAATTTTTACTCACTGATAGCATCAACTGACAAGCACTCTTGTGTATGGGTAACATATTGCAGTATTAGATAGTCAATTTATATTTCATTCCATTCAATATAAGAAATTATGAGTCCAATCCTGCAAGTTCTCTACTTGTGGAACCCCGCTTGGAGCAAAAAATGATTTAGAGCAATATATACTGACTATAAAAGTATTTTACATATCTGAGAAAACAGATTTTTCAATACCGTGAACATCAGCACTTTTCAATATATCACAGTAAAACACAATACCACAGTTAAAGAATGGTATCAGTATTTCATTTATATGAAAAAGTTATTGATTTCTACATTATGGAAGTGTACTTTAAGTGACCTCTAAACTGAATAGGTCTTTAAAAAACTATATGTCACTGAGAATATATATAATATGCTGCCCAATCTTAAACTTCTTAATCAGAAAGCTCCAATGACTTCAGTGGGACTAGTTTATATATATATGAAGTTCACGATTCGGCAGCATATTAAATGTATTCATACACTCATTTCATATGCTCCCCAATCTTGAACCTTTAAAGACTATGTTAAAATGTATTTTGTGCAACTTTTTGTAGTACTTTTCACAATTATCTGATCAACAGTACAGACCCTCTAATTTCCATTGACTTTCACAAGAGTTTCATTAACCCATTAGCTTTACCATTTTAAAAAATACTTTTACATGAGATGAAAAAAGCACAAAAGTTGGTCAAATTCCAATTTAATTTCTCTAGATTTATTAAAAACCTGATTGTAAAAGCTACATAACATAGTTTATAGTGAAAAAATACTTAATTATGGCCATGATTTTCCTTCCCCAGCTATTTCATGAAGACAGTTAAGGTTCAATATAAATTCTAATTCATTAGCTCAATACTGTCTAGATCCTAGTGTAAACTGTTCAGAAGCAATTAATGAAAATTCAGTCTAAATTCTCCAGTAGTCAAACAGAGCAATTTTATTAAACAATGAAAAGAATCAATTAAACCAGATATCTTTATCGTATTTATCCTCTTTATCATTTTTACAAGAAATTCTGACAAACTTTATGAAATGTTTATAGTTAGTTTAAGACTGAGCTGGCTAACAAAAGACAGATTCTTAGGACTTGAGCTTCATCTCTCATAGGTGGGCATATAACCATGTAATCTGGAAAGTCAAATATCTCTGCACAATAGGAAGACCATGGGTAAGACTGAGTTTTCAGTCATTATTTGGAAAAATAGCTTGCTTATTCCACCTTTGTTTTCCCTAGTTTTTTTCCCCATATTATCTGCTTATTGCAAAAATGACAAATACACTTCCATCCTGCATGTTCATTTAGTGAAGAACCTGACTGATAAGAATAGATTCAGACTCCTAATGTCTCAATTCTGTGCCTGTTTACACGCACTGTAACAGCTTGTTGGAACTCAAGATTTGATTTATCTTTGATTTTCCTAAGCCCCAAATAAGGTTCCATAAAAAAAAATTCAAGAAGAAAAGAAGACAGTACAGATTTTTGTAAAACTTAATTGAAACCTGAATCAAATTATTCCAATTTTATGTAAAGTTCTCATATTAACAAGTTAACTTTTTAATAAATCCTTTCTACAGATTTTGTTCCATTTCCCCACCAAAACCAACTGTTAGGTCAGGTTTAAAAAAAAAGACAGATTTGTTAAGAAAAATGCAATTTCTTTTTGTCAAAATGTAACCTTTGCTGTAGGAAAATAGAAACAAATTAAGGCAAGCATGTTAAGGTATTCACTCTACAAGTGGTGGGAAGGTTTCAATATTTCATAAACATACCGCTCATGATAGGATCAATTTCATGTCAGGCCCTGTCCAGCTCTGGGGTTTGAGGTGAGGATGGATAGAGACCTGCAGATCTGTGGATATCTGCTTTATATCTGTGGATATCTGTGGCCCATGTTTGCAGATCGTGGATCAGATTCAGATACAAATTTTGTATCCACATAGGGCTCTAAGGATGGAGTCATAAGTAAGTTACTACAACCATTATATTCTTTCCTGACTTGCCCAGAATTTAGCAAGGTCAGTCATAGGATTTCTAGTTATGGCATTTTATATGTAGTCAAAGATGAGAACTTCTGCATTGGAGTGCATCTTATACCTCAGCACTACCTGTACCCATTGTTCTCACTTTTTCTCAAAACCAATACTGTAATGAAATAAAGGAGACACTGGTATTAAAGCTAGTGCTTAGTCAGTGACTGATAGTTTGATACTTGGAATCTGACATGGTCTGCCAAGATTAGTTTACAATCAAAATGACTCATAGCCAGTCTCCAACTATAACATTAGAAACCACTTACAAGGTACAGCCTCTTGCACTCTTAAACATCTGTAAGTGAACAGGCATAGATACAAATAGCAAACATTGGCCATTTGCTGCATTTTTGTTATGGTAGTTAAGCTCAACAGCTTTCCTCCCAGAGGAGATAGTTATTTTCATTTATGTCTACATAAAATAAATGTTACCCCTCAGACAGTACTCACCCTCTCAACAACAAAGTATGATTTAAAAATCATACAGTGGTTTCAAAAAGCTTTAAAAAATCTGTTGCCTTTTTCCTCCTTACTTGTTGCCCTGCTGGAGGCTTATGTTTTCCAGTTTCCATCAGTGGTTGTCAACTCTTGGTAATAGGATTAAGAGCTTGGACACCTGATATCCCTGGGTGCTGTGGTTCACCCTCATAAAAGCTGTTTGCTTTAAATTGAGAGAAAATCAGGTTTTAGTGGCATAATTAATTAAATTATGCAAATTTCCAGATTCAGCATAACACTTTGTGAAGCAACAACTAGAAGCTCCACATTGCATTTTGAGCTGCATTTTAATTGATGCAGCACTAAAGCGACCACAGAGTAGTATTTTTAAAGCTGAACAAGTCTCATACATGGGCACTGATATAGGCTCTTTGGTAACCTATATATTTTATGTGCCCAAGTGTCATCATAAGCACTCAGAATGTGGAATTTCAGTTCCTAAAGTAGATGAACACATTTAAAAACTGGGTTCAGCATGTTTCGTGTTCCCGGAATATGTTCAGTTTGACTGGTAGAGCAAAATATATAGTGCTATTTGTTACCATAGAATATCAGGGTTGGAAGGGACCTCAGAAGGTCATCTAGTCCAACCCCCTGCTCAAAGCAGGACCAATTTCTAAATCCTAAATGACCCTCTCAAGGATTGAATTCATAACCCTGGGTTTAGCAGGCCAATGCTCAAACGACTGAGCTGACCATCAGATACAATGAGTTTCCACTAAACAACATTTTAACATGGATTTCATAGAAGTCTACTTCTTCCCCAAATGTAATTGTGCAACAAGCCTTAACTGTACATTAAAACACGGCTTTTATAAAATACACTTAAAATAAAACCTATCTGGTGACTGAACTATTTATCTCTGTAATCATTAGCACCAGTAAATATGGATGATACCATATGAAAATAATTCTAACTGTACACCTTCCCTGTGAGATGAAATCAAACGCATAAGCAACATGTGGTGAAAATACAAAAAAAAAAAAAGAGAAGCCTAAGTGTCTATCACCAGGTCAATTAAAAAAAACCCCTCTACATATTACTGCTGATCCCTTTTTAGTCCCACTAATCCCCAAAACAAGACCACAGTTATCTTCCAAGTTCCCTGATACGAGCTATTTCTCATCAACAAGCAATCACCAAATGAGGCATTTTATATCAGCTAACGTTGGGTCATTTATCTGAGGCTTGATTCCTGCCATGCTATATGTTCACTGGAAACTGCACATAATCTATGTACTAAAAGTTGGGAATTTTGTCATCCAAATTAAATATTTGGTTCTCCTTCTTTAGACTCTGACTTGTATGCAGGCCATTTCACCTCTGTGTGATTCAGTTTAGCCTGCTGAAGTTGGCTATAATACTTATCCACCACTCAGGAGTTTTATGAGACTGCATCTCTGTAAAGCATGCTGAGATTTTAGATAAAGGTGCTATATAAAGTAAAGTATAATGAAATACCTATACAGAGATCATCAGACTTCAATAGCATCTCTTTTGTCCCATATCATTGGAATTGAAAAACAGTAACGTAATTACTGTCACTACTGACACTATATAAATGTGCAACATTTTCAAGGAAGCAAATACTATGGGATGGGGAAAAATGTTTCCCAAGATTTCTGTGGAGCATATTGAACTATGATATTCTTCTCCAGGTAGCCAAATGTGCTCTCTCGACATGCAGCTACTATTAATTGCTAATATGGAGGATAAGGACCTTTCAAAGGACTGTCAAAGCTAGAATAGAAATAGCAGTCTCTGTATTACATCTTCTTCAGCACTGCCAACCACCACAGACCAGGAAGTGCAACTCTGGATTATATTGTTTATATAAGAGTGACTCTTCAGATGATTCTGGGGTAAATTAACTTGAAAATGAAATATCAAAAGAGTAATGTGTAGACTGTCACACTTCAGCTACAACGGTGAACACTTTCTTGGCAGAAGATGAAATCAATTGGCATACAATGGACAGTCCTTTGCCATACTAATTTTAAATTTCAACAGTTTCTGCTTCAGAACAATATCATAGACATCTACTTTCCAGCATCTGTCCTGAAAGACATGATATTTCTCCAAAGGACAAGATGAGTGAAAAAAACAAGACTGCAAGACTGAAAATTGAAAATGTGGAACTTTTTACTTAACTGACCTCTTATCCTGTCTATTTTTTGGCTATAGATCTTATGCTAGCCCTCTATCTTCTCTCATGAACTCTGCAGTGTAGTTTTGAGTTGGTTTGATCTTAAAATCTAATAAGACTCAGGCAGGGTTGGCTCTAGGTATTTTGCCTCCCCAAGCACAGCAGGCAGGCCGCCTTCGGCAGCTTGCCTGCGGGAGGTCCCTGGTCCCACAGATTCGGTGGCACGCCTGTGGGAGGTCTGCTGAAGCCGCGGGACCAGCGGACCCTCCACAGGCATGCCGCCGAAGGCAACCCGCCTGCCGCCCTCACGGGGACTGGCAGAGCGCCCCCCGTGGCTTGCCGCCCCAGGCAGGCACTTGGCGTGCTGGTGCCTGGAGCTGCCCGTGGACTCAAAGAAGTCTGCATAAGCACCTAATGTTTGCCAGAATCAAAGATCCTAACATGGTTAAGCATGCACATCCCTACTTACACGACAAATTAGGATATAGGTGTGCATCACTTGAACTGAGTGTCAAGTATCAGAGGGTAGCCGTGTTAGTCTGGATCTCTAAAAGCAGCAAAGAATCCTGTGGCACCTTATAGACTAACAGACGTTTTGGAGCATGAGCTTTCGTGGGTGAATACCCACTTCCTCAGATGCATGTAATGGAAATATCCAGGGGCAGGTATATATATGTGTGCTAGCAAGCAAGCTAGAGATAACGAGGTCAGTTCAATCAGGGAGGATGAGGCCCTGTTCTAGCAGTTGAGGTGTGAAAACCAAGAGAGGAGAAACTGGTTCTGTAATTGGCAAGCCATTCACAGTCTTTGTTCAATCCTGAGCTGATGGTGTCAAATTTGCAGATGAACTGAAGCTCAGCAGTTTCTCTTTGAAGTCTGGTCCTGAAGTTTTTTTGCAGCAGGATGGCCACCTTAAGGTCTGCTATAGTGTGGCCAGGGAGGTTGAAGTGCTCTCCTACAGGTTTTTGTATATTGCCATTCCTAATGTCTGATTTGTGTCCATTTATCCTTTTCCGTAGAGACTGTCCAGTTTGGCCGATGTACATAGCAGAGGGGCATTGCTGGCATATGATGGCGTATATTACATTGGTGGATGTGCAGGTGAATGAACCAGTGATGGTGTGGCTGATCTGGTTAGGTCCTGTGATGGTGTCGCTGGTGTAGATATGTGGGCAGAGTTGGCATCGAGGTTTGTTGCATGGATTGGTTCCTGAGCTAGAGTTATTATGGTGTGGTGTGCAGTTACTGGTGAGAATATGTTTCAGGTTGGCAGGTTGTCTGTGGGCAAGGATTGGCCTGCCACCCAAGGCCTGTGAAAGTGTGGGATCATTGTCCAGGATGGGTTGTAGATCCTTGATGATGCGTTGGAGGGGTTTTAGCTGGGGGCTGTATGTGATGGCCAGTGGAGTCCTGTTGGTTTCTCTCTTGGGTTTGTACTGCAGAGATACAGTGATCAGATAAAATTTATTGGTAAAGGATTTAAGGGAAGGATGGTGAGGTCCCAGCAGCTGGTTGGGTGAAGACCAGAATGGGTAAGGGGGAGCATAGGCGCCGAATTTCCTGGGGGTGCCCCACAGCTCTGCCTAGCCCCCGCCCTCACTCCTCCCCTTCCCCCAAGACCCCACCTTCCTGCTTCTTCCAAACCTCATCCCGCCCTCACCCTGCCTCTTCCTGTCCCCTTCCCACCTCTTCCCGACCCAGTTCCGACCCCTTCCCTGAGCGCGCTGCACCCTCGCTCCTTCCCCAACCCTCCAGCACCTCCTGACGCCATGAAACAGCTGATCTGCAGCAGGTGGTAGGCGCTGAGAGGAAGGGGGAGGTGCTGATTGGTGTGGCCCGCCGGCAGGCAGAAGGTGCTGGAGGGAGAGGGAAGTTCTGGTAGGGGGGGTGCTGTTGGGTGCTCAGCACCCACCATTTCTTTCCTGTGGGTGTTCCTACGAGGGGGAGCACTGACGGAAGACTCCCAGGTAGCTACTGAAATGATTATGGAATTACCTGCTCTGTACACTTTTGTCTGCTGGGTACTCTCAGACATTTAAAAATAAAATTGAGGCCTAATTAACCCATATCAATGTCTCCTGTCCTTCTTCTAGCATAGCATAACATATTTCTCGGTTGATTGATATATTTCACAGACCTTTTCCCTTCCATAATCTTTGCTTTAGAGATTTTTGTGATGACTAAATAAGACCTTTATTCTATCCTCTACAAACTACCTAGTCCTAGAAGCTAATATAGACTATTAAACAAGGGTCACTAAACCTAAACAAAAAGAAAAAAGACGGTTACTCACCTTTGTAACTGTTGTTCTTCGAGATGTGTTGCTCACATCCATTCCAGTTAGGTGTGCGCGCCGCGCGTGCACGTTCGTCGGAAACTTTTTACCCTAGCAACTCCAGTGGGCCGGCAGGTCGCCCCCTGGAGTGGCGCCGCCATGGCGCCCAATATATATCCCTGCCGGCCCGCCCGCTCCTCAGTTCCTTCTTGCCGGCTACTCCGACAGTGGGGAAGGAGGGCGGGTGTGGAATGGATGTGAGCAACACATCTCGAAGAACAACAGTTACAAAGGTGAGTAACCGTCTTTTCTTCTTCGAGTGATTGCTCACATCCATTCCAGTTAGGTGACTCCCAAGCCATACCTAGGCGGTGGGGTCGGAGTGAGAAGTCGCGGCACGGAGCACTGCCGTTCCGAAGGCCGCATCCTCTCTCGACTGCTGTACCAGGGCGTAGTGGGAAGCAAAGGTGTGGACCGATGACCAGGTCGCTGCCCGACAGATTTCCTGGATGGGCACACGGGCGAGGAAAGCTAGCGACGACGCCTGCGCCCTGGTAGAATGCGCAGTCACACGGCCCGTAGGGACATGGGCCAAGTCATAACAGGTCCTGATGCAGGACGTAACCCACGAGGATAACCTCTGGGAGGAGATAGGAAGCCCTTTCATACGGTCCGCTACCGCCACGAAAAGCTGGGGGGATTTGCGGAAGGGTTTGGTCCTCTCTATGTAGAACGCGAGAGCTCTACGGACATCCAGCGAGTGGAGCTGCTGCTCCCTGCCTGAGGAGTGAGGTTTTGGGAAAAAAACCGGGAGGAAAATCTCTTGGTTGACGTGGAAGGCTGAGACCACCTTGGGTAGAAAGGCAGGGTGTGGTCTAAGCTGTACCTTGTCTTTGTGGAAGACCGTATATGGGGGGTCTACCACAAGGGCTCGGAGTTCCGACACCCGTCTAGCCGAGGTGATGGCCACTAGAAAGGCAGCCTTCCAAGAGAGGTAAAGCAGGGAGCAAGTAGCTAACGGCTCAAAGGGGGGCCCCATGAGCCGGGACAACACCAGGTTAAGATCCCAGGTTGGAGCAGGGGGACGGACGTTAGGGAATAACCGTTCCAGCCCTTTAAGAAATCTCGACACCGTCGGGTGAGAAAAAACGGAGCGACCGTCCGCACCCGGGTGAAAGGTGGAGATAGCTGCCAGATGGACTCGCAACGATGATAAGGCCAGACCTTGCCCTTTGAGGGACCAAACATAGTCTAAGATTTCGGATACCGAAACTTCCATAGGGCGGAGATTTCTCTCTACGCACCAACAGGAGAAGCGTTTCCATTTTGCCGAATATGTGGCTCTTGTGGACGGTTTCCTGCTGCCCAAGAGCACCTCTCTCACAGGCGTGGAGCAGCGCAGCTCGGAACCAGTTAGCCACACAGGAGCCACGCCGCTAGGTGCAGCGACTGCAGGTCTGGGTGACAGAGAGACCCGTGGTCCTGGGTAATCAGGTCCGGATGAAGGGGCAGGGGAACTGGGTCGGCTACGGCCAAGTCTAGCAGCATGGTGTACCAGTGCTGTCTGGGCCATGCCGGGGCCACCATGATCACACGAGCCCTGTCTCTGCGCACCTTCAGGAGGACCTTGTGAACCAGAGGGAACGGAGGAAACGCATAGTACAGGTGGGTCGACCACTGGATGAGGAAGGCATCCGCTATCAACCCCGGCTCCCTGCCCTGAAAGGAGCAGAACGCTTGGCACTTCCTGTTCCCCTTGGACGCAAAGAGGTCCACCCGGGGATAACCCCACCTCCGGAAAATGTAGAGAGCGACGTCCGGGCGAAGGGACCACTCGTGTGACAGGAAGGATCTGCTCAATCGATCCGCCAGCGTGTTCCGCACTCCGGGAAGGAAGGAAGCCCTGAGGTGAATGGAGTGGGCTACGCAAAAGTCCCAAAGTCGTATCGCCTCGAGGCACAGGGAGGAGGACCTGGTGCCGCCCTGCTTGTTGATATAATACATGGTCGTCGTGTTGTCCGTGAACACGGCTACACAACGACCCTGAAGCTGATGACAAAACGTTTGGCAAGCAAGGCGGACCGCTCTCAACTCCCTCATGTTGATGTGTAGCCCCACCTCCTCCTGGGACCATAGGCCCTGCGTCCGCAGGGTCCCTAGGTGGGCCCCCCAGCCTAGATCTGAGGCATCCGTTGTCAGGGATACCGAGGGCTGAGACGGGTGAAAGGGAAGACCCGCACACAATACGGACTGGTCCAACCACCAGCCGAGGGAATCTAAGACCTTCTGGGGGACTGTGATTAACATGTCTAGCGGTTGCCTTGGCCTGTAATGACTGATAAGCCACAGCTGGAGAGGCCTCATGCGGAGCCGAGCGTAGTCGGTCACAAAAGTGCACGCCGCCATGTGGCCTAACAGGGTTAGACATGTCCTCACTGACGTCAACGGGGCTGACCGCAAGCGTTGAACGATCGCCGCCATGGTCTGGAACCGCTGCCGAGGCAGCGAGGCCCTGCCCACAGTGGCGTCCAGGACGGCCCCGATAAATTCCACCTTCTGAGTGGGCCTCAGGGTGGACTTGTCTGTGTTTATCAAGAGGCCCAGACTCGCAAACATGCCGGTGATCACGCGGACATGGCTGTACACCTGCTGTTCCGACGTGCCCCGAATCAACCAGTCGTCCAGATAAGGGAACACGTGGACACGGTTGCGCCGAAGATGCGCCACGACAACTGCCATGCATTTTGTAAACACCCTCGGGGCCGTGGACAGGCCAAACGGGAGGACCGCAAATTGATAATGACGAGCCCCCACAACGAAGCGGAGGAAGCGTCTGTGGCGTGGCCAAATGGCAACGTGGAAATACGCGTCCTGCATGTCGAGGGCGGCGTACCAGTCTCCCGGATCCAGGGATGGAATGATGGTCCCCAGGGATACCATGCGGAACTTCAACTTCACGAGGTATTTGTTGAGCTCTCGCAGGTCGAGGATAGGCCTGAGGCCCCCCTTGGCCTTGGGGATCAGAAAATAGCGGGAATAAAACCCCTTGCCTTTCTCGTTTTCGGGAACCGCCTCTATAGCTCCTTTGCTGAGGAGCGTCCGCACCTCCTGCCGAAGGAATTGCTCGTGAGAGGGGTCCCTGAAGAGGGACGAGGAAGGAGGGCGGGAAGGAGGAAACGAAACAAACTGCAGGCGGTACCCCGTCTGCACCACGCTTAAGACCCAGCGGTCCGATGTTATTTGGGACCACGCCGGGAGGAAAAACGAAAGGCGGTTGGAAAACGGGGGGGAAGGATCCATAGGGGAAACTGTTACTGCGCCCTCGAGCGCACCTTCAAAATGAAGGCTTAGGACCAGGCGGGGGTTTTGAGGAGCCTTGGTTCTGCCCCCCTTGGTTCCCCGACTGCCTGCGCCTCCCGTTCCTGCCGCGGCGCCTGTAAAGGTCCTGCCGCTGGCGGAACTGGGAAAACGGCCGACGGTGCTGCTGTTGTTGCGGCCTAAAGGGTCTACGCTGTGTCACGGGGGTGTGCATCCCGAGGGACCGCGCAATGACCCGGTTGTCCTTTAAACTCTTAAGTCTGGGGTCTGTCTTATCGGAAAACAGGCCCTGGCCTTCGAAAGGAAGGTCCTGTATCGTGTGCTGGAGCTCTGGCGGAAGGCCGGAAACCTGCAGCCAGGAGATGCGACGCATCGTAACTCCTGACGCGAGGGTACGGGCAGCCGAGTCCGCAGCGTCCAAGGAGGCTTGTAAGGCCGTGCGCGCGACCTTCTTGCCTTCGTCCAGGATGGCCGTAAACTCTTGGCGAGCATCCTGTGGCAGCAGCTCCTTAAATTTGTCCACTGCCACCCAGGAGTTAAAGGCGTATCTGCTCAGCAGGGCCTGCTGGTTAGAGACCCTGAGCTGCAGCGCCCCAGCCGAATACACCTTACGGCCAAGGAGGTCCATCCGCCTGGCTTCTCTGGATTTGGGGGCCGGAGCCTCCTGGCCGTGACGCTCCCTATCGTTCACCGATTGCACTACCAGTGAACCGGGAGTCGGGTGAACATGTAAATATTCGTACCCCTTAGAAGGGGCCATGTACTTCCTCTCGACTCCTTTTGCTGTCGGAGGGATGGAGGCCGGGGACTGCCAGATAGTATTGGCATTGGCCTGGATGGTCCGTATGAACGGCAGGGCGACCCTGGTGGGAGCATCGGAAGAGAGGATGGTGACAATTGGGTCCTCTATCTCCGAGACCTCCTCTGCTTGCAGACTCAGGTTTTGAGCCAATCGCCTGAGGAGGTCCTGGTGCGCCCTGAGATCCAGCGGGGGGGGACTGTTGGAGGAGGTACCCGCCACCGCCTCATCCGGGGAGGAGGATGATGAGACCCCAGGCACAATAGTGTCCAACGGGGGGTCTTCCTCAGCCCTCGCCTCTGTCTCCGGAGCCACAGCGGAGTCCTGCTGTTTGGACCCTTCGTCCCCTTCCGGGGAGGGAGGGGGGCGAGACAAAGAGGCTTCAGGGGCCCTACGCTCCGCAGTCGCCGGCCTAGCAGGGAGCTGCTGGGGGCCCTGGGCCTGATGGTACGCCCAGGGTGTCCAGAATCCCCACTGTTGTGGGCCTTGGTCCTGCAGCGGCGGATCAGCAAACAGCGCCGCCTGCCGGTCGGTGCCCAGCGCATAGCCGCTGTCCGTCTGGGAGGATACGGACGGCTGCCTCGAGGGCCACGGCGGGGCAGACCTTGGATGGTACGGGTCTGCGCGGGCCGGCACGGAGGATCGTCTCGGTGCCGGGGACCGGTGCCGGGAGTCATACCGGTGCCGGGATCGGGACCGGGACCGGGATCTGTCACGGTGCCGGGCGCCGCTTCGGTACCGGGCGCCGCTTCGGTGCCGGGACCTACTACCAGCTCGGTGCCGGGAGATCGACCGGGACCGGGACCTGCCACCAGTTCGGTGCCGGGAGATCGACCGGGACCGGGACCTGCCACCAGCTCGGTGCCGGGAGGTCGAGCGAGACCGGGACCGGGACCGGGACCTGCCACCAGCTCGGTGCCGGGAGGTCGACCGGTGCGGTGAGTAGCGTCGGGACCTGCTCCTGGAGTCGCGGTGCCGGTGACGCCGACTGGAGCCTGACCGCGACCGTCTCGATGCCGACCGTTGCCGCGAGTGCGACCGGTATCGCTGAGGGGAGCGGTGCCGGGACTGCGAGCGGCGTCGGGATCTGGAGGGCCCAAGACGTCGGGACCTGGATGGCGAACGACTGTCTCTGGGCGGCGCCGACAGCATGGGCTTGCCTCTGGACACAACCCGCACCGGAGGTACCGGGGGTGGCAGCCGAGTGGGCTCAGTCAGGGCAATAAGGTCCCGAGCCGAGGCGAAGGTCTCCGGAGTGGACGGGACCACTATCTCAACCCCAGATCTCATGGGGGAGCTCGGCGGCACCGGACTCAACGGACCCGCCGGGCCCGGAGTCAACGGTGCTGACGGTGCCGGCGGCGCCGCGGCCGATGTTGAGGCCGGGCGCTCAAGCCGGGTCTGCCTGGCCGGAGTATTAGACTTCGACGGCCTAGGCTCTGATTCCGGTGCCGGAGAAGGTCGGTGCTGGGGAGTCTTCTCGGTGCCGGAGCGATCCGGTGCCGGTGCCGAAACCACGGTCTGCGAAGTCGACGGGTCAAGTGCCGCCTCCATTAGGAGAGTTCGGAGCCTCTGATCCCTCTCCTTTTTTGTCCTCGGCTTAAAAGCCTTACAGATGCGGCACTTGTCAGATCTGTGCGATTCCCCGAGGCACTTCAGGCACGCTTCGTGGGGATCGCTGGTAGGCATGGGCTTCTTGCAGGCCGCACACTGCTTGAAGCCTGGCGAAACAGGCATGAGCCTGGCGCCCGGTGCCGGGAAGGGCTAAGCCCCCGGCAAGAAACTACTTAACAGCTATTTACTAAACTATACTACTTAACAATACTAATTAACAACTATAGAACTAGAGATAAGCGATAAACAAGCGATAGAAACTAGGAGAGCTAGGGACGTGGAGGACAGCTATGCCGCGCTCCACAGTTCCAACGACCGACACGGCGGTAAGAAGGAACTGAGGAGCGGGCGGGCCGGCAGGGATATATATTGGGCGCCATGGCGGCGCCACTCCAGGGGGCGACCTGCCGGCCCACTGGAGTTGCTAGGGTAAAAAGTTTCCGACGAACGTGCACGCGCGGCGCGCACACCTAACTGGAATGGATGTGAGCAATCACTCGAAGAAGAACCTATAAATGTTAATACTGTGCAGAACTCCTATACCCACTGGCAAATGGCTAAGCAACTTATACCTGTAAAACTGGACTTCCTAGGCTAAACCTGACTCTGCAACCTTAATTCAACCCTTGTGCATATCCATTATTATACAGTCTTTTAGTTAAATGATCATACACAATTTTTTCCAGTTTCCCATTTGTAAAATGGGAATATAATAATACGATATTACCTCACAGGGGAATTGTGCAGATACATATATTAATATATGTAAAGCACTCAGAATCATATTATCTGAGTATTATAGAAAAGCCCATGAGGAAAATCAATGCCTCTGTTCAGTACAGCGTTTAAATAGGGTTCAGTAAATAAGAGCTACACACTGAAAGATTAGGATAAAAAGAAGTATTGAATAACTACCCAGCAGTGGGCAACACCCATCCTGTGAACTCAGTGAGACAGAAGTCTTGTAGAAAAAAATGCTATGGGATCCTGTAATTAAAAACTGCACCATAATGCATAGGTGCACAAGGGGTGTAAATTAAGATTGTATGGGCAAACAATTCTGCCATCTTCTAAAGTTTGGATGCTTGACTTTGCAACCTTAACATTATTTTAACATAGATTTTATTTGTATGTAATATTCATATAACAAACTGCCACCTACTGGTTTACTAATAAGATTTCTTTTTCACATATTCAGTATATACCTGTAACACTCAGCTCTCAAATCCTGGACCTTCAGCCAATAAATGGAATCACACCTCAAGAATCCCTTTGCTGTTTCTAAGTCATACCATTAACATTTACAGTAGTAGTAATACTATAGCTAAGTTGCAACTACATTGAATCAGTAACTATGCCTGATCTTTTATATATCTGAAATTCAAATATATAAAATATAGTTCCTGAATATTAAAGACACTTAGAAAGCTAAAAATGTTAGAGGATGAAAACATTAGAGCTCGTTGTCATGTGTCCACAATGTTTTTCTGTTAGCTTCTTTTTGCTTTAAGTCCCGTTCTTCACAACACCTCCTCCAAAAAGATGATTGGTATTCCATTATATGAAGGAGAAAAGGAAACCCTAAGTACAGTTCTTGAGTCCCTGGTTACTGCTTCTGGACTGCTGCAATTAGTATTATTGTGCTCATATGTAGTCTTCTGTTTTCTCAATTGATATTTCATATTTCAGTGACACAAAAACATTAGCCTCTCTCACTAATATCAGTTTATTCCATATACACTGAGCAGTGTAACTTGGTGATATATACAGGCATGTGTATGAGATCATGCTTTTCACATTTAGTGCTTCTGTAAATATGAACATCACCACTTTCAGACAGGTTCATTACAGGCATTTTCCCAACTACATACGTGTACTTATCACTATTTCCATTTAATCTTTTCAGCCCAAAATCCGCTTCTGAAATATTAGTAATATGTAATACCAACTTTTTTGTAAATATGTAGCACTTTTCATCCAAGGGTCCCAAAGCACTTGATAAACACTGATGCCTTTGAGGTAGGTAAGGGATATAAGGATCGCTTCACACACCACTGGAATGGAGTGAAGGCATGTGCATGACAGCTTTGAAACAGAGCACTGGAGTATTACACAGTTGCTTAGAGCCCCTTGTCTCCTTTTTACACCTTGGCAACACTTTGTTTGTCATGTCAAGAAAGAAAGTATTGAATTGAACTGAACTGAATACTATGTTGAATTTAAAATGCATGGCAATGTAGCTCACGAAAACTATAACGTTCTGAATTAGAATTCTGGTGGAAGACTGGGGTTAATGCTACTCTTCTTATAATAAGTGCTATGAAACTTTTACAGACTGATCTCTAATTCATCAAAGTCAACCAATCTTGTCATTGACATCAGTGGGCAATGGGTCAGTCCTTTAATGAGTGTACGTGATTGGGACGGGACCTTTGTTTTAACTCTCTTCTGAAAAATAGCACCTCCAAAGACAAAGTGAGCCCTGATTCCATGCTAAGATATTATTAGTTATTTAGTTTGGTGCTTTACAGATATAAATGAAATCCCTGCCCCAAAAGCAGCCACGTGCATGTAGGAATGAGGGGGGTTGAAATGTAACGTAACGGTAAAATGGTTTAGCAATTAACTTTGTCTCACATTCTGTCAATTCTTTGGACTTCATTTTTTTTTAAAAGTATTTTCTGAGTAAGGTTGCCCTTCCTCTGCCCCCAAATATCTCCTAATTTTTTATTTTGGAAGGAGCCTGACCTCAGTGGACTCATCACTCCCCTCCCTACTACCTGGTGTCACCTACAACATACTCGAAGAAAAACAAAATCTAATCAGATGAATCCCAGAGAGGCCTCAAGGCAGCTGATGATGGAGGTTAAAAAGTCTCCTAATCCACTGAAACATGATGCTGTAGCCTCTCCTGCCCAGACCAGCTCCTATGCTTCTTCCTTCTCCATAACTTAGGACAGACTCACTTAACCTATCTTCCAAGGTCAGGAACTTCATGGTCTAGCTTCTTCTGCCCCAATAGATCACATTTGTATTAGTTTAGTAGTTACTCATCAAGAAATGGATACTAAATAACCTAACACTAACCAACACCACTTCTCTCAGCACACAGGTCTGCCATATAAGCATCAACCTAGTTTTGCTTATGAAATCTAGTAGGATCACAGGACAAATCAGTCTGACTGCATGCCCAGTGCTGACTACAGAACTATGGACTGGTCTGCTCTGCAGTTCAGTCTCTACTTTAAATATGATCAAAAAAGATTATTTTCAAACTTGCAAAAGGAATTGCTGAAGTTGTGACAGCTAGGCATTTATGTTTAGGCATTTAGCCACATCAGGGACAGTGCAGAAGAAACAATCCCTGCTAGGCATTTCCTAGGGATGGTGCAGCCTGATTCTCTCACACACGCCTTAACCACCATGGCTCCACTTCCTCACTGCCCTCTACAGGATACACAGAGGAAGCAGACCCCAGTCTCCTCCGGGGCAAGGAACTATGATTGTCCCCAGACCTTGTGTGGAAAACAGATAATTTTTTTGTACCAATCACAATTAATAAGCACATTCAGAGAGGAAAATAAAGGCAGAAATAGGTGTGAATGTATAATATTACGGGAAAGCCTGTTTATGACTAATATGTTGGCAAATTTGCTAACAGTTGTTTGTTTCTATATAAAATAAAATATGACTGTAATACTGCCAAGGTCAGTGAAATTTTATAATACATGCTGTTTAAGCAAGAACAGAAGCAGCGTTAATTTTAGATTGTATGTTCTTCAAGGCATGGACCTTGAACTACAGTATTTGTAAACTGTTATGTTTTTCTGTATTGCTGCAGAAAAATGAAATACAACTGGTATGCCTGACTTTTTCATATAGCTTTGGAATAGTTTTGCAATTCTGAATTATTTACTTGTACCTATTCAAAAGGGATCTCTTGCTTTTTCCCAAATGAACTTCCTAGTTATGGACTGAAGAATCTTCTACCTCACACAAGTTTATCCTAGTTTTATGGAGGGGGCGGGGCACATTAGAAAACACTGATTTCCAATAAATTAAGGAAAGCTTCATTTTCCCTCTTTTAAATGATATAATACATACACATGAAGATCCTGTATTAGCAGGAAATGTCCCCCCCACCCCCCAAAAAATCAAGTCATTCTCTGTCTTTTAGGTGTCAGAGTAGCCTGTAGTTATTCCTAGAAGTGACATTATAACTGGCAGATAGTGACTAACTGACTTTTGGAATACAGATTTTTGTGTTGTGTTTAGTTTATCATTCACTGGAAGGCTTAGACTATGAACAGCATTCTACACCTGTTGCAGAATTTATATGGAATAAATGAGCTAAAGACACTAACATAACCCAATCACTGTCCAACATTAAACAAGTCTAAACAAGGTCTGGGGCTTGCTATACAGAGACCTCAATCTGCTCAGAACCTTGGCAAACATACCAGTAAAAATCCTTTTAACTTTTTATTAAAGATACAGAAGAGAAGGAAATCAGTTAAACAATTTAAATGTAAATATTAAATAAGGCTTTCCTATTAACAACAACCCTTGTTCTCTTTCCCTTTAGCTATGGACAGTTTTTAGAAGGAAAAACTCTCTGCAGTCTCTTAGATGGCATCAAAGATGGTAATAACTGTCCTTCTGGGGAAAAGAGAAGTTAGTTGAGATGGGCTGGAAATGTCATTGCTGCTGTTGTTGTTAAAAGTCTGATCTCAGGAGGAAAAGCCCCCTTGTTTGACAGTCTCTGAGGTGGTATCAAAGATGGCAATAACTGTCATCCCAGGTGGTGTTTGGGATCCAACTGGAGCCGGTAAGGGTGGCAATGGCATATGGCCCATTCTGGTCAGGACACTGCCTAGGATCAGGATGATGAAGGCTTGGTGTCCCAGAAACAGTGGAGGTAACAGCCATTATGGTGAAGCTCACTCTAGTAGCCTGGCTGTTCTTTCCATCTCTTCTCTTTTTTTTTGGTCTTTTGTACTTTCCCCATAAAAATCTCTTTAAAGGTCTAAAAAAGGGAGTGATGAGGGAAATTGCACATCCTCTCATTTTTTTTGTTCATCAATTAAGCCTAATATATGACTCACCAATTTTGGCTCATTAACTTTTGGCTCCAGATCTCGTTTTTAACAAGTAGAGTTTCGACACAGTCTTTGAATCATATCAACTTGCTTTTTTATTTTTTAGATTAACTCAGTTATTCTGCTTCCGTTTCGTACCTTTTCCCATCATCGTTTGTTATTAGAGGTTATTGTGACAGCTTGTGAATTTTCACATACTTTTTACAGTTGAGCTCACAATTTGGGTAAATCTGTAGGCCCAATTGTCACAACACACTTACGGGATTCACAATTCATTCTCAAAATACTGATCCCTTTTAAACTGTAAGGTTGAAATCCTGACTTCACTGAAGTTAATGGGAGTCTTGCTATTGACTTCAGCAAGGCCAAGATTTCACACTAAGGGTTCTGTTGCACCCTTTTACCCACTGCTTAGTGCCAAGACACACAGCCTTTTCTCAACACAGAGTCACTGACCCAACACGGTGTGCAGATTATTGTGAACCTATTTTATTATTCCTAAATTAATCAATTATTGGCTACATTTTCTAATTTTCACAAAAGATATATTTGGTAAATGGTTTATTATTTACTTGAATCTCCTATATTGTGCAAAGTTTAAAATTCAGTTCTCTCCTGATTGCCACAGATTCCCCAAGCAGCCTTCAAGACTGACACCATGTTAAAGTTTTTGTACATTTTTCAAGCAGCCTGTTCTGAACAGAATGCTTTAAAAATTCAAAAAAGGAGTACAGATAGCAAATGTAATTTCTTTCATAGTTACAAAATGCAAACTCCAAGTGTTTTATCCTAATAAATAAATGAGTTTTTCCTTTATGTATAAAATATAGTTTGTGTTTGTTGCACTAGTTATTTTTAATAATAGATGAATTTTAGGTTTGCTTCAACATATTCAATAAAGTGTGATTAATTTGGTTTTTCAAAAATGCAAACTAGACATTGCTATATTACTTTGCAAAATGCACAGCTTGCAACATTATTGTCTCAGTGGGATCTTAAATTGAATGGTAAAATGTGCCTTATTTCAAGTTTGATTTATGTAAGAAATTGTAGTGGATAATGCCCTTTTTGAAGTTTCGGTGCTTACTGTGCAGAAGAAAATAACTAAAAATCATAACATCTTTATCATCATTCAATATTAGACTGAAAAAAATCATATACTGATCCCACATATCATATTTGATTCACTGAATTAACTTTTTTTGAAGTTTCCTATAATGATAGATTACGTAACACATTTTTGACATGTCCTGTGATTTTATTGTGATATTCTTAATAATTACCAAATCTCTTTTTCTCTGAAAAAGCTTTCTGTGCCCTGAGAATTAATCTCTGATACCATTTAACTTGGCTTTTTGAAGTAAATATCACTAGATAAAAAGCCAGCTGGTTCTGAATAATGGGCTACTTGAATGAATTTATTAGTGTTTGAAAATGAGAATACAAATCTTCTAAAAAGATTAATTTCCATAAGAAAGATAGCACACAGATCTACAAAAGAATAAATTCAAAACATAATAAACTGGCAGAAAGAAAGGTAGATTAAAGTAAAGGCAGCAGCACCTTGTTATTGCAGCTGTTGTATAGCAATGATTCTGTATCAATTACAGCATTTTGTAGGTACAGCAGGGACTGTTCAAAGCGTTCAGTATAAAGCCTGAGTCTGGAATACAGAGTATATGTAATAACTTGAGTGATTAATTTTTGTACAGAACATAACTTTCTTTCCTAACAATCAAGTCTTCAAGACAAGTTACAAAGAGGCTCTCTGACTGCAATGTGAAAAGCTAACAACAGTTTTGTTTGTTATTAAAGATTTGGATATGAATTTATCTTTATCATGAAAAGAGCTCTGCTTTATCTCAGCACACAAATGCTGACATCATGATGGAAAGTGACTTTTGTTGTCCTATGGACTTTATTTTCAATATCCGGTTTCAAAATATGTTTCCCTGAATGGGGCTAGCATCTGTTCCCACAATTACTTTGACCAAATACTAATGAAAACAAACATTGTTGATGCCTCACAGTCATTTGATTTCTGTAAACTAATTATAAAACTATGTGGCTTTAAATTATACTAGGCCAAATTCAAAAGTCAGTGACAGTTTTTCTGATGATGGATTTGATCCAGCTCCCATACAAATGAACAGAAAGTTGGTGCTGATTTGCCTAGGAGTTACATTCCATCCTAAAAAAGTAAAATCTGCAGGATTTGGGGAGTGGAATGGGAGAGGTGGTATGGCATATAAAATATCCAAGTTAAAAAGAAGAAACATATTGCAAATTCAGGCATGCAAAAGAAAGCAAATATCCAGATTGCTCTCTTGCGCATATGCATTTTAATCGTCTTGCCCAACATCCCAGAGAAAATCCATAGCAGAGCCAGGAATAGAAAGAAGCTCTCCTAGGACTCATTCAAGTGTTTTAACCACAAGTGGGCATAGCACTAGTAGGCTGTTATCCTCTATGTAGACCAGCTACTGGTGTGGGATGAAACACACACATTGTCAGTTGGAGTACAAAGGTGACAATCAGGATTTTTGGGTTCTGTTTCTTGGGGAGCATGATCTATTAGTTACAGAAAGCACAGACAAACACAAACATTTATTTAGAAAGGCAGTGTAACTAAGTGGATGACAGAGTCAACCATATTAGAACACAAAATCAAATTCTAGCCCCTACTGTGGCCCTTGTATGCCACTGAAGTAGAATAGAGAGGCCAAAAGAAGTCAGAGCAGCCCTAGGTGAATTTCTCGCAAGGGGAAGCATAGTGGGACTAGTGCATGTAACCAAGTGCTATATTGAGGGCAAAAGGAAGAATATCCAGGGCTTTTCTGTACATTGCAGAAGCAAATCCAAGGCAGTTTTGTAAGGTTGCTATAAATGAGAGTATCCTTGGAGGATGCTCTTAATTATTCCAGAACAGCCCAATATCTGTAAGGCGGAAAGGAAGTTTAAAGCCACCTTTCCTATCTTTTGTCAGCTGCATCTTTTATACTGCAAGGCACAGAACAGAATCTGGCACATAACATCTAGTCCCAGCTTTGCCAGAAGTGACATTGCACAATCTCTCATTTACCACATTTGTAAAACGCAGGGGAATTACATTTGCCTTCCACCTAAAGTAGGGGTATGAGGCTTTGTTCAACATTAAGGGCTACAAAGTACAGACAGTTATTAAGCTCAGTCACCAGTGGAGCTAAGACTAAAACTCACAGCTTCCAACCCAGTACTCCTTCCTACCTCTAATCTAAAAGGTCAGTGGCGGCAGGAAGCATGCTTAGTACAGTAGGCATGAAGGAGCTCTGGAACATGTAGGACTGGAGCATGCTTAATTCAAATAAAATGGAGATTTCAACAGCAAGCTTCTAAATAAGCTTTTACTGAGCATGTACAAATGCAATTTTCTGAGGCTTATATTTGAGCCAAATTTAGATAAATTATCAGGTGCACAGCAAAAGGCACCCCTCTTATTTCTAGATCATCTTCAAACCAATTTTCAATTTTCTCCTTCAAAGCATTGAGGCACTGGACTTTTTTTTTTAAAAATGGCTGGAAAACATCTTTAACATTGCCAAACTATCCACCTCACCCCACCCCACCCCCTACATTTGTTTTTTTGAGATGGCTGGACCATTTTTGGCTGAAACTTTAAAAAAAAAAAAGTCAGTCTGAGGCAGAAACGAAGCATTGATATTTCAACCCAAATAATAAAAGTGTGGCAAATAATTACAGCTGACAAAGCATTAAATCTACTGTACTTGTCACCATCAGCTCCACCAATGTGTAGATCATAGTATTAATCTGAGTTGGTTGAAAAAAATTATATGGAAAATAGGAACACCAATGAAAAAGTTCTGAAATAATTTGAAATTGGAATGATTTTTTTTTTACATTTATGTTTAATTGCAACTTATTATATACAATATTTTGTATTTGTCTGTTATATTTAATATTTTGTGTTTTACAATGTTTAGCATTATCAAAATAAATTGTTTAAACATTATCAAAATAATGTATTTTGATAAGGTCATTAAGATGCTTCCTATCATGAATATTTCACAATTTCCATTCCACAAAATACTTAAAAATGTCATCTTTTTGTCCTGATTTGGAACAATAAAAACTATGAAATGTCATCTTTCCCACAGGATGACTCTCTAGTATTCATACGGTGTGTGTATAGTAACATTTATATATGTACAGTGGTTTCTGCCTCTAAAGTCTATTGACTACAATGGGATATTTTGGAAGAAAAGTTCTACTCGACATGAGTACAGAAATATATTGTGCAATTACAGTGCAAGTACAACTTTATATTGCATTTCTGAAAGATATCACTATGTAGATCGGGGTAGGCAACCCATGGCACGTATGCCAAAGGCGGCACACAAACTGATTTTCAGTGGCACTCACTTTGCCCGGGTCCTGGCCACCAGTCCGGGGGGCTTTGCACTTTAATTTAATTTTAAATGAAGCTTCTTAAACATTTAAAAAACCTTATTTACTTTACGTACAACAATAATTTAGTTATATATTATAGACATATACTATAGAAAGAAAGGGACGTCAAAATGTATAACTGGCACGCAAAGCCTTAAATTAGAGTGAATAAATGAAGACTCGGCACACCACTTCTGAAAGGTTGCCAACCCCTGATGTAGATATTACACACACTGTGTGAATACACAGAGCACTGTGTACACAAAACAACGTTCAATAGATTAGACTTTCTGTAACAAAACAAAATGAAATGATAGTCATTGTCCATTTACATCTGAATGCAAATCTCCATTGTTAATGGAAAAAATTCAATGGGAGAAGCATTGAGTCAAAAGACTTGAACCACTTGTGCACAAGAGCTGTGATGACACATCTTGAAGATTATAGTTTCATCTATGATTTCCGTTTGCTAGATCAAATAAACTGCAAGATTTCTTTATGGTACATTGCAGACCTCATCTTCAGGATGAAATAAACTTAAGCAATTAGAGAATATCTGAAATAAACAGATGAAACTAAAAGTTTATTGCTAAGATGTTTAAATATGAAGGTAAATGTCTGTCATAATGAAACTGGAAAGAACGTATTGACGTTACCAACACAAATATTTCATCCGCAGAAATTCATTTGTGTTTATTCTAAAAAGATGTTTCTTTGTAGCCCATGTTAAAATTAGCTACAAAATGTTTTCAGGAATTTTTTGATAGTAACTGAAGAATTTTTTTTATCATGCTACTTCAGGAAAGCTGCTTTTAGTTAAAACATAAAAATGGTAGTTACAAGGTTTCCGCAAACAGAGCTGCCATTCCATTAAGAGAATGGCACTGCAAACAGTAAATAGTGGCCCCAAGGGAAATGTAAGTATTGATTTTATTACTATGTTGGTTGGTTTGTATTTGCAATTGTCAACTCTAATTTTAGGCTGTGCATTAAGTATCCTTATAACAACTTAAGGAAAAGAGACAATATTAATTAGAAAATATTGATAATGTTTTTATAAGTCATAGATTTAGTGCATGCAAAGCATATATTTTGAAAATTTTAAACCTACTTTTTAGTTGTAAGCATAACTAATCAATGAATGGACAGGAAAATTTAATTACTTGGATTACATGATACTTTTTTACATTTAATCATATGCTGCATGTTTTATTTATTAATTATTATTATTACTAAGATAAAGTATGAAGATATTTGTCACTCCAACTGACTATAGTACAGCAAACAAAATATTTCTGAAATGAGGTGAAGTCATTTACCTATTTACTGTTCAAGTATGAAATGAAGTTGAATCACTCTCCATCTTTCTCTCTCTAACCCTGATCCTGCCAGTTACTCTGCATGAACAGACACTATCCCATCGGCACATGCACGCAAGTAAATTGCAGGATGGGGGAACTATATTTGGGGAAACTGCTTAAATATAATTCAGACACTTACTTCTATCCTCTAACCAATTTTAAAAACAATAAAATGTATGTCCACTCTCATGATCTACAAATCATCTGATAATATATTACTATTCGTTTCTGATAATTCCCATAGACATTGTACAAACACAAGAGAAGGCACAGTCTCTGCCTAAGAGGCTTACATGCAAAAAACCCCAAGACTAACAGACAGTCCTGACTTTATGTTGTAATATAAAGATATACAGGCTATCTCCAAATACCACCACAAACTTGGAAATAAAAAAAGGAAATGGGAAAAATATATTGTGATGGTGAATTTAAACAATATAAAACTGGCTTAACAATTCAAAAGAAAAGGTTTTCCTAGCCATATACACTTTGTATTTTTTTCTAGGAGCATTACATGTACACACTTACAACTAAAAGTCTCAGAGCCCGGGTTAACTAACTCAGGCTCATGCTAAAGGGCTAAAAATAGCAGTGTAGCAGGTGACTCTCAGAGGCTAGAGCTCAGGGTCCAACCCAAGTGGGAATGTCTACACTGCTGTTTTTAGCCCGAGAGCACAAGCCCCCCCCCATGCCCCCCATGCCTGAGTCAGTTGATCCAGGCTCTGAGACACATTGTTGTGGGTTTGTTTGTTTGTTTTTAAAGTGTAGATGTATCCTAAAGATGTAAATTAATATTAAAACAAACACTGGGGTTTCTACCCCAACTAAAATATACATCATCTTTTAGGGCATATGCAATCAAATATGCCAGTATGCCAGTTGAAGAATAATGTGATCAAGCCAGGAAAAAGCACACTCTGCTGTGTATTAGCTCCCAGCTCCACAGAGGGAATTGCAGATCTGCTTGAAGGATGGATTGTACACTTCATGTAAATAAGCTGGCTGCTCTGGTTGCATCCAATATCATCATATACTCGACCAGTCTATCTCTGCTCAGATGAGGGTGTAACAGGTCACAAAATCCTGCTCCACTGTAACCTGACTGTAAACAATGGCTGAGAGTCTTGTCCATCCAAAGCCTGATTTACGTATCTTCGTATTCACATTGTGGTCATCACCAAAATATCTGAGGACTTTGGTAACTGAGGTTTAGATTGTGGTTTTACCATAAGCCTAGAGTAAGAGGCAACACATAACTGCATTATCCAGGAGCACACCTGGGGATGCAGAGAGTTACAATATGATCCCCAGTTTGCCTTTTAACTTTAGGAGGAATTAATCTGCACCAGCCCTATACCTGGCACAGATTACCTTGTCCACTACACCAGTTTGAATGTTCTGGCTAGTGTGCTGCACCTGTAATCAAGTCTCTACCTACTCCCCTCCCCAATGCAACTATGTGCTGCCTCTTACTCAAGTAGGAAGAAAAGTAGCGATCTGCAGAGGCTGCTCTGCACCCCCAGTGAAACTTGCACTATGGGTAGCCAGCACAGGAGTGCCCAACACAGGGAAAAACTGTGCCCTGAGTGGTTAGGGGTGGTTCCTGTGTCTCATCACTGGGGGTGATGAGGTTCCCATAATTGTCTGGGAGGTGGTGGCTGTCAGCTCAAGAGGCTCCTCCCTCTCCCAGACCAAGTTCTATTACAGAACTAAGCTAATGAGACATTGTATTTAGGAAATATTATTTAAAATTTCTCTGCTGGCTGCCTATTTAGCAGTAGGGAGAAACCTGCCTTCCGTTCCCTGCCTCCACTTCATAAAAGTATAAAAGGTCCAGAACATAGCTGAACCACTACAGGAGCTGGCCACACAGAGGGTACACATTGAGTACTCTTTGCACACTGCTGGGTCAAGCTTGGTCTGCAGGAACACAAGGATGAGGATTGTGAGTAAGCTAAGGGGATGGTGTAGGATTGACAAGCAAGTCCATGTACTGCATCTATATACCGAACAAGAACCCATGTAAAAGAGTGCAACAGACTACTGTTACTTTCTCAACTTTATCCTGTAGTGGGGAGCTATGTGCTGGGCCCAAGGCCCCCACTATGTTTCTCAAACCCTTAAACAAAGTCTTAAGTGGGGCTTAGGTGATACGGAGTTCCTTGTTCATAGGACCTCCCAAGGAAAGTAAATCTCACCGCAGTTCACACTAGCTATGAAATTTTGGGGTTACTTATATTACTGAGTGAAAAAAAACAGTTAGGCCAGCTATGTGCTCATTACCAGGATTTCACACAACCATAAGGTTTTGCGAATAAATTACTAAATCCAAAGCACAAGCTTGTAATACAGTAACTGTAAACTTGTGAAAGAGCAATCATAAACTTTTATCATATTTGCAATAGACCTTCTGTGATTATAGCAATATATTAATAACATTCCTCAATTCTGTACATCAGAAGTTAAATTAATTGTATTCACATTATTTTATGCATTTTCTTAGGATTTTAACTTTGAAGAAAATGTATTATTCTCAATGTAAATATAATCAGAGCATTCTTACACTATTCAGTCCCAGCATTCTGAGTACACAGACTAATATCAGAGAGATACAGTGGGGACACCATAATTCTTTCATATATAAAGAGAGATTTTCTGAACAAAATAAAATGCTGTATATTAATTTTTAAAATTGTACATAAGATAAAATGATCTGATGCCTCTGAAAGCATGAGTGAGGAATGGTTTGTTTCTGTTACGGTTGTCAAATAAGACCACCATATTGCAACACTTAACAGGCTTGAAAAGGCAGACCACAAAAGGAAAGCAAGTCTCTCAGTCTATAAACCTCTTTGTATGGTTTTGCTTGCCTAATGTACAACACTAAGTTTCTTCTAACATGTTTAAGCAATAATAATTGTATATTGTTCCATAAAGGAAAATTAACTACAACTTTCAATTGCATCAAATGTCATTTGTAACATTTGTCTCTAACTAAAAGTTGAAATGTTCCGTCATAACAGGGAAATCTATATTCTTTTTAAATTCAAAATTGGGCATAATGCATTTTATGAAAAAAAGGTTTTTTTTTCAGTTTAATATAATAATAGGAAGAAAAATGAATTCCATTACTGTTTAGTATTGGGGTTTCATTCTGTTTGATTTACATGGAATACAATAAAGGCTTTTACAATGTCACTGATAACATTAACTATGTCAAATATCTTTTAAGAGACAAAAGTTTTGTCTTATAGGAGACAAAACAAAAGTTTATCACTCTCAGAGAAATCTCTGCCTGACTGATTGACCAACACACTATTGTGAATCCTGGATTTAAGGCACATGTTCTCTCATCTGGAAAGTTGAAGGGCTGAAGTGGGACTTCTAGTAAAATGGGAAAGCCTGCACACTGCATATATACCATTAACATGCTTTTTGGGCAGCATAGAGAGATAGTTTAAGGTGAGCCAGCTAGGTTTCTCTGCCACAGAATTCATATCCCAAGATAGCTGGAATATGTGCTTGAAATTGCAAGTCAGTGTCAGCTCTGAATGGAATGTGTAAAACATTCCAAAAAGCACGCAACTTCACTAGTAGGAGTTTGGGATGGTTTAAGTCAGTGGCTCTGGGAGATGCTGGCTTCCTATTGCTTAACAACTTTTTTGGAGTCAACTTGGGGAAAGAAAGATGTACAACCATGGCTATTATTAAAGACAATATCACCAAAAGGAAGAAAGAAAGGAAGAATTCATTATTTGAGGAAGATCAGAATATCCTGGATGGAGCTTTAAAACTAAGAGATGACTGCATTTACTTTTTTCCTTGGTGGTGTGCAGAAAACTACTTTTTGCCTATTATCAAACAGAATTGTAATTTTACTAGAATCAATAAATAAAATATTATGCAAACAGATTCATATGTGTGCAAATCACTATGACATACATGAGAGACAGACATTCTGTATGCAACTTTGTATTCCTCTCTTTGTGCCAATTTCTGGTCTCCTTACTCACACATGGCTAGATCACAACTAGCCCTATGAACCTTCTCATGGGAGTAAGAGAATATACTCTTTTGAATGGGCTAACCACACCACAGATTGCAGCACGCAAGGGACAGCAGGCTCCACAGAGCCACTATGTCTCCCTTCTCATTCAGAGGTCAGTGAGAGGCAGCAGCAACTGAGTGGACCCCAGCCCCACCCACTCCCTCAAAGCATCGGCCAGAATAGCTTCAGGTCACAATCTTCTTCTTCCCAGGCTGCTCCTGGGGCACATGCAATTCCATGCTGCACTCTGCTTACGGCAGATTGTAACTTTGATGGGACTAACCGTGTGAATAAGGTGATCATGATTTATTCCTTTCTCCAAAACTTCATGCAACTAACAAATCTGCATTTGTCTTTTTCAATTCTGCTTCTGAACAATAACATACTAATAGACTTTATGTTAAAGGCAATTAAAAAGACAAAATTCCACATTCTGCCAACATAACCAGAAGAGGTGTCTAGTTCAGATGATATATCACAACAGGAAAATGCAAAAAGGGCATGTTTAAGGAGGTTCCCTCCACCCTTTTTTTGATAAAACAACTTTGAATATATTTTTTTACTTTAATTTCCACATTCCACTAAAAGAGTTTAGTGTCTTTTTTCAAGAACCACTAGAGTGCACTATTTTCATCGCTGCATCAAGACAGTACATCAGGAAGCATCATTCATATTGCAGACAATTATCTAAGATAAAGCCCATGGAAGCAGGGATTGTAGATTAAATAAATGTTGACATGGGTATTTTAATAAACATGCCACTCACAAGTTGTCAGGTACAGTTACGCTGAGGTTTGGAGACACAAAAACTCCTTTCAGCACTTTGGCATATCTCAAGTAATTAGAAGCCATCTGCCAAATCCTTCTATATTTTGTCTCCAACAGCCATCTTGAAATGGCTGAGGCGTTATTTCATGCTAGAGGGGATATACTCCTCTCCATCCACAAACTGAGAGAGCCAACAGAGAGAGAGAGAGCAAGAGTAAGCAGTGACAAAATGAGCACTGGGAGTTTGACAAAGAGGAAAGTTGGCTGCCCAATTAGCTGTTAGTGAGCTAAAACAAACACAATTAAATACATAAATAAATAAAAACCTCAGCCAACAACTCAAAGACAAAACCAAGGTCAATTTAGGACCTAGTCGCAAGCTAAAATTCCCAATATGACCAATCAAGGTAGAATTATTCAGCTGGGGTTATTCATCTTATTACATAGATTGCAGAATATATTTCTTGCAGCCAAGTGGTTTATATAGGCACCTGTTGCAAACAACTCATGGTCATCAGATTTTAAGTACTTCATCTAGAGGTCAAAGATACTGAACTGGAGGAGCAAAGAGACACAGATTTTATAGAGCAGCATTAAAAAGACATTGCAAATTAATCCACAGCTCACTGCCCTAATCCTCCAGTTAAAGAAGCCTTGATAAAAAAGGAGCCAAGGTGGAATGTATGGAAGAAAAAAAAAATCTCTATGTGGCACCCACCTTCCACGAGAAGTAGAGGAGGCTGATTAGTCTTTAGTCGACTAAAGAGATTTCTTCAAGAGATGGGAATACGGATGTAATGAATTAGAGATAGATATGTATTGACCATTAGAACTGGTCAGTGACTTACCTATAGGTTCTCAATTTGTAGATGAGCTGAGCTCATAAAGAAAAGTGACTGAAATTTATTAACCATTAAAGAATCTTTTGAGGAAGACTGTGCCTATACTTAAGGAATGGGATCCACTTTAATTAAAACAAAACCAGATGGCAGGAACAGCCAATGGGAAAGTGTTGAGGGAATTATTTAAACTAAGTGCTGGGAGAAAACTGACAGGTGCTGAAAAGTAATCAGGTCAGGTATCTACTAAGGAAGTCAGTAAACCAAAGGTAACTATTTCTTGGCACAGGACTGGATGGAAATCAGAGCTGAACAGGAGGAGGAACAGGCTGAGATCATAGAGATATATTCCAGAAAAATAACATACAACCAGACAAAATAGATAATAAAAGTAAGTAGATGGTCAAAGATAAAACTATAAACAGCTAGATGCTAATGTGAAAAGCCTAAATTACTAATATAGTCATATAGATTTCCTGGCAGTGAAATATAGCTTTGATACAACAGGTAGTTCAAAAATATGGTGAAATGGAGTCATGTAACCCTTGTTTATAAACTATGCAGAAAGGGCAGAACTGGTAGTATAGTAATCTTATACTTGAAAGAGTCCATGGAATATAATGACGCAAAATTTCTGAGTGACTAGGAACATAAAGAAGAATTTGAATGGACACAATCCCAAGTCATAAGAATACAAATAACACTAGCTGAGGAAAAAATATGAGGGCACAGTATTAAAGGCGACCGGAGGCACCTAACCTGTCTCTAAAATCAGTAATAATAAGTAACCTCAATAACTCCCATATAAATTAGTTAGTTATAAATCATACTCGGACAAGATTTAGGGAAGCAATTTCTTAGCACCACAAATGATCACTTAATATAGGGATCGGCAACCTTTGGCACGCGGCTTGACGGGCCGGGCCTGTTTGTTTACCTGCCGCATCGGCAGGTTTGGCCACTCGTGGCTCCCACTGGCCATGATTTGCCGTCCCAGGCCAATGGGGGCTGCAGGAAGCGGCATGGGCCAAGGGATGTGCTGGTCGCGGCTTCCTGCAGCCCATATTGCCTAAGAAGGGAGAACTAGTCATTACACCCCTATTACTCAGCATCACCCAAGCGGAATACACATATCCATGATCCTCAACAACAGCAGACATCCACATCAGTGTCTCAGTGTAACTTTGACCACTGTCAGGAATAAGTAAGTGATCTATTACGGGTGCCTTAGCTCTGGAGTTTTGTAGTAAAATGCAAAATCAATCTGGGAACCCAGGAGTAGATGCAATTTTTTTTTCTGTACATCTCCTTTACTAAAGAAACATTTCCTCATCCCTTCCAGACATTATTTTTATTCATTTGTTATGGTTCTTTATATTTTTCTTTCCCTCTAAACAACTGTAGCCTTCACCAATACAATGAAGTTATTTATGTCTAAATTCTTGTTGCTTTCGGGATTTTTCTTTATGTGTTTTGTAATTGCTGTAGTTGATTTATGACTTGTCTGTCTCAGATGTAAAATGGAACTAGAATATAATTTTTTCAGCCTTTAACCTCTTTTACCCTACTTTGATTAACACCTGTAAGAACAGCAGAGACATACAAAAATAATCTCTCTAGTTTTTCCCCATAAAAGAACTCCTTCTCTAATTACATTGTTTTAGAAAAGTACTGAAGATCTCCCCTGATATGAATTAAACCAGCACCCAGTTGGTGCTTTATTATCTCTTCAACACATGATTTATCGTTTGTCATCTGAAAGCAAAAGAAGAGGAAAATTACATTTCCTGTACCACTAGAGCCAGCCTGCTGATTGGTTCTATAGTATACAGTGAAGATTATAATGAACAATATTGTTAGGATATCAGAAATAGTTAATGCTAACAAAACTGCTTACACAAACATACTGGCACTTGAGACAACTATAGCTAAAATAGCAAAATAATTTCTGTTTTAACTTTCTGTTTTTCACAGGAACATCACTTTCTGAAACATTTAGCTTTTAGGCTGACATTTCCTATATTTGGTTTCTGCTTATAGCAGAATATTTTTCATTTTGTGAAAGTTACAACAAAATCCCTTCAGCTGTTTAGGCATCGGTGAAAAAATAAAAAGTTCTCCGGTATTAAAACTTGGGGAGTTATTCTTATTTTTCTAGTTAGGGGAGGGGGAAGAGAGGACTCAGCAATGGATTAATTTTGAAATATTTTACTTGGTTCATAAATAGGCCTTTAGAAGTTGTTTTTTTTTTAAGTTTGGCATAAAATGGCAAGGCTATTCAATGCGCCACAGAAAATTTCATTACTCTGTGGGGTGTACACCTAAAAATAAATGTGAAGGACGTATATATGCAGGTAATTAACTGTGCAGATAATTGATTATAGGAACTTCCAAACTCATCTGCTAAAGAAAGAAGAGATATTGAGCTGAAGAGGGTTCAGGAAAAAAAAGAGTGATGGGGCTTGTAAGTGCAGCAAACTGTTTATCACCAGACTTGTAGCACCTTTGCGGCACCAGAAGCCCATTAACTCTGTAGCAAGGACCTTACAAGCTTTTCTGCAGGTAAAGCCTGTACAATTTGTAAACTGCGAAAGCTAAACAGCTGTGTTTCAAGGAATTTACAAGGTCAGTGGGCTCTTTTCCTATTTTCTTTAGAAAATCCAGGAAAAATAGATGCACACTACTAGCACTAATACTACATTAATGTTGAGGAAGCAAGCATTCATATATTCATTAAATTCCAAAGTGAACGTTCTTGCAATGTTGGTTTGACCTTTTGTCACGGGTGAAACTTTAAGGTTTAGAATTTCCTGACTTTAGATTACTTGATATTTCAACTTTAATATTGCATTATTTTGCATGTATTTTATAAATGTGAGACAGAGCAAGAAGAATACAGTACATGATACTGTAAAATCAAAGGAGTTTTGGCATGAATGTGGGAAGCCTGGATCACCGACCCACAGAATTATCACTCATAAGTAATGCTGATAAAGCCTTTATACCAACCCATACCATCATGTATTCTCTTCTCTCTCTTTTCTCATAAATTGTACCTATTTAGATAGAACAGCAAACAATAATTAAAAGTTCATTATATCACATCACTATATCAATATTAGTAATTCACATCACAGTTACATCAGTACTACTATATGAATTTTGAAGATTGTGGAAGGTAAACAAAAATCTTTAAAAGCAGAATTTATACCTGTGCACGATAACATAAGCAGAAGTCTGGAATGCTGTCTTTGTTTTGGCTTAAACATGACAAGAACACTTGGTGAAATCTTTTCATTCTACTATCTACTTAGTGCTAATTTTCCTCCCTGTGTAGGAAAATATTGTTGCACATGCAGCTATGAAAATGAACAACTTTTTGGGAACACATTGGCGAGAGCAGACTATTAGGTAACAGGAATCTTCCTGGATATCATGATGCTCATCTAGAAACTATGAGGGTGACATTAATCCTCTCTGATATTTACAGCATCTTAACAACACTTGTCAATAAAAGTGTGCTCTATACTCAGAATGTTAAGATCATCAAAAGTCCTATCTTTTGAACATTTATTCTAGATATCTATTTTTTGCATCAAACAATGCACGGTAAATATACATAACCTAGGGGAAAGAATCAATTTTAAGTATATCTTCCCCTTTGATAAAACTAGTAAGAGTAAAAACATCTCTATATTTTTCTGTATACGAGAAAGTGTAGTATATTCATGTGTAATTTAAGCATCACTTCCTATAATGAGCTGACCTTCTATTCTCCTTAACCTCTTTTTTCATCAAAGCCACCTACACCCACTTTGCCTTCTGTTTCTCTAATCTGCAATTATTTATGTTTTCTTCATGCTGCTTCATCCGCCATGGGAGCAAAATTGTATTTGGTGAAATATAGAGCTAATTATACCATGAACCCAACAACAAAAAGACAGAGCAGATGTTACTTCAGACGTGCTAACAGTCCCTATGCTTAATGCACACATAGCAAAGGACTGAAGACAGCATTTGAAAACAATATCTGATCATGATAGCTTAAACATGCAAATCTTTTTAAAACAAAAGTCAAACAGAGAAGCATTGTCAATAAGATCCAATCACATACTCTGCTGATCCCAGAATCGCTGTGTTCCACACTGATTTTTCAATACATAATAAATATGTGAATCTATCTTGGTACCATTTGCAGGGTGGGATATACAATATTAGCTAATGATACTAAACTTGCTTCCAATTCCGGTATTTAGCTTAGCTTTTCTTCTTTCTGTTTACCCATCAGCTTATCAAGTTCTAAGCTTGTACACTGTCCATCTGTTTATACATTGGAACATATTTTAAATGTGTTTAAAAAGATCAGAAGAAAGAGATCTGTTGGTAATTTATTGTGCAGGCCTTGAAAAATACATTTTTTCTAATTCCCATCAATGGTCACACAAACAGTGCGAAGTCAGTGTGAATAAGCAAGTTTTAGGAAAAACAGGCCTTAAAAATGAAAATACTATGGAGTAAACAATGGAGCCAAACTGCTTCTATTTTCCTAAAAGGATTATGATTCATCTACTGTATAGAAGGTCTTTGCCAATATTTAATTTAGTGACAAAGTAGCCATCCTGCTGTTCCTGCGTTATAGATGAAATTGAAGAATATCATCATGCCAAGATCTTCTGGTTTTTGTTGTATGCTATGCCTGTGAGATACTTCCAAATATGTCCCTTCCATCTGTGTTTAAAACTCAGAAAGTTTTTCCTAAACATAAAATATGCTTAAGTCTTTTTTCTGCATATATAGGTCCAAATTGTCAGAAGTTGCATTGCTGTTCAGAGATCTGCATGTTCTCTTCCCTATTCCATATGTTACAATTAGATTACAGGGCATGATGTTATGGGAAGCAGGATGTCTAGACATTCTGGTAGTGGGGGAGAGAGATGAGTTTGTCCTCAGATGATCGACAGACAGGGAGATGGTTTTTAGGACCAGGCTCAATATAGATGTGCAATGGAGCTGTCAGCAAAGGAATGCAAACCAAGCCCCATATATTTACCCATGCTATTGTCCTATTATGGAAGTAGGGCAATATCTTCTTGTCCCCACAAAGACACTTTGGATTTGGGAAAATAGTTATCAATGGTTCTTATCCTCTAGCCTCCTCAAAATTACCCTGCAGTGAGGGGGCTGGGTAAGCCATCCTCTCTGAAGACTAGAGAATGAGGCTACCAGGCCTAATTTGGAATTAGGGGAAAATAATACCACCAGTCCCCTTACACACAGATGACATTGATAATAAACATACAGAGTGTTCTAGGACCTTAGGGTGAGGAGAGGCTGGAGGGGGGGCAGTTGGGGGAAAGGCCTGAGCACATAATCTCACTGCAGGTTTGTGATCTATTAGGATTTGGAGCTGATTTTCAACATCACTGTAGGGCAGCAAACCTCTGCTGTTTTCAGGTGGGATGTGTGCCTTTCCCACTAGCAAGGACACTGGCAGATTCATCAGACAAGAAATGGCAAAACTGCAAAATAGCTCATATTAAAAATATATAGGTGGGAGAACACTGTTGTGCACCTGCGGTTGCAAAGAGGTGGTGGGAAAGCACCACAACCATCTCTTACTAGCTCTAGCACAGAAAAGCATCTGATCATGTCATATGTCAGCTCTCATCACATGCTTCTCCTCCTAGAGAGACTGGGTGACACTTTCATTTATATGTTAAGGCAACTGAAAGCCGTCTTGTCCCACCAATAATGAGAGGGAGACTGCCAATAACTAAGAATTGCATCTTGGCCAATGAAAGGACACCAGTATTAGGGCTGGCAGAAGCACAGGTGATTAACACTTATCACCAATCAAGGTAATGAACTGATGGCTGAGGTAGTTAGGAGGGAGTTTGGCTTTCATTATGAGGGATTTAACAGAGCTAGAGAGTGTTCTCTCTGCAACCTGTCCACGTGGGCACAGTGGAAGAATATTATGCCACATTTTAGGCTTTGTATATCTGTGGAAAGACTTGAGTGAGGGAGCCACCAATGACTTTTCCTATAAATTATCATCAGCGTAATATAAGGTTTATTAGGCTACTGCAAATTATTTAAATCCAGGTGCAAATTCATTACAGTCAATCTGGAAATGAAACAGTAATCCATGGGCAATGGGACTGGGTAAGAAACTTCAGTATATCCCTTCCTTTTATCAATTTACTCTACAAAATGTCCATACAAATGTTCAGAGTGATTCAGAATAATTGGCAAGCCTTGCAATCCAATATAATTCCTGTATCTGTTATCCCTTCATATATCCTAATACATTAAACATATGTAATCTACTTTCTTATCATGCTAAGAAGGAGGCTAGAGAATAACTAAAACCATTTTGGTAGAGTAACTGTCAAAAACAAAGTATGCTATAATCAAACACATAGTACACCACTTGTTAATAAAGGTATATACACAGTCCAGAAAGCTTTGACTGAACTGAGTCATAACACAGTTTACCAAAGACAGATTTTAATTATGAACATTGATTACGTTGTATTGATTGATCACCTATATATATTTATTGGCCTTTGCACAATATATCTAAAGGCATGTTATAGCAAGCTAAAATACATAAGCAACCTGTGCAACTATGGTAGAATTCTAGTAAGGATAAATCAAAAAGATAAGTTTTAAATTCAATTTACTCATATCAACAGAATTTCCCTAGTCATGAGACATCATGGCTATGATTATATAGTATTTCAATGAATTGAGTACTTATGTACAAGTGTAAAACATTTTGGAGTGCTGTTTGTTACTTATCACAATACTCTAAAAAGTGATATATCTTTAATACCAATTATCACAGCATGAAATAAACTGTGAGTTTGTTTTATTTGTTTGAAAAATCTAAAATAGTGGGTTTAAAAATAATTATTGATAAAAGATAGACATAAAACCTGCCTGACTGTTTGAATCTAAAGATATCAAGAGATGGAAAGAATGCTGAATTTATGTTGTGGAAAATTGGTCCCAAGTTGGTTTTACACTTCATAAGAAAGCACTTTTGTCTTGTATGCAAACAGTTAATGAAGCATACCAAAACTGTAACTTTTTTTCATTGGCACAAGTGTGTCAAAGCTTTAGATTATATTTTACAGTTACGTGTGTTTTTAAAATGTTAAATTCTTTCTTTATTTATATTTAGACTGAGGGATGTGATCTTAATTTCAAGTAAGATACCTCCTTGCATTTTCAGTTATTGATAAACTTAGATTATTAGGCGCAGATATACTATAACCATCATTCACACCTGGACCACTCAAATTTTGTCCCTTCCAAAAGTATTTGCCAGTAAGAGATGGCAACATAGTTACCAATTTTGCATAACAAGCTCTCAGTATGCATGTATTATGAGAACTGCATAGTCATTATCCTACATGACCACCTCTGGTTTTAGAATTTTGAAGGATTAAGCATTCAGATTTGACTTTTAAAGCCTCGAGATGGTAGTAAAATTGTGTTCCAACAACAATTATGTGGATGTGATTAGAAACAACACAAGAATCACTTTAAGAGGGTTGCAATTATACTTTTATACATTTTTCAAAGAAAATGGGGATGATAGTTTCTTTCGTACTTAATTGAAATAAATGCACAGGGCAGGAAAGACTCCATATTAATCTGAATCCTTTTCTTTAAAAAAAACAAACTGTTCACTCTGTAGTTTCATGGCTTCTGCACCAAACAGTGTTCACCTACATTATTATCTACTTTAATCTTTACTGTGAGTTTCTTGTCATGGATATTAAAAATAAAAACAAAATTTCTAGGGCAGACAATCTCATTATGCATTTATTTTAAACATATTTACTAGCAACATCAACTTGAGGCAATTACTGAAAACAGTTACCAAACCTCACTTTACCAAGAGATCAAAAAGTCACAAATGAAAAGGTGACTGGCACTGATGTTCCACTAGACAAAAATTGTAGAAAACTTTACAGTGAAAGAACAAGATATATTTACTCAAGAAGCTATGCAAGCTGTCAATGACCCCGTCAAGAACACATGGCTCCTGACCAGCAGACCAATAGCAGGCCTTATTACTAACATGGGGTGTGCTAGCTCTCCAAACTTTAGAGAACTTCTCCCATTGAGGACTTCACCTAGGATGACAAAATCCAAGAGCTAGTGACCCTGACTAGAGTAGGTCTATCAATAAAAGATGAGTCCTTACAGGCTGAGATACATAGGAAAACTCAGAAAGAAGCCTTAACAGTTGACAGGAGAAGCATATTTAATCTCCTATTATAATGGGCATTTCTGACAATCTCAATATAGTTAATATTGTGAAATAGTTTACATAATTTCAGTAATAAAACTCTCAGACCAGGTCTTTATGCCCTATTGTCACACTCAGATACTACAGTAATGTGTACCACTGAAGTAGGGTACAGATTGACAGAAAAATAGATAATAGATCTAAAGTGTATAAACCTTACAAAGTTCCTCATGATCCCAGAATAAACTACTGTTAAGATGCATTTTCTTAACTTCTAATTCTATTTCCCATACCAGTATATGTTAATGTAAAGCATAATCTCAATGCTTTATGTTGCTAAAAGTTATTGCCACTTTATTTTATGGCATTTTTAATTAGTTAGACCCTTACATTCAGATAAGCTCCTTAAAAGATGGCAAGCCCAGAAGGGTAACAACCCCAACGGTTACAATATTTTACATTGTTAAGTATCTTACATTGAAATACTTCCGGCACTTGTAATTCTACTTCCAGTCAACTTTGGGTTGTGATCTTGTCATACTGCATTAGCTCAGCAATGTTGGACTTGGTCAGTGCTTTGATAAAATACTTTAAAAAAAAATCCAGTTGCTGCAGGAAGGTGTGGTGGTGATTCTTTAGGTAATACTCATCCCCTCCGAGTCCATACGGAATAAGTGTTCCAGCATGGTGCTAGGGGTCGTTGCGCTTCTCCTGGTACTGTCTTTCAGATGAAACGTAAAATGGAGTTCTGACAACTTGCAGTCATTAAATATCCCATGGCAGTTTTCACAGGGGTACATGTGTTAACCCATATGTCCTGGCCATATTCCAAATGCATAATTGCATTCTGACTACCTAAATTCCTGATGCAGTTTCAGTAGAATATAGTACTGTTAATCTTCTGTCCTATCCTGCTACAGCATGCTTTTAAGTATTTATTGCCTTTTGCCCAAGAACTGGCTAAACTGACCCATATATAGGCATATATCATTCAGAGAGGGTTTGGGGATCTTTGAATAATAAGTGAAATACACATCAGTCATATATAGACAACAGCTCTGAAGAGCATATTTTAAAACATATATGTGTAAAGAAATGTTTGCAGCAATTCATTAAGCTAATATTGTTTATTTTGACAAATAAATTGATGAAAGTTGGATTATATTTCTCAAAAAAATTGAACAAAGCACCAAGTAACTGATCTACTTGATATTGAAAAAAACCAGAAACCTCTATCGGCTATTTCTACCCTGTTTTAGCATTTTTCCAATTAAAAAGGTAAACGATGCATTTCCTGCACAAAGCTCAAAGGCAAGGCAGTTAGAAGCAATCTGGTAAGGTGTGAACATTTAGAATATATAGAAGGTGAACAGCCGAAACCTCTGCATAAGTTGAGGCTCACCTTTTTTTCTATTCAGATAAAGGACAAATTTAAATGGCCCACCTCTGAAACTGAAAGATCTCTTTTCAGTTCTTTCTGATGAAGAACGCTTTTCAGCTGATGAGTGCTACTGATGGTCCTTTAATGTATTTTAATAATTTTCTACCTTCAGCTAATGTATGGTGGACCTAAATGTCCTTTAATTCTTGCATCATAATCACAGGCTACATTGCTATAGGACTTACTTGAAGTGAAACCAATGAAGCAGGAATGAAGGAGACTAGGTTGATGGAAATTGGTTTCTGAATTCAGTCAAACAATCCAATCTGTCTCTCTATGTATTCAAGAATGTCAATCACTATACATCAACTATAGATATTAAAACATTGAAACACTGTCCAAGTAGGACTATCTTATTTTCTCCCTCTCCAGTCAAGTTTCAATTGCATGGGTCTTCTACAAAATTAGGTATAATTATACGGAATAATTATGTACAGCCTCTATGAGTGAATTACAGAATTGTAGGCCTGGAAGGGACCTCGAGAGGTCATCTAGTCCTGTCCCCTGCACTCATGGCAGGCCTAAGTGTTATCTAAACCAGGGGTTCCCAAACTTGGTTTGTGGCTTGTTCAGGGTAAGCCCCTGGTCAGCCGTAAGACGCTTTGTTTACCTGAGTGTCCGCAAGTACAGCTGCCTGCAGCTCCCAGTGGCCGGGAATGGCAAACTTCAACCACTGGGAGCTGTGAGCGGCCGTACCTGCAGATGCTTAAGAAAACAAAGCATCTCGCGGCCCGCCAGGAGCTTACCCTGAACAAGCCATGAACCAAGCTATGAACCAACCCTGATCTAAACCATCCCTGACAGGTGTTTGTCTAACCTGCTCTTAAAAAATCTCCAATAATAGAGATTCCAAAACCTCCCTAGGCAATTTATTCCAGTGGGAAGGCCTTGTCAAAATAAAATTTTAAATCTTATGGCTACAGCTACCTTTTCATCCAATAACTCTCACTGTTCTGACACACTGAATCTGTGTTGTATTCGCTTGGATATAGAATTAAATATTTCTTACTGTGAATTTTAAGTCTGCTGTGCAGCTGAAATTGCTCTGGTTCGGATGACACTGAGTGCCTCTATGATGGCAGATCTAAATCAGGGAGGGGAATGGATAAATGCAATGTCTCCTCCACTTAAGCTACAGGCAATTTTGTTCACAAAGACTGTGAAAGTTTCAGAGATATTAAGACTCCAAATAGAGATTTCAACACATGCCGTTCTTGCATAGTAAAAGGCAACACATACTGAGTCTGTTACTGGTGGAGAATCTCAGTATTTTGTTTCGAAAGAGCAAGATGTGAGCAAAATTCAAGCAACTCTGAGGACCATGCTGAAGAAACCATCTCTTGATGATGACATTCTCAATGATCTGTCATGAGCCTTCATGTCTTAGTGATGATTACTTAGAAATTGAGAGCATGGCAACTCTGGCAAAACTGAGGGTGAACATAAGAACATAAGAACGGCCGTACCGGGTCAGACTAAAGGTCCATCTAGCCCAGTATCCTGTCTACCGACAGTGGCAAATGCCAGGTGCCCCAGAGGGAGTGAACTTAACAGGCAATGATCAAGTGATCTCTCTCCTGCCATCCATCTCCATCCTCTGACAAACAGAGGCTAGGGACACCATTCCTTACCTGTCCTGGCTAATAGCCATTTATGGACTTAACCACCATGAATTTATCCAGTTCTCTTTTAAATGCTGTTAGAGTCCTAGCCTTCACAATCTCCTCAGGTAAGGAGTTCCACAAGTTGACTGTGCACTGCATGAAGAATTTGCTTTTATTTGTTTTAAACCTGCTGCCTATGAAATCCTGGCCTCACTGAAGTCAATGGCAAAACTCCCATTGACTTAATTGGAGTCAGGCTTTCGCCCCTGCAGTTCTCAATTCTCCTTTTCTTTCAGTTGATTTGAGGCTCAATAGGTATGGAGAGCGTGCTAGTTTCATTGGTTGATGGTTTTCTCCTGGTGATGGACAAACACTAAGGGATTGATCCTCAGCTGGTGTGAACAGATGAACATGCAAAATCTGTTTACACCATCTCAGAATGGATGGTGTAAACATCTGAGTTACAGAATCTAACTATTAAGTTTTAGTCTGATAATTTTGGCTCATTTAGCTGCTCTGATATAATGACTATGGATTTATTTCAGATAGGGAATGCTTGAGCATTTCCTTTTTTTTTTCTCTGAGAGGACTAAGAAGGTAATATTGCATGTTACATAAGAATCACAGGAAAGGCAACACAGATTGTTGCAGGTCTCTAGTCTGTCATAGCCCCATTTAATGTGAATGTGAGGTCACTAGAGGAGGCAGCATGTTTTGAAATGTGAGACCACAGCAGTATGCTGAGCACACACTACTTCATGTCTCTCTTTTATTTGACCTACTGGGTACCACTGTTTGATTTTCCTATGTCTGCCTAAGACTGGATCACAGGCGCAAGCTAGTTGTTTGAAATATACTTTGGATAAGACAGAAGTGATTCTAGGTGGCTTCTTGGAACAACAGCAAGATGAGACGATGTAAATAGCTCTCTTTTTGAATGGAGGCATACGTCTGCCTTTTGTCACAAAGGTTTGCAGTCATGGGATCCTATCAGTTGTCCGGATAGCATCAGTACCCAAGAGTAATTTTTATCACCGGTGCAATCATTTCCTGTCAGATACGTAGTTTATGATTAGTTATGGCTGCTAGTGCATGAGGTACTTCTTATATAGAGAATATTAATCTAAACTCCACAAACTTCAATGGCTAATTCATTTCCAGGTACAACTCAGTGTTCTTTTAGTCTTTGAAGTCTTTTACAGCTTGTGTCCTGTGTGTTAAATTCTGGCAGTTGAGATCAGCTGGGAAAGTCCTAAATTTGTATTTAGGCTGGTAGCAGGGCACTCAACTCTAGAAATCAATTTTACATCTTTGATCTGATAGAACTTGATACTGAGTTAATTTAGATGTGGTTTGAAACTTGTAGGCCTGATTCTCCTTTCACTTATGCTATTGTAAATCAGGAGTAATTCCACTGACTTCCATAGAATTACACTGATGTAAAACTGGTATAAGTGATAAAGAACTAGATACACTGTATTTAAAATATCTATTGTGCGCTTAGAGATTTAAGATGGATATGATGTGTACATTGAAAAATAAATATTCTTATTTTATATTTAATGTCTTCAACCTTATAGGATTAGAGAGTATTTAAAGTAACTAGCTTCTCTGGGTTGACAAAACGGAATATTTTCAATAAAAAGGTTTTATATTTGGGAGATTAAGGGGCAGAGAAAAGCTCAAGAGCCTTTGAAATATTCTGTGTAAAAGCAGGTCGTTTTGTTTTTTAATAATTTTACTGATTGAAGAACAATGGATTGTGCTAAACTGATGATCCCTTCTCTTCTTCTCCCTCTGACACGCAAAACATCAACAGACAAAGGGAGTCACATTCAGAAGGAGATGATGATGCAATGATCTCGTTTTGAATGTTGCATTATGGCTTCAGCAACGCTGTAAGAGCTCCCTTGGCACTTTTGCTTACAGCAATTTGAATTTCTCTGGCAGCTAGGTATGATTTGTGACATATTTCAGCCTTGTTCTTCATTGAAGGAGAACACTGGCAAGTGCACAAGATATTTACAATGAAGAATGGAAGGGAGAAAACTTAAAGAGGAACATCTGAGATAGACTTTTTTTTCTTAAGTTTATAGTCGTTGTTTTAGAACAAGAACCAGTTGCTAGGTTATCTATGACAATTTTCATCAGCATCATAATTTTGTGCCTATTTAAGGGCCTATTCTGTCATTATTATATGTGTCACTCTTGTTAATGGTGATAAGAATTATGTGTATGGTATATATCATTGGCAGAAAAGAACTCCATGTATATACAGCTGCAAAAAATCCTTCTAAAGACCATATGACAAGTTTTTGTAGGAACAAAATGAGATTTCCTTATAAATGCACATGTAAATCTGTCACTGCACTGCAGGAATCTTAAATAGAGCAAGACACATTATCTGAATATCCTGGGGGTCACCCTAAACAGTCAAAGAATCAGTGTTTTGAAAAGGTTTGGGTTGCCAGCCAGGAAGGCTTTGAAGTCTGTGCTCTGGATTCCTTAAACCTGGAATGCAAATTTTACTGCCTGCTGACTCAGGTCTCCTGAATTTTAGAACATGCTAGCCAGCTTCCCAAGATTGACCAGCTCTTGTGCAGAGCCTGTTCCCTGCATCCCTTATGTCATGAGTGCTGTAAAAAGGATCCTGTTTGCAAGTTTCTCTAAGACTCTCTGAGTCTGCAGGGTGAATCACAGGTTGGTGCCTCCTCTCCCTCACTCTGCATATGAAACACAATGAA
Source organism: Gopherus evgoodei (assembly GCF_007399415.2). Classification (NCBI taxonomy): domain Eukaryota; kingdom Metazoa; phylum Chordata; order Testudines; family Testudinidae; genus Gopherus; species Gopherus evgoodei. Next base: position 75,149,989 of record NC_044322.1, read on the forward strand.
GATATGCTAGCTAGTCTTGGGGAATGCAACCAGCTCCACAGCACAGGATATGATCTGTGCATGAGCATCCCAGAGTGCAGTGAAGTCATGCTTGTTGACCTTGGGTAAGCTGATCTGGAGCAGAACCTTAATGGAAAGTCATAGTACATCCTGGAAAGACATAATGAAACTTCCATTAAAGAGTTTTGCTTAACTGGGATTAGGCTAATAAGTTCTGTACCGTATCCAGTAAAATGAATTCACACTTCAATTCACAGGTAAAAATAGCCTGTTGATTAAAACATATTTCTTCCTTTTTGGCCCTGTTTTCTAATGATTTTACCTTATACAATTGGTTTGGCAAGTCCTTTTGTTAATACAGTTCCTGTTATTTTTCAAGCAACTGATTATATGGCCCACACTAACTATCTGGTACTTAAAACAGAAAAGAATGCACAGTAGAGATCTCATGTGCACCTTTGGGAGGATAAGAGTGTCTATTTGGTCATAAATCTTCTATTAGCAGGCCAACTAAATAATATTTGTGTAAATGGTTGTGATACCAATGGTATTTTGCAAGAAACCTTCTTCCCAAGATAGAAAAATTATGCTTCATTTAATCTTATCAGGAAGTCTCCTAGGACTTGCCTTAACTAGAGAATGTTATTGTGTTTGAATAAAGATAATGAAAAGATAAGTTAGGTGGCACCATGCCACACAATGCTGACCATGATGAATTGGCCAGAGCAGACCCGGACAAGTCATGTTCAGCATATCAGTCAATCACAAATGATTGATGATGCTGAACATGATTTACTCTGATCTATACTGACTGAGGAGTTGTGATTTGTTTTTTATTTTTTCATTTGCAGAAGTTTATTCCAGAAGATGTTAAATGTCTGGTGAGGTTGATCCTGTGATCTGCAAGCATTAGCATTAGCATCCAATGGTTCTAAAGTAACTTGCGGGATCAGATCTTTAAAATATGTAGCTGAACAAGCTTTATTCTAAAAATCTATTTTGTGTTTAGTTTTTCTTTATACATCAAGACAATTTTTTAAGTATGTTTTGGAAATATTTATAAAGTTCCATTTTAGTTTTTATCTACTTTGATTTTAAATAATGTACCCATACCATTTCTAGGAGTATAGAGAGGTACTTTGGGTTTGATTTATAAGAAAATGCTACAGTGCAACCGGTATATCATGGTTTTATTATTGATCTCTAACAGAGGAGGCGGAGCTGCAGCACAAATTTAATGCATGTTTAAAAAAAAAGAGAAGAAAATCACATTGGCTATCCTTTACTAAATATGTACTTCAGTTTTAAATAAACAGTATCAGAAATAAAATAAATAAAAAGCACATAAGAAAACACTAATTTGAAAGCTAGTACAATCTCTGCTCAGTGTGAAAAGAGGGTCAAAAACCAAATTATTAGAATATATAAATAATTAACCAGAATGAAATACTGAAAAAACAACATTGTACAAATTGCTAGCATGGCATCATGTAGAATATGGAATTCATTTTGGATCACCCTATTTCATGGAAGATGGTAACAGAAAAGGCCCGGTAACAGAAAAGGCCCAGAAGCAGAATGTGCAAAAATTTCTGTATGAGAAGGCTTGAAAAGTGTGGAACTGTTTAGTTTAGGGAGCTTTAAAGGAGACATATTAGACGTATATAAATAATGAGAGTATAGAAAAGGCAATTCAGGCACATCTATTTATCCTTTTTCACAATACAAGAACACAGAAATGTTCCAGGAAATTGAAAGGCAACACATTTAAAACAAATAAAAAGAAATGTTTTTAAACTACCCATAATTAACTCATGGAACACAATGTGAAAGAATATCAATGGGGTCAACTGCAGGATTCAAAACAGAATTAGACAATTATATTGGTAATAGAACATCCACAATTATATTAGATAGCATAAAAAGTATATGAGATATAAACCATCAGGCTTCAACCATTAACTGATGGGAGCTAGGAAGAAACTACCCGATGGCATTTTATTCCATATCGCCTTCAAAGCATCTCATACTAGCCACTGACAGGATACCAAACAAAACAGGCCATCAGTTTGATCCAGTATGGCAAATCCTTACCATGCTATCTGAGCAATTATCATCATTGGGGAATGTTTTACATTTAAAGTGTTTTTATTGACAGGTTTGTTTGTTTTTTTAAATCACATATATTAATATAAATCCTTTATATAAAGCAGTTTTATTAAAAATAATTAAAATGTATGGTTACATGAATATTGTCCTTTGTTTTTTTTTTGGGGGGGGGGAGAAATATGTATTTAATGAGTAATACTATACAAAGTACAGTACAGTCATCAGAGAGCACACCATGAGACCAACAATAGATGATCTGCACAGATTTGTCATCATCGGATCGATGGACTACCAAGAAGACTATACAAAGTTGAATATTTTAGGATTTAGAACATAATTGTCAGGTGTGTCTCTCTGTACAATAGCTCAGCAATTACGAAAAGTTTATATTGTATAATATGTCTACTTATAAGAAATAAATCGAACGAGAATGAGGAGTACTTGTGGCACCTTAGAGACAAATTTATTTGAGCATAAGCTTTCATGGGCTAAAACCAACTTCATCGGATGCATGAGTGGAAAATACAGTAGGAAGATATATATACACAGAGAACATGAAAAAATGGGTGTTGCCATACTAACTATAATGACACTAATCAATTAAGGTGGGCTTAATTGATCAGCAAGAGAAAAAAAAACTTTTCTAGTGATAATCAGGATGGACCATTTCAAACAGTTGACAAGAAGGTGTGAGTAACAGTAGGGAAAAATTAGCATGGAGAAATAGTTTTTACTTTGTGTAATGACCCACCCACCCCCAGTTTTTATTCAAGCCTAATTTAATGGTGTCCAGTTTGCAAATTAATTCCAATTCTGCAGTTTCTTGTTGGAGTTTGTTTTTGAAGTTTTTTTGTTGGAGAATTGCGACTTTTAGGTCTGTAATTGAGTGACCAGGGAGGTTGAAGTGTTCGCCAACTGGTTTTTGGGAGTGGATAGACCACCCTAATTGATTAGTCTTGTTATAGTTGATATGGCAACACCCATTTTTTTCATGTTCTCTGTGTGTGTGTATATATATATATCTATCTATCTTCCTACTGTATTTTCCACTGCATGCATCCAATGAAGTAGATTTTAGCCCACAAAAACTTAGGTCCAAATAATTTTTTCAGTCTCTAAGATGCCAGAAGTACTCCTCATTCTTTTTGCTGATACAGATTAACATGACTACCACGCTGAAACTTATCCAAAGAGGAGTTTTTTAAAAAATCCAACTGAAATAATTTTAAAACAAAATTGGCATAATTTAATGTCTGCTTATCAAGTTGTAGTGAAATGTTTAGTCTTTATTTAAACTGTTTCTTTCTTTTTGTTTTTTATTTTTTTTTTACTTTACAGAAAGATAGATACTGACTTATTCATTTCAGTTAGCAAGAAATTTCTCAACTTCCTTTGGTGCTTACATGCGAGAATATTCCCAACTCCATCTCTGCATGTTATTTTATCTTTCAGTGGTAATTAACAGAGTTTTAATCTGGCTAATGTTAATGACCACTGTTCTTTCTTTAAATCCCAGTTAAACCAAGCTTATTAAAGGCCAATTAAAGGAAGTCTTATGTGATCTGAATAACACTGTGATCAATTTTTTTTTACAGCTATAACTCTTTATTATGGATGATAAGTGTGGCTAAAACTTTTCATTGTGTGGTCTTTTAATGTTTTTTTTAAATATTATAAATAACTTGTCTGGGCAAAAATCACACTGGGAAAGAAAGCTACTAGAGCATCCCCTGAGATAGTGCTTGGGGTGTGCTACAGACTGCCGGGATCTGATCTGGATATGGATAGAGACCTCTTTAATGTTTTTAATGAAGTAAATACTAATGGGAAATGTGTGATCATTGGAGACTTTAACTTCCCACATATAGACTGGAAGATAAGTGCTAGCAAGAATAACAGGGCTCAGATTTTTCTGGATGTGATAGCTGATGGATTTCTTCACCAAGTAGTTGAAGAACCAACAAGAGGGGATGCCATTTTAGATTTGGTTTTGGTGAGTAGTGAGGACCTCATAGAAGAAATGGTTGTAGGGGACAACCTTGGTTCAAGTGATCATGAGCTAATTCAGTTCAAACTAGATGGAAGGATAAACAAAAATAGATCTGGGACTAGGGTTTTTAACTTCTCAAGGGCTAACTTTAAAGAATTAAGGAAATTAGTTAGAGAAGTGGATTGGACTGAAGAACTTGTGGATCTAAATGCAGAGGAGGCCTGGAATTACTTTAAGTCACAGCTGCAGAAACTATCGGAAGCCTGCATTCCAGGAAAGGGGAAAAAACCCACAGGCAGGAGTTGTAGACCAAGCTGGATGAGCAAGCATCTCAGAGAGGTGGTTAAGAAAAAGCAGAAAGCCTACAAGGAGCGGAAGAAGGGTGGGATTAGCAAGGAAAGCTAAGTTAGTGAGGTCAGAACATGTAGGGATAAAGTGAGAAAGGCTAAAAGCCAAGTAGAGTTGGACCTTGCAAAGAGAATTAAAACCAATAGTAAAAGGTTCTATAGCCATATAAATAAGAAGAAAACGAAGAAAGAAGAAGTGGGACCGCTAAACACCGAGGATGGAAAGGAGGTTAAGGATAACCTAGGCATGGTTACCACATCTGAGGTAGAAGCTAAACTTGAACAGCTTAATGGGACAAAATCGGAGGGCCCAGACAATCTTCATCCGAGAATATCAAAGGAACTGGCGCATGACATTGCAAGCCTGTTAGCGAGAATTTTTAATGAATCGGTAAACTCAGGGGTTGTACCGTACGACTGGAGAATTGCTAACATAGTTCCTATCTTTAAGAAAGGGGAAAAAAAGTGATCCAAGTAACTATAGGCCTGTTAGTTTGACATCTGTAGTATGTAAGGTCTTGGAAAAAATTTTGAAGGAGAAAGTAGTTAAGGACATTGAGGTAAATGGTAATTGGGACAAATTACAACATGGTTTTACTAAAGGTAGATCGTGCCAAACCTGATCTCCTTCTTTGAGAAAGTGACAGATTATGTAGACAAAGGAAATGCAGTAGACCTAATTTACCTCGATTTCAGTAAGGCATTTGACACGGTTCCACATGGGGAATTATTAGTCAAATTGGAAAAGATGGGGATCAATATGAAAATTGAAAGGTGGATAGAACTGGTTAAAGGGGAGACTACAACGGGTCGTACTGAAGGGTGAACTGTCAGACTGGAAGGAGGTTACTAGTGGAGTTCCCCAAGGATCGGTTTTGGGACCAATCTTATTTAACCTTTTTATTACTGATCTTGGCACAAAAAGTGGGAATGTGCTAATAAAGTTTGTGGATGACATGAAGTTGGGGGGTATTGCTAACACAGAGGAGGACCGGGATATCATACAGGAAGATCTGGATGACCTTGTAAACTGGAGTAATAGTAATAGGATGAAATTTAATAGTGAAAAGTGCAAGGTCATGCACTTAGGGATTAATAATAAGAATTTTAGATATACATTGGGGACACATCAGTTGGAAGCAACAGAGGAGGAGAAGGACCTTGGAGTATTGGTTGATCACAGGATGACTATGAGCCACCAATGTGATATGGCCATTAAAAAAGCTAATGCGGTTTTAGGATGCATCAGGCGAGGTATTTCCAGCAAAGATAAGGAGGTGTTAGTATCATTATATAAGGCACTGGTGAGACCTCACCTGGAATACTGTGTGCAGTTCTGGTCTCCCATGTTTAAGAAGGATGGATTCAAACTGGAACAGGTTCACAGATGGGCTACTAGGATGATCCGAGGGATGGAAAACTTGTCATATGAAAGGAGACTCAAAGAGCTTGGCTTGTTTAGTCTAGCCAAAAGAAGGCTGAGGGGGGATATGCTTGTTCTTTATAAATATATCAGAGAGGTTAATATTAGGGAGGGAGAGGAATTATTTAAGCTTAGTACCAATGTAGACACAAGAACGAATGGGTATAAACTGGACACTAGGAAGTTTAGACTTGAAATTAGATGAAGGTTTCTAACCATTAGAGGAGTGAAGTTCTGGAACAGCCTTCCAAGGGGAGTAGTGGGGGCAAAAGACATATCTGGCTTTAAGACTAAGCTTGATAAGTTTATGGAAGGGATAGTATGATGGGATAGCTTAATTTTGGCAACTGATCTTTGATTACCAGGAGATAAGTATGCCCAGTGGTCGGTGATGGGATGTGAGATGGGATGGGATCTTAGTTACTGCAGAGAATTCTTTCCTGAGTGCTGGCTGGTGAGTCTTGCCCACAAGCTCAGGGTTTAGATGATCACCATATTTGGGGCCGGGAGGGAATTTTCCTCCAGGGCAGATTGGCAGAGGCCCTGGAGGTTTTTTGCCTTCCTCTGCAGCGTGGGGCATGGGTCACTTGCTGGTGGATTCTCTGCAGCTTGAGGTCTTCAAACCACAATTTGAAGACTTCAGTAACTCAGACATAGGTTAGGGGTTTGTTATAGAAGTGGATGGGTAGGGTTCTGTGGCCTGCTTTGTGCAGGAGGTCAGACTAGATGATCACATTGGTCCCTTCTGATCCTAAAGTCTATGAGTCTATGAGTCTATAACTCTTTATTATGGATGATAAGTGTGGCTAAAACTTTTCATTGTGTGGTCTTTTTATGTTCTTTTTAAATATTATAAATGACTTGTCTGGGGAAAAACACCTGTCTTGGGAGAGAAAAATCCAAGAGATAGGTAAAAATGGCAATATTCAGATTGTCTCATATTTTTGACAGTCAGCTTCTGATTTTACTCTTCTTCAAATATGAAAAAGCTACTAAATAGAGATATGGACTTACCTGAAGGGTTGTCATCACTGCCCAGAAAGGATCAGGGACAGAAGATGCAGGTCTTAAAGATTCGTATTCTGGGTATAATCTAATTCCCATACTGGGAAGACAGAGTGGCTCCCCAGGGTGGAGATTCTCACTATCCCCTAGCTACACCAAGACAACTATTAATATTAATTACACAAAGATAATACTCATAACTTTTGTAACATTTACAGGTTTGATGACAAGGATCAGTCTGAGGAGAAAGGAGAAGCTCTGGACTCTGGAGGGTCCGACTCAGGCCATGAGATGGTAAGAGGGAATTAGACAGGCGATCAGTCCACCTCAACCCTTATACCCAGAGTGCAGAGTCTGAGGTGTGCAGTCAGACCAAGAATTCTCTGGTCCCAGGCACATGGTGTGTATTCATACCCACAATGGAATACACACAGGACCAGCACTTACATAAGAACCTAAGAATGGCCATACTGTGTCAGACCAAAGGTCCACCTAGCCCAGTGTCAAGGTTCCTCCCCCACTCAGATGTGGGGACCTGCATGGACACTTCTAAGCTTAATTACTAGCTTAGATCTGGTAACACTGCTACCATCCGGAAATTTCAGTGTCTAGAACACTTCCAGTCCCCCCAAAACCTTCCCCTCCCTGGGCAGCCCTGAGAGGCTTTTTCATCAAGTTCCTGGAGGGACACCGATCCAACCCCTTGGATCTTAAAGCAAGGAGAATTTAACCATCCCCCCCCTTCCACCCACCAATTCCTGGTGAGTCCGGATCCAATCCCCTTGGATCTTAAAACAAGGAAAAATCAATCAGGTTCTTAAAAAGAAAGCTTTTAATTAAAGAAAGAACGATAAAAATAATCTCTGTAACATCAGGACAGAAAATACTTTACAGGGTAATCAGATTCATACTGCCTAGAGGAACCCCCTCTAGCCTTAGGTTCAAAGTTACAGCAAACAGAGGTAAAATCCTCTCAGCAAAAAGGAACATTTACAAGTTGAGAAAACAAAAATAAGACTTGCCTGGCTGTTACTTACAAGTTTGAAACATGACAGACTGATTCAGAAAGATTTGGAGAGCCTGGATTGATGTCTGGTCCCTCTTAGTCCCAAGAGCGAACAACCCCCAAAGCAAAGAGCACAGACAAAAGATTTCCCCCCACCAAGATTTGAAAGTATCTTGTCCCCTTATTGGTCCTCTGGTCAGGTGTCAGCCAGGTTTACTGAGCTTCTTAACCCTTTACAGGTAAAAGATACATTAACCCTTAACTATCTGTTTATGACACTCAGTATCCCGTCTTCTGACAGTGGCTAATGCCAGGTGCCCCAGAGGGAATGAAAAGAACAGGTAATCACCAAGTGATCCATCCCGTCTCCCATTCCCAGCTTCTGGCAAACAGAGACTAGGGACACCATCGCTGTCCATCCTGGCTAATAGCCATTGATGGACCTATCCTCCGTGAACTTATCTTTATAACTATTCACTTTATCACTTGAAGAAAAATAACAACTTAGCAACCCATAACTACACGACTCAAATACCAAGCGGAAAAAGACCAAAACTCTTCTCCTTATTTCAGTGGGGGAGGGAAAAACAGGGCAGATATTCCATTTTACCCAAGTATGGAAATGTTCAAATGGTTCTTTGGTTTAGGGACACTCAAGCAGACTTTCTTCTGCTTAATTGAAGACAGCCTTGGACTCTGGCCCTTTAATTTCACTTATGTTTTGAGTGACTAATTTAAAGTTAACCAGAAAGATCTGGGGCTTTGTTACAGAACCCACAAACAGATGAAATTTCACTCTTTGCTTAACTTCGTGATTGCTTTCCCTTCCATTTGAATGGAAGTTGCAGTTCACAGTCCCACTCTGACCTCTAACCATTAAACAAACAATTATTTTCAAAAAATCCGAACATTTTAAAGGAATGCTTCAATGTATTATAGCCAGTCACCACAGGGCAGGGCTCCCATGTATTCCACAGCACAACAAACCAAATTCCATGGTGACAAACCCTAAATTCTTCAGCAGCATTCCCCAAATTCCATGGCAACATGAATTGATTGCGTCCTTAAGAAATACTTCTCATTTCCATCTTCTCACTCTCACACAAACATGCCTGGAGCTGGCTCATAGTTGAAAATATCGGTGATACAAAATTAATTGACAATTATTTTAACAATAATCAAGGGCAATCTTTTTTCATTATACTGCTCAGGTGGCATGACACTAGCAGTGTTTTTACAAGGCAGCCTGACTCAAAGTGGTCATTCCCCATTATGAAGCCAGAGAAGACGGGACCTTTAGCCAGCTTTAGCCACTCATATCTCCAATTCTTCAGGTCTCAGCTGCTGTTGTTACCCCTCCAACCTAGCTGCTAACCGGTCTCAGGCTGTGACTCACCTTTCCCCTCATGCCTGTGTTGGGTCTAAACTTTTGGTGAACTTTGGAGCCAAAAAACACCCAGACTGGCCGTCTCTGCATAATCCTTTCTGAACCTTTTTTTGAACAAAGCACTGACCTGCAAACTACTCATGACACCCCCTTCCTCAAGTAGCCATTAGCCTTTATCTCTATGCATTTACTTGTTAAACTTGCTCTTCCTGTAAAATCTTGATTGATTATGCATGACCATTATCTTTTATTAATCACTTTGTTTACTTCTGTGTATAAATATTGATGCTCACCCCTAATAAAGGTGCCACACTTATTCTAAAGCTTTTGGGGTAGTGTGAGCCCGTTGATCAACGCATTGGTGTCTGGTCTCTGACAGAATTGTGTGCCCAAATTCCAACTCCGCACGAGCTTGGGTGTTGGAGAGGTGAGTGAGGACTTGCTTTATTACCTAACAATTTGGGGGCTCGTCCGGGATTCCTTCTGGTGCGGTACCTCTGTCCAGTGGTCAGACCACTCATATATGAATTGGCAAGGCGCCACAGGAGATTTCTCCTAGCCAATTCAATATTGAGGGGTCGTGTATTGGACAGCAGGGTAAACGCCAGTTGGAGGGCTCCTGTCAGACACCATGGGTCAAGGGACTAGCGTGCCTCTTGAGAGTCCGTTGGGGATTGTAAATAAGTTATGGAACGAAGGGAAACTCCCAGTACAGACAGGAATGTCTAGGAAGAAGTTGTACACACTATGTGTAAGGAATTGGACTGGGTATATCGCGGTATTGGCCGACTCGGAGATGAGGTGGCCTTCGTATGGCTCTTTCGAACAGGCTGCCTTAAGAGGAGTAAAGAGCCAGATCGAAAAAGACCATCCGGGACAGTTATGTTACTGGTTTTGTTGGGACACAGCAGCAGAGCTGTGGAAATCTTTAAAAATTATGGCAGTCAGGTACTCTCCCGAGAGTGAACCCCCTCCAGGTTATTTCGATGAAGGGTGTAGACCACGGCGTGTTTGACTCGTCAGCTGGTCCCCTCTGCACCTGCCCCTATTCCTCCGCAGGGGGACTCTCTCCTTGTAGCAGAGGGGAATCTGCAGGATCCCAGATTGGAATTTGTGCAGAAGGATGAGGAGGAATTGGAGGGGCAAACCTCGGGAGGAGTAGTTACTAGGCTTAGGTCCAAGCAGGTACAGCAGGGTGCATGCCCCCCCCCCTGAGGATAGCCGAGAGGATGTCTCCGTCAAATCTCTTGCGAATAATAAAAGTATGGTTATAGAGATGCCTTTACAGGTGCACGATCAACCTTATATGGGCAATGATGGACGATTGCAACATGCTAGTATTGTGGAATATAAAGGATGGCTAGAATGGGATTTGAAAGAGTGGGGACAGTTGTCAGGGTCTTTTGGGGAAAATCCCCGAAAGATCATAGAACTTCTAGAAAGATTGTTTTTAAGTTATAATCCTACTTATACGGATGTGGATCAGTTGTTAAGTAGAGTTTTGACCGGAGAAGAACGTAGTAGATTGTGGATGGCAGAAAGGACATGGGGAGATAGCAATGCAGCTAATTTTACTTGGATGGATAGGCGGGATCTGGCCGCTGGCTGGAATCCCCTAGACTGGACTCAGCTAAGGCTGACTCAGCTGCAAACAGACCGAGAACGATTGTTAGAGAGACTCAAGGAAATGGCTCGCCGCTCGCCTAATCAGGCTAAGTTCATGCAGATTCGGCAGGAATCTGATGAGCCGCCCAGAAAGTTCTGGTCGAGGCTATTGGAGGGGGCCCGAATGTTCACTCAGATGGATCCTGAGAGAGAAGCAGACCACCCTACTCTTATTTCATTTTTTGTGAATCAGTCGGTGCCCCCTGTAAGGGATTACTTCTTAAAGTTTCGCCCTGGTTGGGGAGGTGAGTCAGTCACTTCAGTGTTGGAAGTAGCTGATTTTGCCTGGGAGAAAGAAAGGGAAAGTAGTAAAAAGAAAGAGAAAAAGGAAGAATATAAGCTGATGGCTTTAGCTTTTCACGGTGGTGTTCGAGGCAAAGGCCGTGGCCGTGGCAGGGGATTCCAGGGTGCCCGGGGAAGAGGGTCCTGGCGACCCCAGCCATCAGGAAATTGTTTTCAGTGCGGACAGCCTGGTCACTTTAAACGTGAATGCCCCTGGGGACGCCCAGAGGGTCTGGTTGCATCCGCAGATGCTTATACAAGTGAGGAATACACCCCTGCACCACCAGCTCAGCCCATCCCCCAGGCCTGGATCAACTACGGGAAATAGCAGCAGCCGCAGCAAACTCAGCCTCCTCAATGACGGTACCCCAGGGGTGAAGGCAAACAATGTGATGGTCTTATTTCCTTAATGTCTTTAGCCGCTCCTTTCTCACTTTCTCCCCTCCCAGCAAAGAGCCTCGTTTAACCCTTTCAGTCCAGGGACTGCCTGTCTCTTTCCTCATTGATACTGGGGCTACTTTCTCTCTTTTAAATCATGCCCCCTCTCCCTGGCTATCCTCTGAGGTTAAAACTGCGACTGGGGTGGAGGGCAACCCACAGTCTCTGGGACTTACTTTGCCTTTGAATGTTATTTATGCTGATAAATGTTTTTCTCACCGTTTTCTTTTTTCCCCAGCTTGTCCGATCCCTTTGATGGGCCGGGATTTACTCTGTAAGCTTGAGGCTACTTTAACCTGCACTCCTGAAGGGGTAGGATTATTGATGACAGTATTAGGAGATTCGGCCCCTACTCAGGGTAATTGGGAAACACCCCTCTCTCTCTCCCCTGACCTCACTGACTTGCCTTCAACCCTCTGGGGAATTTCTGACACTGATGTTGGCCTGCTCCTTTCGGCAGAGCCCGTAAGGATTCAGGTAAAGCCTTCCTTAACCCCCCCGTCAGTCCCTCAATACCCCCTGTCTCTGGAAGCCCGGGAGGGCATCCGCCCCATTATTGAGGGATTCATTGCACAAAAGCTAGTCCGCCCTCAGCGCACTCCCTGTAACACCCCTATACTGCCTGTCAAAAAGCCTCCTAAAAAGGACGGAGACCCTGTTCGTTGGCGCTTTGTACAGGATCTACGAATTGTTAATCAGTATGTGGTCCCTCTTCATGCAGTAGTTCCTGACCCAGCTACTATCATCAGCCAAATCCCCTGGGATGCTGAGTGGTTCACTGTTATTGACTTAAAATCAGCTTTTTTCAGCATTCCTGTGCACCCAGACTCTCAGTATCTCTTTGGTTTCACCTGGGAGGGACAAAGTTATGTCTGGCAACGACTTCCTCAAGGCTACAGAGACAGCCCCACGATTTTCAGCCAGTGCCTCCGCCACGACTTGGAAGGTTTCACCAGTCCGCAGGGATCCACATTGGTCCTATACGTAGATGACATCCTATTAGGTAATCACGAAAAAGCTGCCCTCCGCATCGATGGTAAGGCACTTTTATTATACCTACACACCAGAGGCCACAAGGTAGACCCTAAAAAGATTCAGTGGGTCTCACAGAAGGTCCGATATCTGGGCTTCCTGTTAACCCCAGAGGGAAGACAGATGGACCCAGCCCGCATAAAGACTATTCAAAACTGCCCTCTACCGAACACCAAGAAACAACTTCGAGGTTTCTTAGGATTAATTGGCTTCTGTCGCCCCTGGTTGCCGTCCTGCGGGGAGTTAAGCAAACCGCTCCACCGACTCACTGCTAACCTTGCTCCTGACCCTTTGCAGTGGTCCCCGGACACTATTCAAGCCTTTCAGTTACTCAAGGACAGTGTGGCCTCCTCCATGTCTCTCCGCCCCCCCAATTACAGCAAACCCTTTCACCTTTTTGTCCACGAGAGGGGCGGAATTGCTAGTGGTGTCCTTACCCAGCTGAGCGGGCCCCACCATTTCCCGCTTGCTTTTTACTCTCAGCAAATCAACCCTGTCGCTCAGGGAACCCCATCCTGCACCCGGACTCTGGCAGCAGCTGCCCTGCTGATCACAAAGGCAAAGAGCCTAACCCTGGGTCATTTTACCACGGTTTGGACCTCTCATGCCTTGTCAGCCCTTCTGCGTAGGGGCACAACCCAAGTCTTTTCGGCCCATCGTCAGCAACAGCTAGAGGCCGAACTCTTAGAAGACACTAACCTAATTTTTGAAAGGTGTGGACCCCTTAATCCAGCTACCTTGCTTCCTGACCTGCCAGTCCCCCAGGACCAGCACGACTGTGTGGAAGTAGTTTACAGCATCTTACAGATAAGAGACAACCTGTTTGACGTGCCACTGGACAACCCCGATTGCATCCTCTTCTCGGACGGAAGCTCCTTCTATGTTGATGGCAAGCGTTTCACTGGTTATGCTGTCACCTCTGAATGGGACATTCAAGAGGCCGCCTCACTGCCAGGCAACTGGGGAGCCCAAGCCGCTGAACTCTATGCCCTGGCCCGAGCTTGCCAGTTGGCCGCTGGTAAGACCGTTACCATTTTTACTGATAGCAAATATGCTTTTGGAGTTGTGCATTGTCATATCCACCTCTGGAAGTTTCGAGGTTTCCAGACAGCTGCCGGTAAACCCATTCAGCACCTCCCCCTCATCCACAAGCTTTTGGACGCCCTCCAAAAACCCTCTGTCCTGGCTGTAGTTCACTGCCGGGCCCATACTAAAGATAGCAGCCCCGTTACCCGTGGGAATGCCCTGGCTGACGCCTCCGCCAAGAAGGCTGCCACCTTACCTTTAGCCATGCCCACATTGGCTATTGCAACCTCCTCCTTTACTCCACCGCACCCCGTACCAGTACCCGCTGCTGAACTAAAATCATGGGAAAGCCTCGGGGCCACTCTGGTCAAAGGGACCTGGCTTATGCCAGATGGCCGAGCCTGCCTCCCTCGCTCCACGTACCCCGTGGCAGTTCGCTGGCACCATGATAAAGGGGGTCACTACGGCACGCACGCCCTCGTGGACACTATCGCTCGCTTTTGGTATGCTCCAGGCATTCAACCCTATTGCCTATCAATAGTGAAAGCATGCAGCACATGTCAGCGTAATGGACCTGCTCCACCTCTTAACAAAATTAAGGGTGGACGACCTCCGCCTGCTGCTCCATTTCAACATCTTCAAATTGATTTTGCAGATATGCCAAAGGCTTTTGGGAAAAAGCACCTCCTTGTTTTGGTTTGCCCTCTGACTTCCTGGGTCGAAGCTTTTCCTACTGCTAATTGTACTGCTGCCACAGTGGCGAAGATTCTCCTTAGAGATATTGTACCCCGTTTTGGCATCCCTCTTGTGCTCGACTCAGATCGCGGACCTCACTTTACTGGTCATGTCCTTGGCCATTTAGAACAAGGACTGGGCATTTCACACTCCTTTCATACACCCTACCACCCCCAGTCTAGCGGGAAAGTTGAGCGTATGAATAGGGAACTTAAGTTTACATTGGCTAAATACTGTCAGGAAACAGGATTAAAGTGGCCTCAGGTACTTCCCTTGGTCCTGTTTCACCTTCGTACTCGCCCAACCCGCGCATTGGGATTATCCCCCTTTGAACTGCTCTATGGACACCCCCCTTTCAAAGGCGGGGCGCTACCACGTGCTGATGTTTCACTATTGGGAGGGGATCATATGACTGCGTGTCAGTTTCTCTCCCTACAGGCTCGCCTCCGTACCCTTTGGAAAGCCTCGCAGTTTTCCCAGACTGTGCCGCTGGAGGAACAAATCCACCCGTTCCAACCAGGGGACTTCGTCTGGGCCAAAAAGTTCGTTCGTGACGACACCCTCCAGCCAAGGTTTACTGGACCCCACCAGGTTCTTTTGACAACCCAGACTGCAGTGTTCCTGGAAGGACGCAAATCTTGGATCCACCACTCCCACGTCAAGCCAGCCGTAGTGGACCACAGTGACGGACCAGCAGCTCTTGTCACCACTGAGGACACTGCCTTCGACCAGTGGACCAGCTTACCTCTCTCAGACATTAGACTTAAATTAACTCGAAAAAAATGAGAGGACCCTTTATTCTGACAACTGTATGTTTTTTATGCTTTTTCAGTTTATTTTCTGCTTATGAAGATAATGCTTTTATTAGATATTCCCACGAGGTTAAAACTCGTATTTTAGGAAATAGAAGTGATTGCTGGGTATGTACTCAATTTCCAGTAAATGCAGCACAGGGACTCCCCTTCACACCCATTCCCCTAACCACTGCTAATATGACTTGGATGCCACCGACTAGAATAAAAGATCCAGTCCAACCCAATCTTACATGGGACAAAACAGAAGTGCCAATTAACAAATATCTCAGGGTAACCAATCAAACAGGATCACTGTGTTTTGTTAAAGAAAAAGGGTCAACTTTTGTGGGAACAAGTAAATGCAACATATATTTTAATGGCACCGCCTTTAGTAAAAATCTTGGCTTCAAGCCTTGCGCATCCCACTTATCCCATATGTGGATCCCTCACCCCGATCCAACCTTTTCAACTTTTTCATGGAGGGGCAGGTTTTCAGAGTCAGTTTTTAAAAAGCCCTGCTCAGATCTCGAGGGTGTCCAACTAATTGTTAAAGGATACACAATTGCCTTCTACAACTGCTCAAGCAGTACTACACTGCCCTTTGAGGACAACACTACCAAATTGTGCCTCTGCAGTTCACACAACGACCCCTCTGCGTTACCGGGGGAACAGTGGTACAACGGGTGGTGGGTTACCTCCTACTTTCAGAAATGGAATACCCAAAACGCATTATATGGAACATACTGGGTGTGCGGGCCCAAGGCTTATTATTTTCTCTCCCCTGATTGGGCAGGGTCATGTTATTTGGCATGGCTAGCACCGCCTTCTCGGATCTCCCTCACTCCCCCTCATTTTCCCCACGTTCGTAACATCCGCGAAACTGACAGAGATATTAATCTCCGTGATGGTTTGTCCTGGCAGCGGTGGGCTGGTCACACTAGCTTGAAGGGTGCTATCATCCGTCTACAGGGACTATTAGAATCTTTGACCAATGAAACTGCAACCCTATTTGAGAATCAGGCCGGGGAAATGTCCCAGCTGCGCCAGTTAGCTTTGCAAAACAGAATGGCTTTAGATATGATGTTAGCAGCCCAGGGAGGAACTTGCGCCCTCATAAATGAAGAATGCTGTGTTTTTGTAAATGACACCTACTCTGACACTTTTCAACGTACCAAACACCTAAGGGAAATGGCTAAAAACTACTCCTCTGGCCAGCCACCTTATGATTGGTGGGGAGCCTTATGGAATTGGCTGCCCGGATTTGGGTGGGTTAAAAACCTCTTGGTGGGTGTTGTTGGGGCCATGGTAGTCCTTATAATACTGTGTTGCTGTATTCAGTGTGTCCCCTCCCTCATAAACTCATGTAAGTCAGTTTATTCTTTTCCCACTTCAGCTAAAAGCCTTACTCTCTTCGAATTGGCCCAGGCTGAAATTGCCAAGCGGCCCTTGAGATCTTGAAATAGGGTGTAGCTTTTTGATTAATAGTTATCTCAAAGCTACAAATGGAGGAATGTTGGGTCTAAACTTTTGGTAAACTTTGGAGCCAAAAAACACCCAGACTGGCCGTCTCTGCATAATCCTTTCTGAACCTTTTTTTGAACAAAGCACTGACCTGCAAACTACTCATGACACCCCCTTCCTCAAGTAGCCATTAGCCTTTATCTCTATGCATTTACTTGTTAAACTTGCTCTTCCTGTAAAATCTTGATTGATTATGCATGACCATTATCTTTTATTAATCACTTTGTTTACTTCTGTGTATAAATATTGATGCTCACCCCTAATAAAGGTGCCACACTTATTCTAAAGCTTTTGGGGTAGTGTGAGCCCGTTGATCAATGCATTGGTGTCTGGTCTCTGACAGAATTGTGTGCCCAAATTCCAACTCCGCACGAGCTTGGGTGTTGGAGAGGTGAGTGAGGACTTGCTTTATTACCTAACACCTGGCCATGCATATCATTAATTAATGTTCCCTTATGGAATAAACTCAAGAGCAAGAGAAGAAGGTCCCAAAAGGGAAGGAAAATAGTAAGCAAAATGTTGGATGGCATTTTGCTGCAACAAAGTCTGAATTCTGCAGCATCCTGGGAAAATGCCATTTTCTGCAGTGGTGGAATTGTGAAGTTCACAGAGTCTGTACTGACATGAATGGCACACCTCTTAGAGCTATTATTTCAAGCTGTCTGTGGCCTCTAGCAGGAAACAATATATTTAGTTTACCTTCAGTTCACATTTTCAAAACTCTCTTTGCGGCCATCATGGCTACAAACATAATTTACAAAACATAAATTAATAAACCTAAATCTCTTACTCTGAGACAAAATTCTGCACAAGAGGTAACTTTAGCAGCAAATTGTGTGGTCACAGAATCATGGAATACCCAAGGTCCTGTTATAGGAAAAGCCATTCCACTAGCTATAATCATCTGTATCGTATGGAAAGCAAATAAAGCAAAATAGGGGGAGAAACAAAGTGGGGTCAGGGAAAAAAGGAAAGAGGAGAGTACACAGTATTAGTATTCCAGAATTGAGACTGAGGTTAGTGTTTAGTGTAAAACCATCCAAGTCCAGGAGAGACTGAAACATTGGGGCTTTAGGACACTGCCCATAGAGAATATTAGAAAAAAAAAACTATCAAAGTAAAATAAACTTACCTTCCTCTGGTTATGGCTGCAGTGATAGTCTCTTAAGATAACAAAGAGGTGAAGGATATAAGTATTAATTCAGAGTTTGGGGAAAGACACTGTCACTATGGCTTTGAGATCTGCTGGCTTGTGGAGTTGCTATAATTTTGCCTAATGTAAGTGCTCCCGTTCCTTGAAGCATTTATGCTTGCTTATAGGTAGGAAAATCAGGACACAAGATCTAGAGTTGTAAAATGTGTTGGACTAGGAATAATCTATATTCCTTTCCAGTCATCTAGCAATCATTCCCATTCAGGTAACTGGGTATCTCTCTTTACTGGTCACCAGACATCTTCCTATATTTCTGGTTTTGCAGCTGTCTGTTTCTTCAAAGATCTTTCCTCAGCCATTAAGTGAGGATATTTTCTGTTCTGGTTTAGACTTTGGCATCTAATAACAAACAGTTCACTCTCAGGGTCACAAACAGCAATATCTCACTGAAAACTTGTTTGCAGTTTATGTAAAGCTACCGTGTCTGTGCTTTATGCATCCCATCTGGTTAAAAAGGTTAAAACGTTGTGCAGTAACCTCAGTTTTCCAGATCCTCTGTTCTGGCTATAGGATAATATATCCCAGACTGGTAACAAGGAGTCAATTTTTAACTGTGTGAGTAATTAGCCATTGAAACAATCTACCAAGGATCTTGGTGAGTTTTCCAAGACTGACAATTTTGAAATCAAGATTGCATGTTTTTCTAAAAGTGATGTTCTAGAAGTTATTTTGGGGAAGTTTTTTGGCCTGTGTTATACAAGAGGTCAGAATAGACCAGAGGAGGCTAAACGGCAGCTTGCAAGACACATGTGGCTCTTTTACAGTGAAAGCGCAGCTTGTGGAGTCCCCACCCCCGTACCATTCTCTGCCTATCAGACTGTGGTGGGGAGCTCAAGGCTTCTGCCCTGCAGTGGGGTGGTGGGGCTAGGGGCTTCTGCCAGAGAGGACTGGTGCCTGCTGAGAGTGTGGGGCACAATTTAAAGGTCCCTCCCACAGTTTGAGTCATGCCCCCCAGCACAGTCTCCCTTTTACCTCAGTGGCCGCTCCCTGCAGATCCCAGGTGTTAGCTCTGCAGCTTCACAGGGAGAGGCAGCAGCAAAAGCAGCTGCTGTCCCTGCAGCTCCCAGCTGCTAGCCGCTGCTTCTCCCCATGGCCACAACTCCCAGCTTACCTGCTCCAGTAGCTGCCCTGCACGGAGAAGGCCTGGTGGCATCATGTGACTGAATGGGGCCAGCAAAGTCTGGCAAAAAAATAGGTGGGCATGAGACCCCCACGGTGCCCCTCTCATGCGTTGCCTTTGGCTTCTGCTCAGCAGAGAGGGAAGTTTCAGGGCTACAGCCTTGTGGGGTGCACCTCTGGGGCTCTGCACTTCAACAGGAGTGTGGCTGAAGCACCAAGCCCTGGCAGGTGCCTCCCATGGGGAAGAAGCACTGAGACCCCCTTACTCCACAGGGCTGAAACGTCGAGCCCCGGCAAGCATGCCCCATGGGGCTATAGCCCCAAGTCCTGGCAGGTGCACCCGGCTCTCAAACTTCTGAAGATTGTTGTATGCAACTCAGAGGGCCAGTAAGTTTGGCCACCCCTGAAATAGATTATCACAATTTTCCTTCTGGCCTTGGAATCGATGAATCTCTTGCATTTTCATACAGGGATCTGTGTCTATATGTAGAATAGATCTCTCTCTTTCCCTTTCTAATTGCACCAATAATTTTCAAACATGATATTTAAAAAGAATTCTGGCAACTGAAGTCTTTAGGGGAGCCATATTATTTACCAGGATTTGCCATGATAATAAATGTTCTGTCCAATATGTTGAGAGCAGCTGGAGCAGCAAGTACACTGTAACTTTCCATTGCCATAACCACAGTAGCTGTTAGACTAGCTGTGGGTAGGGGAAATTTCCTCTTCAGAGTTCTCAACAGCAAGTTTAGTCTGTTTGAATATTACTGCATTTAAGGGATTGAGAAAATGGAAATGAATGTAGAAAAGGCCTCAACCCATGTCACCAGGCCTCCATCCAAACATCACCTTAAATGAGTTTCATATGCTGTTTATTATAACCAAAAACTGTATTAAAAATAGGTTGCACAATCAAACACTCAAAAACAAGGAAATGCCAGAATTAACATTGCCTGTGCAACCTTGATCTGGTCCCCTTGTGCGTATGTATTATGATACAGACTTTTCTTGCATGATCAGGAAATGTCACCCTTGCCTCATTCAGTGCGCTGAACAGACAGTGCTCACTAAAGGAAAACAATTCAATATTTTATTTTATCCTCATTGTTTAAGATGTAGCCCAATGCCTTATTTGTTGCGCATTATTCAAACCCAGCTCTAAATATAGGGTTATTAATACCCTCCTGGGGGCTTTCATAACTATGGTATCTGAGTTTCACAAACATTCATGTATTTGTTTTCACAGCAATCAGGTAAGAATAGATGGTATTATCTCTGTTTTACAGATGGGCAACTGAGACACAGAGAGATGATTTAGTTGGGGTTGGTCCTGCTTTGAGCAGGGGGTTGGAGTAGATGACCTCCTGGGATCTCTTCCAACCCTAATCTTCTATGATTCTATGAGATTAAGACCAAAATTATCAGTTGTGTCCACCAATTCTGGGTATCCAGTCTGAGACACCTAGGACAGTGGCTATCAAACTTTTGTACTGGTGACCTCTTTCACATAGCAAGTCTTTGAGTGTGATGCCCCTTATAAATTAAAAACACTTTTTTATATATTTAACACCATTATAAATGCTGGATGCAAAGCAGAGTTTGGGGTGGAGGCTGACAGCTCGCAACGCCCCCCCCATGTAATAACCTCATGACCCCCTAAGGACCTGATTTGTGCTAACCATTTTTTTAAAAATAGGCTTTATACATTCAACGCATAGTTCCAGTTTCAATTGCAGTTGTGAGCATTCAGCATTTCTGCAAATCTGATCTCAGATGTCTCATATTATGCATCCAGAAAATGAAGAACACAAAATTAGACATGACCTGTGAAATTCTCCAGGGTGCCGCTCAACTTTCTTAGCTTTCTCTTCCCTGCCTCATTCAACACAAACCTTCCAGCTTCTGAAAGAAATGAGGCAGGAGTCCTACGGACAACAACCTCCTTTATAACACAAACTTGATTCATTCTTAGAGCACTGTCTATCCTAGGTGCTAAATGAGGCAGTAATCCTATGCCGGGAAACGGTGTGTGATCATATACAAACTGTATCATAAGGCAGATGCACAAGGGAGCCTCTGCAAACCCACCTCGCCTCTGCTCCTATTCCCCCTCCAACCCCACATTCCTCACCACTCCACATTCCTCACCCCTTTGCATTCAGATCAAGCTGCCTCCTCTTTGTCCTGGGCACTTTCTGCAAGTTGAAATTTTACAAAAACCAAGACCAGAGTTACAAATGACTAAAATATTATTTTCTATCCCACACAGCATGAAATTTTCACTGCTTTCAAATTTATCAGGCTGGACTACGGGGAAATGTAAATATAAAATATGTAGTTTTGTGCTAATATTTCCCAATAGATTTTTACAGTTGCTTAAGTACAGAATAAAATTAGTAGAGAAATTAATGTTTTAAAATGCTCTTGGAAAGGAAAAAAAATCAAATATCAAAACCTTGTGTTAATCTAATGTTGAGGTTATAATTTTTGGCTGCAGTTCTGCAATTTGATCCATGCAGCTGAACCTGTATGCCTGTGTAGATCTCATAAGAATTTTATTTATATGTAGCAGCACCTATGGGATATTGTTAGTTGCACTATTACGTGTACTATTCATCATTATTTACAATAGGCTCAAATCTACACTTGAATATGCATACATATTTCCAACTTAATTCAATAGGAATTTCAAAGATGTACCAAAAGGTAAGAATAAGTGGGTGCATGCAAGTTGTGTGAGTTAATGTAACTGAAAGGTTCTTAGGGTTTGTACCTGATGACTTAAATATCCAAATTATTTTCTGTAGTGTTTCACTAAAATGCATTTTACATTCACATGTCAGCAGACACAGTTTCTCTGGTCTCCGGTCCCCTCAACAAGAAAGAGAAAGGATGGAGTATGGGAAACATTTTTCCTGACAATGAGGTAGGCTGTCTGGAGAACTGCTTCACCTTCAGAATTAAGTGCATTGACAGATATGAGCCCACCAATGACCACCCAGCAGCGTACGGGGGGGCGGGTATTTGGCTGGCTGGCCGAATGAAGGGAACCGTGCTTTATGGCTGTGTGGGGGAAGATGAAAACTGCTGCGAAAGGGTCAGTGTGGTGGCTGACTCGTCCCATGGGAATGCAGGGTTTAAAGGGGGCAGCCCTGTGCCTAAAGCCTCCCTTTTACATGGTGCAGATTGAGATGGCACCTACCCTCCTTCCCTTTTAGGTGATAAAACACCAGGTTTGGTCAACACCTGCTTGTAGGCATTATGATAGCTGCCCCTATTTTTAGGAGGGTAGTGAGGCCTTACTGAAATTTCAGGAGGTGGGCAAGTGCAAGCCTGCATGCTTCTAAAGGCCCTTCCTCGAGCCATGTGGGAGAAGCCACTGGACCCGGGACTCAACTAAATATGGGGGACAACTAAGAAATAACTGGGCAGGGAGTGGAGGTCACAGGTTCAAAACTAGGGATAGAATCATAAAATAGGGAAGGACCTCAAGAGGTCATCTACTCCAACCCCCATCATCTAGTCCAACCCCCAGAGAGGGGACACTGAGCAGAGAACCTGAACAGTGCCCACTGCTCCTCAAAGCTGTCTAGGGAACCACTGGCTGCTGCCCAAAGGAATTCTGCCCAGATATGTGAGACAAAAGAGGAATGGAAATAGGCCCCCCAGTCACAGAGCACATCCCTGTCCAACATCCTCCTCCTGGTATTATAGATGGCCACCTTGGCCAGGGTCAGGAGGAGGTTAACGAGGAGGTCTTGTGACTTTATGGGGACCCAAACAGGGATGTATAAATATAAATATGGGGAGAAGTGCAGCCAGAACCTCAACAGGAGGTTTTGGAGGAGCCAGAATAGGGGCTGCAACCTGGCACATTCTAGATAGGCATGCACCAGGGTCTCCCTCATGCCGCAAAAGGGGCAGGATTGGGGATGGGGATGGACTACAACAAGTACACGCCTGTGCTCATGAAGGAGCCTCCAACCGATATCCCCAGCAGGCTGTGGGACAAGAGTGGAATATAGGCTGGCCCACCGGGGTTCTCACCCTCTACAGGGTGCTGTTGAGAACTCTGAAGAGGAAATTTCCTCTACCTACCCTGGTATTGGGGCAGGATATGAGGGTGAGAAAGTGAAACGTGGAGCATGAGCATGTAAAGTTGTTTTCTTGGGGTGGTTCAGAAAGGAAACAGCTGCAGGGTGTGCAGCAATCTGGGGTTATGGAAGGAAGGGGGCTTGCGGGCAGGGCCGGCTTGGAAGTGCGGGGCCCAATTCGAACACTTTCGGTGGGGCCCTGCCAGGGATGACTTAAAAAGAAAAAAGTGTAAAAAAAAGCCTTCCATTTCTTCCATGTATTATTTACTTTCCATAACTATATAAATAATAAAATAGTATATTATGTACATTGCATCATATACGCTGTTGATTGGTTATTAATGACTGCCATTTCACATGTGTCGGTCCCCGCCACACCCTGGGGGCGTGCACATTTGTGGGTTCCCGCTGCTTCCTGCCCCCCTCATTGAAGCAGGTGTGCAGGTTACTGGCCTGGGAACTGCAGGGTAGTTCGAGGCAGGGCAGGGGCTGACTGGAGGTAGAGTCTGGCTGCAGGCAGGGCAAGAGGTGCGGGGCTGGCTGGAGACAGGGGAGTGTGGGGCGGGCTGGCTTCAGGCAGGGCCACAGGGGGGTGCAGCAGGGGTTGGCAGGGCTGGAGACAGGAGTATGGGACTGGCTGGCTTCACGCAGGGGGGTGCAGCAGGGGTTGACTGGAGACAGGGCAGAGTGGGCAGTGCAGGGCTGGTGCGGGCAGGGGTGTGTGGCAGGGGTTGGCTGGAGACAGGGCAGGGGGTTTGGTGGGGCTGGCTGTGGGCAGGGGGTGCAGAGCTGGCTGCAGGCAGCGGGGGGTGGGGCTGGTGCGGGCAGGGCAGGGGGTGCAGCAGAGACAGCTGGAGCCCCGGCCCTTTAAAAAGCCCCCAAGCCCTCCGCTATCCCAGGGCTCTGGGGGCTATTTAAAGGGCCTGGGACTCCCCTGCTTCTACCCCGCCCCGGACCTTTTAAATAGCTGTGGGAGCCCTGGGGAATGCGTGGGGGCGGCGGGGCTCCGGCGACTATTTAAAGGACTGGGGTGGCAGAGGCAGCTGGAACCCTGGCCCTTTAAATAGCCCCCAGAGTCCTCTGCTACCCCAGGGCTCTGGGGGCTATTTAAAGGGCCCAGAGCTCCAGCCGGGGGCATGGGGTTTGCCGCGCTCCAGCCGGAGCTCCAGCCAGGAGAGCGGGGCCGCAGGGCTTGCAGTGCTCCAGCCAGAGCTCCAGCCGGGGCCGCGGGGCTTGTCGGGCTCCGGTCAGAGCTCCAGCCGGGGCTGCGGGGCTTGTCGCGCTCCGGCCAGAGCTCCAGCCAGGGCCGCGGGGCTTGTCGGGCTCCGGCCAGAGCTCCAGCCTGGGCCGCGGGGCTTGTCGCGCTCCGGCCAGAGCTCCAGCTGGGGCCGCGGGGCTTGTCGCGCTCCGGCTGAAGCTCCAGCCTGGAGAGCGGGGCCGCGGGGCTTGTCGCACTCTGGCCAGAGCTCCAGCCAGGGCCACGGGGCTTCTTGCTCTCTGGCCGAAGCTCCAGCCAGGAGAGCGGGGCCGCGGAGCTTGTCGCGCTCTGGCCAGAGCTCCAGCCAGGAGAGCGGGGCTGCGGGGCTTGTTACGCTCTGGCCAGAGCTCCAGCCAGGAGAGCGGGGCCACGGGGCTTTTGGTGCTCTGGTTAGAGCTCCAGCTGAGAGAGCGGGGCTGTGGGGCAGCCGTGCTCCCGCCGGCGCTTTGGTCAGGGGAGCTGGGCCATGGAAGACCCCGGAGCAGACCGCAGCCAGGGTGAGTAAAAAAATTTAAAAGGCGCCTAAAGCGCAAGGCCCTCTTAGGCGCGGGGCCTGATTCCAGGAATCGGACAAATCGGCCTAAAGCCGGTCCTGCTTGCGGGTCAGGGGCCCAATGAAAAAGTCTGGAGGACCTGGGGTGAGGGGAGGACACGGAGCATCCTCTCACAGGACACACTCAAGGAAAACCTGAGATGTGGGCGATAAGACTGCCCCCACCTCCTGGAGTATGCGCAGGGGAGTATGAAGGGTGGAGAGCATCATGCACCAACCAAGCACTCGGGGATCCACCCAGTCCCCTTGTCGTAGTCAATGAGGTCTCCAATCCTGGTGATTTCTGCCAGGACCAGCCTCTGGCACACTGTGGGGGACTCTGCAACTGCACATGAAGGTGGGGAATGCGTAGCAGGGGCTCAGTGAGGAGGTTTGCCCCCTCGGTGGTCACCATGGATCTGCTTACCAAGAGCACTTCCAGATCCGAAGGTAGAAGACTGGCAGCTCAGAGAGGTCTCGCAGAAGACCCATCGGATGGAGAAAAAAGAGCTGCCAGTCGGATTGGAGCCCTCGGAGGCAGCAGAGGAAGGTGCTCCACAATGTGCTCCACATCGGACCATCTACATCATAAAGGAGTCCTGCAGGGCCTGGAGGTGGAAGACATGGACCTGGCTATGGAGGCAGACCAGGCCCTGTCCTTCCTTCTCCAGGGGAAGATTCAGAACCCCTGCAGAGACCGAGTGCAGTCCTGACCAGCTCCACCCTGCCTAAGCGTTAGAACTTATAGACTGCTTTGTTGCGCGGCTCGATCACAGGCTCGGGCCTACAGACTGCTAGTTAACCCAGCCCTGCCTAAGAGACTAGGGCCTATTAGCTGTTTGGGGTTACACCCTGTTGCAAAGGGCTAGGATGCTAACACCTACTCTGCTAATTCCCCTTGACAGTAGCCTGCGCCCCAGTGACGTCATGAGGCAGTATGGCCTCCCTCAGACCCAGAGGGGGAGAGACGACTGCAACACCATTACAGGGGAGCTGGGAAGGAATTTTTTCCTTACGAACATATTGGCTTGGGTGCAGTTGGGGTTTTTTGACCTTCGCCACAGCAGGTTCAGGAAGGGTTCTGTTCATACATGGAATGAATGGCAGCAGGCCGTATGTCACAATTCATTATTTAACGGTAGGGCGGATGTCCAGTGCAAGTACTCCATAGGAAAGGTATACAGTGACTGGATAAATGGCTGGGAAAAGGACTTAAAAAGAGCTGTTTGTTAAAGGAATGAGAGGGGAAGGTAGTTGGGAACTCCTATGATTGGTATGGCAGGGAGCCAACCCACATTCGTATAACCCCCCTTAACCTCCCTACAAGGGGCAGGGAATGGATAGTAAGATCCCAGCAATGGATTTGCAGGAGGGACTTGGATGGAAAAAGCGGGGGAGCTGATAAAAACTTCCTGGGTAATTATGGAATAAACATGGAATTACCTGTACTATACACTGTTATCTGCTGGGTAGTCCCAGACATCTAATAATAAAGTTGCAGCCTGATCAAACCCATATTGAATGTCTCCTGTCCATCTTTCAGTATAGCCAGGCAATAGAATCACACACTGTCTAGAAGACCTCTACTCAAAGTACCCATTCTAGTAGATTGGCAGCACTTTAAACCAGCACTCACTCACACCAAGGTGAGATTTTCTGAGTAGGAGGGAAGAAGCATGAGTTAAATACATTTGCCACATCTATCCCTGAGGAGAAATACTTGCTGAAGTATTATCTATGGCTCTTTTCAAGCCTACTGTACTTCACAGTATAGCACAATTGTAGTGTACATTGTAGATTATCAAGATACAGAGAAAAAAGGTAATGCACATTTTATTTTAAACACAGATTTCACCATCTCATTCTAAACATTAGTTTCACAAAAGATCACAGGCTAGAAAATTAATATCATGAGTAATCCATAGGCCACAATTGGCTAATTTAAGGCTCTAATGTGTATTTGTTTTCTGTATAAATTTATTTCTTATCATTCTCAATAAGACACTCAACACTGTAAAGAGAAGGACATTACCAACAGCATTTTCAAACATGGGAGCTATATATTCAAGTTCAATCAATAAACACCACACAGGGCCTGACCAACAACTAGTCAAAGAAATCATTTTTTTCAGATACTTAGCAGTACTCTTTTAAAGTAATTGCTTTTGGTCAATGTTACTCGTTATCATTTGGTCTGCTCTTTTGCTGAAATGGAATAGATGTATAATTTCCATTAATATTTCAGCTGTCATTGTAGGTTTTCAAAGTTCACACTCCACAAAAAAGTAGAATTTTTGTTTCAACTTCCGTCAACTAACAAAGAACTCTAAAATATTATAGAATAGACAATACCACCCAATCCATGCTAAAATGTAATTTAAAGAAACTGATTATTGTACATAATATAGGACATCTTCTTACACCCTGTGCAAAAATATTGACTTCAATGAACAGTTTGGTGATTCAATGGCAGGAAATAGCATCAGCACATAAAGATGCTCAAAAAACTGCTTAAAATAATGAAATCAATACTAATGGAGCACAGCCAGATTTATCTATAGCTTGTTTTACTGAACTTAAAAAAACAAAATCTTATTTCTAAAGCCCTGTTTCTGACACAGCAAGGGAATTGTTCCTTTGTGCCAAGTGATCATTTCAATATCTAATGTCCACAAAATACAGAAAATACACACAGTTCAGTATGTAAGCGTACAGCTAGGATACCAAATTAGATTAAGCTATACATAGAATACATCTTTCCTGATGTAGGGTGGCCTCAGAAACTGCCTACTTATGCTTTGTAGTAAATGTTCTGGAAGACTGCCAAGGCACTTCCAAACATTTCCGAGTTCACTTTTCCAAAGAACTCTTTTAAAAATCAATTAGTAGTGAAAGTCTTTCAAATGCAACTGTTTTAAAATGTCAAGCGTGTATTTCTCTTTTTTTCCTTGTTGGGCATCGATAACAATATTTTGAAACCTTTATATTAAATTGATCGTATTCTGTAATTAAGCTTATAAAGACAACAACATGCGCAGGGGGTTTAAAATGTATATAACACAAGGTTCATTCTTTATCAGAAAAATAAATAAATAAGGGAGACAGAGAGAGAGAGATGCTGTAATTTTCTTAAACAAGAATACCCAAGACGTCTGTATTGATCTCAGGATGATAAATGTTTTTATCAGTACAGGGCAACTGCAGAAAAATATAATACCTCATTTAGAAATTCCTGGATTAGAAAATTTTAAAACCATACTGCACACGTTTTAGGAGATCAATTATAAGTATTAGAGAGGAAGATCGAGTTAGTGAGAGAGAGCAGGAAGATTACTACTTTATATTTTATTTATACAAATGTATAAAATGAACAAATGCAACAAATTCTCACCCAGGCTTTCCAATTAAAAGGATCTTGTCAAAGCATGTAATTTATCATTGCTCTTTGCATCACAGTCAAGTAGATATTTGGCTTTTCTGTGGTGTGAAACACATGACATAAGAAAGATGTACCTTATTATGGAAAAGTTAAATGTATATATCATACTTCTGTCACATATTTTGTTTTTACTGTTTTGTTCAGCTAATTACCCAAAAGGCTTACGTACATAGCAATGAATTGAAATCAGTTCTTTATGTGTAACACATTTATATTAATTGGTTTGTCCTTTCAAGTTGTGTTTATCTCTTCATTTCCATCACAGTTTCAAAGGTCACTCAGTTCCATTTATAAATCCAACATGACAGAGATTAGTAAAAGAAAAAAAGGAACTAAATGAGTGCATCATCACACAGTCACACATCTCACAATTCATTTCTCATATTAATAAATAATGCTGTCAAATGCTTACTGGTAAGTTTGTTTGCCATCATTAAAAATATTTCTGTCAAGATAAACTGTGCTGATTAAGTTATGTATTTAAAAATATTGAGGACCAGTGCATTATACTACACTTTCATCCCCTGGACCCAAGCTTGACTGAAATCTGAATGTTTAAAAAATCATTCTATGTTCATGTATTAATAAAATTCACCACACAAAGCAATACTCTTTATGGTGACTGCAGAATCAGTCACTATATCTCCAAAAGCCTCAAGATTAATTTCTAATATACACAAGAATCCTAATTATTTACTTGGCAATCTCAGAGAGGAACAGAAGATCTGACTGCAACAGCGAAATCACCCAGTGATGCTGTAAGGCTAAAGCAGCTAAAAAGGAATCTACAGTTATTAGTTCCACAAAGTTTCTCTGATGCATTTATTTTGGCTTAAGCTAAAAAGTAAATCAAAAGTTATATTCTAATGTATTTTTTCCCCAAACGAGCAACCAATCACTAGATGTTGTGTTACATGTGTGAAAGAAATATACAAACTCTTGTTTTAATCAAGCCTTCTCTAAGGTAACATTTTTTAAAAGAACCTAAGTGAGTTAGGAGTCTAAGTACAATTTTGAAAAGCAATGGGCATTTAGGAGCCTAGGTTTCATGGAAAGTCAATGATAGTGTCAGTTTCAAGGTATTCAGCCCTCTACAGTCATACAAAAGCTCTTTATCTTTTTTTTTTAAAAAGTGTCATGGGTTTTTTGTCTTCTAAACTGATGATGTCAGTGTGCAGCTTCTGTCAGTGAGAAACACATCAGAGAGTGAGAGGGGTCAAAATGAATGAAAAAAATGGCAAGTGTACAGCACAGAAGAGTAGATCCAAAAAGAGCTCCCCTTCCCCTGATGCCATTCCCTTATAAAATGGGAATTCATTGGTCAGCCAACCCCAGAACTTGAAAACAATGCTGGAAATTAACCAATGGTATTCTTCCTAAAAAAGAAGGGCAGCCACTGGCCAGTGGCCACTCTAATCTGTCTTTGGGTTAACTCTGAGCCCCTGGCCCTAACTGAAGTGAATGACCTAAAATGTGTACTGAATGTATCTGAAAACCCAAAAAAAGGAAAACATTTTGAAAATATAATTTATAAGGATTTTTTTCCTTAATGGCATTGGTAAAAAAAACAAAAACAAAAACCTAGAAAATGCCATAAGGAAGAGTATGTGAGGCCATGAGGTATCTAAAGCAATGCCAACAATCTGATTAGATTTTTCTTTATCTAGAATAACTTTTCTAGGTATTTTCAGTACTTTCTATATAAGGTCCATGAAAGAAATAGAGGGGGGAAATAATCTATAAATAGCAAATTAGCAGATTTTATGATAACCAACAATGCTTCTTTATAAAACTGTCAGCATTTTGTTCAGTCTCGACAAATCTTGGTTTTGATTTTAAAATACAAAATTTATGTCATTCCTTTTTTAAGCCTGCTTTCCTCTAGAGGCATTTTGATGACCTGACATGAGTTGTAGTGTTTTTAAAATTGTCTGAGGAGTGAAATATAATTATTTTACTTCTTCAAACTCTAATCGTTTACTCATACAAACTTGGGAGTATAAATCACATGAGATCTCTTTTTAAAATGTTTTGAGTTAACAAAGCTCATCAGCTCTCATTTCTCTGTGCTTTGGTCTCAACTTTACAAAAAACTATCTTTGGTCTTTCTCTTTTTTTGTCCCTATGCAGATTACAACCCCTTAGCCCACAAATGACCCCAAGGAAGTAAGTACACTTCTTGGCTGAACAATTTATCAACAGCTTGAAGTGACAGGAATGGTGATTCAATCCCGCATCTCGGCATATCAGATGTAGGCCACATTCCTCAGTCTGAGGAACCAGAGAGGAAAAGAGTCCCTGTCGCATTTGCCCTTTCATAGAGATGGAAATATTATTAGAAAGGACATAAACAGACTAATTAAATCACAGCAGTATGGCTGAGATGACAGCTGGTACAGCGTGTGACTGAGCCGATCCATATCTGTGAGCAGGAGGCACTTCACTTCCAATCCATTCGCTATTAGGTGCTCTCAGGCTTGCTGTGCAGACATTAAATAATAACATATCATTTCCAAGGGTAAAATGATTTAAAGAAATAAAAAGGCTTTCTAACTAAGAAATCTTTTGTGCAACAGCAAAAAGAAAAAAAGAAAAAAGGGGGAAAATCATTTACCATGTAGTTCTGTTTTTGCGATAAAGATGTAATAATGCCATTACCTTTCATCAGCAGGATCCTTGAAAATCAACAGTCTTTGCTTATCATGCTGTGAAATACAAATAGAGCTAAAGGCATGGTCCACAAGGCACTGCTGCAGCTATATTAACTAACAGATCTGCCCTTTGTGAAAGAAACCGTATCCGTTTCATTAGTGCAGACTCTAATTCAAAACTGTTGAAAATGAACTGCACATACTGTTTTAATAACAACATTCCTAGTCGTTATCAAACTAGTAATTCTTTCAGCACTGAATAAATGTAAGGGTCCGTGTTTCCATTATGACCTGCTGTTAAAGAAAACCATGCTAAAATCCTTTCCATTCCCTCCTGTCTGGCATGTCAAGAATCACTATTGTCTCTATCTTCACTGTCAAAAATACACAGAGATATTTTTCAAGGTATTGTCACTTTACTTCATATAAATTATTCAATGACTTTTTTATCATTTTGATCAATTCATATGCAATTAAGATATCAGTCGGGTGAGCTGTGCAAAAATGTGCTTTTCTCACCTGGATACAAAGTCACAATTTTGCACTTCACAAGGAGAACATTCACTTGAAACGCAATTTTCTATGAAAAGTACAATGTTCACCCAGACACAAACAGCCAAATTCAGTGTAAAGGTTTAATTGTTTCTGCAACATAAAAAACTGCATGAGGCTGTGCAAAACCTGGATTTAGACTCATAGACTCATAGGTCAGAAGGGACCAATATGATCATCTAGTCTGACCTCCTGCACAAGGCAGGCCAGAGAACCCCACCCATCCAATTTTATAACAACCCCTATCCCAGGACCGAGTTATTGAAATCCTCAAAATTGGTTTGAAGACCTCAAGCTGCAGAGAAACCACCAGCAAGCGACCCATGCCCCACGCCGCAGGGGAAGGCGAAAAACCTCCTGGGCCCCTGCCAATCCGCCCTGGAGGAAAATTCCTTCCCGACCCCAAATATGGCGATCAGCTAAACCCTGAGCATGTGGGCAAGACTCACCAGCCAGCATCTAAGAAGGAATTCTCTGCAGTAACTCAGTTCCCATCCCATCCAACATCTCCCCGCAGACCATTGAGCAGACCTATCTGGTGGTAATCCAAGATCAATTGCCCAAATTAACGATCCTATCATAACATCCCCTCCATATACTTATCAAGCTTTGTCTTAAAGCCAGGAAAATCTTTTGTCCCTACTACTTCCCTCGGAAGACTGTTCCAGAACTTCACTCCCCTAATGGTTAGAAACCTTCATCTAATTTCAAGTCTAAACTTCCTAGTGTCCAGTTTATACCCATTCGTTCTTGTGTCTACATTGGTACTAAGCTTAAATAATTCCTCTCCCTCCCTAATATTAACCCCTCTGATATATTTATAAAGAACAAGCATATCCCCCCTCAGCCTTCTTTTGGCTAGACTAAACAAGCCAAGCTCTTTGAGTCTCCTTTCATAAGGCAGTTTTTCCATTCCTCGGATCATCCTTGTAGCCCGTCTCTGAACCTGTTCCAGTTTGAATTCATCCTTCTTGAACATGGGACACCAGAACTGCACACAGTATTCCAGATGGGGTCTCACCAACGCCTTATACAACGGTACTAACACCTCCTTATCCTTGCAGGAAATACCCCGCCTGATGCATCCCAAAATCGCATTTGCTTTTTTAACAGCCGTATCACATTGGCGACTCATAGTCATCCTGCTATCAACCAGTACCCCAAGGTCCTTCTCCTCCTCCGTCGCTTCCAACTGATGCGCCCCCAACGTATATCCAAAATTCTTATTATTAATTCCTAAATGCATGACCTTGCACTTTTCACTATTGTATTTCATCCTATTTCTATTACTCCAGTTTACAAGGTGGTTCAGATCTTCCTGAATAGTATCCCTGTCCTTCTCCGTGTTAGCAATACCCCCCAGCTTTGTGTCATCCGCAAACTTTATTAGCACATTCCCGCTCTTTGTGCCAAGGTCAGTAATAAAAAGGTTAAATAAGATCGGTCCCAAAACGGATCCTTGAGGGACTCCACTAGTGACCTCCTTCCAGCCTGACAGTTCACCTTTCAATACGACCCTCTGGAGTCTCCCCTTTAACCAGTTCCTTATCCACCTTACAACTTTCATATTCATTCCCATCTTTTCCAATTTTACTAACAGTTCCCCGTGCGGAACCGTGTCGAACGCCTTACTGAAATCTAGGTAAATTATATCTACCGCATTTCCTTTATCTAAGTAATCCGTCACCTTCTCAAAAAAGGAGATCAGATTGGTTTGACACGATCTACCTTTAGTAAATCCGTGTTGCAATTCGTCCTAATTACCATTGACCTCTATGTCCTTAACTACTCTCTCCCTTAAAATTTTTTCCAAGACCTTACATACTACAGACGTCAAGCTAACAGGCCTATAATTACCCGGATCACTTTTATTCCCTTTCTTAAAAATAGGAACTACATTAGCAATCCTCCAGTCATACGGCACAACCCCCGAGTTTATCGATTGCTTAAAAATTCTCACTAACGGGCTCGCAATTTCACGTGCCAGTTCCTTTAATATCCTCGGATGGAGATTGTCCGGGCCCTCCGACTTCGTCCCATCGAGCTGTTCAAGTACGGCCTCTACCTCAGTTGCAGTAATATCCACTTGCATTTTCCAGAGATCATGTAGCCTCCTCTCTGGCTTGCACAGAACAGTAGGTAGACAGTGTTCAGGGATTTTTTTCTATTTAATCTAGTCCTAATACAATATTTGTGTACTTCATGAGTGACACCCTCTCACATGAGGCTATAACAAAACACTGATCAGTACTTACACTGTATGAAAGTTTATGTAGACATTAAAAAATTGGCCCCTGCTTCTGCCTCAGCACAGAAGAACATAAGAGCTGCCGTACTGGGTCAAACCATTGTTTCTCATGTCCAGTATCCTGTCTTTGACAATGGCCCACACCAGAGCTTCAGGGGGATTGTACAGAAGCAATTACAGCTTCTATCTCTGACTTCCACTCCCAGCTTCTGACAGTGAGAGGTTTAAGATCGCCCTGAGCGTGGGGTTACATCCCTGATCATCTTGGCTAATAGCCACTGATGGACCTATCCTCCATAACTTTTATTTTTTGAACCCAGTTATACTTCTGGCTATCAAATGGCACTGATTCAACAGATTAGTTGTGTATTGTGTGAAGACGTATTTCCTCCTGTCTGTATTAAATCTATAGTTTATTAACTCATCAGGTGACCCGTTTTTTATATTGTGGGAAAGTGTAAATAATACTT
This sequence comes from Gopherus evgoodei, assembly GCF_007399415.2. Classification (NCBI taxonomy): domain Eukaryota; kingdom Metazoa; phylum Chordata; order Testudines; family Testudinidae; genus Gopherus; species Gopherus evgoodei. The sequence goes on from NC_044322.1 coordinate 75,184,325, forward strand.
CTCTACTCACTATTCCCACACCATTCGAGATTTGATAGACTTCTATCACAACTCCCTTAGTCATCTCGTTTCTAAATTGAATAGCCCTAATCTTTTCCATCTCTCATTGTATGGAAGCTACTCCATATCCTTGACCATCTTTGTTGCCCTTCTCTGAACCTTTTCCAGTTCCACTATATCAGGGGTAGGCAAACTTTTTAGCCCGAGGAGCCACATCTGGCAATAGAAATTGTATGGCGGGCCATGAATGTTCACAAAATTGGGCTTGGGGTGCGAGAGGGGGTGAGGGCTCTGGTTGGGGGTGGGGGCTCCGGGCTGGGGTCAGAAATGAGTTCAGGATGCAAGAGGGGGCTTCATGCATGCGGTGGTGATACAGGAAGGGGTGCAGGCTCTGGTTGGGGGTGTGGGCTCTGGGGTGGCGATGAGGATGAGGGGCTTGGGGTGTAGGAGGGTGCTCCAGGCTGGGATTGAGGGATACAAAAGGGCAGGAGGGGGATCAGGGCTGGGGCAGGGGGTTGGGGTGTGGGGAGAGGGCTTCAGCTGGGGGTGTGGGTTCTGGTGTGGGGCTGGGGATGAGAGGTTTGGGGTGCAGGAGGGTGCTCCGGGCTAGGATTGAGGGGTTGGAGGGCAGGAGGGGGATCAAGGCTGGGGTAGGAGGTTGGGGCATGGGGGGAGGGTCAGGGGTGCAGGCTCTGGCAGCGCTTATCTCAAGCATCTCCCAGCAGTGGCATGTCCCTTCTCCAGTTCCTATGCAGAGGCATGGCCAGGAGGCTCTGCACGCTGCCCCATCCGCAGGCACCACCTCTGCAGCTCCCACTGGCCGCGATTCCCAGCCAATGGGAGCTGTGGGAGGGGAGCTTGGGGTGGGTGCAGTGTGCAGAGTGGAGCCCCCTGGCAGAGCCCCTACACATAGGAGCCCGAGAGGGGCCATGCCGCTACTTCTGGGAGTTGCGTGGAGCGGCCCCCAACCCTGCGCCCCAGCTGGAGCACCGGAGTGGGGTAAACCCCAGATCCTGCTCCCCAGTGGGAGCTCAAGAACCAGATTAAAACAGCCAGATCTAGCCTGTGAGCCATAGTTTGCCCATCCCTGCACTATGTCCTTTCTGTGATGAGGCGACCAAGACTAGACACAGAATTCAACATGTGGATGCATGATGGACTTGCATAATGGTTTTATGATATTTTTCTGTCTTATTTTTGTCCCTTTCCTAATAACTCCTATACTGTTACCCTTTTAGATCTCTGTTGTGCATTGAGTGGACTTTTTCAGAGAACTATGCACAGTGACTCCAGGATCTGTTCCTTGAGTGTTACCAGCTAATTTAGAACCCATCACTATATATGTGCAGTTAGGATTATTTTTTCCAATGTGCATTACTTTCCACTTATCAATATAGGATTTCATCTGTCATTTTGTTGCCCAGTCACCCAGTTTAGTTAGATCTCTCTTTAAGTTCTCACCGTCTGCTTTGGACTTAATGATCTTGAATAAATTTGCCATTACACTGCTCACTCCTTTTTCCAGATCAGTTGTGAATATGTTGAACAGCACGGGTTCCAGTGCTTTGGGGGACCCTGCTATTTACCTCTCTCCATTGTGAAAACTGACCATTTATTCCTACCTTCTGTTTTCTATCTTTCAACAAGTTATTGATCCAGGAAAGGATCTTCCCTGTTATCCCGTAGCTGCTTAGTTTCCTTAAGGGCTTTGGTGAGAAACCTTGTCAAAGGCTTTCTGAAAATCCAAGAACACTATATTGACTGGATCATCCTAATCCATTTGCTTACTGACTCCCTCGAAGAATTCATTAAAATTACTGAGGCATGAGTTCCCTTTACAAATGCCATGTTGACTCTTCCCCAACAAATAGCAATTATCTATGTGACTGATAATTCTGTTCTTTACTTCAGTTTCTACCAATATGCCTCACTCATTGGTCTGCAATTGCCAGGATCTCCTTTAGATCCCTTTTTTTAAAAATAAGCATTGCATTAGTACCTTCCAGTCATCTGGTACAAAGGCTGATTCCAAAGACAGGCACCGTGCTACAGGACTATGTTTCTGTGATCCTCCCAGGTAGTTCCAGTACTTGGAGAGGGTCTCATTCTGGCTGCACATCAGGCATGGGCTGATTTGTCAGGCTCTACATGAGTGTACAACTGGTAAATTTAAAGTTGACATCTTCTCAAAACTAATCCAGAGGAATGTGTGATCAGAGGTGTATTTGGATTGTATACGTGATGAACTGTCAAAAAGAGAAGATCTTCCATCTCACTACATTCTACCATTCTTCCATCTCACTACATACCATCTTCTTTCTCATCTATGGGTTTGTCTGCTTGGATTTAGGACCATTAGAATTGGGACTAGTTGGTTGGTTTTACATGCGACAAGGGAAAGACTGGGCTTTTTGATCATCACTGGGTTGCAGAGCATATATATAGAAATAGGAAGGAACTTCTTTCACTGCATAAAATTGCCTATTTCTGTTCAGGGTTTTTTGTTTTTGTTTCCCTCCCTGCTACCCTTATTCTGTGCATATAAATGGGCGTTAGATGGCTACTGAATGCTTGTCTACATATATGTAGTTATTTTAGATTCTGACCAGAGACAAGACATCTAGCTATCCTGATTTGTCATCAAATTGATGATCTGAGAACTGTAAAAGCAGCAAAGAGTCCTGTGGCACCTTATAGACTAACAGACGTATTAGAGCATGAGCTTGCGTGGGTGAATCCGACGAAGTGGGTATTCACCCATGAAAGCTCATGCTCCAATACGTCTGTTAGTCTATAAGGTGCCACAGGACTTTTTGCTGCTTTTACAGATCCAGACTACGGCTACCCCTCTGATCTGAGAACTGAATCCCAAATTCCAAGCTTGGACTAGGAAAAAGGGATAGAGCGAGCTACCATTGACATCCCTGATACAGGTCTTACACCTGGGCACAGATTTGTGGTATTCTTGCCACAATATCCAATTCTTTCTATTCACTTAGGGCAGCTGGGAAGAATTGTGGTTTCAGTGACCATTCCCTGGTAGACAAGCACTGGGGTGCCTTTAGGTATGCTGAGGCTATGCTGATTTAATTAAGATGCTGGAGTTTTATGCTTAATAAAGTTGCGTTCAAGCCCAGACAGGACCTATGTGTTTTATTCCGCATCATTTTGGTCATGGCACCCATCAAGGAGAAAGTGTGTAATTTTATTTGAAATTATGTTTTTAATCATGTAGAAAGATATTTCTGCTCATTTTCCTGTAGAAAGATATTTCTTTCATTTTCAGTATGAAAGAATACTGAAATTCTACATTTCTTCAGTATTATATTTAAATTATAGTTTTTGGACATATATGTGTAGCATGTTTACATGTTGCAAACAGGGCCGGCACTTCCATTGAGGCAACCTAGGCGCTCGCCTAGGGCACTAGGATTTGGGGGGGTGGCATTTTGCCACCCTCGGCAGCAATTCGGCAGCGGGGGGTCCTTCTGCGCTCCGGGTCTTCGGCGGCAATTCTGCGGCGGGTCCTTCACTCGCTCCAGGACCCGCCACCAAAGTGCCCCGAAGACCGGGAGCCGCAGAAGGATCCCCCCGCCGCAGAATTGCCACCAAAGACCGGGAGCGCAGAAGGACCTCCGCCTAGGGCGCCAAAAACCCTGGCGCCGCTCCTGGTCGCAAACACACAAGAGAAAGGTATTTTTATGATGGTAATTCAATTTGCCTATGATAAAGGAATTTTCATTGGTCACCTACCCTAACAATACATGTTATTTTCTGGAATGAAACCAATAATCATGCAGTTTAGTGTCTTATTATTTTAAATGCATTTCCTACCTCAGATTTGTGAACCATGATCAGAGACTATAAGAAGATTCAGCAAATACAATTATTCAACTTAAATTTCTTAATACAGCATGCTCAAAAGATCATATTTACTTAATTATCCAGTCATCAGTGGCAATAAATAATATTGAAGCAAAAGCAAGTTGGTAGTTTAACATATTCAAATTATGATTCCAAATTCCTTTAAAATTAGGGAAATGACAAAAATTGCTGTAACAATAGGACATGTATAGTGAAAATGTAGAAAAAAGAAAACTACCTAGTTATTTATAGAGTCTTTGCGTGGAGTTAGAAATAATACAAATACAATTCAACAATATAATTTACATATTTTTTTCTTATTGTCAAGAAATGACACATCTTCAAAATATTTTTACTCACTCCAGGAGTATTTTTAAATGAACAAAGGACAGCTGTGTGGTAGAGGTAAACAATTTTTATTTAGTGGCTTCTGTTTCTACATCTTTTGAAGCATATTACCACTTACAGTAAACCACACAGGTACAAGTGCTCTTTGAGGACTGGTATAGAATAAGAACAAAGCTTAAAATGCAAAGTTGACTTTTAAACTGTCTTCTGGATGACAATATGAAATTTTCACTACTGTTTTCAACATAGGGTTGTTGTTTATTTCTATTTTAATTGTGTCAGCCACAATTTTGTCACTTCTATATCACAGATTTGGGCAAGAACTATTAACGCATTCATGTCTTATTTCAGGAAATCCCAACTGCTGGCACTAAGGACTTAATCTTGATGAAGGTCTCACCTTTTTAATATTATTGACTGTCCAGTGTGAAATCACTGAGCTGTGCTAATCTTTTTCAAAAATTTGCTAGTTGCTGTTAAATTTATAACATCAGACTGGCTGTCTTGCTTAGCAACTTAAAGAGTTGCAGTGAAAGGCACAGGAAGCAGATCCTGAAGTATTAGGAAACCCATGACTATTTTGAATGTCCTGCACTAGCAGATTAACAATCCTTTTAAGGTTTGACATTCAAGATGACAATTCATTTTTGCACAGTACTGCCTTTTAAGACAAAAGACAATGTCTAGTGGCCTGGCTGCCACCAAATGATCTGTTTCTGGTACCTCTGTGCATTCCCAGGGAACAGCTTTATGAAAGCATTCCTTTTAACTTGAAATGTGATGTGTTCAACATCTAACACATGTCCTTAGGGCTATATGACTATCCCTTTGCTAGCACCTAGACAGCACTTTTCATCAAAGAGGTTTACAGAAGTAGAGACATATCATCGCCAAGCACTTATGATATCCTATGGTACTGAAGCAATTTTATAGGTATGGTCCCGTTTCTAAAAATTTAGAGTATAGGGTGATTCTTATGTATCACATATTGAACATTGCCACATTATGGGGAAATTTTCTTTCAAAAATTGTATTTGTCTTGTTTTCAACTTTGCAAATGTCTAGTTTTTAGAAATTGTTTAAACTTCTGTCCACCTGGGAAATGAATTTAAGGCTTACAATTAAACACAGCAGAATATATACATATATATATTAATAAAAATGTAAAAAGGAAAAAAAAAAGCTTTCAGTGTTCAAACTGTTAAGCAATAGTAAAATTCTTATGAACTAGTGATACTGTCATTGAACTGGAGACAGCTTTAGAACAAGCTTGCTCTGGCTTTTTCACCCTACAATTTGGAATCTGCTCACAGTACTGCTAGCTTAACCAAAAAGGATTAACTCTCATATCCAACTGAGAACACAGATAATTCTCGGTAATTGGTAAAAAATGAAGATGAATGGGGCTGAGAGATAAGGAGCAATTAGCTCATCAGCAGTTACAGCTGTGCACTCAATCCGGATCCATCTCTTGAGTCTCGGCCCCTTTTAAAGAACCCAAGCAGAATAAGCATAGGACACCTCCTCCCCAAAAAACTGCTATACCTGCCCATCATTCCTCTCTCTTCCATTTTATTTCCTCACTGTACAAAGACACCTGTCATAGCATTTTTTGTAAATTACTACCTCTCCCAGGACCTGTGTCTACAGCCAATCTCCTTTTTAAACTTAAAAAAAAATCAGAAACCAAATGACTACTGTAGACACTCTTAAGTTCCCTGTCAATCGTTTCATTATAGCAGCATCATCTGTTTGAAAATATAAGCAATTCCCTCATCTAATTATAGAGAGGATTTGAGGTTCATTAACATTGCCAAGGCAGAGAATCAGATGTGCAACTGCAGAGCTGTGCTCAGTGGCCTGCATTCTCTGTTTCCTTTTATTTGCTTTCTCAAGGTCTCTGAGACTTTTTCCTGAAACCATAAAAGTAATTCTTTCCTTCAGAATAGACGTGTGTTTAGAGAAAGGAAATGACCACATTTTGTACAGTTCTATTATTGGGAGAGGTCACTAGAGAAAAATAATTTCATCTCAATGTCTTTTCCACTCTTTTTGGAGAAGGGAAGGGATAATGTTAAGCAGGGCAACCATTAATTTCAGGCAACAGATCCTGGCTTTCCTTACACGTGTCTCAGAGTTTAAATGTTTTAAGCTAACGTGGATAAAAAGGAAGCCTAGAATGTCAAGAGTCCCTCTTAATTTTCAACACATTTTGTGGTTGTTTATGGATTATTGTGCTAGCGAAATGTAAAATACTGTCTTGTATTTCCTAATTGTGTTTAGAAACAGAGAACACCAAAGTCTTTATGATTGCTTCATTTCCTTAAAGAAATAATAGCAGGTTTTTTGGTATGATACAGTTTAAACAATGACATTTTCTTGGGACATCTGTTTTGAGATCACTTTTTGAATAAATATGAACTCATTTCCTACTAAGAAAGTAATTTACTATTGTTGATAGCTGTTTACAAGTTCCATGAGTCAGATATTAGCTAGTGGCAAAGGTCCTCTCAAATCCTTGGAGTATTCCCTAAACAGTGTACATAGTATTTTAATCATATAAAATGTTAAGGGAAGCAAAATTACAGGGACTTTTCCTACTAACTTACAGTAATTTGAGGCTAGCTCAGAGGAATTATTTAAAATGTATTTACCTTTAAAGATTTCATTCCTTTTGCTACTCTTTGTTTATGAAGTATTACAGTAAATGTTTAAAAACAATGAAACAATTGAGATGCTCACTGTACTTATGTTTTTGGAGTATAAAACCCAAATATACAATCTGTACATAATTTACTTGCATTAAAATAAAATTATTACTGATCATAACAGAAGATATGTTAATACAGTAAACAAACAGAAAAAAAATGTCAAGCCAATTTAATGTTTGACCCTGTGAATTTTCTTCTTTTAGTCCTGCATTTATAAGAGCACAATCCTAGATGCAGTAGAGTTTTGAATGCTGGTTTATGTAGATAGTTCTTTAAACAAACAAACAAAAATTATCTGGCCTGCATGTTGTGTCTAGAGTTGCCACTAAAAAGAATCCAGGACATTTTTCCTTCTTATCTGCAATGTAGCTCATATCAGCCAACCTGTCACAAGACAGTACTTGATATAAACAAGAGATTGCAAAGACATCTCAGTAATCAATATTAGGATGGCTACAGTATGGAAGCTCCAACCACCGCATATCATTTGTCTCAGCATCTATTTCTATGACCAAATGAAGCATTAATTCAAATCATAAATCTATGGTGATTTAAATCTGGGAATGAGCACCTGCCTGCTTTAATGATTTATTTTGTACATTTCAGTAAGCAGGAGATTTGTCCATATGAACTGACAGGTCACCTTCAGATGCCAGTAGCAGACTGTTTATCACCATGCAGACTAGCATCTCATCTTAGCAAGTAAATATTAAACTAAAAGAATCCAATTGATTGTGGATGGGGGAGAAAGGAGTAGCTGCCATATATTTTACTCAGTGTGCTAATACCTCACTCTGATTCCTCCATGGTTCCTTATTTTTCTCCTAAAATGATAATTCTGGTGGGAGGATGCAAGCTCAAGGTTACCATGTAAAACTGAAGGATATAAAATCCTTACTTATTAGTATCATTGACTTTCTTTAACTCCCTTTACTCGCTAGCCTTTTGGCCATTGCTTCAAAGGACCAGTCAGTAAATTTGTGTAGTGCTGTGGATAGCTGCAAAATATTCAGACACAAAAATGACTTCTATAAGTCATATTAAGTGTCTGATTAAAACCAAAAAAGCAAGACAATTCCAAACTGAAACTAATTCAAATTGGGACTTCATGCTTAATTTGCTTTACTTTGCATAGGTACTGCAAGAGCCTGAGATCAAGATATTATCCCCTCCATGTATACTAAATATGCTATAATAGCACAATATAATGGAAAGAGTTACTTTTCTTTAGCTTTAACCTTGAATTTCCTTGCTTTGATCAAATTACTTTTATTCATCTTTTATCCTTTCCCTCCCAGCCCTCAATAATATGTTTAAAATGCAAGTTCAACCATATATATTGTAACTCACTAATAATGTATGTATCTAATATTCTCAATTAGTTCCAGATGTATAGATAAACAAAATATTGACTAGATATGTAATGACAGCATTTTAAAATGTGGAGTATAGAGTGGAAATCCATCAACCTCATGAAGAAAATTCCACAAGTACAGACACATATCATCTTCCTTTCCAACTGCAAACGGATGGACATCATACCAAATGGGCTGAAGGTGAAAAATCCACTGCTGTCTACATACTGCACAGACCACAGTGAGAGATTATGCCATACACTATCAAAGAAACTGAGGAATCACCTGATCAGCATCCTACAGCAAACAGGAAAACATCAAAAAAGAGCTCTCCAATCTGCAGGCTTTCATAAATAAGCAACCTTCCACACAAACGGACTTTACTAAAATAAGACAGATCTACATTACACACTTCACCTCTCTACAAAGGAAAAAGGACCATAAGCTGTCTAAAATCCTACCTGCCACATGAGGCCACAACAGTGGTACCCCTAACTCACCCAGCAATATTGTCAATTTATCCAGCTACACACTCAACCCGGCAGAAGCGTCTGTCCTATCTCGGAGACTCTCTTTTTGACCCACCACCCCTATGAACCTGATACAGTTCTGCGGTGATCTGGAAGCCTACTTTCACCGCCTCCGACTCAAAGAATTTCAAGATAACACTGAACAGTGCACTGGTACACAGAAACCCTTCCAACAACAGCACAAGAAGAAGAACTCCATATGGACTTCTCCTGAGGGTCGACATGACAGTCTGAACCTATACACAGAATGCTTCCGCTGACGAGAACAGGCAGAAACTCTAGAAAAAACAACACTGCTTGCCTCATAACCTAAGCCGTGCAGAACGCAATGCCATCCACAGCCTCAGAAAAAACCCTGACATTATAATCAAAGAGGCTGATAAAGGAGGTGCTGATGTCATCATCAACAGGTCTGACTACCAAAAGGAGGCTGCCAGACAACTCTCCAATACCAAATTCTATAGGCCACTTTCCTCAGATCCCACTGAGGAATCAGGGGCAGCTCTAGGTATTTTGCTGCCCCAAGCACGGCAGGCAGGCTGCCTTCGGCGGCTTCCCCGTGGGAGGTCCCCGGTCCCGTGAATTCGGCAGCAGCCTGCGGGAGGTCCGCCGAAGCTGCGGGACCAGCGGACCCTATGCAGGCAGGCTGCCAAAGGCAGCCTGCCTGCCGCCCTCGTGGTGAGCGGCAGAGCGCCCCCTGTGGCTTGCTGCCCCAGGCACGTGCTTGGTGTGCTGGTGCCTGGAGCCACCCCTCTGAGGAATATACTAAGAAACTGCATCATCTACTCAGGACACTCCCTACACTAACACAGGAACAAATCAACATACCCTTAAAGACCAGACCAGGGTTATTCTATCTACTATCCAAGATCTGCAAAAATGGAAATCCTGAATGCTCCACCATCTCTGGAATTGGCAGTCTCACTGAAGGACTGTCTGGATATGTGGACTCTCTGCTCGGACCCTACACCACCAGCACTCCCAGCAATCTCCATGACACCATGATTTCCTGAGAAAACTACAATGCACTGGTGATCTTCCAGGAAATACCATCCTAGCCACCATGGATGTAGAGGCTCTCTACACAAACATCCCACACACAGATGGAATACAAGCTGTCAGGAACAGTATCCCTGATGATGCCACAGCACAACTGGTTGCTAAGCTCTGTGACTTTACCCTCACGCACAATTATTTCAAATTTGGTGACAATATATACCTCCAGACCAGTGGCATTGCTGTGGGCACATGCATGCCCCCAAAATATGCCAACATTTTTATTGCTGACCTGGAACAATGCTTTCTCATCTCTCATCTACTCACGCACCTTCTCTACCTACGCTACATTGATGACATCTTCATCATCTGTTCCCATGAGAAAGAGGCTCTGGAAGAATTCCACCACGATTTCAACAGCTTCCACCACACCATCAACCTCAGACTGGACGAATCTACACAGGAGGTCCACTTCCTAGACACCACAGTACAAATAAGTGATGGAGACATTAACACCACCTTATACCGAAAACCCACCAACTGTTATGCCTAACTTCATGCCTCCAGCTTCCATCCTGGACACACCACACGATCCATTGTCTACTGCCAAATGCTGAGGTACTAACGCATTTGCTCCAGCCCCTCAGACAGAGACCAACACCTACAACATCTTCACCAAGCATTATCAAAACTAGGACACCCGCATGAGGAAATAAGGAAACAAATCAACAGAGCCAGATGTGTACCAGAAGCATTCTGCTGCAAGACAAGACCAAGAAAGAAACCAACAGACTACTACTGGCTATTACCTACAGTCCTCAGCTAAAACCTCTCCAACGCATTGTCAGTGATCTACAATCCATCCTGGACAACGATCCCTCACTTTCACAGACCTTGGGAGGCAGGCCAGTCCTCGCTCACAGACAACCCACCAACCTTAAGCATATTCTCACCAGCAAGCACACACCGCACCATAGTAACTCTAACTCAGGAACCAATACATGCAATAAACCTAGATGCCAACTCTGCCCACATATTTACACCAGTGACAACATCACAAGACCTAACCAGATCAGCCACAACATCAGTGGCTCATTCACCTGCACGTCCGCTAATGTAATATACGCCATCATGTGTCAGCAATGCCCTCTGCTATGTACATCAGCCAAACTGGACAATCCCTAGGTAAAACGATAAATGGACACAAGTCAGATATTAGGAATGGCAATATACAAAAACTTGTAGTAGAACACTTCAACCTCCCTGGACACACAATAGCAGATTTAAAGGTAGCCATCCTGCAGCAAAAAAACTTCAGGAACAAACTTCAGTTCATTTGCAAATTTGACATCATCAGCTCAGGATTAAACAAAGACTATGAATGGCTAGCCAACTACAAAGCAGTTTCCCCTCCCTTGGTGTTCTCACCTCAACTGCTAGAAGAGGGCCTCATCCTCCCTGACTGAACTAACCTCATTATCTCTAGACTGATTCTTGCCTGAATATTTATACCTGCCTCTGGAAATTTCCACTACATGCGTCTGATGAAATGGGTGTTCACCTACAAAAGCTTATGCTCTAATACGTCTGTTAGTCAATAAGGTGCCACAGGACTTTTTGTCGCATTTTAAAATACAGGTTCTGGTTATAATGGGAGAGATTTTCAAGGCACACGTGGCAACTAGGCATCTAATTCCCACTGAGAGTCCATCTGAGATAGACTACTGCACTCCATTTGTGCCTCTAAAAGTTTCCCTCAGTAGTTATAGCAGTTCTGCCAAAGCCTGCTTGATATTTCTTAGCATAGCATCCATCTAGGAGCATCCAACAGGCCAGGGCAATTATCATTGACAAAAGAGTATAATGGCTATTTTTAAGCCATTATGGTTTATTCTGATGACCTAAGTTAGAGATTTTTTTTTATCTGTAACTGATTGATCTACTATAATTCCTAGTTTTTATTTCTATAAATCCATAAGTGTATGTGATGCTATACACTAGGTAAGCCATGCTAAACACTAAACAAAGTCCTGAACCAAGAGGCCCTGAGCAGGTATAACATAGCAGATGATAGTATATTAGGTATACTGCATTCACAGAGATTTTCTTGAAGACATGGGAGAAATTAGAATGTTACTATTCATGGCAACAAGGTTGAGGAAGAGTTTCATTCAGTACTTAGGTAATGTTGAGTGGCTAGCAAGTGTAACCCCCACATCTCTTTGGTGTGATGTTCTGTCCCATCTAGAGGCACCGAGACCACCTAGAGAGAGAGATTAATGTGTTTGCTCTACAGCCTTAGCTAACAGCCATGTGGCTTTTAGCTCGCGTGGTAGAGACTCATGCACTAAGCTAGGAGATCCCCGGTTCAATCCTGCCCACAACAACCGGGGTCTGTCGGCGTTACACAAGCATTCAGAAAATGGCAATTAAAAGCCTTACTTTACATCAGGTGGCTAAACTGCAGCTCGTGAGCCACATGCAGCTCTTTTACAGTTAAAGTGTGGCTCACGGCCCCCCCCACGTCAGTCCATTCTCCACCTACCAGACTGGGGGAGGGGAAGTTTGGGGCTTCTGCCCTGCAGCAAGGTGGTTGGGCTAGAGGCTTCTGTTCAGTGGGGAGGGGGTCTAGGGGCTTTACCCCACAAGAGGCACCTGATGGGGCTCAGGGCTTCAGCCTCACTCTTGCTGAAGTCCTGAGCACTGGCAGGTGCCTCCCGTGGGGCTGTAGCGCCAAGCCCCACCACTTTGCAGCAGGCAGAAGCTTCAAGGAGGTGCGCCTGGCTCTTGAACTTCTGAAGATTATCATACGCATCTGGGAGGATCAGTAAGTTTCGCCACCTCTGCTTTACATATACAGTAGTACATATTTACTACAGAAATAACTTGACTGTACTTATGAATTGATCACTTTTGATTATCATACCAAAAGACTATAAATTATGCTTCCATATTTGCTAGTTTTGAGGTATAAAAACAATTCATTTTTTTAATCCAAAATCATTTCCTTAATTACTGTCCCACAGAAGCTGTATTCTATTTACATTGTTAACTATTACTAACCTCTACAGTGCCATAGGCATACAAGCACTTTGTCTCTAGAACTGCTAAACAGGATTAGTCCCATAGCATAATATTTGAATGTATTACTTCATATAATGTATGCATCTGAGTCCAGCATTCAAGATCCACATGTTTCTACATCCATTACTGCCTCGTCATCTACCCTCACATTCTTCCTCACTGCCCCATTTTCCTCTACTTCTCTGAGGGCCACCCACTCTCCTCAATTCACTGTTGCATCTCCCTTACTTTCAAACTTCTGCTACTGCCTTCCTCTTACTCACTCCTGACTTCCTGCCAAGAAGACAGGTTGTTTTTTTCCCTCCCTTCAGCTCTGGTTATTTTTGGTATTTCACTAGCTAGCACACTAGTAGAGACCTCCTTCTTCACTGTCACTGGAGAAGCTTTCTAAAGTGCTGTGGTGGTTTTTCTCTGCTCCTAGAGCAGTTCTTTATTGAATGAAAAAAAAAAAAGCCTGATACTATCTTGATAGGAATTTTCAAGTGTATGTTTTGCTGTTGTTTAAAAAAAAATGGCCTGAGTGTTTTCGCACTGCAGTCCCCGTTCGATCTATATTTACATAAGTAGACTATAAATACATGCAGATATATACAGAAACAGTAATCACCTACTTTTTTTTTAATGAAAGAAATGCCCTTCCCCTGAAATCAACAGGGGGTGAAGCTTTGATCCACCTGCAGTAGAAGTATGCCGTGCAGAAAGAGGGGTTATGAGAAAGCACACATAGCTAGATGCTCCTGCCTTGGGTCCACCACCTTGCCATTGGTTGGAGATGGGGGACAAGTCTAGCCTATCGGCTCTTGTGGGCTTCCCTAGGCTCTTCAAAAGACTCTTGATCGGGATAGCAGCCACTTTTATGTATTGTTAGACAATTATTTATCCTTAAGAGTAATCTCAAAAGGTATGAAGACTATGGGGAGCGGAAAGGAATGTACTGAACTGTCAAGAGCCATTTTATTTCTATATATGCTTATCCTGAGTATAGTATTCTGAACATACATTTTAGTCACTGAATTACTACTGCTGAGTTATCTTGTTAGTACTGTCTCAACGTGATAAAAGGAGTCAGTTCAATAAAAAGGCATAAGAAACCATTTTATTGCAAAAGAAATGTGCATATGATTTAATCAACAAAAAAAGTTAGTCTAGCTTTGATGTGTGTTTTACCAAAACAAACTCACCAGAGAAATGCATATAATGTATTGGAACAATTCCTTTTTTGAAAGAACAGAAGTTGCGGATCATTATTTAAGAAACAGAAAAAACTCATTTAACAATGTTTTAAGAATGTGTTTATTAAAGGAGATTAATTGTAAAGCATGGTAGGTATGTTTTCCTTATGTCACACGGCACCTGAAACTGTGAATTATTTTGCTTTCAAGCAATTGTTCTGAATTACCTAAAGTCGATACCTAGTAGAGTGAGTAGGAGACATGGTTAAATTTCGCTCTGACACCTTCATCTGTCACCATACCTGTACTTTGAAAAATGAACTCTTAGCAATCAAACTGCTTTCTTTCATGGAAAATATTAACTGGGGTCTGAAGTAGCGTCCCACAAAGGAAAGGATGTTCTTATAATAGTAACAACAATGCTGAGTGCTCCTGTAAAGGTCAGCTACAAAATATAGCTAAACATGAACAAAAGTGGCCTGCAAATGTGCCAAATTTTCCCAAAATCAAAGGTTTAATGGTAAAAGGAAGAGGGGGAGAAAGGGTATCATTGCAGTAAGATATTGATACTTTACTGGCATGTATGTATGTATGTATGTAATGTTCACTTCCGAAACTTACCAACACTTGAATTCAGATCTCCATTCTCAGACTCTGCTCCATGTTGGTTATTACTGGCATGATAGTTGGACATAGCTTCTAATTTGATTTTTTTCACTTTCATTGCTTCTGCTATGGCTGCATTGGTAGCAGCTGCTGCTGCTGCAGCTGCTGCTGTCAGACCTACAAAGAAATATGAATGAAACTTAATATACATTATACTATGACTCTTCATTAATGTAGGGCTTGAAACTGTTACTCTACCTTCATCATTGACTACATAATTAGCAGAGGATAATACTGAATAATATCCATCCTTATTTGCTTAGGAGACTGTTTACTTTTTAATGTAAAATGCATAACATACTATGTAAATAGTTACTTATATACATGTGAATTCACAAAATTGGTCTCTAATTGCTTTAGTCAGAATACAACTGCAGCTACAAACATACCCATTTAGAAGCCTAACTTCACCAACAAACCATGTATTTAGGGCAAATGTGAGTGTAAATAAATATACCTGCAATAAATTGTGGATGCAAAACTACACTTGAAACACTGGAGGACAAGCTAAAAATTAGGGCCATAGAGTTTGAATCGCATATTCATGACTAATAAGTTATATTCACAATTAAGCCATTCTCCCTGAGCTCATATAAAATTCCAAATTACTCTAGCAGAATAAATGGGGCATACTAAAACAGCCATCACTTTCTTAAAGGAAAGGTTAGCTATGTAGGAAAAATATATATAATTATTTACAATCCTACAAGCAGGCTTAGACCTCAAGGCATCTACCAGAGATACCTCACACAAAGTGTGTAACTCCTTTAATTTCCAAGCCACCCTCCTGCATCCCAAATTCTCCATCTCCAGACAAAATCTTTGCATCTAGCTGTATTTGTGAAACACTGTATTGTAATAATGAGCTGGTACTGACACTGTCAAGAATGATTGGTAGAACTGCCAAATTTGCTTTCATCACACTACATTCAACCTTTTTCCAGTGCCCTGAGTATGGGGCAGTACATAGCTGTGTCATGCCATTAGAAGCCCACAGGAGAAATTTTAATTCGCAGACTCACAGTTCCCTTCCTGTTCCCCTCTTGCTTCTGCAAAGAGAGAATTTTGCTACCGCCCTCTACCAGTGGCGGCATGCTTACAGTTGTTTTGCACCAGCCCCCTTCTTCTGTGTAGTATGTTGGGGAGTGGTGGCAAGCACAGCTCTGTCCACCCCTTACACCTCTCCATGTATCTGGTTTCTCTCAACCCCACCCTGGACCTAACAGGCAGAGATGGGGGTCTTACTCCCCCTTAGCAAAGCAAAGGTACTACAGGGTTGGGTTTAGGATCCCGGAACCTGGAAACAAGTGATGAGGGCAAAATCTTGGTTTTTCTTTCTTGGATGCAAAGAAAAGCATCCAAGTTTAACTAGTACAGTGATGGCTTCCTGAGTCTGCAGACAGCCTTCAACTATTTCTCTGAGGTGTGAACTGCTTCACACACCTCAAAAGGGAGTTAACCTCACAACTCACTGCTCTGGGCAGGAGGGTCAGGGGGCACCACCACACCCCAGCACAGGGATCTGTGGCCAGAGAAGAGTGCAGCAAAGGCCCAGCCCACCTGCCCAAGCAAGCAGATAACCCCTGCCTACTGGAGTAAATACTGGAGAACCACCTGCTGTCACCACTGCTGTTTCTGATGAGGGGTCTCTTAATGCCTCCACGTGTTGGTGGAATTATAAATTACACTATAATTATTTTCTGTATAGTTATATCAATATTAGTTACACAATTGCTATTCAGGCAGTAGGAAAGAGTCCAAATGTCAAATATCAAAGAACAAGGTGAACAGACATAAATCTGTTTTAACATTTACTACTACTATGAAGCTTGCATATTCAGATCTGACTAATAAATAACATGGATGCTTTTCAATGATTTTTTTTTTATCTTAAAGGAAGGATATGAAGTTATACATTACACAGATTTGGTAACAGTTCCTAAATTAAGCCACAGAAAAGGGATGATGCACCTCTGAACTTACATTTGTATCCTGTGTTTGTTATACAGCGCAGTATCACACACTTCCTTTTTCTTAATACCATTGTCAAGCTATAGCCAGTGTCTTCAAAGAAAAGTCCTTCACCAAAGAATGCAAATTTTCTTTTGCATCAAAATATCCCAATATGCAACCCTATTCTCTTCCAGTGCTATTCTCTAGAATTGGTCAAGGCTTTTGTATGAGGACTAGAAATCTCAAACACATACTGTTGAGCTATGAAACTGATGTTAGCAAAACTCTGCTTGTGGTCATATTTTTCTCTTAAAAAGGGGAAAAAAAATAAAGACAGAAATTGAACTCCTATATTCATTCTCTCTCTTACATAATTGCACAGCTGTTTGATACAGGAACACTTTGCTAATTTTAAGCATCAACCCGCTACCAAGTCAAATTCACTTCACCCATATAAACCCCAAAATACCAGGTTAATGCAGATGAATGCACAGGGTTCAGATGGTTGGGGGGGGCAATCCACTAAGCTGAGGATAGTGCTCAAGACTGCAGCACAGTCTGTCCCCTAAGTAATTCCACTCTAGCACAATTACTCATATGCTGTCACTCTGCTCTCCACACCTTTCATAACCACAATATGAGACATAAGTGGCATGCAAGATCGTGAGCCAGCCATCTGCACCATGATGTGTTCCAACCACTGTTACAAGATAAGGTCTCTCCCCAACAGAGGGCCCTATTTATCTCAAGTCTTCTCCAGAGATGACTCTCAAATGCAGAGAGTACAATTCTGCAAAATAGCAGCTACTATTCCATTGTTTGATATTCTGAAAATATGATTCAAGCTGAGTCAAGAAATGTCTTAAATTGTTGTTTAACTCTCCCCACCCCCACCAAACTAAACACTATTCAGTATCACTACTCTGTTACACCAAGCTGCCTGGGAATTTCCTAGCCATGCTAAGATTAAAGTAATGGTACAGTATAGTACTTCCGCATTTTTCATTATGCAAATTGCATCTCCAAAAATTAAATGACCAAATGTCACCTTTAAAGGCAATTTAAAATGGAAAAGAACTATATTGGATATTCAATAGCTCAGAAAATAAATTACTTTAGTCTGTTAATATTTGAAAAGTTAAAGAAACATGTCAAAATATTCAATAGACTCCGGTCAATGGCAATTATCATTAATATTCTAAAATTGATAAGCTATTTATGTCTGGCATTCTTCCTGTTGATTATTCAGTAAGACAAGCAGCTTTATAACTATCTCATCACTCCACCGTCACACAAATTTCATCGACAGTGCTCATGCACAGCTATTAGCAATATGAATCTAACCATTACAAGAGGGAGGAAAATCGAACATGTGGCATTAATACGCAGTCCTGGTTCCTAACCATCTGATAGGCAGATGGTATAAAGCAGATTCTCCAGCTGAAATGAAGGGGGACATCATTTAAAACCTTGTTTGCATTCTAACTGATATCAGTGCCATATTGATATACATGATACATCATGGCAGGATTTGAACAATCTAGTTTGTTTCAGTCATAAATGTTTACAGCCTTGTTTTTTATCTTTAGAAGCATGTTTTGAAGAGCATATTTTTAATTTATGAAACCTATTGTTTACTTCTGTTGAACCAGAAGATTAGCAAGGAGCAGGAATATTAAATTACCACAACCACAGCAATATAACTAAGCTGGATTAATAAAGTATGTTTTTTTCAATAAAAGATGTTAGCAAAGGAATTAAAAAATTAGCCTAGACATTTTATGCATTAAATACATTTGTTCATTTAAACTTTCTAGCGTTTTTTCCCAGGAGACATACTTAGAAGTTTAATGCTTTACACAGCTATTCAGTTAAAGCTCTCACTGTGTGCAATTAATCTTGTCCAACAATTTAAAATTCAAAAAGCAAAACATAAAAAAGTAAAGTTCAATTCAACAATCATGGTCCTGAAGTAATCTTCTTGCTCCTGACAGTTGCTATAGACTACTCGGCAAAAGTCTGTTCAAGGTGTCGTGTAAGAGCTTTGTGATCTTGAATTATAACTCAATTGAAAGCTCTGCAAGCCTCAGTAGGAACTCATGTCTTAACTTCAGCTAGAAGCAGACCACCAAGAAAAACAGTGTGAATGATCTCTTTCTGCAAAGCCCTTCTCCCTTCTGCCACTCAAATGCTGATCATCAGTACAATCACCCGTATTTAAAATAAACATATTTGGAAAGAGCTACATTCCAATAATTACACAGTTTGTAATTGCTGTCATAATTATACAATGTGTTTTAAAAACATAATAGTAAATTTAAATGCAATTTGAATTTTTAATCCATACTGATGCCAAGGCTATTTGGAAAATCTCTTACCTAAGTGGGGTAAAGAGGTCTGGAAACAGAGAAATTAGCTGCAATGTTTATTTGTATTAACTAATTAGACCATCTTTGGAAGAAATAATTGCCAATTCCTGGTCTCTGGGGAAACACATTGTAATCTCCCTCGGTGCTCTTTGCTGGTTTAGAACAGCAATTCACAGGACTGGACAAAAGGGGCAGGTGCAGAAATTTAAATAGTCGTATTTGGCACATGGATATTACAAGCAAAGGTTATGGAACAATCCAGACAGTCACTAAGGTTTCACAGAGAGTAGTATCAGAGAACACCGTTTCCCTTCTCCCCCCCCAAAAAAAACTTAAGCACAAGGCTGGAAAGGATCCATCTGACATGCAGGATTGGTACCTGGTTGCAAGAGACATGTTTTGTCATTGAGTGAAAAGGAAAAGTATTGCTTAGTGAAAGCTCTATCTTCAGCTCAGAAAAAGTCACAGCACATTCTACAATCTGGTGTCCGGCATTTGTCAGCACTTGGGGCATTACGGATTTGGTATGCTGTGCAACTGCCAGGCCACTTTGGCCTGTTGGGTGTTCGTAGCTGTTCAATATCTTAACCAAGATGCTTTTTAGTGCCTTTACCAAATATAATCAGCAGCATTTTCTTGCCAAATTCTGGTCTCATTTATACCCAGGTAACTCCACAGACGTCAGCAGAGTTTCATGGGTGTAAACGAGACCGAAATTTGGCCTATTACATGTGGGACTGCAGAGCACAGAAATGAATGAAGCAAGCCAAAGATTTCAGAATCACTTCTTCCTGGCAGGAGACCTTAGAAAAGCAGTTTACTTTCCCTAGCAAGATGCTCAGGAGAACAACTCACTGTGCCAGCAAGCAGATATGCCAAACCCACAAAAAAACACAGAAATCGGGATTGCGTTTGGCTTAATTGGCTTGTAAGTTGCTTGTTGGCTAGTTTTTGGCTTGTTGGGCTTGTAGCTTGTTGTAGCTCAGGGGTCGGCAACCTCTGGCACGCAGCTTGCCAAGGTAAGCACCCTGGTGGGCCAGGCCAGTTTGTTTATCTGCCGCGTCAGCAGGTTTGGCCGACCGCGGCTCCCATTGGCCATGGTTCGCTGTCCCAGGCCAATAGGGGCGGTGGGAAGCCACGGCCAGTACATCCCTCGGCCCACAGCTCTTCCCACACCCCCACTGGCCTGGGACTGCAAACCGCAGATCGGCCGAACCTGCCGACATGGCAGGTAAACAAACTGGCTCAGCCTGCCAGATGCTTACCTTTGTGAGCCACATGCCAGAGGTTGCCGACCCCTGTTGTAGCTTGTTGATTTTTTTTTTTATCAGCTTTCGGCAAGCAGGGCAAGGTGCTATCTGGGGCAAGGATGGGAAGAGAGTCAGGGCTGCACAGCGCGTCCACCACAGTCCCAAACTGCACGCTCTGGGGATCTAGTCACCTGGAGTGTTGGGGTTCTTAGGGAATGGCTTGTTTTGTCCTTGTTTTAAAAAGAGATTAGCTTGATTTCTGGCTTCTTGTGAAAGTTTACAACTGTGCTGGTAAGTTTATTCAAGAGTATCCAAGTTGATACCAGTGATGATATCTGACACAGGCTACTGCCCTCCGACATGTGATCCTACCTGCTTGGGAAGGATTTATCCAAATTCTAGTTTTGGCAATGTCAGCAGTTTAGAATAAATCAAATCATTAAAAACATACAAGGATTGTATGTACACACACTGTATTCATCTGAGTAGTCCTCGCACATGTACTCCCAGCGAACTCAGTGAGACTACTAGTGAAAATACTATTTGGATGACTAAGGATTCCAGAACCAAGCCCTAAAGTTATAACTGACAACTGAATCAAACAGACATACAGCAAAGCAATACAGATTTGATTACGGATGTTTACAGAATTATATGGGGAAAACTTGAAATACTGTTTCTATTATAAAAACAGGTAAATGAATTGTGTAATTGTTGGTGTCTCTTCTTTAATTACATGACCCTTTCAACCTGCTGATTGCAAAGGTTTCTTTTGGGGGTTTGTTTGTTTGTTTGCTTTTTAGTTTACACCCAATGTCTGAATGTTTTCATTTAGCATTTTCACTCCCCCTCACCTTGGGCAACATAGAACAAGTAAAAAGCTAAAAAGCTAAAAAGCCTCAGGCACAGTGGTAGTTTTGCCTCAGTAAGAAATACAAGACTTAAGTCTATGGACTTGATCCTGAGCTTACTGTAGTTAATAGCAAAGCTCCCATTGACTTCAGTGGTGCAGGTTGAGGCTCTAAGGATACATCTACACAGTGAGCTGCAGCCCATAACAGCAAGCCTCAGAGCCCGGGTCAACAGACTTGGGCTCCCAGGGCTTATGCTATGATGCTAAAAACAGCTCTGTAGACATTGTGGCTTGAGGTGGAGCTCAGGCTCTGAAGCTTGAGCCTGAGTTCCAGTCAGAGTCTCAATGTCTACACAGTGCTGTAGCACAAACCTGCAAGCCCGAATCTATTAACCCAGGCTCCGAGACACACTGCCATTCACTATATAGACGTACCAAGTGACCAATTATCCCAGTCCCAACTGAAGAGCATGGACATTTTTCCACTGATTTTGAATAAAGCAGGATCAGAAACTTAGGCTCTTATGTTCTGTGATGGCGGATACTTAATGGGGTTTCCACACTAGGACAAGGGTCTGGCTACACAGAACAAGCTGCAGATTGGGAAGCCTTAGATTGTACTCAAATGTTCTGTTAAAATACATTAAATCTCAGCAGAAGTTTTTTTTTTCCCAATTCAAATGATTTAGGCAATTGGTTGGAATTTAAGAGTAATCCATACTTCTTTTTTTTGTTAAACATTATGGATCAGTCCAACCTAACCCAATAGTCTTTGCACACCCAAAACTCCCATAACTACAATTTCTGAGTGATCAAGGAATTCTCCATCAGATTTTATAACTGTACATTCCCCTGTTGGATTTACATTTCTTACTGCTCATCCAATCTGTTTCCAAACAGTTAAAAATGACTGCTTTACTAATTAAAAGGTAACGATGACTAAAAGGTTAATAATTAGTATCTCATTTAAATTTCCACATCAAGTGTTTAGAGAGATTCAATCAATTGTTAAAATTCTACAAATTGGAGGCCAATTCTCATCTTGCATACACTAAAGTAACTTAGTGAAGTAATCAAACTTAAAAAATTGCTGTAAGCGAGATGAGAATCAGGCCATCTGTTTTTAAGCACATCTAAACAAGTTTTTCCTGTAATTATATTTAAGTTGCATTATGAATTTTGATGCATGGCTAATGCATTTAAAACAAACAAATACGGCAGAAAAGAGTTAAATGTCAACAACTAGGCTTCAAGATTTCAAATCCCCTTTTGCTTTTAGTCATCAAGAGTTCAAACAATTAGTACTACTACTACTATAGAGAAATAGATCATTTTAATTTAGAAATTAGTAGTTACACTTTAAAGGCCATTTTCGTCCCATCCAGAAATCCTTGTAGAAGGATATAGGGGATTTTGACTGAAAATAGTCAGGAGAGCATGTATATATATTTAAATAAAATTAATAGAAATGTTAAGATTTCATTACTTTATCTGAGATCTTTATATAGCTCTTGCTGTTCATTTGTTAAAAATAAGAGCTCCTCAGAGAAAAAAATAAATTATTCAGCAAATAAAGTGAAAACTTAAACAGAATCAATGGGCAGTAATTCCCCAAAATTGTTCAGTTTTGTGATTTCATTCGTGTTCTTAAAGTTGAAGGTGAAATCATCAATTACAATACCATAATAAATACTGAAGGCTTTAAGCTTTAACATTTTTTTTTTTTGCAATCTGTGAACTTGATTTTAGTTCAAAGTATTTTTTGGCAGAATTAACCAATATAATGTAGATGTGCTGGCCTGTTACTGAATTTTCTTAGAACATTTTGAAATACTGCTGAAGTGCATACAGAATCAAAACAATACAATTAAGTGAGAACATTTTTTTTCTTAAACAACAGTCATCTCTTCAAAAGCAATAGGTTCTCAGTCCTCATTCAATCTGTTGCATTATTCACTTCATGTGCAACCTCATGCCGGACCATAAATTGTTACTTTATCTAATCAAAGGAGACTTAACTCTACAGAAGGTCAAAGGTTTAATTTTGTGAAGTATTATCTTACGCTATGAGTTTAACTGAAAAATAGAAGAAGAAAAACAGCCAAGAAAGTGGTAATAAATGAACCTTTATTGCCTCAGGCATTGGCCTAGTTAATAAACTTTCATTGAAGGTTTCTTTCAACTGTTATGGACAATGAGGTTAAAAAAAAAATCTTAAATTACAGCCATGTGTGACTTTTAAAGCAGGCATTCTTTTTTATCTCAACCTCCCTATCTTAAAAAAAAGACAAAGTGATTATCTTCAATTTCTTAATCAAAAATGTATGCTTCTAAACAGATGAAAAAGTGCAGATAAAACCTTTGTAAAAAAAAAAAAAAAAGGTCAGCTTTGAACAATACAAATAATGTTTTCTGCAGTGTTGAATCTTGGTCCACAATCTCTTTAGACAAATGTTTTATAAAGTTTCAAAAAAAAATGCTATTTATACATTGACACAGTGATGTTAATAGACAAATTTTCTGTTTTACATTTGCATTGCTAGAGCACAATAATAGCTTTTACTTAACAAAACCATTCGTTATGGGAACAACTTCCCCATAAATGTTGCAAACAGAAGTTCCTCACTGCTTTTTTGTGTGCATTCTCTCATGATTTCATAGTGCTATTCTTTCTGTTACTACTGGTTAAAAACATGAATATCATGATAGAGATACAACAGAGATTATTGACATGTAATGAATTTTCTTGATTAAAAAACATTCTTACATTTGATTAACTACAGCATTCTTTAAATTAGTCTAGTTAAAAGTATATTTCATTTATACTCACACAGTCAAGAAGATCAAGAAAAATCAAAACGATTTATTAAAACTCTTTAACTTTAGTCTAATTTCTAGCTAGATGGACATAATTAATTAATTGTAACATTGCTACAATTCAAAAATACTGAAAGGACATGTTCATGCCTGTAACAGCAGTAAAGTAGCTAAATACTCATAACCTTTCAATCACCAGGTGCTTTTGTTGGTTTTTTTTAACCTAATCCACAGTTTGACACAGATCCTGGTGTAATGGTACACAGTTCTTTGATTATCTAATATCTAAACATTGTTGAGGCGGTCTGGTGGCCCAGTGGAAGTATGTTTCCCTGCAATTTATGAGCTCAATCCCACAAACCCTTAATGTATGCAAGTAACTTTATACACTTGAATAGTCCCATTGACTGCAATGGGACTACTCATATGTGTAACATTTACATTTAAATTACTTATTTGCATCAGTGTTGGTAGACTCAAGGCTGGGATTTTAGCTCTGGACCACAACATACCAGTCCTGGATTTTGTAGCATGCAGTTGGCCTCATTATGTGCAGTGGGGCTCCACACTGAAACAGCAGTCCCCCTACATCCATACAACATAAAATCAGGGCCAAAACAACTTTTTAGTCTTTAAGGAAAGTACAGAGTATTTCTAGGTAAACCATGCATAAGGACAGTCAGCTACAAAAGTTCTTCAGGGTCTTGCCCTTCCCAACAAAGGAAAGCAGCATTATTCATTCATAAATAGGGGTACATGGAAAGAGCATAGGAATGCAAGGTTTTAGCAAGGGATGCAAACAGTTACGTGCACAACGAAGATGAGATGTGATCACAGTTACATGTTAGTACATTCTCAGCAGACAACTAAAATGCAGACTACTACTTAATGGGATTTTTAAAGGAAGTCTGTGTAAGACAATTCATTAGCAGCATAAAAAGTTGGATATATTCTGCAAGAATTAATATCCATAAAGAATCATCTCAATTCCTCTTCTGTCACATTTATATGTAGCTGAAAATATGATAGAGATTTGATATAATTTCAAAATCCCTCACACTGAATGTTGTAGAAAACCTAGCCAAAAACATAGTTACAAATTTAATTGAAAAGAGAAGTTCAGAAAATGTTGCATTTAGTAAATCATTCTTCCCAGAGAAGACATGAGCCTTGAAAATATGCTGACCATTTCTACAGCTACAATACTTTACTATTTGCATCTCCCTGTTTACAGTATTGATACACAAGATACACTTGAGCATTTTAGTTATAGGAAAATTCCATTTAACAAGAAGAACTATGGATTGTTTCAAGGCAATATGTTCACATGTTAAAACAATGATATAAGGGTAGTCAAATCTCATGCTTCAGAACATAAACTGATCCCCTACAAGGGTCAGAAGATATTTTTACCCCACTCACTCATGGTGTTGTAAATTAGCTGCATTATGGCTTTGGGTATCTTTGTTTTTTAATCTTCCTCTGATCTATTATGTGTAGAGCAGTACCAGAGACAAGGTACTGGACTAGATAGAACTTTTAAAGCAGTAGGTATTATATTGACTGACTTTATGTAGTTCTATGCTGGCAGACAAAATAGCAGCTTCTTGTAGATAACCTTCAACCATCTATGCAACCTTTTTTTTTGCTAAATGGAACAGCACAGTAAAGTTTGAAATTCTACTGGCCCATTTACCATCTGCAAACTAGAATACCAAATTCAAGTCTAAAGTCCTATCCCATCTAGCCCATTATCTTGGCTCTGGCATTGGTCAATAAGTAATGCATAAGAGGAACATTAAAAAACCAAACAACCTCTAAAAAATGTATGATACAGCTAGCCACATGCACAATATTATATGTATATCTTCTCCTAGAACTTTGGTAAAACTGACTTGTTTGGACTGCAGTGTAAGGAATAATGGTAAGGTATGGTAAGGACATAGCATAGTGCTGTATTTTTTATTATAAATACCATTTGTCAGGGATTACGCCTCAGCCATACATATATGCTCTCGACTGAGAACCTGATCCTGCCATCATAAACAGCTTCATAAAAAAACTCCCTCTGATGTTAAGAAGAATTCTGTATAGGATGATTATAGGCTGAGATTACCAAATGCTCTTATTTTGCAACTTAAAACAGATTCGTCACTATTGAATGAAATTTTGAATATCCTGAACCAAAATGTGAACTGGGAAGTCTGGGTATTTAAAATGCATACATGTCATTAATATCTGAATATGGGTTGTAATAGACATGCAGTAACTTTTCCCATAATAGTATTTTTAACTCCTGCCTGCATTCATGTCACAACATTCAACATTATGAGAAAAGTGCAATACTATACTAAATTCAGGTTTACATAACAGATCATAAATATTCTAGAAAAGCTATTATACTCTTTGAAATCAATAAATGTGTGTGCAGTGGTCCACCTCACTAAGGACAAATGGACCAGTACAAAGTATGCTGAATATATGGACATTGGTGACCACAAGATCATTTCTGGCAGCAGTAGAAACTACCAGTATGCCATGCTATGCATGCATAGTTCTGAGAAATCACACATACATTGCTAGCAATATTGGAGATGATAGAATCCATCAGAACAGAGTTGATGTTAGCACTTCTCACCTGAGTTAGTAGCATCAGACAATGGCCAGAATGTGAAGGCAGCAGTGTCTGATGGCAGTACACATTTTGCACATACATTGTTTTGAAAAATCTCTCAGTTAGTTACAAGTGGAACTGGGAGCATAATTTGCAACAAATAATTTGATTAATGTTGTCTACTTTTTTGTTTGTTAATTGTCCATCAGCAGACCATGATTTTCTCAAATGTATTAATTGTTCAAAATTATTCCCTCCTCCCTTTCAATATGCATATGAGAAAATGATTGGACATGAGCTCTCTTGACCCATCCCCATCATTTGTGGCTTCCCCTCATTAGTTATATCACGTCTAAATTCCAAGTTGTGCACTACTCAGAGCAGGGACGCCTTTATCATATCTCTGAAGAACCTACCACATGGTTAAGAGTGGTACAAATACATAATGATCATATCTGGCTGCAAATCAATCTTATTGTCCAGTATCTCCATCACAACCAACCTGGCTCGTGTTATGAAATGGATTGTCCAATGTCTATATGAGTTTGGGAGTTTTATGAGGAGTGCGTGGCTGAGGTTGAGTCAGGAAAACAGAGGTAATGTCGTTAGTTGGAAGAAACAACCTGAACAGCAGACAAATAGCTTATCAGCATCCTGTTTGAGAGAGTGCATGCATCTTTTCAATAAACATCCACATCTTGCAAATGGCAAAGAAAGTGTGTGAGTTACCATTTCAATGGTATGTGGACCTTGCCATAATTATCCACTTTTGTGACATATAGATTAGATTGCTCTACATGAGACTATTCAGAAAATGAAGCAAAAATGCTGCTACCAGCTTGT
Source organism: Gopherus evgoodei (assembly GCF_007399415.2). Classification (NCBI taxonomy): domain Eukaryota; kingdom Metazoa; phylum Chordata; order Testudines; family Testudinidae; genus Gopherus; species Gopherus evgoodei. The sequence continues at coordinate 75,211,750 of NC_044322.1, forward strand.
AAATCAGAACATCTCACAAGGCGCATTTACACTGCAGCTTTATAATCTGCAATGGCTGCCAATAAGCTTTTGAATAGAGTTCAAGGTGTTGGTTCTAAACCTACAAACATTAAATGGTTGCCTCAAGGACTGACCCTCTCCCATACTATGCTGCCACAGCTGCAATCGGTAGAGGTGCTTACTCAGCATTCTCCTGAGTTCTAAAGGGCAGTGACTGCCTTTAAAGACCTTTGATGCTAGAATTGCTTCTCCAGGTGATCCACCAAAACCCAGACACCAACATTCTAGACATGCTACAAAACCACCTTTCTCATTGGCATTTAGGGAGAGGAAGGGCTAACAGCAGGAGAAAGAGTAGGAGTGGACTGTCTATTGTAATTATTATTAAGAATTGGTGTTTATACTAGGATGGTTAAGTTGTTCAGTAATGATGTGTAGCCATTTCATAAGAATGAGAATTAGTTTTTGATAGAATATATAAACATTTAATTTAATTTTTGATGCACTTATAGAGTTGAAAATAGATGCTATAAAATTTAGCCACATTTCTGCCAATGACTGAAGAAGTTCATTATGCATTTGCAGTATGCAAACTGCATGGGGACTTTTGAGTGGACATATGGATCACATGAAATATGTCTGCTCCAAGCTTGGATTCATGGATTCATTGACCCCATGAGATCATAGATTCCAAGGCCAGGAGGGACAATAATCTAGTCTGACTTCCTGTACAATACAGGGCATAGGACTTCCTCAAAATAATTCCTAGAGCCTGTATTTTAGAAAAATATCTAATCTTAAGGTAAGAATTCTCAGTGATGGAAAATCCACCAGGACCCTCGGTAAATTGTTATTACTATTAAATATCTTTGCCTTATTTCCAGTCTGAATTTGTCTTCCATCAACTTTCAGCCATTGGACTGTGTTATACCTTTCTCTGCTAGATTGAAGAACCCATTATTATTCCCAAGTAGATACTTACAGGTAGATCCCCCAGGTAGATATTGTAATCAAGTCACTCCTTACCATTCTGTTTGTTAAGTGAAATAGATTGAGCTTGAGTCTATCACTACAAGGCAAACTTTCTAATTCTATAATTGTTCTCATGGCTCTTCTCCAAATCCCCTCCAATTTATCAATATCTTTCTTGAAATGTGGACCCCAGAACTGGACACAGCATTCCAAGAGTGATTGCACCAGTGTCAAATATAGAAGTAAAATAACCTCTACTCCTACTTGAGGTTTCCCAGGATTGCATTGGCCCTTTTGGCGACAATGTTACACTGGGAAGTCATGTTCAGCTCACTATCCACCATGACCCCAAAATCTTTTTCAGAGTCACTGCTTCCCAGGATAGAATCCCCCATTCCGTAAGTATAGCCTATGTTCTTTGTTCCTAGATATATATATTTATATTAAGCCATTTTAAAACACATAGTTTGCTTGTGTCCAACTTATCCAATGATCCAGATCACTAGGGCTGAGTGAAACTATTGTGTTTGGCAAAACAGAGCTACTACTATTATGACAGCTTGAGAGAGAATTGTGGTCTGCATTTCTTCAAGAAGTTGTGCTTAATCTAAACTGCACAGTAACCAATAGGCAGTATAGTATAAGATGGTGTTTAGAACAGTAGGAGTTATTCTGACCAATGGATGAATCTGTATGATTCTGTGCTGGCAGACAATGATATTTTACAAACAACCCTACGGCATCTGTGCAATCCCTAGTTTCTGCAAAACATAGTACCATACTCAAATCCAAAACTCTTCTATATCAGAAAAGTGTGTGTTTATAATTTTGTATCTCTCTATAGTGCTGACATTCTCAATTGCCAGCCTACAAAGGAGACATTTAGAAAGTGACATGGTACCATTACCTTCTGTGTTCACAAAGTTTTATGAATCAGAATTTTGACAAGTAGGTTTTCTGTGCTTTCAGATGTTTCTTAAAAAGAAAGTACTCGCTGCACCAAAATTTTGTCCAAAATTAAATGGAGTTTTTTTGTTGTTTGTTTTGTCTTGCCCTTTCAACTATAATTAACATGTTCATATATAAGCATATAAAATGAGGAATGTACTGTAGGATGATTGCATTATAGAAAAAAAGATTACCTATTATATACAGGAAGCTAGGAGATATGAATACACACAATCTTTTAAATAAATTACTTATGTAAATGTTAAATAATTGGAGAAGCTGCCATTTTTATATAATAGATGTCAATGACATCACTGTCTGTGAATAATATTAGCGTATCAGCCACTCACACTCAATGATATAATCATAACAAATTTAAAAATACAATTAAATAAAAATAATAAAACCCTCATACATACAGGTGGTACCTACAGCAATTGCCTAGTAGGTAACACCAACAAAATAAACTGTCAGATCAAAGTTTATGTTACAAGCTTCCTAGATGTGTGCCAAAAGATCATTCCTTTATTAGTGTTAGTATCTTTGCACAAGTATTAACAGTGGCAAATCCTAAATGCAGCGCCAATATTTTTTTTAGTTGATGGTGGATTGTAGGGCACCATTTAGCCAAGAACACTGTACCACATGTTCACCTCCTTTTCTCGTCAGATACTAGATCCAGATGCAAAAGTATGGAAGATATATTTTCCAGCAGCATTTGGCTTCTTGACAGATTCCATAAACAGTTATTTTGGCAGCTTTCAAGATCCATCTAGGTCAGTCACAGGGTTAGGTAGCTGATGGTCTGCCTTATTTTCCTGGATGCCATATTCTTCTGATTTATCTTCAGTAAATGAAATCCTAGAAAATCATTACCCCAAATCTATAGGACTGTCCTGTAACCACATGCACATGGGGTTACTGACACCCAAATTACTTGCACGGGTTTATTTGGTTTTGTTTTTCTACTATGCACAGAATATGCAATTGTTCTCTGTGTTATAACAACTCATAATTGGGAGTAAGAACAATCTGAGAACAGAAAAAAATGTCAATTGGCAAGGCAGTGTCTGACGAAGCGTCAGAAAAATCCTACCTCAGTCATTGAGAAGTAGACTAATCTAGTGGGGCAAAAATATGACTTTAATGCAGAGATTCATGTGTTCTAATACAGAGACTACCACTGGATTTGCTGTATGATCTCAGGTAAATCACTTGATCTCTCAGTTTCCCCATGTTTAAGTAGAAATTATATCATCCACCCTTGCAGGGTTTGTTGTAAGGATAAATTATTTAGTGCTTGCACAAAACTATTAAAAAGAAAAGTATCCAATATTGTTATTAGCACTTGTTCTAAATCCACCTCTGACAAGTGGTGGATTAGTACTATAACTAAACTTGTCTAAGGGTTGAGACAGTAGTTGAAAATAAACTGTGCACTCATTGGTTCTAAAAATGGACAGAGCATCTCTTATACTGCTTTCAAATGGCACCTAAATTCAGCATGTACAGAAAAAATCTTTAACATGCTGTTTGCAGTGTTGTTGTAGCCATATTGGTCCCCAGGACATTAGCGAGACAAGGTGAACGAGGTAATACCTTTTATTGGGCCTGAAGAAGAGTTCTCTGTAAGCTCAAAAACTTGTCTCTTTCACTAACAGAAGTCGGCCCATTAAAAGCTATTTCCTCAAATGAAATAACCTAAATAATATAGTTAAGCTTTAGAAAACAAAAACGAAAAACCCTACAACTTCATGGATTCTAGAATTTAGACTATTTAAAAAAAATTGATGTTTGTGTTCCATCCATTGACAGTCTGATGCAGGGAGGGGCACAGTGGAGGTTTTAATAATTTTCTATGAATAACCAAAAATATTTAAATGTTTCTCACTGTAAGATGTTTCATGAAGAATCTTAAATTTCTTGAAAGGTGGTTGGGGCTTTACTGAAACCAGACATTCTCTATCCTCCTCTTACTACTTGATAATCATTAGCTCTGCTGGAATACAGAATACAATCCTTCTGAATCACTGCAATGTTATCAAGAAGGAAAATACTGTGGTTTTTTGGGTAAAATGTGATTAATTATTTTTGTTGAATGTGAAGGAAACTGTATTCTGCAAAACAGGATACTAAAGATTTAAAAATTATTTTCTAATCTAATTGTGCCATAAAACTATCACACAGTATAAAATGGGATGGAAAGAGGAACAATGTGATTAGCTAACAAATTTCTAATCTATTCAGATAGGAGCAAATATGTGTGAGAATTTGTTCCCCAGATGACCTTGTGTTCAAGGACACTATGAGAAAATAAATATTTTTAGTTGTATTTTCTTCTTAGTGATTGTTAATATAAAGTGCTACAATGTTATGATCATGAGGATCCTAGAATCACCAGGGTGAGCTGGTTTCAGATCCAATGCTAAATGAAGCTACAATACTCTCAAATAAGGAAGCCGGTAGTCCTTAATTAAAGGGGGGTAGGCTTGAGTCAAATTCTGTTCCCAGAGCTAGGTCTCCCACAAATAAATTAAATGAGAGTCGGTGATTTACTTCAGATTTACAGCACAGATTTGGGCTCACTAAACCTACTTGCAGATTATCTGTAAGTACATTTTAAGATATTTAAAAACCCTTATTTGTTCAGAAGCTCAGTTCAAAAGCAGGAAGTTAGTGAATACTGAAGAGAATTGAGATGTATGTGTATCTCTCAAGATACACAGAACAGCTAATGGAAGTTGCACAAAGGTTGTGAGGAAAGATTAGTTCCTTTTATTTCTTCACATTATTTATTTCTTCACATCCCATAAATTAAAAAAAAATAAACAAATCAAGGACAATCCATAAATATATTTGTCTCGCCTCACACCATTCTCAACATCCTTAAAGAACAGAGAAGTAAAGACTGGCTTTGAAGCATGCCTGGAAGCTTAACAGATCTAGCTCTGGCAGACTGACTTGGGATTGGCGGATGAGATGGGAGAGGTGCTTTAAGTTCTAAAATTGTAGTTTTTTAAATCTTCAAAAGTGACTTATCTTAAAAGTGGTTTTCCTTGTAGGTATGAAGTTGATGTTTCTGTTTATTCTTTAACCAATCAATGCAGCTGTGAATTATTTCATGAAAGATCATAGAAAACATCTCATTCAATCCAGACAAATGAGTTCACTGCAACTATATGCAGTGAGTCCTTGGCTGGCTGGAAGAAAAGGAGTTGTTGCCCCTATATAAAGGCCCCTATGCTATTGTAGGCAGAGGAGGAGGAAGGGGAAAATTTACCTGGACAAAAAAGAGAGGAACAGGAAGTGGCTGGACTAGTGCCCTTCCTGGTGAACAGTCAAGAGAGTATTTATACCCTGGGCAGTTCTGCGGAAGCCTTATCTCCCTGCCATCATGCTGGCAATATGTACCCTCTTTCCTATGGAATCAGAGTAAAATCAAGTGGGCATGATGCTGGTTGTTTTTTTCCTTGGGTCTGGGAAGAAATTTTTCCCTCACTGCCAGACTGGCCTAGGTAGGGTGGTTTTTTTCACCTTCTTCACAGCTGGTCAGGGATCTGGTGGAGTAGGCAGGGAGATTAGGTTAAAATGCTGCAATTTAGTAACTAAAAAATGTGGCAGATGTCCAGTGCAGGTACTTATTATGGAAAGCATATGTTTGTCAGACAAAGTGGATTGGAAGGATATTTAGAGGAACGCATCCCTTAAGGAAGCTAGACAAGGGAGGCTTAGGACTCCTAATGTCCAGTACAGAAGGGAGCAAACTCCTCCCAATTTGTGCCAGCTCCTTTACTATCACACAAGTGGGAGGGGCTGTGGGGCCTTGTAACTAGCTGGCTGGCACTAGGTTTGGAAGGGGGACAATTAATGGCAATCCCCCCACCACCAAGTAGAGGGGAACACTTAAAGAAATAATTATGACCTGCACAATTTATTGCTGGGCATTCCCAGATATTTTAAGTGAATAAAGTTGTGGTCTAATTAAACCAAATTCACTGCCTCCTATATTTCTTCTGGCATGGTCGGGACAATAAAACTGTGCACATGCACCACTGCCGATGGTAGTATTCCTGCTCTGGTTACAGTCTATGGGGCAAATGCGGCAAATTGAAATTTATTTTGTTTTTTTCTTCATTGATAAGTTAAAGAAAGAAGAATATTAGGGAAATCCTTGGGGGGAATCAGTGAAGAAACTCCCATTAACTTTAATGGAGCCAAGATCCCTTTTAGACTTCATACTTCACCCATATGGAAAATTAAGTTTTAAAAGAGAACTGGTTTTGAGGATCAATCCTGACTATTATTTAGTTAACTTATTTTCTTTAATATATTCTGTCATTTTTAATATTAAGTTGGTATTATCTTAATGTATAACCATTAACATTACACACCTATACTAAATCAATTTATATTTAGTGTTTGACGCAACTATGTGTCGTTCCATAAATAATTTAAGGCCAAATTCAGTACAAAAGGCCATTTGGATTCCACAGTGCCAAAAACACTGAATACATTTCTTAGCTATTACAGCATAAGTGGGTCAAAATAAACATTCCTTAATCTTTAACATTCAAAAGCTTAAATATGATAATATTGTGTAATACAAGTAGTCCTACAGAGTCATAATGTCTGAAGATATTAAGTTTGATGATAATACTTATATTGATTTTAGCCTGTTAAAGTAATGAAATTGGATTACATAAATCAATGTTTTGACTATAATACAAATGCACACATGGTTTCCTCACACTGCATGATACACACTTTTAAATGAGGATTGGTTGCAGGTCTTTGTCTACTGTATACTGTAACTAATCAGCAAGTGTTAATTTTCACATACCTCCCACAAAGCACAACAAAAAATTAATAATCTTGTGTATTCATGTGGGTTTAATGCTTAAAAAGTATCTGAAACCTCTAAGCATTTCCAAGGCAGCTCTACATACCTGATTAATTATTTAAGACTCCAGCTCTTACATCATTAGATCCAAAATGAGAGGAAGTGTTTCAATAGGAGGAGCTGCCATTAAAAACAATTAGAGATCAGTCTGTTTCATTTCACTGAAGGGATAAACACTAACAAAGTGTTGTAAAATATTCAAGAACAAGGACTCTCTTGTAATGCATCTACCATAATGTATAAATAAATATTCTTGGTCTATTGTTTTAAGTATTGTTTTAAGTCACGGGCTTTTGCTGGGATTTTGTTTCTTTTGGTGTGTTTTTGGTAAAGGAGAAATAGTTATTTTTAACTCCATCAAAAGGATACTCTCTTTTGGACATTTACAATTACTCTATCTCCAGTTATGAATAAAGCCACCTCTTGAAGTACACTGCTCTCAATAATAAAAAAAAATTCAATCTTATCCAGTTCTTCTATTATATTCATTATAATATAAATACAGTATTTCTGTGAACTATGATACAAAATGAATTGTGATCTCAAACATGCAATGTAATCAAATCTTCTAAATACAAAGCATGCATTCAGAACTGAACTGTGAAGCAAAGATTAATTTGCATGATGAATACAATAAAAACTGTAAATCAGCTTTTTTAAATTGAAGACAACAGAGGCATGATCATCATTTTATTTATTTTTAGCTGGGGGCGGCAGGCAAAATTTACTAACTAAACATGCTGAATTATATAGATTTCTGTACTGGAATAGCAAGTTACATATTTGCAGTGGTGAGTTCCATGATATTCACACTCTTTGCTGTTACAGATAAGTAATTATACAACAGTATTTCTAATGATGGAGTCCCAAAGCAATGCTTGTTCTCTTCCCAGTGGAAAATATCTTCTAAGCAAAGAGTGGCTCTGGGATTCAAGAGGAGGGAAAACACATACCATAAAATATAATTAAAAATTGTGGAGGCTGCATATGACAAGAATAACCATAAAAAACAGATACAAACCAGCTGGCTGTTAACAACTTTTGAGTTATAAAAATCTTAAACCTTCTGTAAAGCACTCAGTTCAATTTACATAACCACAGAGCTGACATTCCTTTTAGGCTCCTCTGCTGGGGATTATTTTGACATGTTTTAAGGCAGCATAAAAAGCACTGTGAAAGGAAGACTTATATCATCTTACATAAAAATTCATTCCAGCCTTAAGATTGAATTTACATATTTTAATCCCAACATCTTTACTGGAACTGGAAAATATCCTCAATGGCTACTGTGCTTCAATTTTACTACATTATTCCTTTGGTGCTTATATTTTTGATAAAGTTACACACACACACACACACACACACACACACACACACACACACACACACACACACACACACACAAATCAATACAGTCACAGAAGCTTGAGTTTCAGTACCACTACACAACGTACCAGCTCTACTTGCATGCACTACAGACTACAGCATATGTAGTCATACATAGATTTCTGTGCTCAAGATTATGATCAGCCTTTGCTAGAAAAGAAAAGCATTTCTTAGGAAGCTAATGATGCAGACGGCATTTTACAGGAGTAACATAGCATGCTAAAGGGAATTAAAATAAACAAAATAAAATAAAATCAATCTTACATTGAGTGAAGTTTTGATGTATAAGTGCTGGCAGCTTACATTGCCCAGAGCACAGAATGAGTTTTGCCATTTGATAATTTGCTTGATTCACTGTGCTGCCTCATGCAGGGCATTTTATGCCTGATTTATGTTTAATCGAGTCACCTGCTCAATGTTAAGGGGGGTCACAGTTAGATAGAAGGGTTATGACCATATAGGGCTTTCAACATTTCCCAGTTTGACATAAGAAATGGGTGAAGGTGCTAGAGGTCAACCTTTTTCTTTTCTTTTTATTTAATGTTCTCTATGGAATATTGTATAAAACATTAATGCACCACAAAACCAATTTGATTTCCCTATGAAAAGAGCAGGGAAGCATGGATTCAGAGACTCAGAATACTGACAAAATAAGGCAAAAAGCAATTTGTAGCCTTAGAAGTGATCATTTGGATATGGATTTTTTAAAATGGACTATAAGATATACCTTCACTTAAACAAAAATGAAAAATAAGCTTTTTCTTTAGTGGTTGATGGGTTATCTCATCTAGGTTGATGAGCATTGAAGAAATAAAGCTTCTAAATGGTAAAGAGAGTTAGACTCTTTAATTAGGAGTCAGGACTTACTATTCATAGTTAACATTGATCCTTCTAAACATTCAGCTTTTAGCTGGACACCAATATTAGAGGCCACTTCTTATCTAATGAAGTTGCTAACAAGATCCCACCAAAGTAACAGATAATAGCACAACTAAAGAGTATAATGAACAAAAATCAGATCTTCCCAACTATTGCAGAGTGAAAGCCAGATGTGCCCTTTATCAATATTTCTGATTTTCTACCAGTTATTCAGAAATATTGAATATTTACTGCAAGTTTTTTCTATTATAAAATTAAAATATTTCCACAGAGTACTGGAAAAAAATGACAATATGCCATGAAATAACATAGGCATGTTCTTTAACAGGGCAGTTTTAGCAGGGTAGATGGAATTCAGTACTCACCAGTTCAGATAACCACATTTCCAAATTGACTCACCACCGGTACAGATTAAAGATGACTTTTAAAGGCTGGAAAGAAATGTGTCTTTGTTATCTGTAAAAAAAAACTGCCTTCATTTTTTTCTGGTATACTTGATAGAAAAATTGATGCAGAGTTATTAGCAGTATTGTTTCTTTAACAATTAGAAGAGTTTTACATTGTATTTTTAATATGGGATGGTGAGATTCATGTCATTTTGCCTGGGTAAGAAGGACTGCTTCAGAAAATATTGATGTGGATAATGTTAGTTTATTTGAACATCCTAAATTAGCAATATGTTTATGCTTATTTATCCTTATTTACAACACTGAAGGCCTGATCCTGCTTAAACTGCAGCCAAGCGCAAAACTCATATTGGAGTTCAACTGGAGCAAGATTAAATCTTTGATTGTTTAAATATCAAGCAGCAGGAGACGTAGGGCATTAACCCATGCACAAGTTTAAGAGCATAACTGAAGCACTAAAACACAAGTGTATACATAACAGTAGGCGCCCAAACCTGCAGTTGTAACACAGGTAAAATTCCCATTGAACTAAATCGAATGGGACTTTAGAAAAATCAGGGTCTCAGACTAGCCAGATTGTAAGCTCAGTTGTGTATGTGCCAAATTTAAAGTTTCTTATAAAAGGAAAAAAAAGACCTTTATTATTTAAAACAGAATACACATTGTCAAATGTTTTAAATGTAGTATATTAGCATAATGATAATCTACTAAATCATACTGTAAGATTTGCAGGCCTAATTCTGCACACACTCTTACAAGGAACATTTCTTACATCAGTGGTCCCAATGACATATAATAAGTGAAGTAACTCATGCGTATTTGCAGAACCAGATCTCAAGTAAATAAAAACAATGAACCTATGCACTGGCGTTCAAATTTTTGATTTTATTTGTATTTCCTCTAAAAATAAATAGTATTTTATTGATAGAGAATTATTATCAAGCTATATCACAGAGGACTATCAGGTCTACAGCCATAGTTCAGCCAAAGATTGAGTCACACTTTCAATTTATGGAGGGATAGCTTGGTGGTTTGACCATTAACCTGCTAAACCCAGGGTTGTGAGTTCAATCCTTGAGGGGGCTATTTAGGGATCTGGGACCAAAAATCTGTCTGGGGATTGGTCCTGCTTTGAGCAGGGAGTTGGACTAGATGACCTCCTGAGGTTCCTTCCAACCCTGGTAATCTATGAATTTAAATTCACATTGGGAGGGCAGGGAGAAACTTGATCATTTAAATTAACTTCAAGATAAAGTGTGTCCCAACAAGGAATCTACAACTAAGCTACAGTTATTTATATAATTTTTAAAAACCCCAAATCTGTTTAATCATACCCAATCCAAGAGGGAATACAATCAAAGGTAATAATTTTCTTTAAAATGTGGAATTTTTAAACCATTACCACTTCATTTGCTGCAGAATATTTTAGAAACAAAATTAAAATGTGTTAATGTGCTAGGACTAGAGAGGGGCTAATGCACATGTCCAATGCTTACTAGGGCCTGGACACCATAAACAGCCACTGCAGACCAATATGCCTTAGTGGAGTTCCATTGACTGGGCATGCATGAATAACTCATCCAGAGCAGTTGCAACCATACATTTAATAACCCTTCTTTTTTAAATAATCTGTATATGTGCACAACATGTAATCACTCCATCACTTTAACAAAGCTATGCTTTCAAGGTGGCTCTCTTGTCCCTCCTTAAAGGAAAAAAAGGTGGGACGGGGAAGTTCTACGAACAGGAAAATACACAAATGTAAAAATACATTTTGCGAAGCAGAAAAGCAAAGAAGGCACATTGTCCTGGATAAAAGACAGAGTAGTGTCACTTTGAATTTCTTTACTTCTCTAACACGGTCATATTCTTTAATAATAATTTATAGTTTTTCTTTGTTCAACCTCCTATACATTCATATGACCAAAACCAACTGATTTCACAATATAAACATTCACTTTTAATAAAGAATCAGAATTAATGCTGGATTAGATGTCTCTTAAAACTGGTAAACATATACAGAGCCTTTCACAAACGGATTACTGATTAAAATTAGCCTCCTGTCAGTAGAAACTGAGCATTAACACTCAGATATCTACCTAAGTATGGACTGCAGAATTTGATCCCAAAGTCATTTCCAGAGCTTACGTCAGGGCCAGAAGGCATGCTATAGTATAGAATATTCGCATGTTTCCCAGTTTCCATCACGTACCCCAGAATCCAAGCCTATATTTGAAAAGGGAAAGAAATCTATAGCTATCACGGTTGTGAAGAACTGATATGTGAGTCTGCAGAGAGCCTGAAACAATAGTTCTGAGAAGTTTGACCTACAGTATATAACTCATTAAGTGGTTAAATAAGATGCTGAGTATTGATACAATGCCCACCATCCCGTAGTCCCCTTGTCCGCTGCTTCTGGCTAACTTCACCATGAAGCTGCATTAGTATCTGCCCTCAGAAGTCTCTGGGCCCAGGTTTTGCTGGCTCTCTAAACAGATGGCTCCTCACACGAGACAGAGTGGGCTGCAGCAGTAGGGGGTGGATTTCCAGCAGAAGAGACATAGAGTGGTGATGGTACCCTGAAAGCCCCAGCACCAGGATGATGTCTTTCACTGCAGCCTGACACAGCATTCCTAGAGGTAGGCAGGTCTATGGAGTCTAAATCACATAAGAAATAAAATGTAGAAAAAAATATGCAAATAACAGGGGAAAAAATAATACTTTGAAATTGACAAAAAATGATTTCAAAAATATCAAAATTTGACAAACTCTTAAGAATCCTGTGCTATGTGATTAGCCTTGTTAGGTCCCTATGCAGCAGCTAACAGGTTATATTATCTTTTCGTGTCACAATATTATTAAGGTGGTCCTGCATTTAGCAGGGACTTTTCCAACTCTTTCCACTTGAAAACAGACAGAACAAAGAGGGCATGAGCAGGAGAATCTGTAGCAATTTGTCCAAAAGTTCCAGAATTATTGGTTTGGGCAGGTTTTAACAATTAAAGGGTTCTCAGAAATAATCAGTTTTATCAATCAGTGAGATTTCTTCTAATAGATGCAAGTGTGTGTGTGTGTGTGTGTGTGTGTGTGTGTGTGTGTGTGTGTGTGTGTGTGTGTGTGTGTGTGTGTGTGTGTAAGGAATAACAGATACTGGAGAGGATACTGAGAAAGGTGTGAGGACACTTAGGAAAAAGAAGAAAAGGATTTATTTACTTTTAAAGAATAAGGAAGAAATAATTTTATGTTGTTCACAGTAAACGGACGTGGAATACAACCAGGCTGCTACTTTGTACAAGTTTCATTTTAGTACAAAACAAATTGTTTAAAACAAATTGACCATCATTAAACTGGGTGGGAAAGTAACTAGAGGGGCTAGTCCCACAAATCCCCTTTATGTTGCTCTCTGGCTGCAGCTTTTCCATTATCAGCATTTAGTTATTATTTTTTCCTAAACAGGCACTGCTTAATGGGCTTCCCAAACCCAATACATTAGCCAGTCCTGATTAACTCAAGACTGGTCAATGTGCTAAGGGTTAAGGCAAAAAGAAATCTGTCTAATTTGAAGCAGCAATACAAGTGTCTAAAATGAATCTAATGATTTTGCCAGAACATGGTTGCACTTCAAACACTTCTGAAGTTATGAGGACACAGAGTAAAGTCTGAGGGAGCCTCAAATTAAACTTGTCTCTTTTACTCTAGTTTGTTTTGTAGAGGAAGGAGGAAGATGCGTCACTTAAAAATGTGCAAGAATGTAAGAGAAGGAAAAACCTATCAGAAAAACAAATGCTCGAAACTACTTAATTTCAGAGAGCAGAAGATGTTTACAGTATGATCATATTTAAAGACGAAGAAATGCACACACATACCCACACACAAAATCAATAGCCTGATCAAAAGATTTGAGGATCTGAAGAAATATCATATTAGACTACCATGCTACCAACACTCACAAACAAAAAACAGATGAAACATTTGCCACATTGTAACAAGCCCTCAAAACCTCACTCCAACCTCTAAGAGAGATGCAGATATCTTGTGGATGGTGTATGTAGCGAGATAATTATAAAACAGCTTATAAGTCCATGGATATATATGCAGGGGAGCAGAAACTGCACCACCACAACAAATAAAAACTATAATGATTATACTGCAAGCTCTGTTAAAAGGAATCACATCATGTAACCATAGGAACCAAACTGAATAGAAGTGTGTAGGAGCTAAGCACTGCATGAGATGTTAGCATTTAGTGACAGAGGATGAAATGAGGAGCGTGCTATTGGGAATGGGACACAGATGCATCTGTGTTAAGTGAATAAATACAATTAAGTCACAAAAAACTCCAAAAGAGGCAGTGGAGCAGATTCAAATACTATTCCAGAAGACAATGTTATCCAAGAGGTTATATAAGCCACATTGGAAAAAAGGTACTTTTTAAACAATTTCTACACAAAGATAAAACCAGGTACCAATGTGCCTGTTGCAATCTAAAAAGTCCATGATTAAGGCAGAATTTCTGTATCTGAATTTGGAAGATATGAATGAAGTTATATCAGCTGACTCTAACCCTCACCCACCTAATCAAAAACTGTATAAGAACTAGGATTAACTATCATGCTGTCTCCCCTGTGTCCTGCCTTGTGTTTGGGCTTTAGAATCTATCAACCTCATGGAGAATCAGCAGTGGGGGGAGAAGGGGGAAGGAACTCTGTGGAAGCACATCACCATTTCTGATACAAACCCCACATTCTTATCCTTGATTTCTGTCCATCCAGGTACTCAGTCTGTTGGCTAAGAAAAATGCTATGAACTCTTTGCCTGGACAGCCAGGATGAAAGATGTAAATTAAGGGGTGGCAGGAGTTGGGGCTTCTCAGGACAGCTCATGACAGGATCATAGCCTTACTTTTTCATTCAACAGCATTTCTTTACATAGCCAAGGGCTTGAACACTCAGGTCTATCATATGAACTCCAGAATTTAGAGGCAGGGAAAAATATTTGGAAGTGAATTCAGACTCATATTCCTACCAACATTACAGGAATTTTATATAGCAGATCTTGTGTTAGGAACTTTTGCCAGGGCTAAAACTGCATAAATCTGGACCTAGTGAAATTTGCAATGATCATTAATGAAAATGTCACATATATGGATGTCAAAATGCATAAAGTATTACACATACAAGTTTGATATGTCAGTTTGGAGAGGGGGAACTAGTTGAGATTAAGTCACAGACTAACATGAAATACCAGATTGCCAGTGGCAAATTCTGGGATCAGACTTGTTCACATGGAATGAGAGTGAATGTTTACTCATAGTAAATTATAACTCAAGATATTTTGAAGTAGCTTAATTCCTGAATACAAAATGAAATATAGATCAGTCACACCAAATCCACTCTATCATGGCATTCCACAGAGAGTAAAAGTTTTTTTAAAGGGTAAAACCATCCAGAAAAATCCAAAAACTGTTAATTTAAGCAAATGATAAAGATGGTTTAATGTCTATTGGAAAAACAAGAGTTGTGGAAGATTGTCCATAACTTAGAATCTTACAGGAACAAATACTCAACTGCTGATCTTGTGATTACTTATATCCAAACTACTTTGTTCAAAACTGTTAAAACTAAATATACCTAAGACTCCACTACAAATAACTAACTGTACCTAATAGATCTGTCAATGCTGTAGAAATATTGCAAACAATCTGGGGCAGGCAGGGTACCACACTTTGCTCACAAGATGAACTGCACCATATATGTGGCAACTGAAAGATAACATGAATATATATATTAATTCGTTCTTTGTCATAAGGCCACCGTAAAGTCTCAAAGGGAGGAGCTATAAAGCAGGGGAAAAGTGGGGGTTAGCATCCAGGATACTAAAGGAACAGGATCCTTCCCCCATAAGAAAGAAGAAAGTAAATAAACAAAAAGTTGTACTGCAACAGATTTTAATGACAAGGGTATATTCAAAATTTAGGCAGCAGATTGAATCCAGCTACTGGAAGGAACTTTGTATATTGCAAAAGATACATCAAGAATCAGAACATGTTTACTTACAGAAGAAAACATACCACAGAAGTGACACAACGGTGGTAAGCAGTGGGAATATCAAGTGATGGCAGGGCTTGAAAACTGTATATAATGCTTATGTACTCAAAGCAAAACCTACTAGCCACTGGGAAAAATATCTGTGCTATTGCATCCTGGTAATTGTAGTTTCATAAAATGGAATCACTATTACTTTTCACCAGTAACATAAAGAAAAAGGATCACTCTCTATCTGCATCTCTGTTACTCCTCCTTCTGTAGAGTCTCCTGGTTTCTAGGAAGGTCTGGGGAGGGGATCTCTACACCCTACTCTACCCTCATCTGCCCAGCTTTCGTGTAAGCTATAATGGTAATTTTATTTCCACTCCTCTTTCTCTCCCTCAACCTTACATTTTTGAGACCTCTTTCCCAGTGAATAACCCTCCATTGGCATCCTCTACAGCTGCCCATAACACAGTCTCAGTCTCTCACACCCACACACAGAGGGCAGTACTCTTTTAGGTACACTTTTAACAGAGCAAATGTACAACTGAAAAGCAGCATTGGGAGGGCCAGAACAATAAATATCATTTATCTTAAAGGATGATGAACATGTTACAGTGATAACCCCAGTGACTGCCCTGGTGGCTCAAGTGGGTACCCTTGCAGAAGCTCCATAACTCAGCAGAGCCTCAAATACTGAAGAATGTATAATGCAGTGCAGCTAGTATATGGTCTCCCACTAACAGAAGTTGTCCAAAGACTTTCAGTATCAGTTGTTCTGAAGCTAAAATAAATAATAATGACAAATATATGTTGGTGCACAAATGGAGACGAATAGGTAGGGTGTCACAAATGGATTATCAATGTGATATTATAGTGATCACTATTAAAAAGTCAACATTTACTACACAGTGGTTGGCATAATGGATTTTCTTCTCCACCAGTCTGCTTCTTTTACTGAACCCCTACATATAATCAATATTTCTTTCTCTCCTTTGTTCCTCTTGCAGAAGTTATGTGTTTAAATTGGGGAATTTTTATCTACCTCAGATCCTTTTACAGAACTACATGAGTGGGTGTTTTTTTGTTTGTTTGCTATCTTCCCTTTCTTTCGACTGCTCCTCCCCCTCATTCCATTCTCATTTCATTTTTTGTCTCAGGCATACATCAGACAATATATGGCTCAGAAAGGCAGATCTCTCATTATTTCCAAATCGGGGAGGAGGAGGTGGTATCTTTTCATACCCAAAGGTAACTAACCCATAAAAGCAGAAAGTAGAAAGTAAACTCAAACAGGTTGTCAAACCTAGAAGGACTTGAACACATGAAAGCTAGGACCACCATTTTTGACTCTCAGACTCAAAAGAGTCCAAACTCTGACAAAACATATCTACCCACACATGGTTTTATAACCAATTATGAGTGGTTTGCATCAATTAATTTTGCATCATAATATACTTCTGAGATAAATATTATCTCTGTTTTGCAGTAAAGGAAATTGAGTCAGAAAAATATACTGATTTGCCCAAGGTCTGGGATGAAGTCTGGGAACAACCAGGCCTTTGACTTCTCAGTCCTCTACAACATATGCCTCTGTCTCTTTAAAAACAGTTTCCAGTTGGTCTGCCTTCTGAGAGAGTTTATATATTGCATGGGATGACATTAGCAAAAAACAATAATATATTGCATTGTGGATAAGGGATTCATTATAATTCTGGTAGTATTCTATCAGGTCTTAGCAAATTCATGCAGGAAATGCTATTGCAGATGTAAGTCAAAAGGACAACTTGTATGATGACTGGTTCTCCTTGAAAAAGTAGCTCTAAGTTCATTTTGTGTTCAATAAGCTTGTTGCCTGAAACATTAGATATGATGTGATGATTACGTGTTTGACCCCTCCAGGCTGCTTATTGAGATATAAAATGATCTTTGTGTGTTATACATTCATGTACTTGTTCTTTTACAAGGTCCAAAAACAACTAGAAACTGAATTTTTGTGTATCAATTTGCTCTCATGGGATCCTCCTTCCTGGGCCTTTAAGGGTTATTTCCCCCAGGAATGCAACCCATTAGAGGCATTTTATTATCTAATATAAATGACTTAAATAGCTCCAGCTGTATTTTATTAATCTTAAACTCTAATTTTTCTTGCAGACATTTCAGTCACCTAGAGTTCCCAACTCCACTGATGTTTGCTTATTCCTCAGAGATTTCATTTGTGTGCCTAGAATCAGAGCTCCACCCACTTCCCCTGCCCTATGACAAGGTTCCAGTATGGCCGGCCAATGTTTTCCATGCTGATTCACTTACACATATAGTGCCGATATTCCTTGAACATTTAAATTCTTGGGCAAAAACTGGAAAATTACATTTGATAGAAAAAGTATAAACTCATATGTAAGCCTTTAGTCACAGTTCTTCCTCTTGCATTAGAGAATCGATCCCCAAATAAATTTAATGAAAACATGAACTATCTTTATGAAACATATAAACTTGGATCCTTACTGAACAGAATATGTAACACAGTTAGTAGATCATGTATAAATGAGGAAAAAAATGCATTTGCACTTCATTGATTACGTCATTCAAAGATAGTACTCTAACTCCATGGCTTCTTAGCGTTCAGGAACCTGATCTCTTTGCTTTGAAATAGAATTGCAGTAAAGAGATGTGAACAAGCAGAATATCCACAAGCTTCAAACCAAATCCTGCTACCCTAACTCAGTTGAGTAGTAACTTACTCAACAAATATTCCTATTGGCAGAAGGTGGCAGAACCAGTTCCATAACGAGAAAAACACAAAATATGAAGATATCCAAATTTGTAGTGTTTTTAAGATCACTCTGTTACTCCAGATTTAGCAGATCAGTCTTATTCTTCACTGTAGTGTTAATTAAGATAAATCCTACATGCTTGAAGGAGAAAACGACCATCCACTGCTAATCTGGCAAAAAATTCTTTTCATTAATGATTACATATAAAAGTAGGCTGGGTGGACATCCACCATAGATACCAAGTAGAAAACTTTGTTGAAAGCTCTCACATTCAGAACAAGAGGGCTGCAAACAAACAAGGGATCTATTGATTTCCTCATTGTTGTTCTACTGAATACCTTTGCATGAAATCTAAACTACAGGAGAATCTCATTAATTCATACAAATGACCGAGACTCCCACTGTGAACCAATGCATAAAATAAAACAATAAATAACAAAAATAATAATGAAATGATAAAACAATAAAAATAAACATCACAGTATATATCCAGTAACAACTGTTTCATTTCAATTACAAATAATACTTTATCATAGTATGTGGAGTTGATGGAAATCACTATACTTAAGGTTGCTTAGAACTTCCCAGTACAAACACCCATTTCAATTGCTTATAACTTTGATCTGAAATTTTAATTGCTTCTTCTCTATCTTCCTTTTTTTTTTCTTTTTTTTTTTTTTTAGTTTCAGCAAAAACAGTTCAGCCATTTCCAAGAACAACCTTCAGGAAAAATGGGTTCTTAAGCCAATGTAAAAAAAAAAAAAGTTTTTGTGAAGATCTCTAGCACACCTCTATGCTTTGAAGCATAAACTGTAAATTTGGTAGAGGGATAATTCTGAGGTCAGAGAAGTGCCTTTTACAGTTCACATGAATATCCATCCTGATTTGGCAAACTTGAGCCACTGAAAGACACTATTTACAGATGCTCAGTGGATTGAAATTTCATCCACTTCGTCATATTGCCTTTCAGGATGAATGTGACAAATCTAGGCTATTTGGCTGAGCTGTAGCCATTAGATCACACTCCCCTCCATGGACAGGAATAGAACCTGGAAATCCTGATTCCACATTCTACCGCTGTATGGCAAATAGTTGTGCAAAGAACTAGTAAAATGTATCATGTCCATCTCTATTGGCTGGTCCACACACATTGTACCAGCCTACTGATGCTACTAGCTTCTCCTTTAGCTGAAGTGATAATGGTCTATGCTGTGGATCTAATGTTCCTCATTTCCAACCTTGGAGGATGACCCATATGGTGGAACTATATGGTTCCACATAACGTAATTTGTTTGTTTGTTTTTTATTTTACTGAGAGCTTAGGAAATTACATACAAAAAATAAATAAATTAAAAGAATATAAAGGTCTTGTCTACACCAGCAGTTCTCGAACTATGGGGTGGGCCTCCCAAGGGAGGCAAGAGGTGTGTGCCTTTTTGCTGTTATTTCTTTAACAGTTCCAGCTGTCAGCCCCAGAGGGCGGAGACTAGAACAGAAAGGCTAGTGTGGAGGTGGGGCGGATTGGATAAAGGAGGCAGTCAGAGCCCCACCGCCCCGGGGCTGACAGCTGCAGCCCCACTGCCCCAAACTCTGGCTCTTCTTCCCTCTCCCCACCACCAATACCTCACTGGGAGGCAGTCTTAGCTCAGACTCTCCTTTCTCCTCCCTAGTCCCTCACCGGTAGAGGGCAGTGGGGCTCCAGCTGTCAGACGCAGAGTGGAAGCAGCAATGCACAAGGAACGGTAGCAATGGGGCACTAAATCAGCTGTGAAAAGAGATACTGACAAATATCACTTTTCATATTACCACCCTTATTTCTGAAGCACCCTTCAGAGATAGGCAGAGGTATATGTACTGGTGGGGGGCACAGAATGGTGGTGCGATCAAATAAGTTTGAGAACCACGGGTCTACATGAACAATTTCTTTGCAGCAAGGTGGGATGTGGATCTATCCTGCACTAACCTTCTGCAAACTAACTGTCCACGTGGACCCTGCTGATGCACATTAGCAGTTTATTAGTACGCTTTGATCTAGTCCTTACTGAAACAGGACTAGATCAAACTGCATTAACAAACTATTAATGCATGTCAGCAGAGACCAAGTGGACAGTTGGTGGCAGGCTAGTGCAGGGCAAAGTCACACCCCTGCTTGCTGCAAACTAACTGTTCAAATACAAAAGCTCGAAGGTTCCAAAATAAAGCTCTCAGAAATCAGGAATTGCCAGAATTAAGGTTGCCCTTGCAATCTTACGTCAGTTCCCAATCTCCTGTGCATTATGATACAGTCTATAATATATGGTTTTAAGGGAAACCATCCTCTTTCAGTACACAAAATGAAAAATGAATGAGGCAGTGTTGCAAAAAGAGAAAGAATGTTCTCTTGTGTTTATGGCCTTGGACTGGGACCCTGAAGAGCAAGAGGGATGAATCAGAATTTCACAGTCAACCCTAACTGTGGCATTGCCTAACTTTAGTGTGTTTGACTTTGCAAGCTTTATGTTCTTTTAACAGAGCATTTCATATGCAATATAGAATGGTATATTTTGTAAAAACTACTGGGCTGCCCAGAGGATTCAGGGGGCCTGGGGCAAAGCAATTTCGGGGTCCCTTCCATAAAAAAAACTCCCAATACTATAGAATACTATATTCTCGTGGGGGCCTGGGGCAAATTGCCCCTTCCCCCCCCCCCCACCCATCCCCGGCAGCCCTGAAAAACTATGTTGTACTAAGATAAGAACTTCCTACATGACTGTGTGTAATTAAAGGTCAGATTGTAGATCCCTTACTCACACTGCTAAGCATTGACTTCTTTCAGTAATCCCTTTGACTTCAATGGGACTGTCTGCATGAATAAGTGCTCAGTAGGATGAGTATAGGCCTCATAATCTGGCCCTTAAATCTTTGCTGAGAACTGGGCCAGGACCATTTTGCATTTAAATTTTAGTCGGGATTTATGAAATGTGTGGATTAGCAAAATTTTACTGTATCCACATCTAGTCTGACAAAATTATGGTCTCAGTGAGACTTACAAACTGATGAACAATGAAAGCATTGCTTTTCAACTAATTGTCAAAACTCCTCATTGTGATAAAGTAGAACAAGCTAGCCATTCAACAGGACAATAAAATGACAAAAGCAAGATAATCTTTTCAGATCAGGACAGGTGGCCTGTATTAAAACCATAATTAAAATGTAAAAAGCTATGAAATAATATATTTACAGAGTTTAGTCTACTATATCTTCCTAGCCATATGTCAACAAGTGAACATGATAAAAGCTCTCACATTAATTATAGTGACTATTTCCTTAATGAAGTGCAAAAATGTTTGCAGAATCTGATTCGGTTTATTGAATTAGTTTACAGTTTATCACTCTAAAAATAGGCATTGTTGCTTAAGTTTACAATATATTATCTTATTTCCAACAGGTAAACAGCTCAATATACAGTAGTAATCAACTGAAAGCACTTTTCAGATTAAGACTCGTGAAATTACCAATAGCCTAATACTGGGTTAATAAGTACCTATTTTAGAAAGAAATTTGTCATTGTTACTTACTGTCTACCATCAGTATCTTCTTTATTTCTAAAAGCTGTACATGCCTAAACTGAGTAACTGGCAATACAGTACCCTTCATCCTTCCTTACTCCATTCCCATGTTGGCAATTCTCATACTCACACATTGTATTAGCTGGAAATTCTAGGTCCTGGTCCTGCACAAATTTACTCTCAAGTTTACCTTTTTGCACACAGTACTCCAATTCAACTCAACTGATCACTTGCATAAAGTTAAATCCTTTAATAAGCATTTGCAAGATCGGGTCTTTACGTTGTAAGAGACTGTGTCTTTTTATGTCCTCTATAACATGACTAGTGTGCTTTTGGGTGGGATAATAAATAAATAAATAAATAAATAAAATGATGACACTTTATTAGGTAGAACTGATAAAGTTTGTTTAGATGCCAAGAAAATATAATTTAAAGATGAAGAAATTAACATGAAATTATTCCATGATTGGTTTAACTGTCTTTGAACACCAAGCTGCTACTTTAAGAAAAACACTGCAACACCATAGCAAGAGCTATACTTTGTTAACTCCATACTTGGCCTCCATAGTCAGGAAGTAGAACTTCCAAAACCAGGGAAGAGTGGTGGAAATGATGTTACAGAGTTCAATAGGTTTTGAAAAGACAGTGGAAGTTGGAACACATTTTTACTGACTCAGGCCCAAGAAAGTAAGAAGTAGTAATAAGGGAGAGATCACCCTTATAGTGCCAGGTTATCATTCAAAGATGAGTAAAAGAGAAAAAAAGGAAAATAACGAAGTAAGACAGGAAGCAACTTAAATAGCAGAGTGTAGTGCAAGCCAATTATAATGTCTTTACACTGGAAACGAAGGATTTTGGCATCAGATGGGGCATAAGTAATAACTGGAGGAAAGTTCATCCCTCATAAAACAAATTTACTGAAGAATAAGACAAAAACTGTGATTAAGTTAATGTAATAAAATGAAGTGTGTAAAGTGCTTTGAAATTATGGGATGAAAGAAGCCGTGTAACTGAAAAGTAGTATTTTTCTCTCTCCATAAATATGCCATATATTTCTGATTTCTGAAAGCACTCTACATCTGCATTTTATGTCTATAAACAAGAGAAAAGTGCAGTCACTAAGAGAGGTAAGAGGAGCACTTGAAGTATCACTGCTTCAGTATCACACATTTCAAATTAAAGATGTTGCTCAGTGGGCCAAGTAGAAGACTCAATTAGGGAGCTTTACCAAATGCTTTCTGTGCCTACAATACTCTGCTGTTTAAAAGTATTGATTTAAAAAATGCTTAATTGACAATATGAAAAGTGACAGCAATTGCTTTTCAATTTTCTGGGGAAGTGGAATAATGGAGAGTTTATATTACACCGTATATTGTAGTTACAGACAATAAAAAACACACACAAAAAAGCCAGAAAGTTAGGACCCATCATAAATAAACACAACATGAGACATGATTACAAAAGAGGACAGGACTGAAGAATATGCAGGCATTCTGGAACAATTTGTATAGTTGCCATGCACCCCTAGTTTCAGCACCTATAAAAATCTGTAATCTGTACCCTGAACCCTGCCACCTAGGGCTGAAACGCTTCGGCTTTGGACGGTGAGGCTCAGGGCTTCAGCTTCAGACCCAGCCCCAGGTTCCAGCAAGTCTAATGCCAGCCCTGGTGACCCCATTAAACAAGGTTGTGACCCACTTTGGGGTCCCAACCCACAGTTTGAGAACTGCTAGTCTAGTGGAATACTTTGTGTGAAACACAGAGTTTCGAGTTGGTTGATTGCAAAATATGTCCACTAAGTCTGACTTTTAAAATTTAACTTTTTTTTTTAAATTCTGAAAACCAGTTGATTATTTTTTCATGCTACCATCTTCCTTATCTTCAGATCCGGTTCCTTCCCTCTTAATCATTCTATCTTCCATGGTCAGCTTTGTGACTCAATACCAGCTGATATTCAGCATCACATAATCAGTGGGAAGCAGAATACAGAGTGGTATGAAGACAGGAGAAAAGGGACCAGAAGCATGACTGGGGAGACAGGAGCAGGGAAAATGGTGATATTTTTCATTATTAAAAATCATAGAGGTTCATGAAGGTCACCTATTAAAGAATTTGATCTTTCCTGACCACTTCTCTCCTCTTGCATAGCAGCAAGAAATTTCTATTACTCTTGTCTTATGACCTAACATTGCAAGAGTTGTATGTTTCATCTATCTAGGTGCTTACACTCTGTGCCAAATATGATTTTAAAAATCAAAATAACAAATACTCTGCTTCATAGCTTCATTGATTTCAGTTGACGTCCAACATAAGTGAGGTGTCCAAAAGGACACCAAGCTTCAAAACTGAGCTAACAATTATAGAGTAGAGATGGGTGAGGTAAGATCTTTTATTGTACCGCCTTCTCTATTTCATATCCTGGGACCAACACAGCTACAACAACACTGCAAATAATTTGAGAGCAATCTGTTCTTGAGGAGGCATCTCTTCAAAGTCCTTTTCTCTTCTTATTCTCATCACCACAGTCAGGCCTGAATTCAGTTTCAATAAGTTGTTTATCCCAAGCACTGAAAAATGTGGAATACAGTGCTGTTTACATTTAAGAGAATGACTATTGTGATCTGGGAATAGTCCATGTACTAGTGCTAGCTTAAACCTGCCTCACCAGCTTCCCAGTCCCCCAGCTTTACCTCACCAGTTCCCACAGTTCCTTGTCCTGCTCCTTTTCTTAATATTTATACTGATACCTTGTTTGCTGAGAGTGTGCGCTGAGCACCATCAATGAACTCAGCACTGTGTAAAAGCACACAACAGAACACAATCCCTCCATCAGGAGGCTTATTATCAGAAAAAAAGGGAATAAACATCAATTAAACCCAAATACACCAGTCAGCTATGGGCTGGAGACACACTTTTTTTTTTCAATACTGTGGTTAGTGTTTAATTAATTTTAACAACTCAAGTGGGGGGTCAACATTGATAAGTCCTCCAATTAGTGTGTTTCAATGGAAGATTGTAAGGAGATAATAAGAGTTTACCACACAAAGAAAAGACACATTCTAGAAGTAGTGGAAGTGTGAAAAAGGCATATGGAAGACGACTCTAGAAGAAGGCTGGTTAGGCTACTATAAATGAGGTTCAGGCAGTATTAAACACATTAATTCATAGATGGGAAAAAAACTATTTGAAGGGAAACTTGATGAGAAAGTTCCCAGGTCAACTTTTTTAAATATAGAACATATGGGGTCCTTGTGATACCAGTATTGTATTAAATACAAAGTGGCATACAATTGAGAGGACTTTTAGATGTATATTTAATATAATATACATTTAACCCTGCTTGTGTCCCACCAATTTTTTTGTAAGTAAAAATAGACTGCCTATCTTTAGGTTTGTTTGTTTGTTTTATGGTAACATTTGTAGAGTTTTATATCAATAACAGAAGTTCTATATAGTGTGACAATAAAATGGTCAAACTATGGCACACAATCATTTCCACTACAACATGCCTCATACCACAGGGAAGAAGAAGGGCCAGGAAGAAGAAGTGGATTACACATGTGACCACTTTTGACAGCAGGTGGCTGCCCTTTCTGATCATTTCCTTCTCAGAATCATTTCTCTTTTCTAAAGGGTTCCAGCACCTCCTCTTTTCTTCTTGTTGTTGTTAGAATCCAAACTCTCTCTCACTCTGTTCTCATTATGAACCCATCCTTTCTTCACCTTCTCTCCTATTATTCTTTGGTAGAGAGGGCTATGGACAAAGACAGTCAACACACCCATGACATGATGCATTCAGCGTCATGGGAAACAAGGCCATTGGTAGGGCAGTAAGTATGGATGGCTCCCAGTGACAGAGTCACAGTAATGAAGAGGAAACAGAATGGGGAAAACAATGAGGAAATGGAGAAGAAAAGTACTATTAACTATTCAAAAAAGTTCACCATTGCTAATCTACTGCAAAGTTCATTATTACAGACAGCTACCCTCTTGTGAAGAATAAGAGTTGTCATTACCATGAACTGAAGGACATTTTTAGAAGCTAAATTACTTTATAGGTTGTACCTTCATATTAATATATCAGTCCAGATGCCACTGGACATTATCCACAAATTGGCATATTATGCTCAGGAAAGGACAACAGCTGCAAATGTATGGGTGTTTCAGATCAGAAATGAGGGTGGTCCAACAGAACTATGAGAGGGTGAAAGACTGATTTAGTTATTTTAAAGGTTTCACTAACCACACCACCCAGGAAGATTCACAGACAAATAAAACAAATCCAATAACCAGAAATGCATCAAAAATGTACCATATAAAAAGAATGATTTTGAAACAAACCCCATCAAGCTGTGTTAAGTAGTTCTATCATCCTCAATTTTTCATGAATAATTGTACCAATAATAATTGTCATCATTTCTAGGCTTTACTATTAGATGCCATGTATTTCTGAACAAGATGTGCACCAGTATCTTTAAACGCTTCCCAAGAACAGATGGTTAAAACTACTCAATCTCTCAGAATAGTGAATATAGAGGTCTTTCTGGGGGGAAAAGAATTCCAAATGCCAAATTCCCTGAAGTGCATTAGATACCTAAAAGCATTTGCAGGTGAGCAATGTACCTGTTTCTTGTTCCCATAATTGGTGGAAGAAAGGAGAAAAAAAGGAAGAGACATCCCCCATACACTTTATTTTAATAAATGGGTGTGGACAATGGTTTGGGGCATTACATTAAACAAAAATGATCATTTGAGATTAAAAATAAAACATTTACCCAAACATTTTACAAAATGCAAATGAAAATGTCCAGTGATCATATTGTATATTTTCTGTCTTCTGTAATGTTCATATTATCTAAGCATACCACAACATCACTGACTGAAAATAACAAGTCTTGGAGAAAAAAATAATAATGGAAGTGGAGGGAGGAAATGGAGGGAGTTCTGAAAACTATATTTAACAAAAAATCCTTAGCTAAGCTTATCATTGGAATGAAGCCATAAGTCCAACAAAGTTGGCATTGCCTCACACTATATAGTATAATGCAAGATGACAGAGGTAAACATCCATGATGCATCACAGCAACATACCTACTTATGAAATTTGAGGCAAAGCAAGTTCAGCTTACCATGTCTCCCTGTGTGTTAGCTCTATTAGCCCATAACTCTACTATAAGCCCTCAAGTGATTTTTTTTCAACATGCTATCCGTTAATAGACTGGCATGTAATTACATTAAATAACTATGCACTACCCTTGAACAGCCTGTTGCCTTGCTTAGATCTTTGCTTACTCTCTACTTTTAAAATTTAATAAATATTTATTGTGTCCCTAACTTATTTCAAATCTCTCTTGGCATCACACAAGCAGCTGGTTCCAAAGCGGACATGACTTTTGCCGGTCTTCATTGTCTTCTCAGATTTCTGCAAAAAGAGAGTGACCAATTTTCTCCTTATGCAAGGGAGTATCAAAATCAAAAATCAAAGAAGTATTTTTTCCCTAACAAATTGCAAGGATTGGGTCAGTGAAGAAAGAACAGGTTTCCAAACAACAGATGCATGACTCCTAGTTCTAGATCCCAATCTGGGATTGTGAATTGGAATGCCTTGACAAAGTGGGAATTTTCTGTAATACTTTTATGAATCTAATGTAAGCCTCAGTTTCCACTATATTTTGCATGGCTACCCAGTGGAGAAAAAGGACTAAGTTTGTGCTCAGGGCAGGCTAAGAGACATAGGTGTATGTGTAGCCTAGTTATCTGAGCCTGAAGGGGTCACTAAAAAAGACTGGCCGAGGCTGACCCCATATCAATGGAAAATCTGAGAAGACAATGAAAAACCCAATCACTGTCATTGTCAACCCAACCCAAGACATTGACACCTTGCAACCAGAGGGGGATGGATTTCCCCAACTCTCAGCAGGGAAGTTGAGCAAAGACCCCAGCACAAGAACAAAGGACTGGAAAGCTATGAGGTAGAGGATAAGCATTGGGTTCTGGAGGAAGCTGGGGGCTCTCTCTCACCTGGGAACTGACTAAGGAGGTGAGACTAGGAGACAGACAGAACCTGAAAATGGAGTTTTACTAAAGTCTGGCTGGGATTCTGGGTGAACCAGAATGGCCTTTGCTTTAACCTTCTTTTCTCTATGCTACCTTAAGGATTTCCTATGCTGTCTTCCACTTGACTAATAGACCCTACTATTTTGAAAGCTCTGCCTGACTGTCACTGCAAATATTGGGTGAGGTTCACTAATCCTTAAAGAGTGTACAGGTCTCTACCAGGAGTCTGTCTCAGTTGGACTTGCCAAACAGACTTCATAGTATGAGGCAGGAGTGCTCAAGACCAATGGGTTCAGTCTCAGAAGGCAGTGAGGCCAAGTGGCCTTCCCTGAAGAAAGAGTGAGACCCCGTAGGGTCTGGCACATAGAAGAGGGTCCTCCAAGAGACTGTTCCAAAGCCAGGGATGTAACACCAATCCTATGGATAAGTGACAACCGGCCATGACAACTCTGTCTTTCAGATCAGAACAGTCACACCTGCTCCCTTTGCAGTAACCATCAAGCAAAGCTGACACACCCAATAAGGTTTCCCCTCCAAATATCAACATTCAAATATCTTATCAGTCAAGTAGAAGCCAAAAGGGCTGGGTTCTTAAACTTTTTTGCAATATGAACTACATCTTAACAGAAAGATTGTCTCATAACCCAAGTCCCCTCCAAAATGAAATTGTGAAAAACCCCTGCCACTTCTATCCAGGACTGTCTTACATTCCTGTGGCAACAACACCAATTTTTTATATGGATAAATAATTTTAGCTAAAAATGCATTACCTTTTCTTCCTGTAATGTGACTGTGATTTGCTAAGTGGAAACAAGGGGGATTAACATCAGTGGGCCATAGACCACAGTTTGAGAACTGCTGCAATAGGGAAGAGAGCAGAAGACAAGGAAGCAAATTCCACCCAGACATTCAAAATAAAATTACATGTAGAGAATTTCAGTACAGAGAGCAGCAAATGGATAGATACAAGGCCTAACACTGGGTATATACATTATGAAAGGGAACTTAAGGAAGGTGGAGAATCAGCTAAAGGAAGAGACCCTAGCTATTCTGCACTCCAAGAGTGGCTTGATTTTGTTTTGTTTATTTTTAGAAACCTTTAAACATCCTAACCAAGAAATGTGTGAGAAAAAAATTCACAATATGAGTTTTCAGTGCATGTAAAATGGTGCGTTTTCATTATCAGCACTAACAACGTTAATTACAATTACTGTAATTCCCTCTGGGCAGAACTCTCCCTGGGGCCGCTCTGTCACTTGCAGTTGATTCAGAATATAGCAGTGCAACTGCTCACTCATTTGAGCTATTGTGATCATATTTTAAGCCCGCCATGCTTTATTTATGTTAGCTGTCTTTAAAGTGGTGGATTGACTTTCACTTGGTAGTGCTGGTTCTTATCTTGGCTGCCTCAGGTCTATATACAAGACCTGCCAATATTTGTCCTTATATTCCACCTACTGTTTAAGGATCTCACCATCTCACTCCATGTTTATGAAGCAACCTAGAGTGCTCCCATCCTCCCTAAAGATGTCCTATGAATCACCACTGTTCTCTCTATACTTATTGCCTTCCCTTCCAAACAATTTCCCATTTTTTTTATTACTCTGGACCCCTCATTTGATTTTATATGTTGGTATTTTAAGGAGCTGGTATTCTATATTTTATTATATTATATTTATGATTAATTTGTTATCCTGAATACTTTTGGAAGGCAGCAAGAGAGGAACTGGGAACTATATAAATAATTCTTATTATTACAGTTAATTCATAAATTGTTGCTTGAAATAATGAAGCCACAAAATCCAGAAATAGTGACACCAGGAACTGGGATTTGCTCTTATCTATCACCCAGAAAACCTTCAATAAAAACAAA
This sequence comes from Gopherus evgoodei, assembly GCF_007399415.2. Lineage (NCBI taxonomy): Eukaryota > Metazoa > Chordata > Testudines > Testudinidae > Gopherus > Gopherus evgoodei. The sequence goes on from NC_044322.1 coordinate 75,241,523, forward strand.
TAAAAAATGATCATGTTGCCTGATTTTTTATTTCTCTTACAGCCCTCCTCTCTATTGTTCCCTCTGTGTATTTTTCTCCAACTTCTTTCACACCACCTAATTTGAACAAATATTTCTCCTCTGATTGCTTTTCCTTGATGTTCTTCTTTCTCTCTCACTCCATCCCTGACAAATTTCTCTCTCTCTCTATCCCTTCTGATCATTCCCTCTCCAAAATCATTTTCTTTCCCTGAAGGGTACTACCGCCTTCTCTTTTCTTCCTCATGCTAGAATTTCCTCCCACACTGTTCTCTCTGTGAATCCACCATACTTCCTCTTCACCAGTTTTCCTCTCTCTTACTATTCCTTCCCCTTCTCTAAACCTAATTCTCCATTTCTCCCTAGCCCTGCCCCACAAGAGTACTTTCTCTTATCCCACAAGATGTTGTCAGTCCTGCCTACCCAACATACGCCTGCCTTGCTCATTACATCCTTGCTACCAATGGCTACTAATCTTGCCCTCACCCTTTCTTGTCTTCTCTCCTAATGTCCTCCTATCATCTGTCTCCCTTCTCTCTCTCCTCCCTCTCTCCTAATCTTTATCCTTGCAAAGATCCCTTATTCTCCTCAAGGCTGCGAAGATCCCTTATTCTCCACAGCCTTCTCCTCTTAGATCTGTCTATAGCAATGTGTCTCTTGCTGAAGAAAAAGTCAGTGCTAAAGATGAAGATGAGGAAGTAAGTGGGTACCTGGGGAAGGAGTGGGGGGATTCAGATCAGCCTTGCAGAGGATAAAGGGGATCCTGCCAGCCTGAAAAGTAAGGAGATGGAATGAGGCTGAGGGCCAAGGGTTCTATAGCAACTCTTCCATAAGGATCTTCCATCTACATGGATTTGGTCTTCTATGTACAGTAGTAGGCCTCTCCTGTTTATTTCAATGGGACTATCCTAGTAACATCCTACCTCCATAAGGAGCAGAATCTGACCCACAGTGTTTATTTTTTCACCTTAGAAAAGATGATGGCAGTTTAATTAAGTGACAAAGCGTTGCCTAAGTGGCCATTACTATAATCAAAAGGAAGGCAGACATTCTTCCCATTGAAACATAACATGGGCATGATTTGAGTGTGAGAAATCATAAGGGATGTTTCGGCAACAAGTAGTTACTCAAACTAATAAACTCAGTTCTCTGGAGCAGGCACATTACTGATGATATCAACTGCTGTACAAATGGTCAGATAAAGAGGCGAAAAAGAGCAGTCACAAGGATCACTGATCTGTTCAAAACACAAGGACTGAGGGAATCATTGTTTGCCAAGTGGAGGATAAAAACAATAAGGTAAGAAATACTAAGCTTCAAAGGACAATTTTTTTAATAAGAAAAAAGAGAAAATACTATAAAGGGCTACTGTCTACTCAAGAGTTTGTATTGTAAAAAGTTGTGCTGCTAACATTTCTAGTAGACAATGCATTGACATGACAATAAGATACTCCATATTGCAGCATAAGTTATGTGATATTATGGTGCTGGTTTTGTATATTTTTCCTTTTTTATTGTTTGCGATTATTAAACAAATGGACGTAAATCAACCAGCCATAAGATTTCAAGTGTTAATGCATTACTAACAGTCCTACCTGTTGGCGGGATGATTCCAGGAGACATTAGACCTGGGACAGAGTGTGGCATGATATGAGAATTCTCTGGGGAGGTGACACTTTGAGTCCTCTTAGGAGGCCTTCCAGGTCTAGAACTGAAACAAACAAACAAATTTTTTTTTACAATTAAGCTGTTGTCTTACACATCATTTCAAAGTTGTTTCAAGTGGTAACATGGACTGTAAATAAATTTGTTTCAAGGACGGTTGCTTTTGCAGTTAGATGTAATAGACTTCCATCACTAATTAGATTACATGCTGAATTCATTTTCCTCATTGAAGATCAGCTGCTCTTGATGCATAATTCATAGCCTGCACCTCGTTACCTGCTTCTTCATATTAATATCTATACACAGTTTGAATTGCCTCGTTTGCATATGCTAAAGTTCTGCATGCAGCCTTCAGCACAAAAATTATGCACTAACTTGTAATAATTATTACAGTCAGCTTGCTATTGATTTATGAGACTTTTAAAAACCAAATATGTGTAGTACTTGTAATGAATGATATTTTAAGGTTCTTCAGGAAATTAAAAGGCAATGGCTGCCTAAGGAAATGTTCTGCTTGTTTGATTTAATACTACAGTTAGCTGGGAGGTGGAATGAAAGAGTGATTCAGACCTATAGCACATTTTTCGATGATATGTTTTATTACTTTGCACTGCTAGCCTGATATCTAGATGATAAATGACAATACATATCTAATGTGTGAAAAGGTCTTGCAATTTCTTTATTTTTTGTCATTTAAAAGATAAGTCAAGTTATCATTTAACCCTTATTCTATTTAAAGTGAAAATCACACTAAGTCACCTTACTTTAAATGTACTACATCAGAAAGGGCTCAGAATTATTTGTAGGACACTGTTGAGCAACTATCATCATAGCAGCATTCATATGCCCAGTGTGAATAAATAAAGGGCTTCAGGTTTACGCATTCCTTGTCCTTTGCTCACATAAACGACTTTCCACCTCCAGAGGTGTATAAGTAGCCTACAAATTAGACATGGACTACAATGAAATTATTTACTGCTTATCCACATATGAATAGATATGCAACATATGCTTCACCAAAGTGCACATATTCCCATGTACAGACCAAACCATTATGTTCTTGTACGTTCCTGTAGCTATCTACTTGGGGGTTATTTAGGGACGATTTACAGAAACAGGCAATCTATTTTTTTTTTTACATTGCAGTCTTATTATAGACTACTCCCAATATAAGGGTATCTCCATTTATTTCTGAATGGGAAGGAGAGAAAATGGTGAGCTGCTCAGCCTCTGCAGTCCTAGCATAGGCCAAAATCCCATTGTCTGTGCTGGGATTTTTATCTATGCTGGGACTGCAGCAAGAAGCACATAATAAAACACACACTTTTCCTGTGACCATCAGATCATCCCTGGGTTTGGAAACATCCATTTTTTTTTAACTTCTACAACCCATTTCTAATAAACTAATGACAATCAAAGTTCAGAATATTTCCTTGGAGTTTAACGACTCAGGGCCTTGGGCCATTAACCTTAACTGGTCATTAATTCCTAAGTTACTGTCCTGAATTGAGGTCATTATTAATATTATAAACCAGGGATTTTTTTTTAAAGATAAACCAAAATCCTTATTTCTTACTCTAACTGAAAAAAAATCCACATGAGAATCAGATTGTTTTACAGTGACATCACACTGAGACATCACATCAGCAAATCAACAATCCTCACTTTCTTTGGAACATACTATATGAGTGATAATAAAATAGACATACCATGAAAACACCTGAAACTGATAAAAATCACACACAAAAACCATCTGATTTCAATGGAGTGTGTCTAAAATATTCACCACAAAAAAAGCCCAGGGTGTTAGCAAACTTTAATGACTCAATTTAAATACCAGTGGCGACACTCTCCTCTCAACTCCCAGTGGTGAGCCTGGGTATTGCAGGAGTCTGACATCAACATACAAGCCATAGCCTATGTGTTGCTTTACCAGACCATTATAGAGCATACTATGTAGGGAGTGTTAACAGAGCTCTTCAGGCTCATTAAAATGTAAGGGATTACACCAGCAAACACTCGTTTTCAGGAGGTATCGCTTACTGACAAACGTAGCCTCAGTGAAGTCAGCAAGCTTGATTGTGCCATAGGCTGCGAGGCCTATACAAGTGACTCAGGGGAAGTAAGAGGCTTATAACTTGGTGTGAGCTACCCAGACCTTGGGGCTGGGCACACAGGGGAAACAGTGCTGTGCTCTTATGATTCCTTCCATATGCAGCACTTAAACTTGAACTGTGCCATACAATGCAGGTTGCCGCAAAGTAACAAACTAGCCCAACAGCGCAACGTTCTAGATAAGTGTTTGCAGGATGAAAGCCTAAGTTTCCAATTCAAAACCCAAAGAGTGATGTTATTTAAATGCCAGTTTGGTGGGCTAGTTCTCTTTTCTTCCTGATAACATTTTTTTAAATGTAGAAACAACCATCTTGCACTTTTTTATCTATTTAAGAAATAGTTGCTAATTATAAAAATTCAGGTAAATAAATTTCACACTTCTAAAATAATAAGTCTGGAAGACCTAATTTAGAGTCGCTGCAGACTGGCTAGTACCCAATTAAAATGTGTACACCACTGATTGGATAAAGCAAGCATACACTGATTTCCCCAAATGACTGATTATGTAATAACAATTGTTTAAGTTATTATTATATTACACACTTGTTTCACTAACAAATTTCTAAACTACAATAATTCTGTTTTATATTTGCCACCAAAGTAGTTAATCCTTTATATTATGTGAATATATAACATGCATATAATGGCAAAATCATGACTGTCTCTGTTTTTAAAGAAGCTATAGCAGTGGCCCTCAAACTTTTTTACTGGTGACCCCCTAGCAAGCCTCTGAGTGCAACCCCCCCCCATAAATTAAAAACACTTTTTTATATATTTAACACCATTATAAATGCTGGAGGCAAAGTGGGCTTTGGGGTGGAGGCTGACAGCTCGCAACCCACATGTAATAATCTCTTGACCCCCCTGAGAAGTCCCGACCCCCAGTTTGAGAACCCCTGAACTACAGGAATGCTTTTTGAGCAAAGAATGGAGAAAAAAATATTCTTGTGACTTTCATTCCTACAGTTCAGCAAAAGTAAAATGTCACAATAACTTTTTAAAAAAGTTTTTGTACCTAGCCAAAAATCTTCCACACTACTTTGTAGTCCATGATGAATTTTTTCTAGTTTTATTATAAAATCTTAAAAATAACTATGGCCAGACTCAAGAATGTAAGCTGCTCTCTCCTGCAAAGCTAACCAAGATTAACGGCTCTGAGGGCCAGATGTCTGTATACAGGGCCATATTTCCACTTACTAATTGGTATAACCGTCCCTGCCAGAGGGGCTCAGTCCACAAATAGATTGCCCTCCTTTAATCCATTCTTTCCCCCAAACTGAGCATAGCTCATGTTGCAGTGAAGCAGCCATGAAGCAGGTAGTTTTCAATTATGAAAAGGAGAAAAAGTACAGGGGAAGAAATCATACTTTGGTGGTGACAAATAATAAATGCCTGAGGAGAGTATGCACCCACTGTTCAGTCTGCCTCCTCTCAAACTGGAAAAGTAACAAGGTAAAAATAGAGAAGAATATTTTTTTTATTCTTTAAAACTTTCACATAGGACATTTCAGAACTTTCTGTCACATCCTTAGCTGGTTTATATCATTGTAGCACCATCAATTTCAGTGCAGTCTGGCCAGTCTTGGCCTGTGCAGCTGAGAATCTTGCCCTATGGGCTGAGAACAAGTATGGACTTTAAATGAATCATGTTTGGCAGAAATGCATCTCCAGAAAACTCCTTGTTCAGCCAGATTTTCATGCATAGGTGCACTACAGTCAAAGCAAAGAATCTGGTCCAAACTCAGGCCTCTTTTCAAGGTGACAACAGAAGAAATTATCTCCTTAAATTCATTTTGCATTCAATAAGCCCTTTCGTGCCACATTTATAGTAGACTTTTCAAGCCTTTAGAGCTCAACTGCTCTTTCTTTCTCTTCACAGTATCCAGTGTCACTTATTAACAGCAGCAGTAATGGATTAACCACTTTTGCTACTCTCATCCATGCTCTGGAATGCAGCAGTGTCATTTTAAGTGCTAACATTCTCAATGAGGAGACACCAGGTATGCAAAACAACAGGGGATCACAACTACACCCCAAGTGCTTCTTGTATTAGGCAGCGCAGCAATGGTTAAAAATCTGGCATCATAGAAAGATATCTTGCTGGGGGGGCAGAGGAGATGGGATAGGGCAAAGGAATGATACTGGCCTATGGAGTTTTTTACCTCAAGGCAACTGGTTGAATCCAGTATAGCTAATCAGTTATCAAAAGTTATTACTGTCTATTGACTAGCTGGTGTTCTATGTGAAATTAGTTTAGATGTCTCTGTCCAGGTCCCAAAGAATAAGTATCTGTATTACAAAAAGCATGACCAATATTGGTACTAACAGAAAATCCTTCTGGTCTCAGCAGAGCTCAATAACTGAATGGCACTGAGAATCTCCCAGTCCTTCCTTCCTGGGATACCTTGCACTGCTGCTGCCAGTGCTGTACCTGCACCTCTCATGAACACTATAATGATGCATCAACTTGCAAATAAAAAACTAAAACAAAGCAAAATGCCAACGGATGACCAAACCACCATGTAACTTCATTCCTCAGTTTTGAAAAAGCCTGATTTATAAGGTCACCATCTTTCAGACTATTTCAAATGTATTGCACTACAGTATTAAAGGAAAAAGGCAACACGTTTCGATGTTCATTTATTCAATTCAAGTTTTCCACTTAAACATCTACCCTCAACTTTAGTTAACTGAAAGCATGTCCAAGAACAGAGAAGCAAGAATGTAATCCTGAGATTAGATAAATTTCTATTTTAGCAGTTAGTAAAACAAAGATTACTTTGTGTTCTATTTACTTACAGCAGTAGTATAAAACAATAAAACTCTCGGAGCAATTACTTTAAATTTATTTTTCTTCCCACAGTTATGCAGAAAACCTTCTCACGCAATAATTAGTGTTGAACTTCTCATGATGTATTAGAAAGATTTATTGAGACAGCAAACAATGCTGATAAAAAAAATACAGTACAGAGGTGCATTTCAAAATCTTCACAAGGGAAAAAGAAACAAACCAATGATCTCTGAAAGGGAGAGACTGTGCCATAAAAGTGGTTCCAGAAAGTGAAAGGACAATAGTATTCTACAGACTTAAGAATATACTTCTTCTATTTTTAAAACTAAATTACTGAGAAATGAATCTTTGGCCTAGTGTGCAGTACCAGTTTATAACTGCTAAAAATAATTAGACAGAATGGAACAGGATACTCCGCACGCTATATCCTATCCAAAGGCCACTCATTGCACTAATAAATCAGCTGTTTGGTTCTAGACACATTACATTTCTTTGGTGGTCACAGAAGACCACATTAGGTTGTTTCCCTTGCTGCGAACCCCCATGCAAATATCATGGTTTCCCCTAAACCTATCATATATCATACCAAACTTGTTCTTGGAAATATCTGGAAAACCCTAAGTAGAATATTATTATTTGTATTACTGTAACACATAAAGGCCCCAGTTCAAGTTGGGCGACCCACTACAAATACACAGTAAGAAGCAGTCCCTGCCCTTGCTATCTAAATACACAAGTCAAAGGGTGAGAGAGGAAACAGAAGCACGAATATTAAGTGGTCACTCAGCAGCTCAGTGAGAGTTGGGACTAGAACTCATATCTTGTGACACCCATTCCTATGCATTAGACCAGACTGCCTCTCAAACACAGTGGCCACCATTAAAAAGTTAATATTCTTCCAAACAGTTACCACACAAATAGTACATATATGTCCAAAACATGACAGGAAATAACTGCAGGATCTCACAGACTGCAGTGTGTCACCATTAACTAATGTTTTCTTTATGACAACCAGAGTGACTGGATGTATACAGTAACAAGAATGGCTGCTAGTTGGCTGAGACAATTAGGGTGGGATTGGTGGAAGCCATGATGTTTATAATTTTGCATCTTGCATGTTTGCTGTGATGTTAAAGGTACAAGATTTGGGGGAGATTATTCAAACATTATGGTTTTCCTAACAGATTAACACAGATGACAACTAACATGCAAGCCACCCTGTTTTTAATCTATATCATAAATGATAGGTACAAACATTAATTGTTTGCTCGTAAGACTGTGATGTCACAGCTGACTTGGCTAGCAGTTCACTACTGCATCGTCATTCCATTGGTTGAAATGCTACAACAGTTGTCTAAAAATACCGATTCGTATTTCATGTGGAACGTTTGATGTTGCAGCTGTGAGATGTAAAACCCTTGTTACATCAAAGCCATACGATTTATAGAAGAAAATACATCTGATTAAGTGATAGACTAAAATTAATATGAAACAAAACTTATTTACATTCTAACCATACTTCACTGAAGATCTACTTTTTCATTTAAAATAAAATAATGAACTCTGATTCAAAAAGAGTTGTCAAAGTAATAGGAAGAGAATGCAGCAGTGAAGGAAAACACAAGTTTTGGAGATCATGAAGGAAAATTATTTAAGAAGATTGTAAATAAAATCAACAATTTGTAAAACATACATATTCACCATCTTTCTTTTGATGTTTTGCAATGTTTTACCAAATATATTCTGTAGCTTCTCTACCATTAGTAATAATACAACAAAAGAGTTCAATATCCATCAGACGCCATTTTTTAAATGATGAAGAAGTAGGTAAAAACAGGATCCTAAAGTATGTGGGTCCGACAAATGTGTGCAATCAAGAATGCAAGAAACTTCCAATTTTAACTAACTAAAAAATGTTCCACTTCCAGCAGTATTATGCACCTGCATAAGAATCCAAACAATATCACAATCAAAGATTATGTGAATTTTAAATTTTAATTAAAAAAATATTTCTAGCTCTCACGGCTGAGATGAAAACCTTCCAAATGTGAACCAAATGTGACACAGTTCTGTCTGCTAGAGTCTGCAGATAGTCTGAAACAATGAGTCAAATATATGAACTTCCCCAGCTACCATTAATCCCACAAGAGTGTCATTTCTAAGTCTCAGTGAAGAGACAGTAATGTAAACATTAACTACTCATTGCTGATCATTTAGCAGATGAAATGAAGAAGGTGTGATAGATATGGCAATTTCCTCCAACATCCTTACTGTATTAAGTATATGTGTTATTGTGGGCCAGGGTTGTATGTAATCTCTGTAGAGCAGTGTTTCCCAAACTTGGGACACCTCTTGTGTAGGGAAAGTCCCTGGCAGGCCGGACCGCTTTGTTTACCTGTTGTGTCCGCAGGTCCGGCCGATCGCGGCTCCCACTGGCTGCGGTTCACTGCTCTAGGCCAATGGGAGCTGCTGGAAGAATATGTTTATGTTCAGTGTCTGTCACAAAATATTGCATTTTGCCTGTTGTGTCACCTGACAAGGATTGACATGAACCTCTGAAGTACAGTGTTACAGTTCTTCACAACAGCATGACCGTGTTATACAAATCTGAAAATATATATATTTGTTTTGTGAAGCACTGATTTCATTGATAGTCTCATATGAATTGTTCTGCTTAAAGACTTGATTTAATTAAATCATTTATCCTTTAAAAACTATGCTTAAAATAAAAGATTTTATTCTTGCTTCTGCCAGAGAATGTGACTAATGTTTATATTTTTTTGGTTGGTTGGTTGGTTTTTTGCCATCTGCATTTTTTAAACCATCTGCATTGAACTTTGCATATATCTTCAAACATTCACTAGTTTGTGAACACAAATCAGATAACTGCATGTGCAAATAGCCCATAAGATTCATGAAAGAGAACTAAGCCATTTGCCTGCACAATTATCCATTTTGTACAAGCACACACAATTAATGTGCATATTTTATAGGGAATTTTTGTTTGTGCAGTTTAGAAAATCCATTTTTATTAGTGTATCTGCAAAAATTATCAGATCTCAGCACTCAGTTTTGAGACCTTCTTAAAACACACACACATACACACACAAGAATTTGTTGATAAACTCCACTGTGGATCTCAAACTTATTATTCATTATCTACTATATTCAAATAAAGTTACATAGCAAAAACATTTCACTTCATACTTGCATGGTAACCAAATTACTACCATAATAGGCATAGGCAAATATTCCTATTATTCAAGGTCTGTGTTTTCTGAGGCTATTCTGGTCTTGCTGCTGGTTTGCTAATAAATATTCCACTCCTATTCACAACAGTTGATAATGAAGCTCCACCATGTAGGTGTATCCACTGTAGTACTCTAATTCATTCATCATTTAATAGGCCACACTCTTCACATGAAACAAGTGAACTGTCAGCTTTTTAATGAAGCTGCCTATATCTTAAACTTTTTTCCTTTAAAAAAAAATCTTCTGTCAGAGATTGTGATTAATGTTCCCTGCCCTTTGGGGGGGTTTTTAATATTATCATTATTATTAATCTGAAACCCTCACTTATTGACTATATACTGCAAAGAGTAGTCCTAGTAGCCCAAATAGAAAATCAACTTTAATGCCATATTTTCTTAAAGTAATTCTATTTATCATAACTGTGAGATTCACAATGGTGACAGACAGTATCAGACTCTCCACTGCTCTGTGCAGATGCAAGTAATTACTGGCACCTCCTGGTTGCAGATGTCCAATGCAGGTACTTGTTCCATAGAGGTCCAGTACCAGAAGAAACCAGAACTATATGAGGACTTAGGAGAAAACATCCCTAAAGAAGCTGAGGAATGGGATTGCGGATTCTAATGTCTGACATAGCACTTCACTCCCCTTAACCCTCATATGGTGGGACAATGGCATCCCAGAAATGGTGTGGAGGCTTGAGAAGAGCCCTCAAGCAAGTGATAATGATTCAGAAAGGAATTACAACCAGCATGGTACAAGTTATTGCTGGATAGTTTCCGAATGAGTCCATAAACCTGTGGCCTAATTAACCCACATCCCTAGCATCTTGTCCTTCCTCCCGTGTGTCCAGGACAAAAACACCTATGAATCTCATTCAAGTCACTAGGAGTTTGGAGGTATGTCTACACGGCAATAAAACACCCTCAGCTGGCCTGTATCAGCTGACTCAGGCTTGCAGGGCCATAAAATTACGGTGCAGACATTCAGGCTCAAACTGGAGCCAAGGCTGTGGGACTCACAAGATGATTGACCTTGCCCCAAACAGCTTACATGCTAAAAGAATCATTTAGAGTCATGTTGTATAATTCACATTAAGTACCAGCTTAATACACAAATAACTGCATTGAAGTCAATGGGCTCATTCATGGAATAGGGTTCTATTGACAGTGAATAAGGCTATCACAAACTAAAAGCAAGCGAGAATGCACATTGTTAGTTTCATCTGCTTTGCTTGAACTGTAAACTCTTCAGAGTAGAAACCATCTTTTTGTTGCGTGTCTGTACAATACATAGCACAATGAGGTGCTGATCACTGACTGGGGTTCCTACCAAAATACCTATAATAAGTTTTCAAATTTTGAATTATTTTGCATTATTTTTTGCAGTGAGGAGTAGGATTTATAGGGCTTATGAAAGAAGTGGGTTTTGGGAAGGGGATTTACAGAGGAGAGGTTAAGGGTATGGCAGAGTGAGTGGAGAGATAGATTCCAGATACAGAAGGAAAATGATTGTAAGATTGGGGAACAGAGCTGGCAATGGAATTGCCAGAAGTAAGAGAGAGGGATGAAGATGAGGAAGTTTTCAAGGAAAGTCAATTTTTGGAGTTGGCCAAGCTGAGCTTTAGCTTTCAATGGGACAGCATCCAAGATGTGCTGTTGTCAAAGAGGTACAATTCTGAACAGAGTGGGAGTAGTCAAGAAAGTACAGTTAGATCTTTGAGAAATCAGGACAGAAGCAATATATTAAACAGTGCGACTAAATGAGGCTCTCCAGAGATAGAGTGGAGAATTAGAGGGGGCCAAGATTGAGACCAACAGACACCAAGACTGTTGGAAGACTGAAAAATAAGTTACAAATCTCTCTTCATGTCCTTCCCTCATTGACAGCATTCATAAACCCATTTCTGCTGCTTCACATACCGTTCCATGACTCATCACACATTATGGTGGGAAAGGTTGGAAATAGTTTAAATAGACAGCTAGGCAGACAAAGAGATGGGTTTCACTGTAGTTGCTTCTAATTTACACTTGTGTGAAATGAGAATTAAGAACTTAATCTATATACATTTTAAGACATGCTGGAAGATCAATTTAAAAAATGTTTTTTGTCGATGGAGAAAGACTACGCACATTTAACTAAAAAGAAGGTTAGGAAAAAAATTACTTCTAGAAGAGGACACAGTGTCTATCATTCTAATATACATATAAATAGACTCACAAATAGCTGAATAAATAAATCTTTACATCTAAATTCATAATACATTTAGAAGTGTGTAGCATGGCCAAAATCTTCATGCCAGTGACCAGTCTGAACAGGTGAGCTGGATGCTGGGGGGAAGGTAAGGGAAGAGGAAGCCAACAGATTGAAGCAACTCTCTATGCCCCTTGGATGAAGGGCCAGAAAATCCATGCAGCAAAGGACCTGTCTCGCCATCCTCTATTCTGCTTCTCCTCAACTTTTTCCTCTCTGTGCCCAATTTGCATAACCCAGGGAGAATTCCCTTTCATTGCAGATCCACACTTGTTCTGCTGCAGAGAACCCTCTGCAGCCACAGAAGTGGGAGTAGAGTTTTCTCCTATATGGGAAATACAGAATTTCAATCCAGTATACCCCAGACATTGAAAAGAATGATATAACTGTAAGAAAATTGTAATTTAGAAACTGATTCACCTAAAGATAAGGGTAAAAATGTTCACTTTCATTGTACTTAAATTATAATATTATCTTGCTCTAGAGTTAGTTGTTGTATGAAATATAAAGGCTCAAATTTAAATTTAACTATCTTGCAAAAATTGTTTGGTCAGTGATTGTAGCCATAACATTCCCAAATTTGCTGACATCTGATAATACAGCCAATGGTCAAATTTGTCCCAAAACTATTCTATAAAAAGTTCTCCCTAGCAGAAATAAATCTGCTGCCAGAGTTTTATTTCAGGGCACCACTGAGGAGATAACCAGTCATTTGTGTCAAGAGTGGTACAAATAATATGTTTTTGGATAACAGAACTGATAAATGGTACTCTCTCCAGTAACCTTTTTTTATTTATATTTCTTTGCACTTCAGATAGTTCCCATTTTGTAAAGATGCACATAGAAGGATTTAATAGGAAGTTATAAAAAATGCATCAAGACTCATTTTAAGGAAGGATATACATCAATTATTGAGAAGTTTGTTTTAATATGTAATTTAAACTTCTTAATCATGGATCTAGTCTGTACTTATTTTGTGACTTGACAATTTACAAATGTTTTAAACCACCACCTCTACCTCCAACACCCATTCTGAGAGAAATATAGATAGTATATTTTTGTTATTCACTCCACATCGCTACCACATTATGACAGAAAAATTCTGTTATATCCAATTGTGTTTTTAACAAATACCTCACAATCATCAAAAGAGCAAAGAAATCTCAAAGCAAAAGAGCACATTCATGCACTGTAATTCTCATGATTTTCCAAGCCTCTTCTGTATGGGATACTTTTAATTTGTTTTAGCCTAATCTCTACTTTTTATCTTCTCACCTTCAGCAATATGGTGTTGATGACTGTAGAATTTCATGCAAAAGAATGACTACCCATCTTTCAGGGCTAAGAAAAGCATCAGACAGCAGTAGCAAACTTTTCTCAGGAGGGCATGCTGCCATTGGCTGGGACGGTAGTGTGATGCTTGATTGCATGCCCAATGCCTGGAACTGCTCCATACATGCCAGATATGCAGACTGTCCTTTTGCTTTGTGTTTATTGCTCCTACCACAAGCCCAGATTTTTTTCTGAGATCTTTAAACACTACTGAAATACAAATAATTAGAACAACTTCTTCTTCCCATGCCCAAAATGTGGAGTTTGCAATGTTGTTTTAGTCATGTTGAACCCAGGATATTAGGGAGACAAGGTGGATGAGGTAATATCTTTTATTGGATCAACTTCTGTTGGTGAGAGAGACAAGCTTTGGAGCTTACCGAAAGCTCTTCTTCAGGTTGGGAAAGGTACTCAGAGCATCACAGCTAAATACAAGGTGGAACAGATTGCTAAGCATAAGGAGTTAATACATGTTGCAGGAGACCATTCAAGGTGAACTGGCTAGTCAACAACTCTGCAATTGTAGAACAAAGGAAGTTAGCAGGTAAACTCAAAGTGACACCAGATCCTGCCATAACAACAGATGCAAAACCAGCAGACACCTCCACTACTACAATAATCAACACCCCCACAACACATCATTCAAGATTCATGAATCCTGCACAGGCCTATCACAACATCTGGCGTACCTCATCCAGTGCACTAAATGCCCCAATAACAACCATGTGGGTGAAATAAGGCAATCACTGTGCTCTCAAGTAAATTTACACAGAAAAATGATAAAAGAAAAAAACACGCTAGCACCCATGGGCAAACACTTTTCACAAAATGATCACTCCATATTGGACCTCTGAGTCCTTGTCCTCAAAGGAAACTTACACACCATCTTCAAAAGATGAGCCTAGGCCAGTGGATAATCTGCTGGAGGGCTGCCAGTTTGTTTACATTTGCACTGCTACCCACAGCTCCAAGTGGCCGTGGTTCACCATTTCCAGCCAATGGGAGCTGTGAGAATGGTGGCCAGCACGTCCCTGTGCCCCACGCCACTTCCCGTAGCTCCCACTGGCTGGAAACGGTGAACTATGGCCACTGGGAGCTGTGGGTGGCCGTGCAAATGTAAACAAACTGTCTGGCAGCACTCCAACAGATTATCCTGACAGGCTGTAGGTTGCCCACCACTCACTGCCTAGGGGCTTAAATTCATAACTTTGGTAAACACTAAAAATCATGGACTCAACAAAGATACTGGATTTATGGCTCATTACCACATTCTGTAACCCCTCCTACAATTGCAAAGGTGCTAACTGCTCACTTCACCTTGAGTAGTCTCTTGGGCCTGGTCTACACTGTGGGGGATCGATCTAAGATACGCAACTTCAGCTCCGACAGTAGCGTAGCTGAAGTCGACGTATCTTAGATCGACTTAGAATCACTTATTTCGCGTCCTCACAGTGCGGGATCGATGGCAGCCTCTCCCCCGTTGACTTTGCTTCTGCCTCTCGCTGAGCTGGCGTTCAGCAGTCGACAGGAGAGCGATCAGGGATCAATTTATTGTGTCTACGCTACATGTGATAAATCAATCCCCGATAGATCGATTACTACCCGCCGATCCAGCAGGTAGTGTAGACATACCATTGCAACATGTGTTAACTCCTTATGCTTAACAATATGAACCACTTTGTATTTAGTTGTAACACTTAGGCCAGGTCTACACTATAAACTTCTAACAGAATAACTACATCGCTCGGGGAGTGAAAAATCCACATCCCTGAGCAAAGCAGTTATGCCAACCTAACGGCCAGCACAGACAGCATTATGTGGACAGGAGAGCTTCTCCTGTCAACGTACCTATTGCCTCTTACAGAGGTGGATTAACTATACCAAAATCAGGAGCACAGTAAAGCAAGTGTTAAGGCAGTTTTGTGAACTCATGATTTTACTGTGAGTCTCCTGATAGTCAGTGTTTTTCTTAAAGCCCCAGCAGCCATTTTTTTTAAAAAGTTTCTAATCCTTATGTTGCAGATAAAAGCTTGAAAATGTGACCTGAGTGTACCAGAGCATTAAGAAACCAAGAAGTCAAATGAAAAGCATCCTGCACATAAAAAAAATTCATTATTTTGGAGGGTCTGACTCACAATCTTTGAACATTTGGATTTGGCAACACTGATTAAGTATGTTCAATACCCTGTGTTGCTGGCCAAACCACAAAGCACATGTATATTTTTGGTGATTTTCTCCTTTTTCACCCAAAGGTGAAGGTTATCACACAGCTGACAATGTCCTTTGAGCTAAGTTAAGTAGTGTTTGTGCTATTTATGCATGGTCATGGCATCAGGGACTGATGGTTCTTTGTGGTAAAGGAGCAGGTCCTCAACCTCACAGTACCTGGGAGATAAGAGATTCTGTACTTTCTGCAATACAGGCCTCAGAACAAACAGAGGTTGGGACACAAGGGCTCCCATTTCCCTCAGTGAGAATGATGGTGGTAGTGGTTCTCATAGATGGTTGCACTTGATTGGCCTAAGTTCTTAACCTTAAATGAGGTGTGAGCTCTGGCAGACCTCCCAGCAGGTTTAACAATATTTGAAGAGGAGGGTATAGGTGGTATTCAGACAGTGTAGATAAGTGCTTCTCAAAGTCGGATCACCGCTTGTTCAGGGAAAGCCCCTGGTGCTCAGGGACAGTTTGTTTACCTGCTGCATCTGCAGGTTCATGCCTCATCCCGCGCCGCTTCCTGCAGACCCCAACAGCCTGGGACGGCAAACTGCAGCCAGTGGAAGCCACGATCAGCCGAACCTACAGATGCGGCAGGTAAACAAACTGGCCCGGACCGCCAGGGGCTTTCCCTACACCAATAGCGGCCCGACTTTGAGAAGCACTGGTGTAGATAAATCCAGAACCCTCCTCAACCCTTTATCATAGTCAGAACTTCTTACCTCAGTCAGCTATGGGACATGTTGTGTAGTAATATTGCATCCTAGGATGCATTTCAAGTACGCAACATATTTGTGTCATCATTCCAGCCTCCTGGTGATAAAGATCTTATATTTATACACTGCCTTCCATTCACACAGAACCAAAAGAACTTTACAAGCTTTACTTAGTATACACTCTTTATACATACATCATATTTAGGTATAATAAAGCTCACGAGTGAATACAGTAATTACTTCAATAAAACACTGCAGGTGATTAGCAGTGCACAGCCAAACCACACAATAATTTAAGACAGGAAGTGACTACCTTATCCAATTGAAAATGCAGGAAAAAGTTAGGAAGGCATTGTGGCATACTAAGTCTGAATTTAGCTAATAGAGTGGGATTAATGCCCCTAGATCCTTTTAATGACCACAGGTGATCAGGAATTCTGTTTTACATCGCATTCCGAAAACAGAATCATGAGCTGCAGCACCACCACATTGGCAGATTAGCTCAATACTGCCTCAGAGGGAAAAATGCCAAGTACTGGATCAACAATACTATCTACACTTTCCATAGAGATCCCCCATCCAAATACTCACCTGCCCTGACCCTGCTTAACTCATGAGATCTTTTTATGAGATCATTGTCTGAGGAGATATGGCTGCAGGCAATTCTGTAAAATTACATAGTCCCTCAGCTAGTTTTCATCACTGGGACTGAATACAGACTCTCTCCTAAATGACACATTTCTCCAACTTGCTTAAAAATTGGTTGAGCCTGCACACACAACTGCACTTTCCTAAAGAGCCAGTTTATGGGAGCTTTGCAAGAGGTTCTTTAACAAAAAAAATATATTGCTGAAAATGGTTCTCTCTTTGTATCATAATGTTCAGAGTTCAGTTAAAAATCATAAAAGCTTCCTATAAGGGAGGATATTTGTACAATATTTTTCTTTACAAAATTACTATAGTTTGCTATAGTAAATCAGTTGACCATTATACTGTGCCACTTTATAAGGATTTTCCCTTAGAACAGAGTACTCCATGGTGTAGAACAGTTCACACTTAAAACAATAGAAAGCATACACACTGTTCTAAAGATTCTCTTTTTTTTTCCTTTTTTGAAGTATTTAACCAAAACACAGATTGTAGGATTTAAATGTTTTCAAAATGGCACATTACAAGTGGTTTACAACCTTACAATATATGTTACACACACATGGTGACATTTAAGATACACATACTTTTCTGAAAATGCTGTTTTATTTTATAACCATAATGAAAAGAAAATGTTCTAATGGACAGGTTATTTTAAAGAGAAAATAAACACACGTATGCTACAAGATTTACTGTTAATTAATTAACCCTAACCTAATGTAAACAAAAGCCAGTAATAACAGCTTTTATGAAGTTTTAATTTTTGTATTGACCTAGTAACAAATTTAAACCTTGACAGTTTAGGAGATCAAATTAAATGAATATAAACATTTTGCTTAATAACATCAGCAGTCAACAGGGAACATCTGTGTTTTACTTCAAAAATGATCAGAGAATATTCTTTTGTTTACACAACAGATAATCATGAGGTTTATATTTCTGTGTTCAATTTAAGCGAGGGGGGGGGAATTATAGTACCTCCAGGGCCCAAGGAAGCAATATGTTATAAATGCAGGATTTCTCCATTTTTTTGTTTTGTAACCATGGTAAAACAATAGAAATGAACTTTCCCTGAACCTTTCTCCTTTAATGGCCTGGGTCCATGTTGACCTAGCAGTGCAAGCTGGAACCTGATACCATCAAACTGACTGCTGCTAAAGCAATCAGATTCAACACAAACTATACACACTCCATTATAATACTAATTTCAGCATCCCACAGAGCCAGTGAAAATCAAGCTATTAAAGTATTATTTTCTATTGTTTAAAAGTGAGATTAATTCAATAGCCTAAATGCACCCAAACACTGAACTAAATGGCAGACTATACAACTATATTGTTATTCGTTTATAATACTGCACCAAATGTAATTGCAGATAAGGTCCTTTCCCCTCTCCCATCCTGCTCTTCCCCCAAAAAACACACACAACGCTACTGGATGAATTATTAGTAAACAGATGATTTAAGTCATTATAAGTTAGTAGAATCTTGCATTTGAATGAGGCACGTAATTAAATTATCAAGACTTAAATGCTTGAAAGAAGAAGAGTATGATAAAAGTGTTTAAAAGGCAGAATAAGAGAAGAAACTTTTTCATGTTCCTCTACAGGCAATTAAGGTATGAAAGCATAATTGATTAAATCCACTAATTGAGATATTTGTTATTTCTGCAATCATACATGATAAATAATGTATTACATAGATCACAGCAGCACCATTTCCTGCCACTGTTGTTTAAGATTCTCTGTGTTTCAGATTTAAATACTTATTTTCAGGAGTTTCCTTCCAGGCTCAGATGTCTCAATCAAAAAGCATGTGAAATATATTGTTTAAAGTATATCGTGGACAATTTTTAAATAATACCAATTTTATGAAAATATTTTTATTTGCAGGAGCCAAAGCACCAATATGTGTTTTTTTTTAAGTGTATTACAGTTTTGGAGATAGAAACAGATTATTATTACTAATATTTATTACTTCAATTGCAGTAGCACCTAGGAACCCAAGTGACAGACCAAGACCCTATTATGTTACAAACAGAACAAAAACTTTTCCTGCCCTAAAAAAAGTCTAAAGTTTTTGTGTGCCTTTAATCTCCACATGCATATTTTGTTATAACTATTTTACTATGTGCAGAGACGGTCATTTATTTTCACAAAATATATCACAAGGAAACCTCAATTTGGTATGCGTGAATGTTAAATATCACATATATGTAGCTATAGTATGCAGAGTTGGCAGTAACATCTCATTTATCTAACCTGTCTAGTTGTCTGTCTGTCCTTAGACTGAGATCCTTGGAACACATATTGTTCCTTCCAGTATGTTTAGAAAGCATGGTATTTGACTGCTAAAGGTGCGCAATGACTGTTGGGGAGGTAAGATGATGTCTCCCTTTATTTCTCAACCCAGCTTCCCTGCCACATTCCACATTCATGTCCTCCCTTCAAGTAGAGTCTACCACTTCTTCTTAAGCAACCAACCTTTTGAACAGCCTGTGCATCGTATCTAAAGTATCTCTTCATTTCTGTCATGATCCATCTCCAACACACTTGTACTCTTAGCCACCATCTCTCTCTGCTAACCATTTTGTAGAATGTTCTATGCTACCATACAGTAAAATATGGGACATCTCACAATGCAGCCCATATGTGGCAGTTGACCCAGTTCCACAAGGTGGAAACAGCAAGAAAGCAGAGGAGGGAGGGACTGAGGGAGGCAGAGGGAAAAGGGGAGAGAGAGAGAGAGAGAGAGAGAGTAATAGCTTGCTGCAGCTGGGGTTGCACAAAACTGACTAGAATCTGTTCCATTTCACTTCTACTGCCTAAATTAAGAACAGAAGTTAAACCGACAAGAGTCCTTAGGCAAATGTTACTGCTTTGGAAGAATGGGCCTGGTCCAATGCTCCTTTGCAAAGGAAAGACTCCTATTGACTTCAGAAGCAGCTGCAAAATCTCAACAGATTTCTCTGCCACTTCCTGGAAAGTCTGTGAATTACAGATGTACTGAACAGCTTGATGGAGGTGTTTGATCAGGAAAACAAAAAGAAAGCAGGGGCAAAGAAAGAGGCTTCAGTGTTTGAGAGGTGGAGGGAGAAAAAGAAACAGAGATCCCTCCTGCAGATGAGGCGAGAAGATACCAAACAGGGGAGAGTGTGATAAGGAGGCTAGAGAAGAGAAAATTACTCTTTGTTGCAAAAACTCCTGATCCTTCCCAACTGACAAGCGCTGTGGGATTGTGGAAGTCCAAATATATTAGACACCTACAAGCCAAGGATGTTATGGAAGTCAGGCCACCCTATACTGCAGTCAGAGTCTGGAATACTGCCTTGTAGAATTCTAGTATCACATTCCCCTTCCCAGAAGTGAAGGAGTTGGTCACTCAGTTTCCCGTTCATGCTCGACCCATGCTAGTAGTCATGGGAGCTGGTGGAAGACTCCACCTTCCTCTTCTGGCTGGAAATTGGAATTGAACACTTTGATGAACCTAAACATTATACGGCTCTCAATTCAGAGACCATGTTACTTGCTTGTATGTACTGACAAATCTAGAACAAATCATGCATCCAATTTAACTTTTCATTTCCTTATAAATGTTTATATTTAAAAAAAAACTATCTGATTTTATTTTAGTAAGCTTTTCATTAGCTTTAGTAAATCAAACAGCCAAGTCATTTCACAACTGCTAATTACACTATTCTTTATAAAATATCTATAGCACTAACATAGTACATTTATAACTGAGCAAATGCTGAAGAATGATAAATGTGAAAATATGGTTTAGGTTTAGTCTAAAAACAGTAACTGGAGCAAACAGTTTATAGAGCTAAACAAAATGAATTATCTTAAATATACCAAAACATAATATACAATCAAATCCACTTTAAAAGAGTAAGTTGTTTCTTCGGAAGAAATAACATTTGTATGACTATAGCTATAAATGGGTCAATAGAAAAATCAAGAAAACATTAACTGAAACAATGAGAAATTTAACTCAGCAGAATATTTTTAGTTTTTAAAAATCTACCTAACTATAATGTCAAATAATCAAATATTAAGTCGTCACTGCCCTTTTAAATCCTTTCAAGTAGAATTCCCTAATTGTTCCCTCACTTTATCTCACTGTACCAGTAAGTAAATAAATTAACAAAATAGCTTTTATCGCACAGAATAACCTTTTAACTGAAGGATTATCTCTGGTTTATTTTTCATTTCTTTCACTGCAGATAGCAGTTCATGCCTCATTGATTAGTTTGCTGAGGTGGTGACCAGAAATGAAAACAAGGTTTCTCAGATATTGCCAGGACTTGTAAATATAAAAAAAAAAAATTGCATCAAAGCTAATACATGATATGCTTCCAGAATTCAGTTTCTAAGATACTGAGAGTCAGTGGTCAGAAGAGGTTCATTTATTCCAGTCAGTCTTTTCCAGGATGCAATTCCAATAAACCATTCCAAAGTGTCATCTGTTTGATTTGCTTCTTATTTACACTTACACCATTATGTTTTTCCATTATCATTAACTGGTTTTTTTAAATGAGGATATAAAGTATATTATATAGGTGCTTATTAGTACTGTTTCAGTCAAGGATTTTATAAATATATCCACAACAAATTGATTTCTTTAATTTTAATTCCACTCTGAAAATTCTATCCAGGCTAAAATGTTGCTGTAAAAAGTCTCCAAGATAGATACATTTGCTACTTGAGTTTTTAGAAGTGATTTTTTTTGCACTTGTGAAAGGTGCCAGACCAACAGCTTTGTACACTGAAAACTCTATCCCGCCAAGTTTCCCACCTTGCTCAGGCAATGTCTCTCATTTCTTAGCTAGAGGGATCATGTTGTCAAAGGGGAATGGTAATGCAGTCTCCATGCTAACTCAAACTTAAGCCTCTCCGTTGAGTTCACATGTATTGCCAACTGTGATAATGGACACCGGTCCATCAAGAACTGAATTTAGACTATTGAGTTCACACTGGACACCGAACAGCTGTCATATGGTATCAACTTTCACTCATTACCAATCAGAACCCAGTTCAAAATGGTGACTTGTTTGTTTGTTCTTGTTTGCTTTAAAACACAATTTCATTTAAATTGTTGTGTCATTTCTAATTTAAATACAAAGGTAAATTAAAAATGGAAATTTGATCGGGTTCAGACACTACTGCTACTGCTGAGAAGAGTGCATAGACTGAAAGGTTACAAGAGTTTTGTATAGCTAGTGGCCTGACCCTCCTCCCATTGAAGCCAAATTAAATATTATTATGGTTTTCAACAGACATGGGAATTGCCCTTTTCGCAGATTAAACATTTCTTAAATATTCAAGCTTCCATTGACATGACAATTATTATAGTCTGTCATATCAATGATCCGTAGTTGTAGGTGTGCCTCATACACCTTCATTGAGTTTTTTTCCTCTTTCAATTAAAACAAGATGACAGGAAAAATTAACACACAGGCGGCTTCATTGATATACTGTCAAAGGTTTGTCTTAAACCCACAAAACACAAGACAATGCAGAGTTAATGTTTCTATTCCATTGTTAACTCACATTGTGCCCACATATGTTTAAAAAAAATTCTGCAAGTGCAAAAAATACATGAAGCTCTGCAGCACATGAGCCTACAGTCTAACTCAGACAAATGCTATACACAGAACAACATATCAGGAGCAAGAATGTGTCAGTACAGTAAGTAACATAATTTATTCATCTTCAATCCTGGCACAACATGACAAGTTAAGAATAGCAGTGAAGCATTTGTTTTGAATAACTCTGATTAAGTAGATTTGGGTCAGACCTCTAGCATTTGTTTTCTTTTATCATTAATTAAGTTAAACCTGATAACTTATTTTAATTACACAGCATAGACCATGATTCATATTTAGAATCCTCCTTGAAAACATTACAGCCCTGATGGAACTTAAGCATGTGCTTAAATCCTTCTGTCTTCAGGATGCTTAGGTACGTCCTTAACATTAAGCATGTGCTTAAGTCCCATTAACTTCAAAATAATTGGTCCACGCACCACCAGTGGTCTGTGGAGTCACTTTCACTGCATGGAAAATGGTGAGTTGGGAGAAATGGTCCAAGAGAGGAACTCTCTCACAAAGCTCAAGTGTTCCATGGAATGAAAAACTTGGCGAACCGATGCCTTAGAAAGTCCCATTTGCTCAAATCAGGCTATTGGTTTTTCATTTCCAGGAAATTCTTGTCAGTCAAAAAAGGTTTTTACACTTCCATTCATTTGGAAAAAAGCAAAAAGTCAGTTTGGCCAGTTGGCAATATGCCTTTAAAGTGATTGCTTAGAACCATTTAACCAATGTCTCTTCTGCTCAGTTTAAATTTACATCTGGAAAACCAAAGTTCCCATTGCACTTCTTATAGTAAAGACTAGGGATAACTCCAATGTCCCGAGCAACAAACATTATGTGCCATCCACTCTCTCCAATACTAACATTAATGAGAAAAGTAAACAGATTCCAATCTCTCATGCTATTTGTCTGGTATTGCAGAGCAAGCAATTAGTATGATATTCACATGCACAGTAATTGCAAGTCTTTGTTCTAAAGAATTTTTAGGTAGTCCATAGTGCTATATTAAAAGTAATTTTTATTTTTAGATTTGTATATTTACTAAAGAAGAAACAAAGGTGGCAAAGGAACATGGATGGAAGGGTATTCAAAAGTAATGAATCATCTATCTTTAAGGTTCTTCTACTGTCCCTTCCACCATGGTACCTGACCACCTAAGATAGTAACTTAACATATGAAGCAATATTTATTTAAATAAGATTATTTAAATATTTCTGTATACATTAAGTATCAAAGGAATCCACCTAAACCACGTTTTGATTATTCAAGCATATAATTATTATTTCCTATTTGTATTAACAAGGCACAGAAGCCCTAGTCATGGACAAAGACCCTACAGTGATAGACACTGTACAAGCACAGAACAAAAAGTCAGTTCCTGCCCTAACGAGCTTACAATTTAAGTGTAAGACAAGAGACAGATGGATACAGATAGATCAAAAGGGGCAGTACAAGGATTGTCTGGCTATACCGAAAGAAGGACAGGAGACATTCAATACGGATTTAATCAGGCCTCTACTTTATTATTGGATGTCTGGGACTACCCAGCAGATAAAAATGTACAGTGCAGGTAACCCCATATTTATTCCGTAATTATCCAAAGGATTTTACCAGCTCCCCCTCTTTTTTCATCCAAGTCCCACCAGCAAATTTATTGCTGGAACCTTACCATACACAGGGGCTTCCACCAGCTCCCCCTCTTTTGCCATCCTGGTCCCTCCAGCAAATCCATTGCCAGAATCTTACCATTCACCCCCTCATGGGAGGGTTAAGGTGGGCTATAGGAATGGGGGGTTAGTTTCCTGTCGTACCAGTCATAGGAATCCCCAACCACCTTCTGTTCATTCCTCTTTTTAAGTTCTTTTCAAAGCTATTTATCCTGTCACTGTATACCTTTCCTATGGAGTACCTGCACTGGACATCCACCCTACACTTAAATAATGAGTTGCGACATATGGCCTATTGCCCGTAATGCTATGCATGAACAGAGCCCTTCCAGAACTTGCTGTGGGGAGGGTGAACAAACCCCAGCTGCACCCAAACTAATATGGTGGTAAGGGAAAAATTCCTTCCCGGCTCCCCTAAAAAGGGACAGCTAACATAAGCCCACAGCATATCTTGGCCAAACCTGGTATTTTACCACACAAAGGGGAGGGAGGGTGGGTTCAGATTCAGACTGCTCCATGTAAAAGGGAGGCTTCAGTCCCAGGACTGCCCCTTTTAAATCCTGCATTCCTAGGGGATGCGTCAGTGACCATGCTGACCCTTTTGCAGCGGTTTTCATCTCTTCTCCTTCCCCCACCCCCACCATAAAGAACTGTTCTCTTCATTCAGCCAGCCAAACACCCCCACACTTATAGGCGTAGGGCGGTCAAACAGTGAGGCAATACTGAATTAATGATGCCTACTTGTTTAAGTTTACAACCACATTGACAGTATGAATAAGATTGGATAAGAAACCATAGGCACCTGCTTAAATCCTTTCAGCTTGGGTCAGTCTTTTTCCCCCATTAATTGGGCAAGTTTTTTAAGTTGAATACATGCACTGGCTTTCTCTATTTCTGATGCAAACCAAATCAACACATATCAAGATATTAAAATACATGATGTTTATTCCATAGAGCCAACAACATGCTGATATAAGGTGTCGTTGCATCACCAAGTCAATATGACTTCTAGATTCTCCAGTATTGTAGAGGACTACAGATTTCCATTTATGATCTTATTAATGTATCTAATTACTACGCTGATAATACACTGAATCAGAATATGCTCACAAGAAATGTATAAGTGGAGAAAAGCTTTCATTTCTATCTTATTTAGAAAAGTAATAATTTTCACACCATCATCTTCTCTAAAATTTAATATCAGAGGGAATGTTGATGGGGACATGCCTGTAAAAACAATCTCTATAAACCCCATGAATTGATAAAGGAGAAAAGAAATGCTTTTAATATTGTTTTTTTTAGTTGATACTTGAACCTGCCTCTCAATCCATTAAAATATTAATAAAAGTATATTTAAATGAACTGAAAAACATATTAATTTTGCTTACCTAAGCACAGTACATTGTTTAAGTTTTTCATGTTATAAACTAGATACTGTCTCTATTTTAATGAAATATGAACCCTTTCCCTGTTAAGTTGTCCTTGATCTAAAGATTATGCTTCTGCTAGAGGTACATTATACAAATGTCTATATTCAGTCATCTTTTGTCAATGCTTTACTAACCATTTAAAAGATCAAGATCAACATAAAGGTAATAAAATGATACATAATAGCAGACTGTTATGTTCTCTGTACTTTACTTATCAGTTCTAACTAAGGTGTCTTTATCAAAAGGTTCATTTTCATGCAGTAGTGAGTTTATATCAATCAGTTATCCCTTACACCTGTCAGAACGTTCCTACACCCAGATAAATGTGACTGTTATCAAATACTGGTAGAGGGATAATGTAAAACTGCTTCAAGAAAACTATTCTTTATTACTGTTCCACAGCTGCTTCCTGTTATAAATATCCTACATTGTAACAAACAATACTAATGAGATTATGTAAATAAAGAAACTAAAGAGAAAAAGTCAATGAAGATACCTAGACCTTCAATGCCAGCTAAAAAAAAAACAAAAAACCCTCTCATTCCTCTGCCAGCACTTTGTAACACACAGAGAAGTTGCAAGGCATCAAATGCATTCCTCAAATATTTTCAGAACAATAAAGAAAATTCATAACATAAATGTTCAGTTACGATGGCCAAATCGACTCAGTGAATCTGACTGAGCTTTATCATACCAACAATTTTAAAGGAGAGCTCCCACAAAACAAGGGGGAGCTCTGCATAAAAACAATCTGTGGCATGATATGACCCGCTATGGTTGCTTAGTGCCACAATATTTTCTTAATGTTTCTCTCAATCACAGAAATGTACACTTATTCTAGATAATATTAAATAGAGTTCCACTGAAGTGAACATCCAGGAGATTAATACTGATGGAGCTAAATTAAAGAAGAGTTGAGATCCAACAACACAGTTATAATTATCACTAAGAAGATAAAATACTAACATATCTTTAGCCCACTGAGGCCTATGGACTATAGGGCCAAAACATTTAATGGTTTTTTGTTCATTCTGTTAACAGATGTGGCTCTTTCTCACCTCCCACCCCCGCTGCCAAAAAAAATTCTGTAATTATATTGTCTTTTCATAAATTGAGAATGTTTATTAAGAAGATATAAAATATGCCTAATCACATTCCATCTTGTGGATCCATAATAGTGAGTGAGCTTTCCTATTACCACATATTCTTTCTATTGTATATAAAGAAAGAATGCACAAAACTCACATCAAATTCATAATGAATCCATGAATACAGTAGTAGGTTGAAAGAAGCTATTGACTCAATACCATTTCTATAGGATTCTAGAAAAAAATACATTAGGTAAGCACTACTGTGTTTTAGTTTTGTGTTCATTTCAAATACCCTGGATATAGATATATTTAACTTTCTTTGCTCAATTATTGTCTCATATGCTTTGAAACTATGACTACCCAAAAGATTGAAATAATGTTACACGCCACTGCAGTTTGTTCTGTAGGAATCTGTGCGGTGTTTAACATTCTGTTTTGTATCATTTTATAATACTATTACTCAGTGATCATAGTACGTATCCCTACACCGCCTAATGCAACGGCATTCCGGGAAGCACCATTTTTCATCTTTCCCCACTGGCAGATGCAAAGCAGCATCAAAAACTTGGTGCTCCCTCAGGACTTCAGTCCAATCTACACTGAAATTACAAATCTTCCATTCAAAGTGAAGACCAAAATAAAAGGTGTATTTTCCCTTCTAGAGATAGCCACAATACAGAATGGTACCTGTAAAGCAATGAGAGGGTGATGGTTCTCTCTGTAATGGCAATTTTGTGTTCTGATTAAAAAAAAATTAAAAATATTCAACTTTTTTTCTCTCATAAAAGGCCATTGAACTAATAGAGAATCCAAGATGTATTGAGAATAACAGTTATTTTAATTTGTCAATAGTAAAACAAGCAGGGCCTTTTTAACAAGAGCATTTTGTTTGAAAGAGGCCAAGACGTCCTTCATCTTCAGATATAATTGGCACATCCCAGAGATATTCAATATCTCTAACCCATACCAGCCCTAGTTGGCACCAGCCAACTCTTGTATATGGTAGGCAAATTAAGCGCTGTATAAACACCAAAATACATCTGTTATTACTACATTCTGATAAAAGTCATAAACTCAGCAAACACCTAAACCATTCTCACCTCATAGTGTGTTTATGCTCCTTCCTTCCCAGCTTTGCACATTACAGACTTGCACATCCACAGTCTACTCAACTCCCTCTCTACAATGTACAACTAGTGACTATGGAAGAGGTTTTGAGTCTCAGATTTCCATCAGTGCAGGATAAAACCATTAGCAACATGACAGATTTTCGGATGCAGCGGAGAATTCTGAGATGTCAATCAACTTACAAAAAAATATTGGTCTTGAATCTCTTGTCACCACAGATTCTTCTTTATTTACAATGGTTAAAATGAGAAAAGAATCAGGCCCCCTAAATGAAGTTTTAATTAGGTGTTGGGTTGGATTCTACTAATTGTGTTTACATTTTGCACAGACTTCTTCAGTGTTTCAGGGAGTCATTTACGGGACTGACACAGGGTCCAAAAATCCTGCTCTTATTGATATGAGTAGCTACATGGACTTGACAGCCATTATTCACATAAGTATAAAAATCTAGAGCTACAGTGGAAGATCTGATGTTTGCTAAGCTTCTGGATAGTTAAAACTATCTCTATGAGAGAACCAGTGTTCATGTCATTTTTTGTCACATAACTGGGAGAAAAAAAGAAAGGAAAAAAGCCCCCTCAAACCAAAAATCAACTGAATATGGCAAGGATATGACCTTAGTTAGCTTAGTTACTCTTGGTAACTTAAAAAAATAAACCATTTCTGTGGTACCACTACTTCTTAGCTTCAACAGAGTTAAGCTTCAAAAGGACAAATTATGACTCAGTTCAGTAAGGTATTTACACAGATGCATAACTTAAATTGTAAGCTCTTTGGAGGTAGGGATAGTTTTTTGTTTTGTGTTTGTACGGCCTAGCCCAGTACAGTCCTGGTCCATGATTTGGGTTCTTTGACATGCCAAGGGTACAAATAATACAATACAAATAAATACATACATAAATACTTTAAACAGGAGTTTATTTACCTTAGGAAATCAGGGCCTATAAGCAGTATCACCACTCTCAATTTTATTATAAATCTCAAAATAGATGGTGATTTTTCTTGAAGCCCAAATCCCTGAAATCCTGTGATTGTGTGAAAAAATTTTTTTTTACATTTCTAGCCCTCAAAATCATAGGTACTGGAGCTAGGAATGCTGGGGGTGCTGCCGCACTACCTGGCTTGAAGTGGATTCCATTATACACAGAGTTTACAGTTTTGTTCAATGGTTCTCCTCACTACCACTATATAAATTGTTCCAAGATCCCTGCTCAAAGTTGCAGAGAAAAACCTGATAATATGAAGAGTGAAACCACTTAGAAACAACAAAAAAAAAAGTAGACTCAATTTAAAAAAGGGGAGGATTGCTTTTTTTAAATCAATCAATCAATCATATGATTTCTGGGGCCTTACTTACAATTTTTGAACAGTTGGTGTTGGCAATACTGAAAATGAACAGTGAGACAGGAATATGGTTGGAATCTAGGACCTCTTTTCACTTTTTACCAAATATTGGTTCTCTGAAGAAATTACAGACCTTAGAATTTTTTTCTCAACCCATTTCTCCTATAGATTATACTATGTGTAAATCTCAGCAACCACTAACATCACTCTCTGACTAGGACTCCCAGATACATCCTGAGAGAAAATAATTCCTCAGAATATTCTTCTACTGTAAATCTGAGATGATGGAGGAATATCAGAAACAAAACTGTAGATGGAATACATCAGTTTCCTGGAGTTCACTGAACCAAGAGTCTCAGAATTGTTAAAAGTTATAATGACTACTTTTGCAGAAACTTAACGATTGCAGAATTCACATTATACATACAGTTGCTAACAGAAGTTCATGAGTCCAGATATAAAACAAATAACAAAGGCAACATTATTGGGGTGGAAAATATGAGCCACTGAACTCTCCTTCTTCCCCCATATAAATACTACAAGCTCAATCCTGCAAACACAACTATAGCTTTACTCACACACAGGAGCAGCGCCAGGGTTTTTGGCGCCCTAGGCAGGGGTCCTTCCGCGCTCCCGGTCGGCGGCAATTCGGAGGCGGGGGGCGTACTTTCCACGCTCCCGGTCTTCGGGGCACTTCAGCAGCGGGTCCCGGAGTGAGTGAAGGACCCACCGCAGCATTGCCGCCGAAGACTTGGAGCGCAGAAGGACCCCCGTCGCCGAATTGCCGCCGAGGGCTGAAAAATGCCGCCCTCCCAAATCCTGGTGCCCTAGGCGACTGCCTAGGTCGCCTAAATGGAAATGCCGGCCCTGCTCACACATTGAGCTAGTAAAGTTATTCCTGTTTGCAGTATTGGACCCAAGACTGAAAAGCCCTATAAAGGAAGTTAAATTTTATTAAACTATTAAAATCAAGGATCTGAGTTAAACCCAAAAAAGCATGAAATGTTATGTTATGGTTAAAACTCACAGGAAACAAACCACATTGTATAGCCACAGTGCATGGTATTACATACTGTTACATTCTAATTGCCACTCAATGCATGCATGTAACTCCCACAGATATTATGAAACGTGGTTCAGCAGCACAGACTTAAATGGGATTATTTGTGCAATAGGAGTGGCTGATGTTGGCCCACTGTTACTAATTAAAGCATACATCAGTAGCATATTATAGCCATTTATACATGCCATGCTAGATTCTTCCCCTTAATTGGAGTTATGCATGTGGGATAAAGGGACAGTATGACCCAAAATATTTCATTAAAATACATGTCACTGCAAAGACTTTATCCTACACCAATGGTCCTTCAAATTTTACAAGGGGTTTTGTATATTTTGTAAGAGTCTTCTGTAGTAGACCATCAGTGCTGATAGTTGTTCAGATGAATCTAATATCACACACTTAAAATACAACTGCTATATTATTCCACTTCATCATGGTTTTGTAAATACTATAAAAGCACCTCATATGTCAGTTATGACAAGATTACAGGTGATTTATGACACGTTCCCATAGCCTGTATCACCTACAACAACTTTTTAAAATCCTCTATGCTGCAACTAATGCATTACCTATATGAACAAAATTCTGTGCTTGCACTTGGCTAAACATTATCAAAAGATAAATCAAGTTTGCATTGTTTACTTCTTCAGAGATGAACAAACTGAGGTCTGGAACAACGTTAACCAATCTGATCACATATTCAGAATGTGTCTAACAATACGTATAATTATTTCACAGTTCAATGAGCATTATTACTTATTGTCCCTCAGATTAAAAACTGATTGCATACAGAAATCTCCAAGTTCGCTTCAACTGAAGTTAATCTTTGCTTGTTGTAAAATTATTTGTATCTGTACAAAGTTGCAACTACTGAGATGAGTTTCACGATCATTTCCAGCTCCAAATCATTCTTAAATACTTTCATTCCACTTTTCCATCTCTGTTTCAATGAAAACACGTACATTCCAACATTTCAAAACCGAACAACAAAGTTATGCAAGATAGTGTAGTTGTATCAGAAAGTGAAAATGACCAAAAATTTCTCATGTATACTGCAGTTTATTGAGAAAGTGAAATGAAAATAGTACAATAAAGGGGAAATCCAGCTTCTAACTGAACAGGGGTCTGACCATGCTCTCTCGCTGACATAGCGCTGTCCACATCAGGGCTTAGGTTGATGAACTTATGTCACTCAAGGCGTGGCTTATTCAGACCCATGAGTGACATAAGTTATACCAACATAAGTGGTAATGTAGACATGGCCTACCAGCGAGAGGACTGCCTCCAGGCAAACTGTTTCAGGTAAACTGTTACCATTCAACCCTGTGCCACTGCCATTTAGAAAGCTCAACACTGATTTTAAAAAGATCACTTAAGTTGCAAACAGAAAAGCAATTTATGATTTAGTCCAAATAGGTCATCAAACATTTGACATTACTGAATTAAACAAGTACTGCTGTAAAGAGCTTTGTTGATAGAGAATTAACTATTCTTCTCATCTAAACCAGTTTATCAGCTTAATAATTGCTACACAGCGGGTCAATTCTGGAGTCCCTTCCCAAGGCCTCTCAGGAGCTGGAGGGGACTCACACAAGGCTACTTTTGACAGGGCCAACATTGGGCTTTGTAAAGGAGAAACTCAGATTTCAAATTTTTAAAAAAGTCTCCAGCCCTTTTTCTTGAGAAGATAGTCCTAAAAATGTAACCAAGTGAATGCAAGCCAGCTGCAAAGATTAAAAAAGGATGCAGCTGGGTTCCACTTCAATTGCTGGAGGCTGGGGAGGTGGGAACTAGTGGTACACTCCTCCTGATATACATCAAAGTTCCTATGTAAAATAAGTCACTTAACCCGAAGATTTATTTCACGCACCTTAGTCCAGCCCTGTGCATTGTGGTGTGCTAACTGTTGACAAAGGTTAGTTAAATTTGGAGGATATGCAGGGGAAAAAAATCTTTTGCAACTCAACCAAAATGCTAAGGTTAGCTCTGCTTGTTTAAATGTTCAGCTTTCTATGAATGCACCCATGACTAGAGTATCTGCATACTCCTTTTATATTCCTCACAAATGCCTCCAGGCGGTACATGAGGGATGTGCAGATAGACCTTGCAAGCCAACACCATTTCCTGCCTACTGGTCCAGTAACGCTTGAAGAGAAGAGACGGGATCATGCTGATGAAGATGATATATTGAGTGAATGTCCACTGCAGCCTGCTTCTCTCAGTGTCACCTGCCACACACTAGCCTGGAGTCCGAAGAACTGGTATTGGGAGGAAGCCTGGAGCCTTAGTCCTCCACCCTACTACTCAGGGGAAACTCATTCCTTTATAGCACATGTCCCCAGACACCAGATAAAGAAGTGTCAAAAAGTCAAGGGAGATCTGCTCATCCCAAGAACTAGCCGGGACTCATTCTTCAACTGATCACTCAACTTTCCACCAAAGGGGACCACTCCCCCATCTAATCAACCAATGCACTGTGAGAGACTACAAGATGACTTCACTGCTCCCAGAATCTGCAAGCCAACATATGTTCCACTACTGCAACTGGTGTGTGGAACAGTGGCCTAAGAGAGGAGCCATTAACGGGAGCATCAATGAGGCACTGAGGAGAAAGAATCAAGGTGGTTAATAACAGGAAGCTGGGTTATAGAAGAACTGACTTATTTGGAAAGGAGGGTATGGAACTGATTAATTGTTTTGGGCAAAGAAGAAAAAAGTGTTAAACTGATGGATTGTTAGTTTTAGAGGTGGTGGAAAATATTATTACCAGGAAATATCATAGTTATCCAATAACTGAGGTGCACATTTTTTGAGGGAGCCCCTTGCTAAAATGTTGGCAGTCCACAGGGACTGCCCAAGGCCTAGTCCTGCATAATAAAATGTGAGCACCAGTACTTACACAGGCAAAAAGTCAATGGGAGGTTTATCTGAACAGACTGTAAGATTTGATCCACAGTGGACGTTAAAGCTCCCCAGTTTAGTAGCAGAAGTGAAATGAGAATAATGGCCTGATCTGACATTTCGTGCATATACTTACTGCCTGATCTTC
This sequence comes from Gopherus evgoodei, assembly GCF_007399415.2. Lineage (NCBI taxonomy): Eukaryota > Metazoa > Chordata > Testudines > Testudinidae > Gopherus > Gopherus evgoodei. Next base: position 75,274,891 of record NC_044322.1, read on the forward strand.
TTCAAACATATATCAGCGTTAATCAGGATTCTTTTCTCTCTTATCAAGGAATCAACAGAAGCCACTGGCATTACACTAGTGCAAAACAGGGGCAAGTAAAAGAATTGAGCCCTTCATCCCTAAGGGAATATCTACCAGGGGTCAGCAACCTTTCAAAAGTGGTGTGCCGAGTCTTCATTTACTCACTCCAATTTAAGATTTTGCATGCCAGTAATACATTTTAACATTTTTAGAAGGTCTCTTTCTATAAGTCTATAATATACAACTAAACTATTGTTGTATGTAAAGTAAATAAGGTTTTAAAACTGTTTAAGAAGCTTCATTTACAATTAAATTAAAATGCAGAGCTCCTCTGGACCGGTGGCCAGGACCCAGGCAGTGTGCGTGCCACTGAAAATCAGCTCGCGTGCCACCTTTGGCACGCGTGCCATAGGTTGCCTATCCCTGATCTACACTGTAGTTAGACACTCAGAGCTGGCCCCTACCAGCTGCCTTTTACCCGAGCCTCACAAGCCCGAGTCAGCTGCATAGGCCAGTCGCTGCTTTTTAATTGCACTGTAGATATACCCTAATACTACTGAATCGCAAATATTGTTGCAAACCACTTTAATCGTGGAATTCTGCTTACTAAATGTTATGTACAAAATTCTCTTATTTATCATTTTATCTCATTATGTATTGTCTAGAGATGCAATTTTCAAAAAGGAGTGGGAAGACCTTATTTTAGTGGAATTAGATTTAGCATTTAAAACATTTATATAGCCAATCAAACTTTAATGAACTCTTCTCAGCTCCTGTGTATTTTTGGAAAAGTTTTAATAATTTTTAAATAATAATTAAAAATAGCATATAATATCAGAAATTAGCAGTAATTAAAGGTAATCAAATTTGGGAAAATGTATAGGAAGCACAAAAAGATCTGTAGATATTTTGTTAAATGCTTATTATCAATTAAGTACCATTTGCTCAGAAAACAGAACAATGCTTATCATTAAAACATAAGAACATTTTTACTAAGTTCTTTGCCTGATTTTTCGCTTTCACAAAATGCAGTGCATGTGAAACAAGTCTTCAAAAAAACAAGGCCTAAAAAAACCTACTACTCAGGGTGCCTTTGAGGATATTTAATTAAAATCTAATCCTGCATTCATTAAGGCTCACATAAATTAAGCTGTCATTCATAAGATTTATGGATTCTCATTTGCATATTGCATACAATTCATCAATTACTCAAGTATGAAAGGAGCACATTTCCCTTGGAGCTGCCTGCTACCCTGCCAACATTTGAAATGAGGGAAAGAGCAAGACTGTCAGGCATTCACACAAACTTTCTTCCAAATGTCTGCTCCTTGATTAATCTAATTTTCTAGCTATTCCTTATTCCCAACAACAGCCCTTCTGCAAATTTCTATTTTTTCTCCTGTCTTCATCACAAAATCTTGTCTTAATACTATTTCATGTCTGAGTGATTATTATTTGTTTGCTAATGATATGGCATGCTTGTTTTCTTTATATAAAATGTGTAATGGTTGCATAGGATCTGAAATAAAACAATTAGTATTTTCAGTTTTGGTTATGTTTTAACACCACTAATTCGATTAGGAAATCTTTATAACAAACTCCTCAGAAATGGGGACAAATATCAATTTATAAATCTATCATTTAAAACAGCCACCACTCTTAACATTTAGAATATTTCTTTTACACTGTAATGATAATATGCACAAAATTAAACCAACTGTTAAAATGTAACATTAACATATAACTGAGAAAAGACAACAAATGTTTAATGTAAAAAAATCAGCTTATCTAAAGTCAGAGCTGTCTGTACCTGACTGCGCTTTTGAAAGTTCTAAGCAAAGTAATAATACAGATTAGTTTGTTTAAGTTGCACATAAAGCATGCTGTGTTAATTCAATTGTCTTCTCTAGGGAGTTGATCTTAATTTCAGTGGCACAACTAGAAAGTAGCAGTCTTTGCAAGACCAGTCTCTGGATACTTTCCAACATGCATATGATCAGGTGCTGAATTTAATGCACAGCACTCCATGTCTAGGAGTTTCTAAATTAAAATATATGAATATATCAACATAGTCTAAAATTACTGTTGAGGTTCTCTCTCAGAATGTATTGGCTCATTTTATATTGTCAATTAACTTGAAAAAATAGTAGCAAGGCAATACAATAACAAACTATTAACTTCCTCCAAGAACCCTTTTGTTGAACAATGAGGAAAACAAATAGTACACTGTAAAACAATTATAATCCAATTCAGAACATTTATGATCTTCTTATAAGATTTAGTAATTCCTGCTAGTGTAAATTGCTCACTAAGTTAGAGTGAGATCTTCCTCTCACTAAAGTTAAAAGGAATTTTGCAATTGATTTCAGTGTGAATTAGGTCAGGCTTTCAAGTTTGAAACATGTATAATGTAAACCAGAGTCTTAGAACAGATGGTAAGAAAATTAGAAATAAATACTTTAAATATTGGTGAACTAACATTTATTTGTTCAAATGTGTTCAGCAGAGAGTCTAGCTTAATAATGATATGCTTCCTCTTGCCATAGAGGGATTGTTGAACATTTGGACTGGATTACTGAAAGACAAACAAATATTTTTCTCTCTTTTTCTCAAAAGCTGTGGTAAAAAGAGAAGAGATTTCATTCTAAACATAATTGCTAACATAATCCCATGTGAATAAATTTAACTAACCCTGGAAAAATAAACAGATGACTAACTTTAATCAGAGAAATGAAGTCATCATTATGCTTGGTTTATAAATTGGATTTCCAAACTACAGGCTAAGACATCAGAATAGTTTTTTTGCAGGGAAGGGAAGTGTTTGTTTTCATCTTAAATTAGCTGCTCAAATAAAAAATTGCTTGAGTCCATCCCTGAATTACTACTGCATTTATTGACTATCTTTCTAACTGCCGCATTCTCTGAGTTTCAAGTTTCTCAGCAGGAGCTGTCTGCTTAACTCTATCCAAGTACTGTGTAATGAGAAAAGAATTTTCCCTGTCTATAATAATATAGCTTATTTTATTTCCTCAACCCAAACCACCTGTTCAATTTTGCTAAATAAAGCTCTATAAAATGACTGGCTACCTCAATATATTTACTTTGAAATGAAAGGCAGTTAGGATGAAGTTACGACTCCTCTATACTTAGCCCAATAAAAGGCATCACCTATGGTACAGCTTCCTGCCTGAGGACAAGTTGGGGTTCACACAATGAAATGCACAACATATCATAGAGGTGCAAATATTGCTTTGTTATTTATGTACACTTCACTCAAAATGGTTTCAAAATTGATTCAGCTCTTACTATGTAAGAGATATAAGAGCAAACTAAAATAAGTGTCTACTTACCTTTTTTTAGTTTCTGACTCCTATATTGCTTAGATACGTACGATGATCTGGACTGATTTTAGCTGAACCTGAAAGAATAACCTTTGGCCAAACCAATGCAGCAGCCACTGTAGATTTACAACTAGTCTACTGTACAAATAAGAATTGTAAAAACTAACTCATTTTTAAAACCACAATTTAGGATAAAAGATTTAACAGATAAACTTGGACGGTTATTAGGGAGTTAATGCCACTTTACAGTGGCATTGTTTCCTTGCTTTACACTATAAACCAGATTTTAAAATCTCCATTCTCCGTCACCTCTCCATCTCCCCTCAAAACACAAACAAACCAAAAAAAAACCTTCTGAAGTTGCACATTGACATTTCAGGTCAGGATAAAAATTCTGTGTGAATTTAGAAAAGATTTTTTTTAATTATGTTGTTTATTTTATTTTAATTTCCCTTTTATTCACTGTTTCAAAATTTTCTTAAGTTTGTTGTGCCCCCCAAATGGTTTGTTCTATAAATATGCTGACCTTGCTGAGGAAAAGCATCTTTTAGAAAAAGAGAGAGAATGTAGGTATACATACTGAGCTTGTGATAGGGTATACATACCCCATATTCAGGTACAGAGCTCACTAGAGGTTTAAAACAGAAATGTAAAATGGTGGCAACAGAAGGCAGGGAGAGGGGTCCCTGAATAATTATAAGACATACTAATATAAAGATGAGGAAGTGCAAATCCTTTTTTCCCACACCATGTGATTAGAAAGCAAGACAGAACTGAGAAAGTGTTGGACAATGGTGCTTGAGAGACTGTTAATCATCAGCTGGGGAATTTGTGTAGCAGTTGATTTATTTTACATAAAAAGCATACACAGTTTTAACAATAAGTGCATTGTGGGGGAAACACAAATAATTTCATCTTGCACCAGCCATGCTGGTGGGGGGGGGGGCAGAGAAAGATGGATACTTCTGTTCATGTTGAACTTAAGGTTTTAGATTTAGAAAATTTAGGCATTCAAAGTGTTTACAGTTTTCAGTGTGGATAAACGCTTCACCTCTCTCTATTCCGATCCACTATTCCCATATCCACCTGGATATAACTCCTGCTAGATCAGGTAGGTCTGCAGGATAAAAGTCCTCTTCTGATAATACTTGCTGAAGCATGGCTTCCATCCTGTGGCTATTATATGCAAGACTGATTAAGAATTGTGGCACTCATTTGAACAACTAGGAAATTCCCAAACAAAAGTTTTTGTTAAAAATAAATTAAAAGTTGTAAGTGTGTTTTAGTGGAGTCCCCGTACACACACATTATTATAGTTTCTTCACAAAAATTCTACACCTTTAAATAATCCAAAATCTTAGAATGGTTGGTATTAAACAGCTGAGGAATTCAGCCTGATTCTTATTGTGATAATTTTTCGTCACTTACTGTCACCACAACCAGTATACAACACCAATCCAACCTTTTTCTCTAAACTGGCAAAAAATGTATGCAAAAGTCAAAGTAAATTATTCACAGATTATAAAATCCCTATTCCCCTTTTCAAGGGATTCAGTTTAGATATATTACAATAACTACATGTACTTAGTCATTATTCACTACATAAACTACGTTAGTAACTATAGTTAAAAACACCAACTTGGAAGGTCTACACACTCTTACACAAACCAACCACCATATAATCAGTATGCTTTATAAAACCAAAGAAGTTACTCATTCAAATTATACTTATTAAAATATTCTTTGACTCTATCTCCATATTTAGCTATGAGAATACTTATAGAACTATGAACAACAATGTAACCTTGAATTAATTTCTTTCAAAGAACCAGTTCTTCAACTGCAGCATAAGTATGATCACTCTAGCTGTGGTATGAGTGGGGAAAAGAAAGCTTTTAGTCAGTTTTGATGCTGCAAGATACTGGGGCTGGCAAGGGATTATTTTAACATTGAGCATAATTTTTGGAGCATCCTCAGGGCTGCTCTAAATTACACCCAGTTGCCTATGGTTACCAGGGGTTGTTCCAATAGCCAAGGATGGCTAGAAGGTCTCTGCGCTTCAGCTTCATCCTATTTTCTCTACATGTTCAGAAACCTGGAGGGGGATGATAAAGAGCTAGTTATGCTGGCTCAACACAGTCCAGGCATTTCCCATGGCATAGGAAACCTTGGCGAGATGGACCTGCCACATTCCAGCTACTTAAAATCAGGTAGGAGGGAAATTAGGTTCTGGCATCAATCCCTCACTAAACTTTTAATAATAAGATGAATTCAACATTATATATTAATTATGAAACAAGGGAGCAAACATAAAATTGGATGATAAGTGTAAGTCAGGAGGGATGGCAGCAGGTGAAGATACATCATATGGCAGTGGGGAAATTCCCATAACTCTTTATTTCCAGACATTTTAATATTTAAAAAGGTGTAGAATCCACATGTGATTCTTTCTGGCTATTAGGAAGACTATCTTGAAACATACTTCTGACCTTAATTCTTTTTTAATAAAGTTTTTTGTTTAGGATACCTGAATTTGTACTGACAACACAAGATCATACATTTAAAAAAGAGAAAATTGGCTGCAATCCTTTACAATTATGTGCAATGTCAAATTACACTCCTCTATGGCATTTACCATAACTCCATACTTTAGGACTGTTACAAATTAACAAATAATATCAATTCATGTCACAATTAATATGATAACAAAGCATGCCTCTCTACTGCTTTACATCTACCACATAATAACTTTTTTCCTCTTATATATTATTTAAATTCAGCAAGGAATTTAGGTTCATTTTATATATTTTTTTCTTATTCAATATAGTATTCTTTCATAATTTTTGTACTTTATTCAAGCAGCAAAATACCTTAAAATGAAAATCAAACTAATGTTGCTAAGTATCACTTGTGATAACAGATTGTGCACATGCAAATACCATGCATGTTTATTTATTAAAAGTGATGAGATTTGCATTCATTCTGGAAGTATGTTATGTCATCATCATCATTCAACCTACTGCAAAAACAGCAAGCAGTAAGAAGCCAGCACAGTTATATGCAAAATTGCTATGACATGACCTTCGTCTACCAAAAAACAGAGACGCTAATAACCAGATTCTGGAAAAAAAAATGGTGCCCATAATTCATATGAAGCATGATAAGCCAGAGTAGCAGTTATAATTCCAATTGCCAAAACATGACAGACATCAATTCATTTTTATTCTAAATTATCCATTTTACATCTTTTTTGTCTCCCTCCCCACAGTCACATAACCAGGCCAACTGGAGTTTTAGAGCGGGGAAAGTGGAGGAAATTGGTTGGTTGGCTGGGTTTTGTGCTTGAGGTAACAGTGCTATAATGTGTGTGTCATATACACAGAAAATCTTTTCTTTCTTATTTGGCATTACAATGTACTACAATGCATTGATGAAGGCTTCATCCTATCAGACAAGTCAATGTCAAAAATTACCATGCTAAATACTCTCTGAGTAGAGGCTGTCTATTTCCTGAGAAAATACAAGAAAAAGAGAAGGTAAGAAGTTGCAGAAAAAAATCCCAAAGAACATAAACTATATCCCCAGAGGCTACAAATATGATATAAAAACTGCAAGCATACAAACTATTTATACCTCTGCATTCCCTACCCATGAGTTAGGAATTACAAACAGCAAGGTATTGCAGAATTGTCCCAATCATCTGAATGAACAGAGTCATGAAGTGGCTGGACTAGAATAGTTGCATGTTTGTTAATTTGAACTCCCTACAGGGAGGCAGCGCAGAAATGTACAGTCCCATAGGACAAGTGAAATCCATGAAGGCAGTATCACCGAAAGATGTCTCAAAAAAGACAATGAGAAATAACAATAATAATAAAAAAAGTACTGAGCTCTCATTCACTGATCTGAATTTTTCTGTACATTGTGAGGCTTGATTCTGTTCTCTCACCCTCCCCATATTCCCTTGAGATTCACAGACCCACATCCATCCCACTACTCCCACAAACATCCCCTCACTCCTGTCAGGAAACTTATGCTGCCAAGCCAGTCAGTTTTCTTAACCACTAATGTTTATGGCTAGAAGAGTGAATTTCAATTCCAATGTATCTATATTTTAAAGAATAATGTTCTCAAATTATAGTTTATAATTTTCCTGAAATATAAGTTTTTTCAAATCACCAAAACACCTCAATAACAGCACAGCTTCATGATCTACCTCCAAATATATACACACAGCCATCATTAATATGCAGTCACTCAGCGGGACTTACTGGAAGAGACCTCAGGAGGTCATCTAGTCCAATCCTCTATTCAAAGCAGGACCAACACTAACTAAATCATCCCAGCCAGGGCTTTTGTCAAGCCTGACCTTAAAAAACCTCTCAGGATGGAGATTCCACCACCTCCCTAGGTAACCCATTCCAGTGCTTCACCACGCTCCTAGTGAACCAGTGTTTCCTAATATCCAACCTAGACCTCCCCCACTGCAACTTGAGACCATCTGCCACCACTGAGAACAGCCTAGCTCGATCCTCTTTGGAACCCCCCTTCAGGTAGTTGAAGGCTGCTATCAAATCCCCCCTCACTCTTCTCTTCTGCAGACTAAATAACCCCAAAAGCATGCAACAACAGTATAGGTTAGCACTGGAAGTGACTAACACCCATCACACATGCCATATAACTATTACTTGTTTCTTTGGAACTTAAATTACTTAAGGCTAGGCTGTGCGTTGCTTCTCTGTGGGTGCACAAGGGAAGGTGGCGAGTGAAGCAAGGTGTCCCTCTGAAGTGGTAGGGCCAAACACTACAATCCTTCAGTCCTGTGGACTGCATACTACATGTGCCCGATGGGGTGCAGAATATCCACAGGGGACAGGAAGCAGGCAGGATCTTTGTCCCATCCTGTTATGCAACAGCTAGGAGAGTTGGGTGGGCATGGAGGGGTTTGTATGACGCACTCCCCCGGAAACGTGGGAGCACCAGATGCACTCCATACTTTGCACCAGAGACCTTAGAGATGATTTATGCCTCCCTGTGACAGAATTTCAACCCAGAGCACCACCTACAATGGTGTAATTGCTGAATACTCCAACACAGGACTGCATACAAAAGTGTAGGGCAAATATGCCTTAACTGAGAATCTAACCAAGGAGCTCTGCAAATTCATCTATATCTGGCATGGGGCATTTTTGATATATTGCCTGGAATAATCCATTGTAGAATAACATTTTAAATTATCTGTTGAAACTCCAGTATTTCTGCAGAAACTTAATTGTGCTTCAGATAATGCTATTCCTAATTAAGCAGATGATGTTTGTAATTTCAGATAATTGAATGATTAGGGAGTCAGTTTTGTGTTTGAAAGCCAAAACCAAGTAAATATCAAGAAAAAAGTACTTAGGTCCGAACATAAGAGAACTACCGACCAGATGAAGAACATTGTGTCAACACACTGGTACATTAAACCCTTCTCAAGACCAGATCTACCCTGAGAAATCTTGGTTTTACTTAGAAAGCTCCTTATTTACTTAGATATACTTATTTATATTTCTATTTCCTTAGGCTTGCAGGACCAAAGATGATGTGTAAATTAGACTCCCTTATATTAACTCTGCCCACCCCTAGAGCTATTCATAATCATCCTGGGGGCAGATTCTCAGCTGGTACAAATTGTCAAAGCTCTGTAATTTCAAATGAGGATTTCCCCCTGATATCTAAGCTGGTGCAATGGACACATAAAGGCGCTGAAAAATGTAAGACAGTGTACATTAATATAAAGTAGGGGCTACTTTTACATTCATCTTTCTACACCATCTTCTGCCCCTCTGCATGAAAACTATACCTGCTAAGGTATGTCTACAGAGCAAGTGAAGATGCTATTGCAGCATTGGTAGGCATACCCATGATAGTTTTAATCTAAGCTAGGGCGAGTAATGACTGTAGTGAAGACTACTCCTGGGGGAATTCTGCACCACTGCACAATGCAAAATTTTGCAGAAATTGATGTTCTGCATGCAGAATTTCCTTTCCCTCACAGAAATGGGCTACAGTGCTGCTGGCCACCACTAAGGGCCACTGGACCCAGCAGAGCCCAGCTTGCACATAGAAGACACGGTCAGTGGGAGAGGGAGGGAGCTAAAGGGTTCCTGGCAGCTCCACTTCTCAGAACACCCTGAGGGAAGGAGACAGTGGCATGCAGGAAACTTCATGCAAGCCTGAGACCAAGCACCAGGCTGTTTCGCCCTCTGGATCCCTGGGCTCTGGGGGGAGGGAGGTGGATGTCTGGGCTGAGGGGGCCATGGTTGGGCTCTGGGGAGGAGTGGGGGCAGGTGTCTGGGCACTGGGGGAGGGTTGCAGGTCTCTGGGCAAGAGGGGGCCCCACGGCTAGGCTCTGGGGGGAGGGGGTGTGGGTATTTGGACAAGAGGGGGCCATGGCTGGGCTGGGGAGGTGAGGGTATCTGGGCAGAGGTGGCCCCTCAACTGGGCTTGGGGGGTGGGTTTATTGGCTGGAGGGGCACTCTGGCAGGCTGTGGGTGTCTGCCCCCGCCTGGGCTTGGGGAAAGAGGGAGGAAGGGGAAAAAGAAACAGGACCTGGATTGTTATAATAGTTTCTTTAACTCTCTACCCCTGGGGGAATTTTTGTGTGTGTGTTTCTATTGTTACAGACATACTTGCTGACAGGTATTGTGAAATAAATTACCAAAATAATTTAAACTGATGTGATTATGTAGTGTTATTTTGACCAATAAACTTTGCAGAATTTTGCAGAATTTTAAAATATTGTGTGCATAATTTTTATTTTTTTGGCATAGAATTCCCCCAGGAGTAGTCTTGAATACCTGGTGGCATGGTCTTCAGCAGAGGCTCGTAACCTGAATATGAACCCACGGGGTCCCTGCTAGGTTTTTACTGGAACACCTAGTCTTGGTAAAGCTTGAGCAGAACACGTACAAATATGCCAACCCAGGCTACAGTCACTTTCATTTGCTTTGTAGACATACCCTGAGACACCAGGAGAGTGAGTGTAAATAGCTCTAAAGGAACTTACCATTACCTTTTAATTTGGCCCCAAATCTTCTCTAACCTCTTAAAAGTCAAGAAAATACACAACTTTAACCTCAAAAACTGGTGCATCTCTGTCTATTCCGAAAAGAGAAATTAGAGTGTGCTCTTTTACTTTTTTTGCAGATCGCTGTAAGCAAATCTTGCTATGAGAGATTTAATCAGATCCATGTTTCTGCCAAACACATACGCAGGCCTAGACTTAAATAATCCTCCCGCAATATGTTGTCTTCTTCTTTTTTCTTTTTTCTTTTTTTTTGGCGTTTAGTTACCAAATGGAATCCATGGCCCACATTATCTGAAATTCATATGTTTGTCATGTTCATTGTTTGTGGACAAGCTATAATAAGTTGCATAAGATGTAAGATATCCTCTTGATCTGCACACACACAGTAAATATACAGCACAAAAGATTAGAGGTTAGAGGTTGGATGTCATTTTGCCAAAATTTTACAAAAGAAATTAGCCAAAAACCAAATGATTTTCCAGTGGTTTAGCATAGGAAAGGTGATTGCAAATTTCAGAGTCATCACCACTTTTAAACCACACAGGGCAGAGGCATATTCAGAATATCGGTAACGAGACAACTCAGAGATGCCCAAGGATAAATTAGTCCATCCCTTGTTAGCTGTAAAGTATGCTTCTCATATTGTCTCAAGACTGTTTTTATTCAAGACTGTAGTGAACAAAAATTTGCATTTGCCAAAACATGGCCTATTTTTGACCCAGAAAAAATTGAGACCCATGAAACAGAGGGAAAGAGGAGTTGGTAATCTGGTCTTCTGGTAGGATGAAAGAATCTTTCTCGTGTGTACATTATTCCATTTTTTGGTGATCCACAATACAACTGTAAGCATGGGAAAAATCCTCCAGGCACACTCCCCAAACAGACCCAAAACTATGATTTTTCTAGCATCGTTCTTGTGTAAACAAAGCAGTAAAAATTGTTGCTATGTATTTTAATCTATAAAGGAAAGGCTGTTAATCAACATATCATGGTTTCTAATAAAGTCCTTTGACTCATTAACTGAAATCTTACCAGAGTAAACTTAACTCTTAAGCCTTCCACAATAGATAAATTCCACACCATGCAAGCTTCTAAAAAAAAAAAAAAGACTGGTCCTGTCTGCCTTCAAGACATTAAAGACCCAATGATACTTTCTTGATTTGCAAAATTAGATGTTTGAGCTGGTTTTTTGACAACCTTTCCTTCCCATCCAACAACTTTTATATGATGGGCTACAACATGTGTAACACATTTGACTGTTGACCTCTGCTATAAAGGGGTGCGTGCATGTCTGTTTTATAGGTACTGTAGATATCTAGTTTGTACAATGCTTTAGTGAGCCTTCAAGATGAAAGGTACTATATAACTTAATTTTAATTATTAATCATAAAAAGTCAATGCATATAAATGTACAACAAGCTTATGCTGATAAAAGTAAACTGAACATATTTCACAGAAAATGAGACAAAATGTCAGTGACGTTTTCTAAATTATCTAAATTTTTTAAAATTCCTTTTTCCAATGCTGTCAGATCTGAAGATCCAACTTGCCAGGATAATCTATCCAGTGTGGAAAAATATATTTATTCAGCAGCAAAACATACAGAAGAAATTTCCTAAAAGAATATATTGCTTGAAAGGTAAGTAAAACTGGAAGAGATGCAAAAGTACTGGTTAGCGTCACTTTCAATTAGCAATGCTTGGAAATCCACTGAAAACTGAGACTTTGTTCAAGTCATCTCAGAAAGTTTCACATATCAGCTAAATCACAGATTTTAAAGCAAGATCCAGCACTCCAGGACATCATATGGATTTGAGAAAACTGGGTAATTATATACTAAAGGTCTGTATACCACCTAGCACAATGGGATACTGATCCATGACTAGTCACTACAGTAGCACAAATAAATAATGATAATAAATGGCTCGTACTTCTCTATATTGTACAACCACTTATTGAATAATACCCTGATATGATTCTCACCTTCATAGCCCCATAGTGCATGGGGACCCATGAGATAGGCACTTTGGGAGCTTGCATTAGCATTGGGGGGGGGGGAATGCAAAGGGAGGCTCTAAGAGTTGACTCTCAGCCTTCACTCTGTTTGTCCTGTACATATGGAGACAGAGAGAGAAGCTGCAGGGGTCAGAGAGCGCACTAGATGTGTAGGAAGCAAGAAATGGTTCCAAGACCTTCCCTACTGCAGGAAGGGCTGGCGATGATTTTAAATGTGTTTTAGAGATCAGTTCAGAGTTCAAACACACAAGGAAATTGCAGTCTCCCCTGAGCCAAGGAAGTAGACAGTGTTTTCTGGAAAGCCAATAATCCAGTCACCTCTCTGCCCACTCCCATGGAGGAATCTGGTGTAAATGGTGGTGGAAAGAGCAAAGAGAAGGAAGAATCTTGAACCATAGAGTCACCATCAAACCTAGCTGCCGAAAGATGAAGAGGGATACAATGTGGAGTTTCCAGAATATAGTTGGATAATTAGTTGTGAGGGACATGGTAACAGTGACAATGATGATTACAGAAACCACTGAAGAGGGTGTGAAAAGAAGGGAGATAATGAGGAGGCAGGAACAACTACAGTCATATGCGTGGGTCTGTTGACTTATCTATATATACTAGCAGGGATTTATGTCACGTTTACCAAGGCAGCATCTGAAAGGTTTGGTGTCAAAGGAAGAGTCAACGGGGCTGGGCAAGAAATTACAGCTTTGTGTGGATAAGGGGCATTTCCAGAAAGGGAGAGTCCTGATGCGAAATTTTGGTTCCAAGGCCTATAGCATATGGAGACAGGTACAATGTTAATATTATTCTTCATTTTAATATTCTCCATATATGTACAATTTAACACAGGTGACTAATATAAATTACTAATACATGTTACCTATATTTTTATTTACCTACATAATTCAAAACACCCAATTGTTTCAAAACACCATGCACGAGAAAAAAAATGAAAATTGTTTATACAAAATGAAGAGACGCTTAAAATGTATGTATTTTGAGAGGATAACCATTAGGAACAGGATTACAGAAAAGTATTGGGCATCGGATTTTTTCCTAATAATTGATTCTAAGTGAATTGTTTCTAGTGCTGGCAGGTTACAAAACACCAGTTATTCAAGTCATGTCATTCTAATAATTTTTTTTCTGCTTAAATTCTAGCATTAGAGATTCATGGTTTTTACATTCAGTAGGTTCTACCTCTACAGTCCTTGAGGCATGAACTTCTCATATCAAAAAATTCAAGTGGGGAAAAAAGCTGAATGGCAGGCGTGTGTGTCACTGTGTGACTGCTGTCCTGCTGGAGAGCTGTGTATTCCAACTTGCCCTGAAGAACTGCAGGATATCAGACTTTAAAAACTGCTATTGGTTCAAGGGATCTACCAATATTTTTTTTGGTAGTGGCCAAAGAATGAACATAGGAAGTCCCACACCTTGGATAACTGCAATGTCTGTTTACTTGGTATAGGTTTTACAGGTAGAAAATGCTGTTAATATGTAGTCTTTGTAGTATATTAATATTATTATGAAACACTAACTGTTGCATTTCTTGATGACTGTTCAATGTTGTAACACCATCACATTACCATAGTCTTTGTATTTTATTTCCCTTGTGTGTTGTTTTAAGGGAAAAGGAGATAAAGAAGATTAAACAGTGATTTGTACAGATTTTGCTGTGTACTTCCAGAGTTGCAAAGTCAAAATTTAAGCAATTATGGAATCTGCAGTTAAATAGCAGGAACTTTGAAAGCTTTCTTTAATTAGGCCTTTCAGCAAATCACTTAAGCATATACTGAAATCCCGTTGGATTTAAGTACATATATTTGTGGTTTTGCCTATAACTATTAATTTTGCATCCCCTACTGGGCTGGGCCCAAAGCTGTCCTTTGGGTCTTGTGAAGCCTGAAGCCACAAGTCTCCCTAAAATGTAACTAGAAATGTAAATGAAAATATCAGCTATTTTACCTCCTAAATTAAATAAATTGTTAGCTATTCTCTATACAAAAATGGCTTACATTGTCAAGGCTGATATAAACCGATACAAACCTATCACTAGCTTTAAGAGAGACGGGCAGCAGGACTCCATATGTGTAGCAGGAAGCTAGTAGGGCCTGCAGATTCACACACAGACTCATAGGACTGGAAGGGACCTCGAGAGGTGATCTAGTCCTGTCCCCTGCACTCATGGCAGGACTGAATATTATCTAGACCATTCTTGACAGGTATTTGTCTAAGCTGCTTTTAAAAATCTCCAATGATGGAGATTCCATAACCATAATTTATTCCAGTGCTTATCCACCCTGACAGTTAGGAAGTTTTTCCTAAAGTCCAACCTAAACCTCCCTTGCTGCAATTTAAGCCCATTACTTCTTGTCCTATCCTCTGAGGTTAACAAGAACAATTTTTCTACCTTTTCCTTGTAGTAACCTTTTATGTACTTGAAAATGGTTATGTCCCCACTCAGTCTTCTCTTTTTCAGACTAAACAAACCCATTTTTTCAATCTTCCCTCACAGGTCATGTTTTCTAGAACTCTAACCATTTTTGTTGCTCTTCTCTGGACTTTCTCCAATTTGTCCACCTCTTTCCTGAAATGTGGCGCCCAGAACTGAACACAAGACTGCAGTTGAGGCCTAATCAGCACAGAGTAGAGCGGAAGAATTACTTCTCATGTCTTGCTTACAACACTCCTGCTAATACATCCCAGAATGTTTGCTTTTTTTTGCAACCGTATTACATACACATGTACCGTTTTAGGTGAAATGAATCAACAGTATTGCCAATGCCAAATGATCACAAATAATGAATCAGACCCCAAGAAATCAGGAGCTTGTTTTTAAAAATGAGGGTTATTTTTGTTTGCCTTCTGAGTCTTCTAGGTGCATGCTATTCACATTTTCAAGCTTTCCTCTGCAGGCATGGGGGCAAGAAGCAATTTTTATTTTTTAATTGAATGCTGAGATTCTCCCACAACCAGGTATCAGGAACTGGGAGTTAAATATTGTGAAGACTCATGATAAAATAGCAAGAGCTGGCAAGAGTTAATCAGTTAAGTTTGGGCTGTACCCCAAAGATAAAGCGTCCTGTTGACTCTTCCCAAAATCTTCAGATCAGTCCTATGATGTGATAATAAAAGAGAGGAAGCAATTACACAGGCTGGCAGAAGGTCGTCAGACATGTTTTGTTGACTTACACCAAAATGTATGCATTGGTTATACTCTGCCCATCTCTGCAAAGTGTGCAGATTTGGTAACTCTACTAAAAAGTTCCAGACTTTGTCTACACTAGGATTAAATGCATTGGTGTGTTTATCCTGAGTCCAAACCAAGCTACCTATACATTTTCACTGGTACAGCTAAATCATTATAGCTTCATAGGTGCAAAAACAAAACAAGTGTACATAAGGCCATAGATCTGCAATAATTAAAGAGCCGAATATAGTATAAATGCTGTTGATTTGGTCTGTACAGATACTACTTATGTACTTTTTTGTTCAAAGGGGCAGTAAGCAGAATCAAGCCCTTAATTACTATAATATAACATGCATTTTATAAACTATATTGTAGTACAGTAGAACCTCAGAGTTACGAACACCAGAGTTATGAACTGACCAGTCAACCACACACCTTATTTGGAACCAGACGTACACAATCAGGCAGCAGCAGAGACGAAAGAAAAATGAAAGCAAATAGAGTACAGTACTGTCTTAAACATAAACTACTGAAAAAAAAGGAAAAGCAGCATTTTTTCTTCTGCATAGTAAAGTTTCAGAGCTGTGTTAAGTCAATGTTCAGTTGTAAACTTTTGAAATAACAACCATAACGTTTTGTTCAGAGTTACAAAAATTTCAGTTATGAACAACTTCTATTCTCAAGGTGCTCGTAACTCTGAGGTTCTATTGTATTGTAATAACAGATATGATGTGGATAGTTTTAACTGCAGTCTCAACTAGCCTCAAAATTTTACCCGTGGAAATGTAGATGCCATTCTTCAAAAAATTATCCGTAACGTAACTATTTATAAGACTGATGGGAGATAACATAATGGACCCAGCTGTTAATTTTCCGTTGTGTCAATGCATATTTCTGTAGTTATTAAATGGCATGCTATGTAGTCATAGCATCACTATGATCTATTATGACGTCCATGGTTTGTGTCATGTGATAAATACATATACCATATATGTGCATGTATGGAAATCCTACAAATGTTAAGAAAAACAAATCCACAAAAATCAAAGCAGAATATTATACAAACTCTACTGCCCTTGTAACAGGCAGACATGCAAAACTACACACATCTGGGCTTTTGAAACATCTGTGATCTATCAAGACTTGCCACCTAGCACACTGTTTGTGCTATAAAAAATGGGTCTTTAGTGAAGTTACTCCTGATCTTCACTCGTGCAAGGGAGAGGAGAATCAGACTCAGCATACCTTTTGTTATATTTAGGGACTGAATAGATTTTTATCGTAAAAATGAGCCACAAAAAAGGTGTTAGATTTTTCAATGGAAAGCCATGACTGTGCATCTATGCGTCACTTTTGAAGAGTTAGAATCTTAGGCCTGGATCCTGCAAGTAACGTCTCCTGCACATATTTGCCACTGCATAGACCTCCTGCAGGATCAGGGACACAGCTGTTTACACTGGTTCTCAGAGTATATACATTCAATTCCATCCTGCTCCCATTGAAGTTAATGGCAGAACTCCCATTGATTTCCATGAGAGCAAGATGGAACTGTTATACTAATTTATTTACACTTTAAGACATTTTTTAGTTTTAGTTTGCAATTGATAAATATTTTTTGTCTTATCTAAACAATTTAATAAATTCCAGGGAGTAAAACAGTAAGCACGTTCACTTAGGCTTTTGTAAATCCTTGTCTATGTGGACTGGATCTATACTGGCAATCAAAATTAGACCACAAAATAGCATAATCGACATAGATTGTATGAATTTAATTTGATCATAGATCCAATAATGAAGGGAAGGCAGATAAAATTGACTAACTTAACATTTATGGGAACTTCAACTACTGAAGAGATTAGTACTTTTACTCAGTTAAGCTTCCGTCAGCTGTCATTACTGGACCTGACAAAAAAAAAAAGACGGTTACTCACCTTTGTAACTGTTGTTCTTCGAGATGTGTTGCTCATATCCATTCCAGTTAGGTGTACGCGCCGCGCGTGCACATTCGTCGGAAAACTTTTACCCTAGCAACTCAGTGGGCCGGCAGGTCGCCCCCTAGAGTGGCGCCACCATGGCGCTCCATATATACTCCTGCCGGCCCACCCGCTCCTCAGTTCCTTCTTGCCGGCTACTCCGACAGTGGGGAAGGAGGGCGGGTGCGGAATGGATATGAGCAACACATCTCGAAGAACAACAGTTACAAAGGTGAGTAACCGTCTTTTCTTCTTCGAGTGATTGCTCATATCCATTCCAGTTAGGTGAATCCCAAGCCTTACAAAGGCGGTGGGGTCGGAGTGAAATGTGGCAGAATAAAACTGCCGAGCCAGAGGCTACAGCCTCTCTTGACTGCTGAACCAGGGCATACTGCGAAGCAAAGGTAAGGACCGAGGACCAATGGAGCTTCGCGACAGGTCTCGTGGGTAGAAACACGAGCCAGCAAGGCGGCAGATGAAGCCTGAGCCCTGGTAGAATGCACGGTGATGTGGCTTGGGGAACTATGAGCCAAATCATAACAAGTGGGGATGTACGCCATCACCCAAGATGAGATCCTCTGAGAGGAAAACAAGCAAGCCCTCCCTTTGGCCCGCTACCGGGGCAGAGCTGGGGCGCCTTAGGCAATGATTCTGTCAGCACAATATAATGCGAGCACTCCACAGATGTCCAAGGAGTGCAACGGTTATGCCCATTGCGTTGAGCTGTGGGTAACATGAAAGGCCAAAACACTTTAGGGAGGAAAGCCGGGTGCGGTCATAACTGCACCTTGTCTTTGTGGAACCTTCGTAAGAGCTCTGATCTCAGAGACCCGTCTGGCCAAGACTAGGTTGAGGTCCCAGGGCGGGGCTGGGCGGCGCACCCGAGGGTGCAAGCACTCCAAGCCCTTGAGGGACCTCGAACCCATAGAGCGTGGGACACTGAACGTCCATCATAGCCTGCTGGAAGGTAGGGATGGCTGCTGAGAGTATCCTCAGCGATGATACCGCCAGATCCTGCCGCTGAAGGCCAGAGGCAGGCCAAATAGAGGGGATCGAGACCTCAGCAGGAGCAAGATCGAGCGTACTGCAGCTGTAAAGGAAACGCTTCCACC
Source organism: Gopherus evgoodei (assembly GCF_007399415.2). Lineage (NCBI taxonomy): Eukaryota > Metazoa > Chordata > Testudines > Testudinidae > Gopherus > Gopherus evgoodei. The sequence goes on from NC_044322.1 coordinate 75,293,607, forward strand.
TGGCTCGGTACGTTGACCAGGTGGAAGGCTGCCTGTCACCCCGACTCAGGTACGCAGGAGCCACCGTGAGGCGAAGAGGCTGCAGGTCCGAGTGACGAAGCCTGTCATTGCCCCGAGTGATGAGGTCTGGGCTGACAGGCCGAGCAACGTGGTATGTCAGTGCTGCCTGGACCACTCTGGAGTGATCATGATGATGCACGCTCTGCCCCTGCGGAGTTTGAGCAGGACGTAACGAACCAGTGGGAACAGTGGGAAGGCATAATGCAGTTGGCCGTTCCACGGCATCAGGAATGCGTCCAAGATTGATTCCGAGGAGAGACCTTGGAAGGAGCAGAACACCTGGCATTTCCTGCTCTCGCGGTGAGCGAACAGGTCTGTGTGAGGAACCATCTCCACTTCCGGAAAGCGGGACGCCTCACATGGGGCAGAGTGATCACTCGTAAGACAGGAAAAACCTGCTGAGTCAAAGAGTTAAGACGTTCCGAACGCCTGGGAGAAAGGACGTCGCCAGCTCCATCGAGTGGGCCATGCAAAAGACCCGGAAATGGATGGCCTCCTGACAAAAAAGGGGGGAAGGACTATGTCCCCCCTGAATACTTATGAAGCACCTGGCCATTGTGTTGGCTGTAAACACCGAGATACAACGGCCTCGCAGCTGCCGCTGGAACCCCTGGCATGCCAGGCGGACTACTCTCATTTTTGGGGCATTAATGAGGAATGCCAGCTCCCTAGAAGACCGAAGGCCTTAAGCTCGGAGGTGACCATGAGCACTCGAGCAGAGAGATGATGCGTCCGCCGTCAGGGGCAGTGAGGGCTGGGGCGGATGAAACCGCATCCCTGTCCACACCAAGGAGGGAGTTAGCCACCACTCTAGGGAGCCTAAGGCGTTTGAGGGAACGGTGACTACCATGACCACTGGCTCCCTGTCCAAGCGGTACACCGAGGTGGGCCGGACTTGGAGAGGACGGAGGCGGAGCTTGGCGTGTTTGGTTACAAACTTGCAGGCAACCATGGACCCAGGAGACTGAGACAAGAACGAGCTGAGGTCGTTGGGAAAGCCTTCAGACCTCAGATGATTGTTGCCATCGCCTAAAACCGCAGTTGTGATAAGCAGGCTCCGGCTAGGTAGGAGACCAAGATCGCCCCTAGGAAGCCCAACCTCTGCGTGGGAACCAGAGTGGATTGCTCTATAGTAATCATCAGGCCTTGAGCTGTGAATAAGACCGTGACGATGCCCACGGGCTGAGTGGTTTGTGTCTCAGAGTCTCCTCGGATAAGCGAATCGTCCCAATACGGAAAAACGCATATCCGACATAGCTACGGTAGGCGGCGACTATGGCCGTAAACCGGGAGTATTCACCGCTGGCTATAAAGCGGAGGCATCTCCCGTGCAGAGGGAAGATGGCATTGCGAAAGTACGCGTCCTTCCTATCCAGGGCGGCATAGTAGCCCCCAGGAGGCAAGGATGGAATAATGGTTCCCAGGGATACCATGCAGAACTTCAACCTTATCCCAAACCGGTTGAGTCCATGCAGGACCAGGGAGGTCTGAGACCTGTGTTCGAGTGGGGGACTAGGGCATAACGGGAGTAAAACCCCTAGCCCCTTTCGTCCGCTGAAGGGGGACAGGGCTGGAGCAATTTAAAGGTGGTATCTATGCTCCCTCGTGCGCAGGACCCAGCGATCTGAAAGTAACTGGGGCCATGCCAGGAGAAAGCGGGATCAGGATCCCGTCCTGCGACTGGTACACCGCCCTCCGGCGAACCTTGGAAGGTCCGTCTTTTGTCCCAGTGGTAATTGCGAGGGACCTTGACTTTGGCTTTTTAGGGGGCCTGACTTTTGTCTGCGACCACCTTGGCCTTGCCGTTCTCCAGAGTTCTGCCTCTGGCTAGGCACAGAGTATGGCGGCTGGGGCTATAAAGGCCTGCGTTTGGTCGCTGGCGTATACATGCTGAGACGCATTAGGACCCTATTGTCCAGCAGGCTTCGCAGTCTGGGGCTGTCTCTGCCGCGAAGATGCCTTTACCAACAAAGGGTAAATTCTTTCCCCCGTCCTCCAAGACGGCAGCGAACTCCAGGTGGGAGGTTCGAGGGAGAAACTCCTCCACCCAGGTGCTATAATTATCGCAGCTAAGCAAGGCTTGTTGCTTTGCTACCCAGAGGTGCAGGGCCCCTGCAGAGTACACCTTGCATTCGCCAAGGCTCTTTCTGCTTCGGGGCTGGCGCCCGCTGGCCATCATATCAGGATCGTGGTCCTGAGCATAAAATCTGCGCATATGAGATGACACGGATGCGTGTCCGGACGGCCATGGAGGTACGAAAGAAGGCACGGGCCGAGTCTCTGACTCACTCGGACCTTGCCCAACTCGGCACCGGGGACCGGCATCGGGAGGCGTATCGGTACCTGGAACGAGATCCAGACCCGCAACCAGAACGGTGTCAGGAGGTCGACCGAGATCTCGAGGCTCGGAGAAGAGCTACAGGAGTCAAGGTACCTGCCCCGGTGCCAGATGTCGGAACGGTGCCGATAGCGGGTCGGCGAACGGGATACCGACCGGTGCAGCGAGTGTGACCAGTACCGAGGAAAACAGCACCGGGACTGCCAGTGGTGTCCGGCGTGCCGACAGGACCTGGAGTGTCTGCGGGACCGTGATCATGAACGGTGCCGCTCTGCTGTACTGACAGGGGACAGTCCCTTGAAGAGACTGTATTACCCGTACCGGCGGTGCCCGGGTCAGGCAGCACTGACTCTGTCATGGCACTGAGAGCCCTCGCCGTTGGTAACATCTCCGGCGTGCAGGGAACAGCAGGCTCAACCACAGAGCGTACTGGGGAGCTGTCAGGCACCGGATTCGACGGCCCTCATGGGGCCGGGATCCACGGTACCGAGGTCATCAGAGCTTCGGTAGGTGCCGGTGCCGGGCGAACCGAGCTAGATAAGCTGTCTGGCTGCGGTGCCGTCAGCACTGAAGCAGCGGGAGTAATACGCTCAACCACGGCGCGTGCCGGGGAGCCGTCGGGCACCGGATTCGATAGCCCTTGTGGGACTGGAATCGACGGTGCCGATGTTGTCGGTGCCTCAGAGGCTTCGGTTGGCATGGAAGCAGCCGGAGCAGGAGCTCAACCACAGCGCGTGCCGGGGAGCCGTCAGGCACCGGATTCTACGGCCCTTGCGGGACCGGGATCGACGGTGCCGACGTCATCGGTGCCGTAGCAGGTGTCGGTGCCGGGCGATCCGACTTAGACCAGCCCTCTGGCCGCGGTGCCGTTGGCACGGAAGCAGCCGGAGCATTAGCTCGACCACGGCGTGTGCCGGGGAGCCGTCAGGCACCGGATACTACGGCCCTTGTGGGACCGGGATCGACGGTGCCGACGTCGTCGGTGCCGCAGCAGGTGTCGGTGCCGGGCGATCCGACGTAGACGAGCTCTCTGGCTGCGGTGCCGTTGGCACGGAAGCAGCAGGAGCAATACGCTCAACCACGGCGCGTGCCGGGGAGCCGTCAGGCACCGGATTCTACGGCCCTTGTGGGACCGGGATCGACGGTGCCGACGCCGTCGGTGCCGCAGCAGGTGTCGGTGCCGGGTGATCCGACGTAGACGAGGCCTCTGGCTGCGGTGCCGCTGGCACGGAGCAGCAGGAGCAATACGCTCAACCACGGCGCGTGCCGGGGAGCCGTCAGGCACCGGATTCTACGGCCCTTGTGGGACCGGGATCGACGGTGCCGACGACATCGGTGCCGCAGCAGGTGTCGGTGCCGGGCGATCCGACGTAGACGAGCCCTCTGGCTGCGGTGCCGCTGGCACGGAAGCAGCAGGAGCAATACGCTCAACCACGGCGCGTGCCGGGGAGCCGTCAGGCACCGGATTCTACGGCCCTTGTGGGACCGGGATCAACGGTGACGACGTCATCGGTGCCGTAGCAGGTGTCGGCGCCGGGCGATCCGACTTAGACGAGCTCTCTGGCTGCGGTGCCGCTGGCACGGAAGCAGCAGGAGCAATACGCTCAACCACGGCGCGTGCCGGGGAGCCGTCAGGCACCGGATTCTACGGCCCTCGTGGGACCGGGATCGACGGTGCCGACGTCGTCGGTGCCGGGCGAGCCATCTTAGACGAGCTGTCTAGCTGTGGTGCAGCTGGCACAGAAGCAGCAGGAGCAGTAAGCTCTACCACGGCGCGAGCCGGGGAGCTGCCAGGCACCGGATTCCATGGTCCTGGGGGACTGGAATCGACGGAGCCGAAGTCATCGGTGCCTCTGCAGGTGACGGTGCCGGATAACGCAACTTAGGCGAGCTCTCTGGCTGCGATGCAGGTGGCACGGAAGCAGCGGGAGCAGGGGGCTCAACCACGGCGCGTGCCGGGGAGCCGCCAGGCACCAGCAGGAATCGTAGACTCTCTCGACCTCGAAAGAAGGGAGCGGTGCCGAGTCGACATCGGTGCCGGCGACGGTCGGTGCCGAAAGGCCTTGGTGGTACCGGCGGGGTCCGGTGCCGAGGAGGCGCTTCTGCCCGCCGCTTGAACATCGCTCGGCGCCCAAGGTGGAGGGGTAAGTGAAAGTCCCGCACCTTTTGTTCTCGGCTTAAAAGCCTTGCAAATGGGGCACTTATCTGTCAAGTGTGATTCCCTGAGGCACTTCAAACAGGAGTCATGTAGATCTCTCTTCGGCCGCGGCTTCTGGCAAGCCGGGCCCCTTTTAAAACCCGGTGAGCCATGCATGGCTCCGGCACTGGGCTCATGGAAGGGGCTACTTCCTGAACCCCGCTAACTAAACTAACCATGTTAGCAAAGAAAACACGTATAACCATACAAATATATATATAAAAGTGTTATAACTGCATAATTATATACGAGAAAACGAGTAGCTAGGGAAGTGGAGGTCAGCTAAGCCGCGCTCCACTGTTCCAACGACCGACACGGGCGGTAAGAAGGAACTGAGGAGCGGGTGGGCCGGCAGGAGTATATATGGAGCGCCATGGTGGCGCCACTCTAGGGGGCGACCTGCCGGCCCACTGAGTTGCTAGGGTAAAAGTTTTCTGACGAATGTGCACGCGCGGCGCGTACACCTAACTGGAATGGATATGAGCAATCACTCGAAGAAGAAGCAAACGATACCAGTGGTGAACTTGCAACCTGAGCGCTGGTCCATTTTAATGAGAAATAAAATAAAATGTTCAAGTTAAACCAGGAAAATGCATCTTTCTCTGGCTTTACATTAACACTACATCAATGTTCTGGTCCAATTACATTTGCTGAGATAGAAAAGTTTCATTTTTGTATACATAAAATACAAATGTCAATGGAAGGCACAAAGGATTCGGCCAATGCAGATATTTGAACCGGGGAGGGGGGAAAAAACATCACATGAGCAATCCCCATTTCTATTACAGCTCACACATCATAGTATTGAAGATATAATATCCTCTTGATTTATACCTCCAGGTTTGTCAAAATGGAAATTATATCTGGAGGGATAGTGTGCACGACAGCAACAGACTGATCTTGCCCCAGCTCTATAGACCAGCATAATTCCAGATCTGTTCAGTGCTGCTGACTGAGACATTTATGCTACTTCCTATACAAAATGGCATCTCCCATTTTTTTTCAGGAATGGACACATGCAGCCTGTGACACTATATCCCATACTCTTCATAGAGATATTATGATATGAATATGACATAAATAGGATGTGTTTTATGCAAGATGGGCCATGCGAGATCTCATTGGAAAGGTTATGATTTACTCAGTATGATTATCCTATTTGTATGCATGTATCATTTCTGTATCTGAAGTTAGGAATATTGACTATGTAACAAATACAACTGTGTTTACATCTGGGGAATGCCTACCGGATAGAAAGTAATCATTCTGGATGGGCAATTATGGAAAACAATAGGACTTTGAAGATGCTAACCTCCCATCTTCCTGCGAAGCATCCTGGGATGCTGCTTTGATACTGCAGGATCCTGTGATCATGTAACCTGGTACTGGACCCCATCTTGCACTGCTAGTATTTTTACACTAGTAGGGAATGGGAATCAAACCAGGGAAAAAAGGATTCCCGCCATATGTAAATCCTATTTAAGGCTGGGGAGTGAGTTAATCAGGGTTGTTTTTTCATGGAATCCCTGCCCAAAATGACTTTTGAAACCACTTATGACTGATCTGGAGAAGAGACGACTGGACCCAGGCTAGAAGGTGTCTGGAGTGTGAAAGAAATATCTGAAATTCTAAGCTGCAGGGGGGGAAATTTTGTCTTCAAGACTCTCTGCAATCCATCACACAACCATTACCCAAGTTTTGGTCCATAGGAACCTAAGACTTCAGGTGTTCAGACCACTTGTGTTTCTTGACACGTATACAATGGGTATCAAAGATAGAGGTAAGCTAAATAAGTGCCAAATGGGACTTAAAAACTGATGCCCAGATACTATGGCTAAGGAAAAAAATCATCGCAAAGTTTGGCATCTGTGTCATACAAGATACTGACAGCCATTCTGGATCACAAAGGGAGCTATTTACACCCATTCCTTCAGCAAGAAAAGGCCTCACTTTAACATTATTACTCTGGGTCAAAGTTATTTCAGCTAATAAGAAAGGGCCTGATTTATGCATCACTCCTGCCCATGAAAGCTCTTGAAGAATACAGATACTATTTCTGTGGCAAGCTAGCCCTTTCCCATGAGCTGCATAAACTCCCATGAGTGCGAAAACAGGTTAGCTGAGCAGAATTTTGCAATTGAAGATCTGCTTCCACATGAAAAGAACATATGTTTCATATAGACGGCACGTCATATTTGTATAAGTGTTACTATGTGCGTTTCTGTGTGAGTGAACCCTATATCAAAGGAGTCAGTTAATAAATGAATCAATAAGTGAACTTGTATTAATCTAATATTTAAAAAAAGGCATAAAAGTTATATTCTGCATATTTCTGTTCCCTCTGGAGATGCAAGGCTCATTTTCATCAACACTCCTTTCCCAAGCAAATACACAACTCTTTACTACGAAACTATAATGGGACTTTTTTATTCCTGGGACTACTGTCAGGGTATGAAAAGAAAACCTCTTTTGCAACTTTGATTGCAGGGATTTCTGGAAGGCCCAGTTAAGGAGAGTTCATGTAAGTGTTTTCCACCATCCCCAGTGGATGAGTTTTCACAGAATTATGAGTCCTGGTGAGAGACCAATGGGGTCTGGTATAACAGGTTACTTTAATACTACTAGGTTGAGAAGCTGGAAAGCACCCTCCCTAATCTAATATGCAGTTTTCTAAAGGATTCCCCCTTCAGATCATCATTTTTGGAGTCATTGTTTGTTTGCTTTTAAGACAGGGCAGAGGGAAATTGTTGAGCCACATCAATGCTGTATTTATCTCCCTAACTGAGCTTCAAAATTAAAAAGTCCCCTAGGCAATCAATGCCCAGTTAGGGCTGTGAACCCATTATAACTTCTTCATTTGACCGACTAAATTAGCTGAGGAAGAATTCAACCATTCCAGTCCACATAGAACATCTGGTTTCCCACTGTAGCCCCATCCCTGACGCTGTTACTATATACAGGTCTGTGTTTCCCAGCACAACAGTAGTTGTCTGCCTGGCACAGCTGCTACATAGAGACTACCTCCCCCTTGGAAACAGGAGCTGTTGCTCAGGCCACTTGGTGCTAGATAGGGCCAATGATATATTAAAAACTCTTTATAGGTCAGTCTCAGAGGGAATAGGTGAAGACCCTTAAATGAAGAATATATGGTAATGTTTTCGGTGAGGACCTCGTCTCTATGGAGCTTGTTCCCAGCACTGATTTAAGAGAGCATAAATATTACAATATAATAATTTGGATGGGGAGGGACCTTCAAAATGTGCAAATAGCACAATTCACTGAATTCTTGCAACATTTTGGTCTAGTGAAGCTCAATTCATCTCAAGCATGCAATAAGGTGGCATCTTAACTAAGTGTGTTGCTACACCAGGTGAGTTTTGTGAAGCTTAAACACATTCTTGGTGACCGCAAATTCCAAGGGTACTGGCTCTATCAGTCCCAAGATTGCCTCTGCTGCCATGGCCCACACACAGAGTAAACAGGCAAACAGGACGCTTCGTTTCTGTGAAGGAACTGCCACTCAATAAATGTCACATAATTCCAATTTCTCATTTATGCTGCTCCTCAAAGTTTCCCCATTCAGAGTCAAAGTAGTTCCCACCCAATTGCCATATATGGTTTGAGAGTTCTAGAAAGCATTGTATATTTATGTCTATAACAGAAGGTTTGAATTGTTATAGTTATATATAAACTACTCTAGACTGTGAAGTTTATAATTTGTCACAAGAGTAGCTGCATAAAGACTATCACTTTTTATGCCACAAACTGTTAGAGAATGAGACAAGGATTATGAGTTAACTGCAAATGCTTCCTCGTGATAACTAAGAATATTGTATTTGTATACAACTGCTTTTTCTGCAATAGGCAAGGGGGGAAAAACTGCAGTTTTGGTGGGAAGTAGCAGCAGAATGATCATAAAATTGTGAACACTTATTCTCGGGCAAATTTTGCATGATCTATTGGCTGCACACCTACAAAGTGAGAAATGCCATTCGAGGCTATGAAGTGTACCTTCAGTTTCGCTATTGCTTTTCTGTAAAATACCGAGAACTAAAATACAAATAATTTACAAGAAAAATATATTAGAAATTTACATTTTGGATAAAACGACTTCCTCTTGCCCAGCCCAGAGAAACATGGGTTTGTGGCATGAATGCCATGGTGTATCTAGGGGGGGTGAGGGAACAACATAACCCACCAATCTCATCTGTATCCCTTGGGCAGCTTGAAGGCCACGACATAGCTCCTTATCTCATTTATAAATTGGAATGGGGACTGCAGACCCTCCATTCTCTCTGGGAGGAGAGTGGGGTTGTAAGTGTGGATCCAGCTGGGCCATCCTAAACAGCTTCTCCACAGCATGCAGCCATTACATAATCCCCTTGCACAGGCACACTACCTCTGCCCACCAAAGAGAGGCAGCGTGAGACTAAGTGGTGCAGACGGCCTCACATGGACAGATTTCACTGGACAAGAGATATTGGCTGTGTGAATTGTAGACTCATTCCCCATCACATTCTCAATTTCCCTTTGTTATTCATGTTCATTTTTTAAACATAAGGCATTTTTTTTAGAGAAATGGCAAAAAATTATACTAGGATTAGAGAAATTAAGGTTTTATTATGTGCACACTTCCAATGTAGAAAATGTACAATTTTGTTTCCCTTTTTTTTTTTGTGGGGAGTGCTAAGTAATTTAACAGATAGATAACACTGTACAATGCTAAAATACGTGGAAGCACAGTTGTTTACTTAGATTTAAAATATTTTGGTAATGTGTAGCATGCAAACAACCTCAAGTGATAGCAAGAGAAGTCTTGATTTACATTCTGCATAAATGAGGTTCATACAGTATTTATCCTCTGTTTATTGTTAGTAATCCAAATTATTACAATACAACAATAGCAATATGTGGTCACATAATTAGCTCTCTCAATAATTTGAAAGGGGAAGGGAGGAAGCCCTCACCGAGACAAACATACATTTCTGTGCAATTTAAACAGGAAGTCCTTGATGATCAACATTGAGAAAAGCCTTTTCTAGTAAAAAAAAATCCTGTGTGAAACATTAAACAAACTTATCTGATGTTTATGTTTTTCTCTTTAATAATTAATTAAATGTAACTAGTCCAGGGAGCCTAGAGTTTTGCTTTATAACTAGCTACTATTGTAAATGGCAGTCAGCTGTTTACAGAATACCCAGAATCTTTTTGTATGGAAGGTTACAAATCTGCTCCTCTTCCCTGTTCAAAGTAAAAAATAATGGTGTCTGATCCCCAGAGCATTCATTGCAAGAACTGTTTGCATATTCAGTTATTGTTTCTGCTGCGTCAGTCATCTGCTGAAGTTCACTCTAATGTGGCCCTGATCAATTCTGCCAGCTGTGCTTAAGTGCTGTTTACTATAATAACATCACACTGCATTCTTATTTGGCAACAACAGCTATGACAGCACCTAAATGCATTGAGAAGCCAAGATTTTATCATGTTCACAGATCAAATTGGAATTGTTTATGGAGGACAGTGATGTTCTATTTCTGTCCTTTCTAGTGAATACCAATATCACACTAATGGTTTTGCCAAAAGCATTACTACTCTGCCCTTTCTAATAAATGAAGGTCTTGTTGATCTAAATACTCTATAGAACAGGGATATGATTTCATTATTGCACCATAGACATTTTTCACTGGATAAGATAGGAAACTTAGCAGGTGTGGATTAGATGAAGAGATATGAATCTGTATTACTCAAGATTGCATAAGGAACATTTTTTTTCAAAAAACTGTACACCTGAGAAAAGGTTCCCTGGAAAAATATTAGTTGGGGAATAAAAATATTTATACAAATATTCTGACTTTGAATGAAAGAAAAAAGAGATAGTCTGATTGCATAACAATAGAAATGTATTATGTGGCACAAAGGTCTCCAAGCACATTAGTATCATTTAAAAAAGCAGTTTTGTGTATTATTTTTCCAATATATCCAAGAAATAAATCAATGCCTTCAATATGCAGGCATATTTGCACAAACCATAAAATATGAGCCCAATCCTTCTCCTACTGAAACCAGTGATAAAACTCCTATGGCATCAGAATCTTGCCCTATGTTATTTTCCCCATTATGGTAATATTCACAATGTGCTAGAGCTAGATGTTTTCTAAACACAGATGAAGATGCAGTCCAGGAGAGCATACATATAATAAGACGAGCACAAATGGAGAAGGAATGGGGAGAAAGGGGTGCAACATTCACAAGCGAGTGCGGTGAGGGGCAAAGGTCTTATTAGACATATATTATTTGTTGTTGGGATGGGGGGGAGACAGGTAGGAGTTTTTTGTTTATGTTTCCTTTAAGTTAAACATTGAATTCTCTTCAGCCTACCTTCCTTCCACATTTCATCCCCTTCTTTTGTCTCCCACATCAATTCCTCACTTTCATTCCACTGTTCTTTTGCACCCTCATTCCCAGCATTCAACACTCACCCTTCTATAGAGAGGTGTCTGGAGGTAAACAGTTGAAATAAAGAGATAATTCAGTTACTTTTGCACACTGTGGAAGCTGCATTCTTGATAAGGGATTGAAAAAAAGAAAGTTGCTGGGCTTTGCAGACCAGCTCAGAAAGGATATTCTAACTTCCGTGGGAGTATTTTGCAAAAAGCACGGAGGCAGTTCCTGAAAACCAGGGAGGAATTAGAGCAACAAAATAAGAGACATGGATAGATACATAGGGAGGGGCAGTTAGGTAGGACCTTGAAGGAGATGACAAGAAACTTGAACTTGACGCAGCGAAGAAGCAGAAGACAGTTGCAGGATTCAAAGAGGAAAGGGCTATGGCCACCTCTGCTGGCAATCTTTCATATGAACTGAAGGCAGAAGATGTACGTATTGAGGAAGTCTAGATGGAATAGGGTCACTACAGTACAGCACAGGGTTCAGCGGTCAAGAAGGGAAGTGATGAGGACAGACTATAACGAAGCCCCAGACACACCCCTGTAATCATCAGCAGTGGTGAAGGTACACAGGAGCCCCACTCGGGTGATCCTACGGGGGCCAGGTATGTCATTGCTACTGTCAGATTCTGCTAGTGGCATGGCACAGAGCCCCTGCCTAGACCATACCTGAGAATCTGGTTCAATAGCTGCACTCCAGTGGAGCACAAAGGCACAACTGGTTAGAGCTGAGGGTCTACTTTCAGCCTTGAATATTAGTACTTTTTCTTGTGTGTATTTACTTCAGGTCCTTCATGTGTTTTATGGGGAATGAGAAAAATCTGTTTTTAAGACAGTGACAAAGAAATAATAAATGCTGTCATGCTAGTCATTCTGCGCCTTTTCCTAAACCACTGACATGTTAATGGACATTTTAAAAACAATACACAAAACATGGATAAATCTTAATATTCATTCATGTCATACATCATAGTGGCACTGAAGGCTCCTTCTGAGCAACTGTAGTGCATGCTGTGAATGTGTATTAACAATAGTGCATGTTTGTACTATAGATCCATAATATATATTCAGATCTATCTCAGTACTAAAGTATATTTCAAATCCTTATTTAAAATTGTGATGAATATGCATGTCTGACAATGACTTTAAATTCCAGTATCGCCAACATATTTTTTTAGACCAAGGAAATGGAATATTGATAAATGTCTTTCAAATCTTTATTTAAAAAATGTTAGACTCAAAAGAAAGCAAAATGTTTTCTTTGGTGCTTTACAAAAAGACAAGATTTCTGACACAAAGCACTTTGGACCCAATTCTGTGATGCACTGAACATCCCTGACTCCCATTGAAATCTATAGGAGTTGAGAGCACTCAGCACCCCGCAGGATGTGCTCATCATTTTCCATGATTACACTCCAACCTTACAAATCTCTTTTGTTTTGTTAGGGTTTTTTTGAGGGGGAGGGGAAGGGAGAGCTGGGTGCGGGATTGCACTTGGAAAATGGAAAAAAGGAAAATAATTAATCTTGAGTTGATCTTTCATATCCTAAATTCCAAGCTGCGGTGAATTTTTACAGTTAAGACTAGACCTCTGAAAGCAGGGGTTGCAATGGCAGAACAGACCTTTATTTTAGTAGTGCTAAGTCGATAACACTTATAAAAATAAAATAAAAAAATCCCTCTTTCATCCTGGCTTCATAGAAAACATGACATCCTTCTAAATACATCATCAGGTTACCAGGCAGACTCCAAAACAAAAATAATTCATTCAAACTGTTTAATCTACTCAGTGCAGATTGACAGTATCTTTATATATTTTTGAAAGCTCTTTTAACATTAACTGATATTTTAGTGTGGGAAGAAACTAAAAGCTTTCTGCATATAAAAGTTCATCGTTTACCTTCTCACAGCTATCAGATAAAAGCATAAGGGCAATGAAGCCACAGCTCTCAGATATATTACTCCCAAAGGAGAGAACCCAAATGCATCCGCATCAGCGAAGGCAGCAGGTGTAAGCACTGACTAAAGAACATTATATAAGAGAAACAAGCCCCAAGAACAGTTAAACCAACCCTGTTAACAGCTCTATGCATCGAATAAGAAGGTTTTGTTGTCAAGAAAAAAGTGAATTTCTCCTAGCTAAAAATAAATAAATAAGAATACTATCTCAAATGTTTTAGTGAACTTTCTTATGAATGGATTGCAACACACAATGATAGAACTCCCTCAATTCCACTTTTCAATAACTCCAAGGCACTAGGGATGTGACAGCATGATGAATACCACAACAGACAGCTCCAATATGGTACCATTTTACCAGATCAATATCTCACTGCAATATAAGAAAAAAGGAGCTGATATTAGTCTACACAGTGTATTACAGATGAGGTACATTTCTTCTCACTGCACTCATGCTGAACCAAAGCAATAATTCATAGATGCCTTTAAAAGGTTTGCACACTAGTACATGCAAAAAGAGGCTAATCTTTTCTACAACATCTGTTTGAACATGTAATAGCTTAAAGCAATAAGAAGGTAAGATTCTATGTATGTATCTATTAATCTGTCTATGTATACTACAAATACAATGATAAACATATCCAGAGACAGACACATACTGGCATTTATATACTTTGCACAGTTCTGTAAACCTCTTGGGGAATAGATTACAATACATAATAATCAAGCATTTCATGCATAATCAGGGGTGTCCTCTCCTCCCTTTTTCTGGGGATGTAAGGACAATTATGACATTTCTCAATTTCTCTTCTAATTAAAGCCACTTCTAATAATGGTCACCATTGGAAAAGCCATCATATCCCAACAATAAGCATAGTTTTAATCTTGTACTTCAAATAAGAAATGAGTGGAAGATCTCAATTACCCCCGTGTGACAACTGCTTGCAACTTGATCTTTTTATAGCAATTATCATAGCTTTCAAAAAAAATAGGATGCCACACTAACAAAATATTTAACACCGGCGCACAGTCTAGAATATAGAGTGTATGAATACTAGGTATTGCATTCTGAACTGTTTCTTTTTTAAAGGTTATCAGGTAAAAACAAACTGATAAAAATAAATCGTGCCCTGTGTCTAAATTAAATATGGGACTTTCCCCTTACTTCAGTGATGATGTTCATGTTAGCCTTCAATATAATCTAAATGAGGTACCTGGACAAATAAAACTATATTACTTTTTTAATCTCTCTGCATGTGTAAACAGGAAAAAAATACCAAATATATTATTTCTGTTGTCTGACAGCTGTTGTTGCTCCAATTTCCAATATAAAGTACAAATTACAATCTAGCTTTAGCCCTATATTCTCTTCGAAAATAAATGTAACAGAGTGCTGCATTTTAGTATTTTTTGCATAGTTTGACTTCAATATTTGGTAGGGAAAATCCAGTCAGGCCATTGGGGCTGCATGTGGGGGGACAAATTCCATGCCTGTCCAAGGCTTGCAGTTTGAGGGTGGGGGGGCAACTCTCCTCTGCCCCCCCCCAACCCAGCCAAAAGCCCCTTCATCCATCATTTTGTTTAGTTATAGCATGGTGATTTAGCTTGAAGGACATAACTTAATTAAAAATCAAAGATAAATCGTCATTATACAGTGCAGTTAATAGTTATTTAACAAATATTTATATACATATATAATTAACATAGCATATTATTCCTACATATGTAGTTTCTTGGGGATGTCATTTTTAATATAGTTATAACTTGGAAAGATGAAAGCGTTGTACATTTTATTGTAACAAGTAAAATAGGAACAAGGGAGCAAAATGCTTAACTCCACAGCTGGCTTGCAGAGACAAGGCCCAATAACATGGACCAACATCAGAACAGTAATTGTGACAAACAGTATAAAGTGTCAAAGGTCCCTATGGGAACTTTCCACAGATTTAACTCTCGTAAGGAGTTGGACCAAGTTCAGATAGCATCATGTTTATGGCTCTAATTAAATCCAGAAAATGTGTGCATTAGGAACTTAGACCTCTCTGTTGCACAGTTGGGAAGGGAACAAAACTGCAACCTTCCATACAAAAACTCCTCAGAGCTAGTAGGCTTTACAGAAAATGGGGGAGGAGCATAAACTGGGGAAGGAATTTGGGAACAGCTGTTTTATCTGACATGTTCCTCCTCCTAGAAGAACTAAAGTTCACATTTTAAAAAACCTAAAAACCTCACACACGAGAGATAATTAATTAATTCACTATCCCTGAACATTCTTTGATCCCTGTTGAGATGCTTGCAAAGCATAGGAGCCAGCTCCCAATGGTCTGGTTGTGCTGTTATTGCTAGAAGAGTATGGTTCTACTTCTTGTCCTTGTCACACCAACTTCACAGAGGTACCAAAGAGGGGCTGATGAATTGGGAATGTTGGTCCAGTTTCTAATACAGGGTTTGAACTGAGGTCAACTAGAATGGAAGGCTTCATTTCTGATTGTCTCACTAATTATACTATTGCTATTTGATATTTATATTGCAATTACACACAAAGCCCAGGCAACATATCAATACGTAGGACGAGACAGTCTGTGACCTGAAGAGATAAGATGGCAAGTCACACGCAGAGAATTGGAGGAATGCAATATGATCAAATGGGCATTTTATATATACTAGTGTGTAAGTTAAATTTATAAAGTACATGCCAATTATCCCCTATTATCCTCAACTTTGCCATCATTAAAATTGGCTAACATCTTGTAAGTGTCACAGAAGAGATGGGTCTTGATTGAACCTTTTGCTAAACTCTCAATTACTCCCAAGGGCATTCTGCGCTAAAAAAATTAAAAATTCTGCGCATGGTATTTTAAAATTCTGCAAATTTTGTCAAATAAACGTGGATGCTCCAGCATGGCATTGGGGAGCACAGGCCACTGGCTGCACAAAGGTGAGAGATCACTCTGCAGCTTCCACCGGGACACGGACTCAGCAGTGAAGCTGCACCCAACCCTGACACAGCACAAAGATGGGTCCTGCCCTAGAAACACCCCAGGGTCCTGCTCCTCTGTGCTAGGGGTGCCAGATGTGGGCAGACAGGCTCAGCAAGGCAGGATCCACGTGTGGTGGGGCTTAGAGTGGGGCTTGAGAGGGTTCTGTGTGGTGCAATCTGGGTTCGGGCATCTCAGTGGGGGATCTGGGTGGGGTGGGGGGATCTGGAAGCACTCTGGCTTGTTGGGGGATTCTGCGTGAAACAGCAAAGAATCCTGTGGCATCTTATAGACTAACAGATGTTTTGTGTGAAACAGTAATGGGACTCTGCAGGCGGGTCCAGGTGAAGGTAGTTGGGGCTCAGTGAGGGGGTCTGGGTATGGGAGGGGTAGAGCTTGGCATGGGGGTCCATATGTGGGGAGCTCAGTGTAAGGGTCCAGATGCTGGGGAGCGGGGCTCAGTGGGATGGGGATCCAAGTGCAGCTGATTGGGGGTTGGTAGGGTATGTATGCATTGGGTGCAGATGGCTCATTGGAGTGGTCCAGGTTCAGGGGGAGCGGGACTTGTCAGGCAGAGTTTCTGGTGTGGAGGGAGTGAGGGTCAGTGGGAGGGTCTGGATATGAGAGGGTCTGGATGGATGGCAGCTGAGGGAGCAGCTCCCTGGACAGTGATCCCTCCCCCTGTAGCTAAGGAGTTATTGGTGCGGGGGAGGGGGAGAGAGAGAATGCAGAGCTTCCTGCAGCCAGGGGAGAAATCTGGGGGTGAGTCTGACATGATCCTGGATGCCATGAAGGGGAAGAGGAAGTCCTGTCCTTCCCAGCCGGGACTAGCAGCTGAGCCTGGAGCAGGGTAAGAGCCACCAATCGAGTCTTTTCCAGTCCCGTCCCCTTCCCCACAGTGATTTCTCTCTGCCTTGGGCACCCAAAATATACTGCTGGGGAGGGTCATATGACCACTCATGTGGCTTTCCTTTGCTTCCCTGTCAGAAAGTCATTTTTCTGCAGAGAAGCAAAGAAATATGTGGGGGACATGAATTCTATCCATGCGCACTAGCGCAGAATTCCCCCAGAAGTAATATTCAAAACACTTTTAGGTATACTACTAATAATACTAATTCTAATTAACGGCCGGTTCTGTAAACAAACACTCAAATACACACAACTATAGACACCTGAATTCAGTGGGACTGCTTAAAGTTTTTAAACCCTCTACATTTAAACAGGGATAAAATTTTGAACTAAATATGTTAACATGATATTGTGCTACAATTTTGGAATGCATCAGTGCTGTTAACTTCTCAATAATAAAAATCTATATATTCCAAAAATGCGAAACAAACACCTATATTATTAGAAGATCTAAGTAGCAGGCACTTTTTACTTGCCCACTTGCAGATCAAATTCTAACTCCAACTCAAAATGTAATAGCAATAAAAATCCAGGCTTGCACTATTTGTTTAAACTGTTGCAATATCCTAGTATGAACTGAAAAGTGCCTCATTTTATGTATTATGTTTACTGCAATAGTTAGAAGCTTCCCTGTGAATACCTTGCTTGTGTGGCTTTTTCAGACCCCTTCCTCCTTTTGTGGTTTAATTTCCTACGTTTTATATAACAGTTGTTTGAAAAATCAGGTGTATGAGTTGACCATAGACCAGGAGAACTCTATGTAGTCATTATGCACTGTTATGTGAATAAGTGGTTATGGACATTTGAAAATGAAAGACATTCACAGAAAAGAGATTTTCGTTTACTAACAAGGACCTGGGTCAATGTAGGTGTCACAGATGTTCATACAGTTCCCAAACTACTAATTCTTACAAAGTACTGATGAAAATATTTTCTGAATGTTAACCAAATTACAACTTTTTTAAAAAGCCTTGAAGAATAAAAACTTCCCAAGTGGCATGGAACAAAATCAATTAAAATTTACATATATTACTACAATTTACTTAAATCTAATGTTGATTGCTATTTGCACTAGATGAAAGAGATAACATCTTGTTTGTTGGGGATATTGTAGTTTATATGAAATAATTATGAGATTCCCTCCAAATGATTCTGACTCAGAACAGCACTAAGAGCCTGATCCAAAGCCCACTGAAATCACTCTGAAGACCTGATATATATCCATGCAATAATGTGATGAGACTAATGGAGGACCCTACCTCTGCCAACTCCAGGAAAATGTTCAAGATTTGTTCAATAATGCTCATGCTGTTGGGTACTGTGTTTTTGTGATGACTTTTCTGTGTGTCTTTAGAGATTGAAAAATATACAGCAGCAGATCCTCAACTGGTGTAGTGTGCCGTCATAGCTCCCCAATAGAGCTATGATTTTACCAGCTGAAGATCTGGCTCACAATGCATAAATACCAAATGTCTGTGCATTCAGGCACATTGAATTGAAAAGTGCTTAGCAATCATTTTGTTCAATGAAATATTGAGCAGATAATTGACAAAGTTAAAATGTTATGAGGGACTGATCCTGTTGAAAACAGACCAGTGGAAATACCTGTCTGTAGAAATTAAAATAAGCTGGGACAAAAGACAAAATGTTTTCTTAAACATTTAGGAACACTGAATGATCCTTCTATGAAAATCTAGGAGCAATGGCATTTGGAGCTCTTTTTGCTTTCTCTTTAAACCTCAAACATGTAATATCAGTATCAGATAAAATATTTTGAAATGAAAAAACTTTGTCATCATGTCTGTAGCAAAGTATAGATGACTGAGGAAAATTGATCAAATGAAACACTTTTTTTGGCTTCCTCTATGTGTAAAAATTGACTCAAAGTCAATTTAGTTTAATAAAAAATAGCAGAAGAGATCACCTTAGTAAGAGGCACATCCAAGGTGTAAGTCACCAAACAAGCACAATCAACAGGAATCATATGATTATGTTTGTGAGAAATAGTTTATTTGTGACTTGTTTGAGACTGTGGTTTTAACCTGGAAAACAATTTAAGCATTTTTATTAGTCAATGTCCATTTCTAATGCTAAAAGTTTAAATTAATCAATTTTAAAACCTACTTTGAGGAAGTTATTCTGTACGATTCTATAAACTCAAAACAGCAAACTCCCACTCACATTATGTTGTTCCTAGTCTTTGTCTCTTTTTCCTGTAGTCCTGTTTAAATTCTCACCTTGCTCTGCCCTTGTCATCAAGTCATTCAAGCACAAAGCAGGGAGCACGGGAGTGTTTACTCATTTCCCAAGTCCATTATCTTACACATTAATCACTGGTCTGGAACTTCTGGACAATGCTGAATCTGTTACCTTTTTTCTTTCTGGCTGTTTTATTCTTGGGTCTGATAGTTCAATGGTTCTTAGCTGTACTTACACTTGATGACCTTTTCATCTGATTATTTACCTATCCATTTTTTGTCTTTTTTTTTTTAAATAATTAACTTAGCCACAGTGGTTTTTATTTCAATGAAACATAGTTCATGCAAAGTAAGGTAAAACCCCATGAATTTAAAAGGATTAATCACTTCAAAATGTAGCAGCATTTTTAATACTTTAATACAGAAAAGCTATTGAACACGTAATCAGGTATTGAAAATATAGCACTGAACATATTAAACTACTGCAAAGATCTGAAGCAAGTTTTATTTTGTTTTGAGTTCTTTACTAGCGACAAGTGCTCTTTAAATAGAGCAAATAATGATAAACTCTTTTGTTGGGTTAGCTAAATGCATAAATGGCTAAAAGCATAAATAATGATTTCTGAATGCAGGAAACTTGATTTCACTGAAATCTATAGAATTCTAAAATAATTATGAAAGACTGTTCATGGCATCTAAGGTTTATTTGTAATAATGAATGAAAAACAAAGAGAAAGATGTAAAGCTGGACAGCTGGAGGCTCTTGAACTATACTTGTTAAAAGATTTGTTTGTGAAACATGCATTTTATTGCCTTGTATGCATGTTATAATGAGGCATGGACAACTGCAACATTACACTTAATGATTGCATTTCTTGTTTCAGCCAGTTTCCTTGTCCTTTTGCAATTAACGTTTTCCCAGATCACCCAAGGCTACTTTGTCAGGAAAAAAAAAATCTGAAATTCACATAAATGAGCAATGTCAATAGTTTAGAAAGAGTTTACTTAGAGAACAAAGGGCCCTTATGAGCCACTAGTGAGAAGAAATGGGGAAAAAATGAGTCTTCACAATGTAGGCTTTTTCTTACAGCAACTTGTTATCAAGCAGTTTGCAAGAGTCCCTCAAATCTGCATTAAAATACATTTCATTCCATTCACTCATTTGCATTAATTTCTCCCATTATATCTGAAAATGGCTGAATGTCTATCCAACACAATGCAGCAGCCTATCACAAGCAGCCATGGCTGCACCAGGTGCCAATTTACTCCTCTTAGTTCTTTTCATTCTGTTTGCTGATTCTGACAACTGGAGTTCTCCTCTCAGTCCCTGGGACTTTTCAATTGGATTTGCTCGCAGTGACAAAATTGTTGCTTTGCTGAGAGGAGGGGGGCTCTTTGACTGAGCGTCTATCATGCTGCCATGGGAAAGCAAGAGGCGAATGATTCTCAGTGGCTTCTGATTTCCAGTATTTGTTCAGCATTAGGCCCACTTATCTCCAGAAGAAAAAGCAACATGTAGAGAGAAAGTGACAGGCAGAAACACACTCACTTGCTCGTTCATTCTCACTGAACTCTGTATTCAAACAAGGGGGCCCTATTACACTGAAAGCTCCAGATCAGCCTCACTCAATTATCACAGCTAATCCTTATAGCTCTATAAAGTAAATATTTCATTACAATTTCAAATAAACAGTCACCCAATCTAATGAAGCAAGAACTCAAAGTGGCAATGTCACAGAACGTGTTACCATAATCAAAGGAAAGGACATAGCCCTGTCTACTAATAACGTTTTTTTTTAAAGGGTCCTAACAGATTTACTGATGTTTTTATTGCTTACTTTGACCTTTTTGTCTTTCCAAATATATTTCGCTTATCAAAAACCCACTCACCTTTAATTATTGATCATTGTTGTTGCTATTATAGGGCCTAGTCCTGCAAGGTGTTGAGCAGCTCCTGAGAGATGTAAATATTCTCACTTGGTTACATTAAAATCAATGAGGGCATCCAGTGCCTCTCTGGAGGCTCTCAGCACCATTCAAGATCAGGCCCTTCAGTAGTAGCAGCTTATCAATACAGCCATAATAATGCTGAAAATCTGAAAAAATAAATACTAGAATATATAAATTCATAAACCCCTGGAAGAAAGAGATAAAACAACATTTGTTGTTGGACTTTTATGCTTCATAATTTTGCAGGATATCAGAAACCAAGGTGATAGGCACTTTTATAAAGGACGAAGATGGACAAATGGGATTCCAGTACATGATTTCAGTTCTCCTTCCAGTAGCAGACAGACTTCAATGAGATCTTTATTTTTTAGGCCATAGCACAGAATCTAAATCCCAAGAATTAAGGCCCATTCAGCAATTTCTTTAATGCCATCTCTCATCCCAAATGCCCCATTTCAAAAATCTTTTTAAAAGGGTTGTTCGATTCTGAAAATACCTTTAAAATACTTTTTTGGGGTTTGTAGGTTCATGGTCTCTCAATGATTTCCACATCCTGTGCACACAGTTGACAAATGATTACAAAATACAAAACAAACCCTACCAGTCCTGCAAATTCAGACTAACAATAAGAATCAAACAAGATTTTGCCACTTCATGCATTGTCACTAGTAATCAGATTCTACGGGCCAAATTAGTAACTGGTAACCCTAGGCCCCATTTCAGCAAGTCAAAGCATATGCCTAGCTTTAAGGATATAAGTGGTCTCATTCACTTCCATGGCTTTACTCACATGCTTAAATTTATGCATCAGCTTGAGTGCCTAGTTGAATAAGTAGCTCATTGTCTTTCACTCTATTTCACCAGTGCAATACTATTATTTTCAATGGGTTTGTGTACATTACCAAAATGTACTGCCACTCAGGCTACGTCTTCACTACCCGCCGTATCAGCAGGTAGCAATCGATTTCTCGGGGACCGATATATCACATCTCATCTAGACACGATATATCGATCCCCGAAAGCGCTGTCGACTCCAGAACTCCACCGGAGCAAGCGGCGGTAGCAAAGTCGACAGGGGGAGCCGCGGACATTGATCCCACACCATGAGGATGGTAGGTAATTCGATCTAAGATACTTCGACTTCAGCTACGTTATTCACGTAGCTGAAGTTGCATATTTTAGATCGATTTCCCCCCCTAGTGTAGACCAGCCCTCAGATGCCAGTTGTTGGGGGTGCAATACAAGATACATAGCACTGAAACCATTAACCATGAGTATTTCATCAAATGCTATATTGTCTCTATTAGAGAGGCAAGTTGGGTGAGGTAATATCTTTCATTGGACCAACTTCCATTGGTGAGAGAGACAAGCTTTCAAGCCACACAGTCTCTCTCACCAACAGAAGTTGTTCACCCACCTTGTCCCTACTATCTTTAGACCAACACCGGTACACCTATACTGTCTATGTCACCCAGTGTATTATTTCATTCCCTCCAAATTATTCCTCATTTTTTAATCCCCACCTTATGTGTGTGATGTCATTAACATCTCCTAAGGAACATGTGGTTCTAGTGACAGACAAGAAGAAACTAAAAAATACACCAACTTACACTGTCTCAAAATAGTTCAAATTAACGTTCTGGTTCTATGTGATGCAGTGTGTCCTCAACTCTCAGTGCAGTTGTTGGCATCTAAGGATGTTCAGAGCCTCACAGGCTCAGATCTTAAGTTGCAAAGATGTTAAACTTAGATATTGATGTTATACCTACACCACAGCTTAGGTCAACATAATTTATGTCACTCAAGGGTGTGACTAAACCATCTCCCTGAGCAGCATATGTTACATGTAAGTGCTGATGTGGACACCACTATGCCTCTTCTGCCACTCGCGGGGGTCGAAGTAGTTAAGCCAACTGGAGAGCATTCACAGCAGCTTAGAGAAGCTACATTAGAGAGCTCACAACGGTGCAATACCACAACTACTCATTCACTTTCAGGGAAAAAGTATAACGTCTATGATTTATGGCACGGATCGGCAACCTCTGGCACACGGCTCGCCAGGGTAAGCACTCTGGTGGGCTGGGCCAGTTTGTTTACCTGCCGCATTCGCAGGTTCGGCCAACTGTGGCTCCCATTGGCCACAGTTCACCGTCCCAGGCCAATGGGGGCGGCGGGAAGCAGAGCAGGCAAGGGATGTGCTGGTCGCGGCTTCCCGCCACCCCCATTGGTCTGGGACTGCAAACCGCGACCAGTGGAAGCCGCGGTCAGCCAAACTGCCGACATAGAAGGTAAACAAACTGGCCCGGCCCACCAGGGTGCTTACCCTGGTGAGCCGCGTGCCAGAGGTTGCCGACCCCTGATTTATGGTATATGCTTAAGAACTTTTGCCTCTGGCGTGCCATTTTAAATACCATTCAGGCCTTTCAAATAAAAATAGCATTTTTATTGAATCAAAACATCAGTTTGCCAACAAATAAGTCAAGATAATTTTCTGCTGACAATATGTCTAAAACTGAGAGAGAAGGACTTCCTAAATCGGTCATGCCTGCTTTCCGGCTAGTAGGACTATGTTGAGAAGAAACCAATATGTGGACTTTGAAAGAAAGACATTTTAAACATTATTGACTCCTCTATTCCCTACCAAATATTAACGGTGTCTGCTTATTGCATCTGAGAACTAAGTAATCATTCAATAATACTGAACTGGAAATTCTGAAAGAACAGATTTGGAAATAATGTAAATGTTTTTCAAAAGTGTAAGAAATGACTGACATTTATTTATGTGGTATCTTTTCTATTTAAAACAAGTTTTATTTTTTATATAGACAAACAAACTTAAGTTTTAGTTTAAAGTTAAACAGTTTGCCATCTCAAAAATTCTTATTTGTTGAACTAAGGTATAACAGATAGCCAAGATAAGGGCTTCATCTTAGTCCTGGCTGGGTGTTTGTGTGTGTGTCTTTGTTCTGAGCACATGTGCCAAATACAAATAAGCAAATATGCCTCCACAGTTTGAAACTCCTTATTTCAGTGAAAATAAATTAAAAGGGATGGATTAGAGTCTTAAGGAGAAAGAAAGGTTCAGTAATGGAGAAGAGTGAATCAAATCAGATTTTACAATAAATTTCTTTCACTTTCAAAGCTCATTATACTGGAAGACAATTTCATATTTGTTGTCATATTTGAAATGTGTTGACTCATTTCCAGAAAACTGTAGTTTATATACAAAATCCATTTTTTACTTTTAGATGGAGCCAGAAACTTAGATCACCAGTTTCACTGCAACACATAAAAAAGAGTAAAATTACATTAACTGACTTATTAGTAACATACAAAACTGGCTAGTTACCAAGAATTTGATATGCAGGGAGAAGTTCAAAAACCTTATGTAATTATAAATATTGAGTGAGGGAGAGAGAAAGAAATTCTTAGGGAGTGGGGTTGAATAAAATCCCTTATAATTTACAAAACTTGCACATTTCTGAAACTTTTTGAAAAGTTATATTCCCTCTGTTATCAGAAGGCTCTTAAACATTTTAGTGTGCTAAACAAAACATATGACATTTCACTTCTTCACAGAGGAAAAGAGATGCTTCTTTTTTGTCTTTAATAATTGTCTGCCTAAAAAAAAAGTTTGTGTGTTTTTTGTATTATTGTATGCCAAAACTCAATTCTTTACTCACTGTAAGGTGAGTTGATGTCTAAGGACACCACATTTTATTGACGTAAACCATTTTGAAAATATAAATAAAATTAAACAGATACCTAGATATGCTCCTTCATACAAAGAAAGGGCTAACCCTGAAGTCTTTATTCAGGCACTTTTAGAAAAGGTGCTAAAAGTAAAGACTTCAGCACTGAGCACATGGGTAAGCAGAGATGCAGATAATCAATACAGTTCAGCTGGTAAAGGGGATTGAGGTTTGGGGTCTTGGAAACAGCAATTGAAGTGATCACGCTTTTGAAAAATATACATCCTAAAACATTAATTATATGGTAGCATATTCCATTATCCCCCACACTCTAGGTCCAACCGTTATATATGTATTCTTTCATTAGCGCTTGAGATTCTTAGGGGCTCACCATACAAAGTGCTGAGCATCTCCTTAGAGGTGCCGAATTCCCTCAGCTTCATGGGAATTCAGCACACTCAGCAAGATTAAGGAGGTACTCAGCACCACGTAACAGCAGGCCTTTAGGGCTACCCACCCATAAGGGGAGTGGTAACAAAAAAAAAAAAAAAAGCCCACCACCTAGATGGCAATAGCTAGATTTGTGTGCCAGGAAGGTGTAGACATAGTGCCTCTGGGGGTGCTGAGAAGAGAACTCTCATCAGCAGCCCTCAGTACACCTTTATTCAAGTTAAAGTTTGTGCTCCCTCAGAACTGGTCTCAGAGGTGCTGGCAAGCAAACAAGGCAGGCAACTAGGGACTTATGCCTGGCCTTTAACTCACCTAGAGACGCTCCTTCTAGGGTGTTCAATGCTGGACTCTCCACAACCTTTGCCTATGTGGGGAGAACACAACTAGGTATAAAGTGCAAGGCATAGTATATTTTTCCACATTATTCCTTCCTTCAGACCCTTTATATTAACTGTCTCCATTACTCAACTGAAACATTATGCTTTAGGAAAACTAAAGCTTACAGGCACAGCAATTTTAATGTCAATAGTTTGTTTATTAATGCAAACATTCAAGGTGTTTGCATTTATCATCCAAGCAGTACTACTGAAGTCATTAAGCCTAATCTTAATTTTAAAACAAATATTGTCCAATTATAAGGAAAAAGTAGTTCACACAGTGAATTAATCCTCAATTTCTAATAGTGTTTTATTCTAAGGCTTTCCTACATTAGTTACTATGTAGAACAATCTGGGAAATTTAAAAATTCATTTATGTACAATTAAAGTTACTACTGCATTTGGGGTGAAGTTAAAAGGTGCTAAAGGAATAATACAGCAAATGCAAACATAATAATAATTAATTGCTGTTACTTTTGGGAAAAATCACACACTTGACCCAAGCTGAAGGCTGAAATATTAATCCATTTCTATGACAGAGATCAAGCTTCGTAGTTGCTTTTTATCCTCATAATAGAAGCAACAGTTGAAAACCATAATGTTATAGTTCAAACAATGCCCCCCCTAAGACTTCAAATTTATTATAACATTCATCTCTAAGACAAAAGACCTGGTATAGGAAAAAAGCTCTTTTTAGCAAAAAGTATGGTTGTTATTTATGGCTCAGATGCGAAGAATGAGTTTGGGGAATTTATCAGAGATGAAGGTATGAAATGTTTTAGCTTGTTCTTCTCTGTCTAATCCATAAACCATTTTCTCAGCCACCCAAGTGAATTCTAATGGAACAGAAGTGATGAAATAATATTTTCCTAGTCCTTTAACACTTTGCCTACTGCACGTGTTGTGTGACTTGTTCAGGGAAAACACAAGAGCTTATAGTTACAAATCTTTTAAATCAGGAAATAAGACAATCTTGTTAATACATTATATAAAATGGCCTTGTAGGAAGATTCAACCTCATACTTAGAGTGCTCATTCCCTCTATCAAACTGTGTTAATAACAATATTTATAAAGGGTTTCTTTACTAGCATTTCATTTGATAGTAGCACAAAATACAGAACGCAGAGTTTTCTGCGGACAGCTTTGTTATTGAACTCTGCCACGTACCTGCACCAGCCCTGATCTAGGTGACAGGAAAGAGATCAAGGGCTACAATATATTCCTAGATCCACTTAGCTTGGTGAGAAGGAAATGGTGCAGTGAGGGACACTGGGACCTTTTCTGTCCTTAATCAACACGAAAAAGAATGCCAGCCTCGACGTTGGCTAGTTAATTTTTATAAGGGTGGAGTTGGGAAAAAAGGTGGAGTTGGAATGTCTCAAGCTACTGCCCCTCATCTGCTGGTTGCCATGGTGGCTGGCCACGTAGGTCTTCCCAGTGGTCAACCTATTGTCTGGGTTGTAGTAAGAAAGTCTCTCTCTCTCTCTCCTCTCACCCATCACCACCTCCTCTACCAAGATACTGGCATTCCTAGTTGAATTCATCTTAATCTTTATTTCTCTCTTTCTTTACAGAAGATGGAGTCATGGGACTATGTTTGTAGTAGGCTGGAGTAGGATAACAATGAGTCTCTTAAGTTCATATTGTCACAAAAGATTCCTTGGGTTGTTCCTCTGGGATATGAATGGGCCTCAAATTCTAGGCTTGTTGTATCAAGTGGGTAGAGAAACATTCTTAAGTTTAAGCTAAAAGGAAGAGGGGTTCCAAATCGCTTGTTCCTAGAAGATGGATGAATCAGTTCTCATGTGGATTAGAAAAAAAGCCAGTTATTTGGGCTAGCAGAAACTTGGTTACAGTCAGGCCCAGACACTTTGTGCAAGAGAAGGGTGACTTTTGTATCCTTATACACAGGCAATGTGCTCTAGGAACTCTCTGGTATGGGACTTCTTGATGGGATTCTTCATCTATAGGTAGGTGGAGATGATTATGGCAAGCTCCCTTGACAAGATTAAGCTTGGAAGTGCTATCTGCCCTTAGATATTACTTGACAGTTATCTTAATAAAGTTTCAGCAGATCTGGCCAATTCCTCTCTTAAATGTTTCTTTGCATTACCACTCTTAAATGTTTCTTTGCATTATCATGTCTTCTTTCCATCATGTCTACAGAAAAAGATACATTACTCTTTTGTGGCATACGTACATCTCCACCTTTTAATATATTCCTCCTTATTGTGCCAGATCCTCCTCCTATTGAAGTCAAGGTGAGATCTGCAGTGAGACCAATGTGTACAGAATTAGGCCCATACATATCACCCACCTCATAGTAATATATACTTTCCAGAAAAATTATTTGTCCTCTACATATGTATCCCATTTTGTTTCATTTAAAAAAAAAAGGTCTCTTTTAAAACAATTAGGCAAAAGTATGCTTAAGAAAAAGCAGCGATGGCCCAGCAGTAAGAATCAAAGTATTAATTTTGCAGAAACAGTTCTGGACCAATACAAAACACCATCACTCCACTTTCCCCAAATGCCTATCAACTCTCAAACTCCCACTTGCACATTTCCCTTTTCCTTGACAAACAAGAGAAACTATTCCCATATTGCAAGAAATTCTTCAATTTTGTCACAATTCCTCTTTACAAAATAATATTGACCAAAGGAATTCACGACAGGAAAACAGAATCACGATTGAAACTTTTTTTCTCTAGTTTTCTTGAGTACAATATTATGGGTTATATTTTTGTTTTAAGGCCACATTCTTCACTAGGAGAGGCATAATAGAACAGGTGCTCTTCCACCCATTTAAAGAGTGCAGCCTGCACCAACTCTACCATGGGCTTGCCCTTCTCTTTCCCCTCCCTCTTTGAGAAACATAGTGTAGCACTGCTGCTGCAGCAAGATCCAGATAGTCCTTGAATTCAAGGTCTGCAATTATGATGTCATCGTGTTGAGGGGCACAAGGGCAAATAAGGAGATAGTAGGATAAGAAAAAAAGCTCCTTTCCACTTCTTTCTAGCCACAATCTGGAAAATATCATGTATTAAAATGCCAGTACCCATACAGAGAAATTCTTTCCTAAATTTTACAGACTAGACTATTTTCCTCTGCCAGGAGAAACCAAAACAACATAACCCCATCTTCAATAAAGAGAAAAAAAAAACCTTCAGTAGCACAACATTTTCCCTTAATAAATCATTTTTAATGACTTCTAATAAATCATCTTGTAATCACATTACTTTGGCACTTAAGCTAGTCAAACTGTCTCTCTTGTAGTTAGAATACTAATGTATTCATATTTCAGGTAGTTTATAAAAGAAAAGTAACTACCAAGTAAAGAAACAACCGGAGTAAAATCAGCTACATTAATCTGAAAGGTTGAGGGTCATACAGTATGTTTAAAAACTTTTTCCAGCCATAAGAACTATGGTACTGTCATATATATACCCATTATATCATTTCTTGTTATTTGCATTATATGGACTGTGCATGTGTGCACAGACACACACTACAGACATACACATCTTCACATGCATGCACAAACAACATTCCTGTAGAACAATATATTGTTTGGCAGTCTATTAGCATTTTCAATACTGCTCAGAAATTGGTAGGGCTTTTTGTTTTGTTTTAAATGACCAATTCAAGTGTTTAACACTGCAATATTTTGCATTCCATGATGTCCCACTGGATTTCTGAAGATTCCGAGGCTCTCTTTTCCTCCACTATTTCATCACTGTAATTCCTGAACTACAATTTACATCTGTATTACACTATTTTACCCTGACACAGGAATAAAAGTTTATTAGTTTCTATGATGACCTGATGCATAAAAAGGATGACAGATTCTTTCACATTTGTGAATACATACCAGCTTACTAATCAGAGTGCAGTGCGTATCAGCATTAAGTACAAATAGTCTGAGTTTGTTTTTAGTAAGACAGAAAAAGGGACTTGAGCCAAATGACATGATTCATTAGAGCATACATTTGTCAATGAACGGATGAGTTCCAAAACTACTTTGATTTCCCTCCCACTCTTCCCTTCTGGTATTTAAAGAAGTCTCCAAAGTTCAGTTAGAAAAGAGTATTCACATGTGAATCAACATTTTTTTTTAAATGGTGCATTAAAAATTCTATAGACAAAAAGATAACTGGTTGTATTCTCAACTCAGTGTGCACAGAATTTAACATACATATACACCTCTACCTCGATATAACGCTGTCCTCAGGAGCCAAAAAATCTTACAGCATTATAGGTGAAACCACGTTATATCGAACTTGCTTTGATCCACCAGAGCGCACAGCCCCATCCCCCTCAGAGCATTGCTTTACCACGTTATATCTAAATTTGTGTTATATTGGGTCGCGTTATATCGGGGTAGAGGTGTACATATTTGTGTACACCAATGAATAAATGTATTTAAGGATATTCTGCAATACTCTTTAGTTTCAAAGTTCAATACAAATAATAGGGTCTCTTCATCAGTCTTTGAACTAATGCTATACTTTGGTTCATAGGATCGTATATACAGGCCTTTATAAATTGGTCAAAAATAATCTTTTTAAAAGGCATGCTTTGTAGTAAACAAAAATCGCAATCTTTTTTTCCTATAAGTTTTAATTATACTTGTGCCCTGTTTGTACTTATTGTATATGTTAACAAAAAGTGAAAATGCCCCATTACTGCATGAAAGGTCGCAAATATCCAAACAAACAGCAGAGGCTGTTGTTGTTATTCATCCCCTTCCTTGAGAAGAGCAGTGGAAGATGCTAGGAAGCCTCTGTGAGAAATTCCTTGCTGAGACCATCCTATAATAGTCCAGTGCTGGGATAGGGTTGGCAAACCCTTCTCCCTGAGGAAAAGGGTCATGGGCCCAGGGGAATCCACTCGAAGCTAGGGCAATCTACAAAGAGGTCCCAATATGATTGCCAACCCTCCAGGATTGGCCTGGAGTCTCCTGGAATCAGCATCAATCTCCTGGTGAATATTGAAAGCAATCCAGCAGATATTAATTGGATATTTTAAGAAAATGACATTATGTCATGTTGAGGAAAAAAGTCTCCTGGAATAGCTTCAGCCAGAGTTGGCAACCCTAGGTCCCACTAACACCGTTTCCCTAGCAGTGCAGTTCTGCTGGAACTGTACAAACAAGAACTCCAACTCCCCCAGCCATAGTGACCCCACAGAAGTTGTGCTGAAGAAGTAGTACAACATGGGATTGTGTAACCAGCAGGGAATGATATGTGCAGCCATCACTATTCCACCTACTCCTCATCTCACAAAGCCAAGTGTAGTCTCCAGTGGGCAAATCCACACCACATAGAAAGGGATTTGGGTAGGATGAGGGCATCAGCTTCAACTCGCTTTATACATAGCAAGAAAAGATCTGTGTGTGAAAGAACACTCCTTAGATAGATCACTGACCCTTTATAGTCACCGCCACAGAACAGTTACATTAAACTTTTTGTCAAGTTTTACAAACATTAACATATGGATATTCACAGTACACATTTGAGGCACATCTATACCAAATACACACGTGCACAACCTAATCAAGCTATTTCTCCTGGAGGCTGGGAAGGAAGGAAGGTGAGAGATGCAGAACACAAATTTACAGACAGGTACATAGTATTACAATTATTTTACAGTTGGTAACACCAACACTGATATATTGGTAAAATATCATGTACCATTCAAATCTATTATCTCCAAAATAAAATAATGATGCGACCACTGTAGATTTCATTTTGCAAAAGACTCTGGTCCTGCAATTTGTTCTGTCTTAGTGACCCCTGTACTCTCAAAGAGCCTCTAATATTTCAATTTGTGTAACTGGAGCTTAAGTTATATATTTCCTGAACCTAAACAAAAATGCTGTCCCATGCTAAAGCATATATAGTAAATCATACTTTGGGATTCTGATCAGAAACTCATATACAATGTGTAACTCACAGATGTCCTTCAGTGCATTAGAATACTTTTAGTATAGCCTTAAAATTATAAATAAATTCTGCTGTTCACTCTATTATCATTTATCTTCAAATTTCTTCATATTTTAAATGTCACTGTCATACTAGGTAAAGAAAGTTTAAAAGATTATAACCTGAACTTGACAGATGTACACTGCTATATCCAAACTTGAAATTCTTGACTTGATATTGATCTTTCCAAAACCAAGACAGAAAGTTATATTGCATTTTGGTTTTAGTGTGTTTGTTTTGGGCCACTGCACCTAGAATTGGGTTAAATCAGCCTATCACGTTCTCACTCCAAATTGCCAACCCATATTTTTACAGACTTATAAAGCTGTTATAAGCTAACTCTAAAAAAGCTATTAATACAAGTGAGTTACACATCATTTTCACAATTCCATTTGCTCTTCAGATATTTTTGTTACCATAAATTGAGCACTGAAACTTCCTTTGCTTTTTACACTAGATTACCCCAAAACTTTATATCTTTTATAGTAAAAACCACAATCATGCCCTAGAGGTTGAATTTGAAGATTGTATAACCTTACTGTTACATAGCAGCATATTATAGCTAAAATCCTACAGAATGTACAAAATATACAGTGCAAACATGAGTTGAACTAACAGGTTTAGTAAAAATTTCTTAACATCAGAAGTTAACTTTGCCCAGCTTCATCTTCTAAAAGGCAATATGAACGCTTAACCTCTAAAGAATAATAAAACCCACTTAAATACTAACAACTCATGCCTGACATTTGTATAAAAACAAAAATAATCTGCTGTCAGCAGAATGTCCAAGTGCCTCTGTCACTCTACTCTAACGTGAACCTTTCCCCAGCTACAAGGGTTTTGCTGTTATACTACACTCATTAGAATGGAATTTGTGTTAACTTCCATGTACCACGACTTACTAATAGGATTGCTAGCAATTATTAAACTGAAATGAAATCAGCACAAACTATTAGATCTGTTTAAACAAGTTAAAAATAAACCTTGATTAAATGTTCTTTTTAAAGAAACTGCTCATTAGGGCTGCAGGGCCTTCTGATAAATTGGTGTTTCATTAACATCAAAGAATGAATCAAGTTTAAACTCACTTACCAAACAAGTTTAAAAAACAGCTTTAAAAAATAACCTGGATTACAACTATCACAAAAGACAGAAACTAAATAGACTCTCTTTATATTTAAATACAAAGGTACACAAGCTTAAAAATTGGAAATATCTTCCACAAGCCAGGATGGTAAGCATACATAATGGCACTCTGGGCCCCCGCAAGCATGGCCAAACCTTCCAAATTTATTCCCAGAGCTCAGACAAACACTAGTTTAAAAGCACCAAACTGGAAAAGCAATCCTGGAATTGGCATCTTGCAAGTGAGGACACCAAGCTTCCCACTTCATATATATCTAGAATTGCATCAAAAAGATTTTGAACTTGAATATGGTTTCTCCAGTCCACATATGCTCGCTTGGACATGTTTTTTACCCAGTTGAAGCTCATTAACGTGTTTTAATAACCTGGCCTGTGGACTGAAGCTATGTATACCGTACTGCTCAAACATCATGATAGTATGGAAGTGCCAAAAGCTCGCAAGGCAATCTGACAGCAGTTTCTTGTTTTCTCAACTTGCCACAGCCTTTCAAGAGCTCAGACTTTAAGCATTTTATCACAAGTAAAAAAAATCTGTGGTATTAACCATCATATTGACACCTTCCTATCATGCAGGTTGGAAGGAGCAAAAGAATTTATATCCTTTTTTTTAAAAAGGTGAAGCTGAAATGGGGTTGAGAACCTGAGTTTCTGAACATATAAGATAATGTTATAAACATATTAACCTGCTAGACAGGATAGCAAAGATAATTAAATTAAATGGATTAACATTAGTTCAGTATAAACAGATGTACCCATTTCATCACACCAAGAAGTACATATATTTTGAAAAGTTTTCTTTAAAATGGTTCCTGAATATCAACAGTGCTGGTATTATTCTGAATAGATCGTGCAATAATGTCAGTTATAACAATTTATTCATATCTGCTGATATCCTCTACAATATACTTGCAACTTTGTCTGTGCCATCATTAGGAAAATGTCCTGTTTTTTTTTAAAAGAACAAACATTCCAGTTTAAGTAATTAATATTTCTTAACTAAATGCACCAAGTCATAGACAATGATTTTTTTATAAAACTGTGAGCATGCCTAAAGCAACAAAGTCACACTTTTGTTAAAGCATTTTTAGTGTATATTTTGCACAATTTTTTAAAGTTTAACCTCTGTGGATCAATGTGCTTCCTTAAAAGACTTTAATAAATTAAAGTGCAGAGAGCTTTTTTTCACCAGGCAGAAAAAGCTGATGAGACAGGTTTAGTTTAATCTCAGGCAATAGAAGTCATTAACCATTCTCTCAGGGATTAAAATATAGCTTGCCCTTTTCTTCTCTCACTTATCATTAGCATCACTTTAATCTCCCAGCATTTCACACTGCTATTTTAATCATTACTTACTGCCTTTTGACAAGTGCAGAACATGCTTTTTCTCATTGAGGCAATATCCTGGTTTTAGCTGACAAATGTAGGACATAATGTAAAAATATCAAAGTGACATCTCTTAAACACACCTTCATCATAAAAATCTCTAAAGTTACAATATTCCTTTGTCTAATGTTTCTATTGAAATTATCATTTGAAAGGTTTCTCTCTTGCTGAAGCAAAAGTTTGTTCTAAATAACACAACCAATTTCAGATGAGTGATACACCAAGTATAGGTATTTAATGGATTCAAAAATATATATATACCCACCTAATATTATTTAGTCTATCCAAGATATATAGTCATGAACTTCAAAGTATTTATTGTAGAAAGAAATACTCTTCCCATGTAACTTATAATGACCAAATATATTATGATGAAATGTTGACCTGAACAGCAGTTTTATGCTTGATATTTGTATTCTCTAGTCACCTAGAAAAAATGAAGTCTGGCAAGTTTCATATCTTTTATCATTTATAAGTTTGTCACTTGATTGTTTCATTAATTCAACATTAAAATAAACAGGTGACATTAATGTAGCATGATACAGTCTTCAAATAAAGTAATATAATAATATGCAAAAGACTTTCAAATTTTACACTGCACATTTTAATTAAAATGTCCTCGGACACGTTTTAAATTGTGTAAACCTTCTACTTTTAGAAACCTGTATAATGTATATTGACAGCTTCATATCTTTAATTCTAATACTTAACACATCATATAATCTAAGATACTAACAATGGTGGACTGATATGTATTTTAAATTGAATTACTAGTGGAATCAAACATCTATTTTTTCCTGTCTCACTTAGCTTTAAGTAGACAATTATAAGGACTTAAAATACTCTCTCTTTGAAATTATATTTTGATTCAAAAAGGAAACTAACAAAAATAATTGGTAATTACACAACTTTATTTTTTTAAGTAGTAACACAATTCCTAATGTTTGGCCCCAAGCCCTTTAATCTAGTCCATCTGCAATGATCTCATAGTACTTTCAACCATTATTTAACTGTTAAAAGAAAAAAATATGTTGCACTATATGTTTCAACAATAAAATCCCTTCTTAAGCTTCACAAAGCAGAACAATTCATTATTTGATCTCTTTCCAGGTTCAAAGTCTGTCTTATTGCAGTACTTCAAAGAAATATGTAATCAAAGACAAACAGCTGTGAAAACAATCTTTTATTACTTTATTATCATCTAGCATATATCTTTAGAGTAAACCAATGAAAAAGTTGTGCATATATATATAATTTATTTATACTTAAGTATAAATAGACATGTCTATCTTAACATAGGGTCTGATCCTAGCAGGCATAATCTCAGTTTCCAGATCTGACATGATCAAGCCTCTAACTATTTAGGCCTTAATTCTGCAAAGATTGAGGTTTGAATAAGCAATATATCAGTCCTTGTGCAAGTAAGTAGCATCCACACGGACACTTAGTGTGTGGCACACTGCAGTAATGTAGATGTAAGTGTAAGTGAATATATACACACCTGTTCTTAAACATGAACTTAATGCACATGAATAGTCCCATTTATGTCAATATTCATGTACATACATACATACAGTTAAGCATGTGCATACATGTTTGCAGGATTGAAGCAGTAGTTAATCTCCCATAACCCATACTATATATCAGGGGTCGGCAACTTCTTGCATGCGGCTCGCCAGGGTAAGCACCCTGGTGGGCCAGGTCAGTTTGTTTACCTGCCGCATCGGCAGGTTCAGCCGATCATGGCTCCCACTGGCCTCAGTTCGCCATCCCAGGCCAATGGGGGTGGCGGGAGACCGCGGCCAGGACATTCCTTGCCTGAGCCGCTTCCTGCCACCCCCATTGGCCTGGGATGGTGAACCGTGTCCAGTGGGAGCCGCAGTGGGACGAACCTGCTGACGCGGCAGGTAAACAAACCGGCCCAGCCCGCCAGGGTGTTTACCCTGGCGAGCCACATGCCAGAGGTTGCAGACTCCTGCTGTATATAATTACATCATTTAAAACAAAACAAAACAAAAAAACTGAGAACAGATTATTCAGGGTGCAAAGTCAAGCACTGAAAAGTCCGGGAATGTCAGATTTTAGGAGGATTGTGCAACCTTAATTCCATACCCTTGAGTGTATGCATTATGATATTATCTTTAGTTATGTGACTACATGATGCAGTATGCTCAAGAAATATGGCCTTTTTTATACTCATCATTCAGCTAGCAGCACCATCTTGTTCACTGTAGATCAGGGGTCGGCAATCTCTGGCATGTGGCCTGCCAGGGTAACTATCCTGGCAGGCTGTGGCAGTTTGTTTACCTGCCATGTCCTCAGATGCAGCCGATCGCAGCTTCCACTGGCTGTGCTTCGCTGCTCCAGGCCAACGGGGGCGGCAGGAAGCCACAGTCACCACATCTCTCGGCCCGCTCCGCTTCCCACCGCCCCCATTGGCCCGGAGCGGCAAACCATGGCCAGTGGGAGCCGCAATCAGCTGACCCTGCAGACACGGCCCACCAGGGTGCTTACCTAACCTCCTTGAGCTACTGACCTATTATAATAGCTGGCGGCAGCACAAGGTTCTTAACACAGGGTAGTGGAATGGCTGGGGCCATGTGCTATGTGTTATGTCCAGGGGATCCCCAGCCCAACTCTCCTCCCTCCACCCCGCCCAGGATAGGGGAGAGAGAGAAGTGCTTCCCCATGTGTGCCAACCACTTGGGCTATATATTGAGTTTGATGGAGTGAAAGGGGGGAGACTGACCCAGTCAGGGGTGTTGCAACAATTTTCAAAGTGGGGAGGAGGGGCTGAGAGCCATTGACCCGAACCAAACAGTATACCCTGTACATGGTGGAAACCACTTCAAGACAGTGGGTGTGGCACCACCTCCAGAACCCCTAGTTCCAGCACTTATGGACCCCGTTCTCTTCTTCCTCCCTCTCCCACTTTCAAGAGAAGCTCTCTGCCTATGGAGTTCCCTGTGCATTCTGTGCTGCTGATGCTGATGCTTTGGTTGCAAAGTGGACCTGGGCCTTGCTCTAGATTACAATAATCATATTCAATTATTATTTTGGCAAGCTGCCAAAGTTTTTCCTGGGGAACACAAGTAAGAGAAGGGAAATAATTTTCAAAAGCTCATATCTCAGCCATACCAAATGAAATTTCAAGGGACCCCCTACCCCCAAAAAAAGAAAAAAGTTGGCACTCCTCTGGATCCATGGCTTTCTCCCTGCCAAATTATAAAGGCTTGCTGCAAATAGCAGAGGTGTTAGTGCTTCTGAAATATAAGTTTCCAAGAATGTTTTATAATGGAAAGTGTTAGCCTAAATATAGGGGCTGTAAACAGCTCCCCTAGAGCGATAAAATCACAATGAAATTATAAGAACAGTAACTAAATCTTGTTTTTCAAATTAGCCTATATTTGGGAGCTGAGTGGGGTAAATATCATTGTGTCCCATAAAGGTATCAGATTATGTTTCCTAGCATGCAATTTCAGATGCTGTTCAATTACAATTTAACACACACCACTGCATGAGAATAATTCTTTAAAATACCTCCCCTAAATTAATATTAAATATCCAACACATTACAAAGAAAACAAAAATATACAATGCCTTAATTCTGTGAGTTGCTGAGCCAGTTCTGTAAAGTGCTGGATACCCTCAATTCCAAAGGCATCCGGCCTTCATAGGATCAATTCCCAACTTGAATAGGCATGTTTACTAGGGCCATCAGGAAAAAAGGTAAATTCAAAGTCTAAAGTAACATTATGGTATAAAAATCTCTTACTAGTTATAGTTAGTATCCTCTCAATCAACTCCTGTGATGTCTCTACAATACACACACAACTGCTGCAGCCATTTTTCTTCAGTTTACTGAAGTAATCTGACAGCCACTGTAGAATGAGCTGGTGGATCAAAAAGGGAATTTAATTTAACAAACCTTGGATTTCTCACTGCAGGGTAGATTATTTTAGAAAGTGAAAGATTATAAAACCACAGGTATTACTATGGCTGTACTTAAAATAACTGCACATAAATAAACAGGTTCGTAAGGGATCTCAGTCAGTCCAATGTCAAAGTAACTGTTAAAACTGAGCACCTCTTTTGCAATCATGATCTCTAGGTACATAGAGAAAGGCCAGTTCCTAGCAAGACCAGTTCATTTCTTATGTGTAACAAAATCAGCTATAGAATAAAAATAGCACCTAATGCAGGCCTCTGTACTTATGTTGCAAGCTGAAGTTAATTTCCTAATCTTTTTGCATTGCATCATGTCAGAGGTTATAAGTACAAAAAGGAAAAATACCTGTCTCTCCAGTTCTTAACAATCTAAACTGTAAGTCAAAATAACTTATTTTCCTTTAATGTATTTCTCAGGGTCTCTTGTGGGGAATAATGGTAACCTTTAATAGAAAAGTTGTTTCTCCTTTTTTAATGACACAATCTATAAGGAGTTCTGTAGCACTATGTTATATTCATTGTTAACAGTGGGGCAGCAGCACTGTGATGCAACTGTTAAGACTTTCATCATTTTCATGACAAAGATGTGTTTTCAAGAAGTTATAATTTGGCCATGAAAAAACTCACTGTAGGTGCAAGCTGTCCTGCAGTGACATGACACCATGTCATAAGTAACAACCTCAGGACTGAATGTTAAGAAAAACAGACACAATCCCCAGATTGGTTGAGAGATCTATACTTGGATTTCACCAACCATTTATTGAGTATTAACTCCTTAGGCACTGTAACAGCCTTAACAGAGAGTCACAGATAGTCCCCTTGGGTACTCTGATCTGTCTTGCCACCAAGGTAAGCATACCTTTGTGACATATGGTCAC
Organism: Gopherus evgoodei; assembly: GCF_007399415.2. Lineage (NCBI taxonomy): Eukaryota > Metazoa > Chordata > Testudines > Testudinidae > Gopherus > Gopherus evgoodei. The sequence continues at coordinate 75,332,501 of NC_044322.1, forward strand.
TTACACAGGGATCACAGCAATATTCAGGTTTCTCCCAGTCCCAAATGATTAGTCACTTACCCCACGTCAATTGTGCTTTAGATTTCACACCCAAGGCAACACTTGTAGGCAATCCAAAATAAACTATCTAAAGATTTATTATATCAGAAAAGGAAATGAGAATTATTTACAAGATTAAAGTAGGTAAACATTTATACACACAAATGAGTTCCAATCTTACATTTCAAAAAGTATTAGAAGCTTCTACGATTAACAATCTCTGTATTTCCTTTTGGGCTAACCCAGGCTAAGCACTGGGGATCTTTTGCTTTTGCATAGTAAGCCTTGCCCCCCAAGAGTCCAAGCAACATAAAGATACAATTCCTTCTCCCCCCTTCTGCTTTGAGCTTCAAACGCAGCAGACGGGAGTGATTCACTTGCAAGACTCATTTTCATGGGGGAGGAGGGGAGTAAATAAAGTCTTGTGTCTTTTTTAATGTTCCACTCTGTCTGGTGTTGATGGACCTTCCTTGTTTGGCAGGAAGTAACACCTTCTGTTGGAGATCAGCATTTGACACTACTAATGTCTCTCTCCTGTCTGGTGATTTACACAGTTACAGAGGCTTACAATGCAAACACTCCAATATTACCTTACAATATGGAATACAGATGTTATAAGGGAGATTCATGGATGCAGCAATTCACAAGTTTCCATAAAATCTAAATGCTAAACACATTTCTTACCATTCTAATGCCTATCTAACACACCAACTAAGCCAAACTGATTCCAGCTATGGATTTCTCAGAGGCACGGGACCTCGGCCTGAGCTGGTACCTGATTTGCCAATATCACAGGGGGCTGTGTTTGATCACATTTTTTAGATAAAATTGCTGGTCTTGGACTCTACTGGACGGTCCTATTTGAGTACTGCATAAACAAGAATGGCAAGTGTTGAAATATAAGCTCTGTGGCTTGTAAGAATTTATTTTACAAATTTTGAAAGATGTTGTATCATGCATTAAGGGCCCAGTCCTTTTTCCATTAATGTCCATGGAAGTTTTTTCCCCAAATCCACTTAGAGCTGGACTGAGCCCTCAGTTACACAAGTGTCTATATAAATAAACTTTATAAGCTGGTGAACCAATTCAGTGGAAACAAACAGGGGTAATCAGCAAAGGTTTTCTTCAAAGGCTAATGCTTATAAATAGAAATCAAAATATGATAAGACAAAACAAACAGAAAAATTCCCCCATCTGGGTTCAACCCGATTCTATGAATCAAGGTGTGAAGTCATGACCGTTCCCTCAGCCTGCCAAATTAGAGTCTTTTCCACGAGTACAGTCCAAAGGAGGAGAGAAGCAGAACCAGGGTTACCCCTTGTTCACCAATAAACAGGCAGCGCTTACTGACTTCAGCCATATTTTATCTCTGATGATTCACTGAAAAACTGAAATCTAATACCTTACAGGATATTACTATTTAGTGTGGACCTTTGCTATAAAAAATAAAATAAAAATGACAAATTATATTACCTTCACAAGGGTGACTCCTGAACATATACGGAAGATTAGCTTTTCTGGTCAAAATTTTTAAGGTGTTTTTATCACATATTCATGGATCTCCCAATTGCTTGTGGATGTTCATGCATAACAAGGGTAAAGGAAATCAATCTGAATCCTCCTCTCTTTGGAATTTGGAACTACTGTACTATATGGATCACCCCGTGAAAAGGGTTTCCGGATCTGCAATGCTCATAAGAAACGATCAGCCTTCAATCATTAATTAGCCTTGTATCTGGGGCTAGATTTATGTATCTGATGCTAGTTCAAGGTGCAGACCTTTCAAATGGCCACACAGAGCAGGTTCCTCAATTATTCCCTAACCTGAATTTAGATGGACCCACATAATCTGGAGAGTATTTATGCATGGATCACAACAAGGAATCTGAAAAATTCTTCTATGTTGGCTTATTCCAATTGTGTCCAAAAGTGTCATATACAAAATATAGCAATCATCTGCTTAAACTGTCCATTAGGTCATGAATGTTGAATTCAGTATGTTAAATTGTAAGACAAAACAGAAAAAAACTGCAATATGTTTGGTATGTTCCCTACATGTCAGCAAAGTGAAGCCTTGGGTCCTTCTTGGCTGAAGCATATTCCATTCCATTGCTACTTCCTCCCCACTACTAAAAAGCAAATCTTCAATCTCTCTTCCACTTTCTTGCTGTATATAACACATAGCACAAAATGTTATCTTATTAAATTACCATTTTGCTAGGCTTCAAAAACTGGAATTTTACCCATACTTTTTCTGCTTCTCAATATACACACCCTGAATAATGGGTGAACACTTTTTTACCCAGGAGAATAGTAGGGTAGGGAGAAGGGAGTCTACAGCAGCCTCAGTCAATCGAGAATATAAATATGTAATGAAATTTGTGATCTTGGAATATCACCTTTCCAATCAACCGTTCCTTATCCATAACAACCACCAAAATGAATCATATCAAGTAACACAGATATAGTTCCAGTTAAGAAGCAGGAAAAAAAACTGACCAAAAATGAAAAACAAAAAAGGTTCCCCCTCTCTTTTCTAGTACGGGGTGTTCTGAATTGGTGGATTGAGATGAGGAAACAAAATTTGCAAACATAATTCCAGTTTCTACACTCATCTGCCAGTCCAGGAAACAGGATCTGCTCAACAATCTGAACTGAAGAGTTAGGGGCTATCAGCCAGGTACCAAAAATGGAACTCTTTCAAATTCTGACCAGAGGTATAGGGTTGCCAGGTGTCCGGTTTTCAACCAGAAACTCTGGTCGAAAGGGGGCCTGTACAGTGTCTGGTCACAAGTACTGAGTAGACACCCACAAGTCCAGTTGCTGCCAGCGCATGTGACTGCAGTTAGGCACTTGCAGAGAGCTAGGGGCAGTATGGCTGTGAGCCAATCCATGCTGCGGGATTGTGCATCCTATTTTCCACTCTCCTCTCTGCTCCCTGACTCTCCATCATGCAAATATCCCCCACCCACTGCAGAAACACCCCATCTTTGTGGGAAGCTGCTCCAGGGGCTCCAAGACACACTTAACCGGTGTCAGAGCTGCAACCTGGGCTGGGGATCTCATGAGGGGTGGCCACTTCACTTTGCAGCACCAACTCCTGCTTTGCCTCCCTCCCCGTGCAACTCAGATGGTAGCTTAGCCCAACCTAGGAGGGCAGGGGAGCAGCGTCCTTAAACCTCAGAGCATGCAGCTCATTGCAGAGCCTGGCCTCCAGCTCGCACACACAGCGTGGGGATGGAAAGGGCACTTCCCCCAGCCTGGCCCAGCTCACCCAGACAGACAGACAGACTTACAACACGATCTGCCCTTCCTCCTCACGATCGTTGCTTGCAAATCCCACCGGCAGCCTGGCCTGGGACATGGGGACCAGGGACGCCAGGTCATCAACCCACACCAGCCCCTTCTCAGACAGGGCTGACTCCTACCTGCATCTCATGGACAGGCTCTGCTTTAGCTCCCAGCTAAAGTCTTGTGGGGGGGAGGGTAGCAAGCAAGCGGAGCGAGGGGGAGCAAGCGAGCAAGCAGGGGCCAAGGTGCTGTAGTGTCCAGTTTTAAGAAATTGGAAAGTTGGCAACCCTACAGATGTAGCCCTCATCTATACCAGCAAAAAACAATGTTTGGTGGTGGAATACAAAGACAAGTCTGCTACTCAATATATGTCTTTCAGTCCAAGAAGAAAATTGCTTGAATAGCATCCTAATCTGATTGGGGAACACTATTCCTTCCATTTAATAATCTTTTCTCAGGTACCCACAAATCTACTCAGCTAAGGTATGTTTCTGAGGCCTTCTGACTCCATTATTATCTCTATCACAGAACAAACATACTGGCAAGAAAATGACATTGAGTTTATTTACACTTCTCCCCCCAATTTTAGATTGGGGCAAAGAAGGAGAATATCTTGCAACTCATGACACTGTCACTGACTAATAAAAGCAGAAACAGTGAAAGACTCCCCCCCTCACCCCGATCATTAAGAAACGGAGTTACACAATAAAAGAGCTAACCACCCTCAGTCAGACAAAAAGTTAAGGCTACCAGAAATAAAATATTAATATAAGTCAAAAACAAGGGCCTACATATCATGGGCTTATAAAGTGATTTGTATAAATATTTTTAACCCAACTTAATGTCTAGCTGAGAAAGATTGTTCAAAAATTGTAAAACCTAACAGAGCTTTAAAGAATTTCAAAACTAGAGGGATGGTATCTTCTAAGTTACCTAGAACTCTCCTTCTCCCACTTTCCTCACAAAAAGGTAGCACTAGGGGTGGAAATGCAAACTTTCAGAATGCTAAGGATCATTCCTAACCTTGCTATAAAAATCCAAGATGTTTCTGGGATTTATTTTCCTCAGTGTAGAAAACTGGGAGGGTGGGCGGGAACAGCCCTGTAATACTATTGACTTCATAGAGCTTTACAACATATTAATGATTTTTCTGGGAAACCTAACTATACTGCTCTCAGTGTTGCAGCCTCAAATACCAAGCCACAAAGATTGACATTTTGGATCTGTTAGTAGTACTTTTCTTTGACTGAAGACATCATAGGCTACTGGAAAGGGGAAAGGATCACTGATGGCTAACCAAATGAGCTCCATGAGCCATGGTCTTTGAAGACAAAAGAGTAAGGCCTGGTCCACACCTACAACTCAGATTGACCTCACTACATCGCTCAGGGCTGTGGAAAAGTTTGAACCCTGTGTGAGACAATTAGATTGACCTAGGCCCTTGTGTAGACACAACTAGGTTGATGGACGAATTCTTCTATGTACCGCCCGTGTGTATTTATATTGATGGAAAAAGACCCTTCAGTTGATGTAAAATATGTTTACATTGACAGAGTTGCAGCACTGTAGCTGCTGTAGTGTAGACATGCTCCAAGAATAGAATAAGCTAAGCACTGTCCTCTTCTGCTGTACAAGTTAGTAATGGAAGAACTGACTGGAATGCCAAAAAGACACCTAGTTTCTACTGTACTAGAAAAGCATCTTCTGGTAAAAACACTGAACTCTTCATCCTCTACTATAGCCTTAAATATACATTTCCGTTCTACTAAAGTAAATAATGTAGACACTTGTATCTGCAGCATCTTTGGCCACTAAAGTCTATTTAACACATCCTCAAGTTTTTCAGAGCCCTTTCTTGAGCCCTAATATTTGCAGTGAGACCTTTACATCAGTAAATACTTGTAAGAAAGATGAATGGATCTAGCCATCATCCTAGCGGGTCCATCTATGAGGAGGAGAATTGGCAGTTATTCTGCCTCTTCTGCTTAACTGCTGGGATAATTTTTTCACCTAAACTGGTCTGTGTACAGATCAATTTTCTGGGAATGGAAGGATGCCCTGAAACTGCCCTTTCTTGGCCAAAACTCATTCCTGCAAAACCTCTGGAAAAACTTAATGCATTCCAGGAAAAACTTAAGTAAGCAGATAGTCCTTGCAACAGGCACAGCAAACTGCGACTGTTAAACTGAGGGAAGTGAATTCCAGAACTGAGGATCCCCTCCATTCAAATGCCTTCAACAAACTTGAATTCAGATATGAATCTATTAGCATATCTAATAGCAAAAGCATTTTAGCTAAACCAGGGGTTCTGACCTAGGGCACCTGGGGGGCTACAAGCAGGTTCCAGGGGGCCACCAAGCAGGGCCATCATTACATAATCTGGGGCACAGGGCACAAAGCCACTGCATGTGGTTGAAGCCTAGGGCTTTGAGCAATTGCCCTGTTTGCAACCCCTAATGCTGGCCCTGGCTTTTATATGCAGAAAAACAGTTGTTGTGACACAGGTGGACTGTGGAGTTTTTATAGCCTGTTGGGGGTAGAGGCGAAAGAGTGTCTCAGACGGAAAAAGGTTGAGAACTCCTGATCTAAACTACCAGGAAGGTCCAATAAAGAGAAATTTCTAAGATAGTCATGGAGAGCTTTAGAACATAAAAGACTGGCACTTTTTTCATCCATCACTGGATTTCTATTTCCAAATATGAAATGTCTGAGCATGCCTTGAAGTCACAGATGCAAATGCAAAAATCACTGAGTTGTTGCAGTCATGCATGTACACATATGCTGACTAAAAAACCTTCAGAGTTTGTTTTGAAACTGATGTTAGAATGTTCCATCTCTGAACAAAAACAAAACCATAAAAAGTTGACATGATACTTCATGCATCATTGTTCCCATTATGTCTACATATTATAGGACTCTCTGTTCAGTGCACGATGCTGCACACAATTTATTAGTAGGACAAGTAAAACAAGAGAAGTTGTGGAGGATGTCCCAGCTGTAACTTTAAATCTGTTTTAACACATCTTGAAATGTGATTAAAATCTTCTCTGTCTTAACTATGTTTAAATATAAATTTATAGTACTTGAAATCTGAGATTTTCAAAATGCATATGAAATTATATTTAAAACCAGTCAGCCACTGATGTGTTGGATTAAATCTAGCTAAAATCTATAAAATACCATTAAAAATGGGTCAGGAAATTAAGAGAGCACAAATTTATTTATTTATTTATTTATTTATGTTGGTATCTCAAGAAGTCTAGCTTATTTGCCCTAGGTAATTATACTGTCTATAATATGTAGCATTCTAACTATGATGTGATTTCTACCTATTAGGTCATATAAAACTGGTTAGCAGTCTCAGGGGAACAAAGTGGGGGAGGGTAACCCGGTTTATTGTTTGTTCTGTTTACCATGCATGGTAAATTGACAGTACTTAAACACTTTTTTTTTAAATCTGAGTCTTTTCTTCTTAGACCAAGGAATTTTCTCCGTCACAGAGTAATAGAGCTTGAAAACTCCAGCATCAGCAGGGAAGGCAGGCACTCCTTAGCCAGCCACTGTGTGAGAGAGAAAATGCAATTAAGGCTCCCACCAGGGACAGAGAACTAAACAAAACCTGCATCTTCACACAAGAGCCTTTTTCTTCAATGTGAAGTACAAGGCCTCAAATCTTGTTGGTGAGATGCTAGCATTTAAGACAACACACTTTCAGATTTTCTCACAGCAGATCAAAGTAAATAATGCAAGGGCAGCAAACAAAAGGGAAAACTTCAGTGCGCTCACATTAAAAAGAGATTACAGGGGCCTTACAAGTGATTGAAGGAATAGATGACATTTTCAGAAACATAAAACTAAGATCTTTAAGCACAGTTTGCACAATGATGCAAATCGAGCTCACTGACTCTTTAGCAAGACAGACATGTAAGCAAATTACTTCTTCACATATGTAATACAAAAAAAATCATTATTCCTAACTCACTTATTTTTAATGTTTATATGCTCACTGCTGCTCTCACTGAAGTCAGTGGGAAATTTCTTATTGACTTAATCAGGAGCAGCAAAGAATCCTGTGGCACCTTATAGACTAACAGACGTTTTGGAGCATGAGCTTTCGTGGGTGAATACCCACTTCTTCATGCATCTGAAGAAGTGGGTATTCACCCACGAAAGCTCATGCTCCAAAACGTCTGTTAGTCTTTAAGGTGCCACAGGATTCTTTGCTGCTTTTACAGATCCAGACTAACACGGCTACCCCTCTGATACTTAATCAGGAGCAGCATCCTGCTCCAGTTATCTCATATATCTCTGCCTTTCCTTTCTCCCTGTTTTAGTATTTACTAAATACATGTGTTGATAACGTGGATCATTAAAGTTACAAGCCTCCTCAAAGCACTGCTTCACTATATGCGTATCAGCCATCATACAATTCCCAGTACATGAGCTCACTACATGGGTCTGAAAGATCCTGCACTTCAGTTCCCTCTTTTCCCCAAGGATAGCAATCACTTGCAGAAGTGGAAGTAGTACTCAGAGAAGTAGCTTTCCTTTATATCAACAGCTAAAAATTCTTCTCTATTTCAAAATTAACACATACAACCTACTCTTACTTTATCTTAGGCCTTTGAATTGATGCTACATAGACCCTACTGTAATGGACACATTAGAAATAACTAGCTTAACTAGATAGCATTAAATGACTGAGATCTATATTCTGCCCTTGTTTTCACACAAACATCTTATTATCTTTGCTGGGACTAATGTGTGCAGAACAAAGATGGCATATGACCTTTAATGCTAAAATATGCTACAGGTTAAGAATAAAAGATCAAGAAATCTGAAGCATATTGACATGCACTTTCTAGATAAAGCAACAGGATCTCTAAAAAAGTTTTTGAACTAGAAATAATACTTGAATCAGAGTAATTTTAAAACACCTCATATATAATGCAAAGTCCTCACTCACTTGAAACTGCATGGCTGTACCCAATAGAAACACACAGAAGGTTAAAAACACAAGTTTAAACTCACATTGTCAGTGGCATTCTCTTTTAATGGGGACATTTTTGAAGCCTTACAAAAAAGGTTTGGAGGCTGTGCTCCCTAACTCAGAAGAAATTAAAGGTACACGGACAAATCTGTCAGATACTTGGAATATGAGTGGCATATTGGCTCCCCCACAGTCCTACCTGGTCTCTCATTTGCAGAATGGCTTGCAGAAGCCATACACTCACATTTGTTCCCTACCTTCCAAAAACTGGAAGTTAATTCTGCTCGAGGTTTTAACACTAGTTTCCACCTAACATCTCCCAATATGATCTGGCAGCGTACTCTGCAGATCAGCTGATCCTCTGCTCATCAATCATACCCGCAGCTAACTCAGATTACCCAGCTGTTATGAGTTGGTGCAGCAAAAGATGCCACTTAGGTTTTACTCTCCCCTTCCACAGGTCTGGGGATCTCTCTGCCACCCCACTGTCACCTCCCCCTATACCAAACACACACACAAAGTTTTCCTCCCCTTCATGTCTCACAGTGAATGGAATCATTTGGCCCATAGTGAATTTGGAACTGAACTAAGTTTATAGTGGTTATAATAGTGAGAAAAGAATACTTCATAGCATGTTTACTTCAAGTTTCTCTTGTTATGGAAAAAGTAATAAAATATAGTATTTACTATAATAAAAAATAATATTATGATCTTATAATGAGTTCAGGCCACGTACTGCAATGCTGTCTTAGGGAAAACTGTTCAAATAAATGAATGTTTTGTCAGTTAAGGACTTATTAAAGACTGCAGAATTTTGTCCTGCTGTATGCATCTTTAAAGACAGACAGTCCTTGAGGCATAAACCCTCATCTATAGCACATTTTCTTTCTATTCATGTGAATTCACAAAGGAAGAATTATTATAATTAGATTATGTCATATAAAACACAAAATTAACTGTGATTATCAACAAAAATTAAAAAGTTATAAAAAGAATGAATTATAGAGCTATACTTTATATATACTTATACACAATATAAGATGGAAAAATTATTTTAGCTTATCCTGAAAGAGCCCCCACTCCGTTGCTAAACTATAATTGCTACAGACCACTATTTCAGAAAACATTTCAAATATTGATTTAAAATGTTTGTGTCTCAAATATTTCAATTCACTCAACTAAAAACCCACTCACGAAAATTCATTGTCCAGGAGTCAAATCAATGCTGGATAATGTGAGTGAATGACACTAATTCCTATTTTAACTGCACTAATTAAAGAAGATAAATATTAGATATTACCTATTAAAACTCTTTGTTTAGAAAATCAAACCAGAAAAAAAAAGCAGTAGGCATTCGGTTAAACAAATAGTATTTTACCTAGTGTCATTATAGTAAATTAAGTAAAATTCTTAACAATTCATACATCCACTTATTTTTATCTCCTAAGGTTATTTTATCTTGTTTGCTAAACGTATATTTTTACTGCATTTCAATTACTGTGAATTTAATCGAGAAAGCAACTGGAAAGCATAATGTGAAAACTGGTAAATGCAAGGACTATTAAACCAATATTTCTGAGGTTCACTATTTGAATGAATATGAGCATTACAAGTTACTCTACTGTGGTTTTCAATTTAGAAATCCCTATATAAAAAATCCCACTAAGATTAATCCAAGTTATTGTAAGTGAATTTATAGTGTGCAATTAGAGCGATTTCTGAAACTGTGGCATGTAGGCATACTTGCCACAACATATGGTTTTATCCAAAAGCAACCGAGATTTGCACTATGTGGTATACAACCTTATTAAGAATAAAAACTGAAACTATTACATTTTAAATTTTCACTTACCTAAAAATGCACAGTTGTAAAGCAAAGTTATAATTTTATAAGGACACACAGAATATAGTGCCAAATGTCATTTTTAACCCATTACTTGTGTTCTTTTTTGACATACACTCTTTCATGTATGTGAGTGATTGCTTATGCAATAAGCCTGGGAAAAATGTAAATTGTATTTCCTCATGGCAAATTGCAACTGAATTAGACTCCTGGGCAGACATAAACAATGCAATCAAATTCCCTGGCTTTTTTATTGAGCCTCTATTTGACTTAGTATACATTGGAAAACAAAAAAATTGTGTTTCTCAGGGTCTGTGACATCGCAGGCCATGAGAGATTCAGTGTCAGTGCCGGCATACAAATTTATTACTCTATAAAATTTGACATTCTCTTATTTATTCACAGAAAGGACAAATACAATATTTTTTCATACTTACTAGAAATATCTGGGAGTGTTTATAAGCTGCTCCATCTGGAGGATGCAAATAGTCGAGGCTGCTTTACAATTCAGCAGGCAAAGGCCTGCTGAAGGATAACAAATGACTTCATGGTGAAACAGCTATTGAAATTCTTTCAGTACGTGATATTAAAAACAACTGAACAAACACAGATAAGGGGCAAATAGGATTTGAAACAGACCTTTTTTTTTTAAACCAGTGTAAAAGAAAAACAAATGGAGCTCCTAGTTGAAGCTATACCTTCTAGTCATTTCTGTAGATCGGTTTGCTTTGGTACCTAAGATCTCTCAAAAAGCAATAGGGGCTGGCCTGGGTTCGGTAGCCCAGATTTAGAAACAATAACAGAAGTCTCTTTCTGGACTGATGTTTGATTTCTGAGGATGGGAAGGAAGGACAACTTAACCATTCTTGCAGAAAATCTTGACTTACAAAGCGGCATCTTCCTGGCTTTGTAGAAAAACTGTTTCCTCTGCAGGTGTGGAAGACCCAAGGAGAAAAATGGGATAAAGACAAATAGTAATGAAGGTACGAGGTGCAAATTATGTACCTAACTCAATTCTGAGTCAATAATCAAATTCCTAACTTACTTTGCAAATCAAAGTTGTACCAATAGGAACTTCTGTTGAATGATCAGGACAGCAAAGATTACTTTGAGGCCTGATGATTTATCTTTTCTATTTTGGTTAAGCAATGAATGTATTTAGTTTGTTACTCTCATTTTATTCCCTTTGGATAAAACAAAAATCTCAAATACACCATATAAAAGACAATATAACAATAGGTTGATTAACATGAATTCATATGAACAAAGATTTCAGACCCTAGATGGACCAAGTGAAGTATCAGACTTAAAGCCCTAGCAGATCCAACACTTCAAAGAAAAAAAAAGAAAAACACACAGGGTCAGTTGTGCAATATTGTGCATGGGAAAAATTCCTCCCAGAACCCTAATCATGATGATTTTACACCCAGAAGCATGAGATTGCTGTATTTTAGCATGCATGATCATTCATGTTATTAATGGTCACAGAATTATCCAACCCTTTCTAAAATCTAGCCACAGTATTTAATTTAATGACCTCCTCCATCAGGGAATTCCACAGGTTGACAACACACTATTTTTGAACACCTGACTCACATTGGTGTGCAATTCCTCATACAAATAGTTCCAGTGGAGCTGCTCATGTGAGGAACTGCTCTCCATCATAAGTAAGAAGTTCACAAGCTCAACCTATGTAAAGTAGTATTTTCTGTTATTTCTATATTTGTCAGCCATTAATATTATTGATCACGTCTTTGCTCTTGCATTATGAAACAGAAGGGAATCATCAGTTTTTACAAACTCCGAAAATGTTTTTTTATAAAACTGATGAATCTGGATTATGTCAGTTAAGGATGTGATTTTTTTTTGCCAAAGTTATACTAGTAAAAGCCTTGCTGGAGACAGCTTTATTTATACAAATATACTCAAAGAGGTACAACTGTTATGTGTAGATGAGTCCCTTGTTTTACCAGACTGTGCACTGACACAAGATTTAGTTTTTAGTGCATTTATTTCTTATACTATTTCTTATAAAATAGGGAGTTATCATCTACTCACAGAAAGACTTAGCTATCAATAATAAACAAACAATTTCTTCTAAATTTAAATCTTCCTAAATTCTTAAATGTTTAGCAAAACACAGTACACCTCAATACATTTCCTCCTCAAGATTAAAAAGATTTAGGTTTAAAAAACAGAACTTTAAACCTACTGATACTATAAGCATTTGCATCTTCAACTAACTATTGCTTATGGGTAAGAGTATTCAGTGTTATTCAGATTGGCTAGCAGTAGGGCTAACAGCTTTCCTATAAACTTTGTAGCCCTTGAAATTTCCACCAGAGATCCAACAGCATGTTCCAATGTAAGAATCTAAAGTTGCTATAATTCCCTCAAGCAAAAGGCATTCTACATTCCCCAGGGCGTAGACATTCAAGGAAATGACTTGCTTAGCAAGTGAACATTCCAGGAAATATTAAAATTTCAACCTAATTAGAAATAAATCAGATTAATTAAATAATCATGTAAATGGACATTAAAATTTTAGATGGAAGGCAAAATACCATCACATTAGGTCTTGTCTATACAGAAACTTGCATCAGTTTAACTGAAGGTGGGTTGTTGTTGGGGTTTTTACATGAATTTATTTAAACTGGTGCAAGTTTACAAAAACAAGCCACTCTTAAAATGAAATAAGAGCACTCCCATGCAAACTTGCAACCATTTAACTTAACTGATATACAAACATGCCTGTAGTAAAACTGGTGCAAGTTTGTGAGTAGACAAGTGTCATAGTATAATTCCCAATTCTGGACCTTAGCGTCCAAAATATGGGTACTAGCATGAATTCCCCTAAGCTTACTTACCAGCTTAGATCTGATAGGCTGCCACCAATCAGGACTTAAGAGTAGAGCGCCTGATAGACTCTGGTCTCCCCCAAACCCTTCCCTGGGGGTCCCAAGACCCAAATTCCTTGAGTCTCACAACAAAGGGAAATAAACCATTCCCTTCCCCCTCCCTTCTTCCTCCCAGCTCCTTCCCGCCCTGGGAACACTAGGAGATCGCTGATTCAACTTCTTGAATCACCACACCGAGAGGAGTGTTACCTTCCCCCTCACCAGAGGCCGTACAGATTCAAGCTACGTGAATCTAACACAAAGAGAAAATTTATCCTTCCCTTCTCCCCACCAATTCCCTTGAACCTTAACTAAGAGAAAAAAATCACACAGGTCTTAAAAGCAAATCTTTTAATAAAAAGAAAGAAAAAAGTAAAAGGTTTATCTCTGCACTTTAGATGGTAAAAAGTTACAGGATCTTTCAACTATAAACAATAGAAAGAAACTTTCTCCAGCAGAAACACAATTTAAGCTACTTCCAGCAAGTACACATATGCAAATGAAACAAAAAACAAATTAAAAGACTATGACCGCCTTTTCTTACTTACAATTCTGAATAGATAAGAGACTGTAGCAGGGAGATTGCAGAAACCTGGTTGCACCTCTAGTCCCATCCAGGACCCAGAGAGAACAAAGCCAAACCCCAAACCCACAAACAAAGGCTTCCCTCCACGAGATTTGAAAGTATTTTGTCTCCTGATTGGTCCTCTGGTCAGGTGTTTGCAGGTCACTGTTTGTTAACCCTTTATAGGTGAAAGAGACATTAACCCTTAGCTATCTGTTTATGACACGCCCCCCAAATTGCAGACAGTGGGGAACCTCACTGGTGGTTATTTCTTCCTATAGCTTTAGAATAAACAGGTTAATACAACACATGTACCTTTACATATACTACTAAGTATGTAAACTACAAGACTTTGTACATTTTAAGGACAAATTTCAACCAGTGGATTCTCGGAAACTTTCATGAGAGAGTGCATGAGCTACTTTGTTAGAAGCTCCTGAAATGTGTTGAATTTCAAAATCAAAATCTTGGAGAGCTAAACTCCATGGAAGAAGTTTTTTGTTGTTCCCCTTGGCAGTATGAAGCCACTTTAGCGCAGCATGGTCGGTCTGTAGCTGGAACCGCCGTCCCCAAACGTATGGACGTAGCTTTTGCAGGGCGTACACAATGGCATAGCATTCCTTTTCACTGACTGACCAGTGGCTTTGTCTGTCAGACAGTTTCTTGCTGAGAAACACGACAGGATGGAAGTTGAGATCCAGTCCCTCCTGCATGAGAACTGCTCCTATACCACACTCAGATGCATCTGTGGTTACTAGGAATGACTTGTCAAAGTCCGGGGCCCTGAGCACAGGATCAGACATGAGTGTCACCTTAAGCTGGGTAAAGGCCTTCTGACACTCATTAGTCCACTTGACTGCATTCGGCTGGGTCTTTTTGGTCAGGTCGGTCAGTGGGGCAGCAATTTGGCTGTAGTGTGGTACAAATCGCCTGTAGTACCCGGCCAAGCCTAAGAAGGATTGGACCTGTTTCTTGGACTTTGGGACAGGCCACTTTTGGATAGCATCCACCTTGGCCTGTAGGGGGTTTATGGTTCCTCGACCCACCTAGTGTGCCAGGTAAGTCACTCTGTTTTGGCCTATTTGACACTTTTTGGCCTTAACAGTTAATCCGGCCTGCCTGATGCACTCAAAGACCTTTTCCAGGTGTTCTAGGTGTTCGGGCCAGGAGTCAGAAAAAATGGCCATATCATCAAGGTAGGCAACTGCATATTCGCCCAGTGCTGCTAGTAGACCATCTACCAGCCTCTGGAAGGTGGCGGGTGCATTTGGCAGCCCGAAAGGAAGCACATTAAATTCATACACCCCTGCATGGGTGATGAATGCTGACCTTTTTTGGCAGGTTCATCTAGTGGTACTTGCCAGTACCCCTTGGTTAAGTCTATGACTTCTACCCAAGATGTTCAGATATAATGAACATATTTAGATGCAAGTGTAAAAATCCTCAATGGCTAAACATACCAGTACTACAATTCCTACTGGTACACATGTTTTCTGCCCAATAAATCCACATAAAATATTTTATGTTCATGGAAATCTCATTTAGCAGGTGTAGACAGTTTCTATTTAAAATGTTCATGATTTTTAGATTTTTTTTCCTTTGGAGACGGGGATTTTGACATCAACACTTAATTGCAGATGGTTTCAATACCTTTACAAGCCATGCAATGCACTTTCTCTTTCAACTATTCAAGTGGGTTCTATTTTCCTTCCCTTGTCCCAAGAATTTTGGCATTCTAAATATTGCTGATTCAAAACACTAACAAATCAGCTTCTTTTAGGATTCCCTAACTCTAGTTGAGGACAAGAAATTGAGGCCTGGCTTTTCTATTTTCTCCCTTTCTGGGACCCTGATCACCACACACTATTTACCTTAATTTTGCTATGCAAGGATCACTATATGGAGATATTATATTTTAGTCTTCCTGTATAAGCAATCATCCTAGTGTTTACTCTTTGGAATGTCCCTTTAATACAAAAGATTTTTAAAAAACAAAAACAAGACAAAAATCCACCACCGAAGCACAACCAGAAAGTTTTTATGAATAATGCTGCTATAAACTTTGGAGACTAGGGAGAAGAAGAAAAAAAAAAACACAGCGCCTTCTAACACAGGTTGTAGACGTCTATGTTAATCCAATTCAGAGTAACTAATATATTCACTTTGGCAAACTGAAGTTTGGATTTGGCTTCATTATAGTTGTACCTTCTGTCTGGCATGAAACAAGACTCAACTTCCTTTTACTAGCCAGTAAGATATCTGAACTTGATCAGTACTTAAAGGGTCAAAATTTATTACCATTTCAGTTCATCTAATAAGTAATGTTTTTGCCGAACAAAACCAATTCCCCATAAATTCTCACTGTATTTGTGTGCTCTGATTTGATTTAGAGGCCTTTGGGGAGAAACCATTTGGTAGCACAGGAACACAGAGGGGTACGTGGTACTGAGGAGAGGTAGAGCTCATGTGCCAGAAGTGTTATTGTGTCAGGTTGATTTATTGAGTGAGCTTCACTTCACCGAATGTTCCGAGATATTTATTTCCCTAAAGGCTCTGCAAAGATATGAACAGACCTGCATCCACAGATGTCATCATTGCTCATTTTACCGAGTCATGAAATTTTCTCAACTGCAATTTGTCCATCTAAAATTGCTGTAACAGAACAATGTCAATAGTAGCTTCCTACTCCCTCTCTCTACAAGATACTTTTGCCACACATCACCTTGTAACTTCGCAGAGTTTAAAGAGACACAGCGAGAACAGTTTAAATGTTAAGCACTTCCTCAAGTTCTCCATTTGCTTATTATTCTGTTAACTACTGGTACTGAGGTAGGAAGGTATATAAAGAGGAGAAACGTAGCTGGACCCAATAAATAAGAGGTTAATATTTATATTTTAAAAGAGGACTAGGTTAACCAAGTAAGAGACTATAAAACTTGGTGATAAGTAAAAAAGTGCTAGATGAACAAATTTAAATTAGAGCCTTAAAATAAGTCTTGCGACTCTGAAGTAACATCTGTCTGATCTCTACTTCTTGTTATGGAGTGCCTTAATTTGTTTTCTTCTTCTGTTTTTTGTTCTTCAGAATAATCTGACAAATAGTGCTGCCTCAGAAATACAACATCTAAGAACTCATAGTCTTCATTTTACTGGAAGTGACAAAGGGGAAAACAGTCAAATTTGGCCCAGTTTTTGTGTCTTGTGAACCCCCCTAGCCCACTGTGCACACATTTACACGTTCCTCAGTGCTTTTAGAAAACAACATACCTTAAAACCAATGCCAAAGGTATGTACAGGTTTTGTTTTATGAAAAAGTCTTAAAAACTTGAACTTCCTTAGGAACAAAAGTGAACTTAAGTCTGATTTCACTGTCCCAGATGAAAGGCATGCAAAAAACAATCAGCATGACAAATGAAAACTAAATTCAATTTTTAATTGTTTAATTTTTAATAATTTAAGGAGTTCTGAATAAACTAGTCAAGGAATTTGGATGCTTTTAATACAGTAATTTTAACTTCTATGTGTCTCTTTAAGGTTTACTAAGGACGATACCTTTTTACATGAAGATATACGACGTTTCTAAGATGTTGATTAGAATCAGATACACACAGTATGTAAACAACATTATAAATGCCTGAACTATTTTTGGAACTTTATCCAAAATAATTCAAGTATCAGAGGGGTAGCCATGTTAGTCTGGATCTGTAAAAGCAGCAAAGAGTCCTGTGGCACCTTATAGACTAACAGACGTTTTGGAGCATGAGCTTTCGTGGGTGAATACCCACTTTGTCAGATGCATGCTCCAAAACGTCTGTTAGTCTATAAAGTGCCACAGGACTCTTTGCTGCTTTTACAAAATAATTCAGTGTGCTACAGATTGAGGTGTATCCATGCATGACAAATAAAGTGTATGCTGGTGTCCTATGTTAGAATATGCTGGTTTATTTAAATATGTTAATATTTCTCATTATGCCATTAACAATAACCTTCATCCATTTGTGAAAAACATTTTGCCAAGCATGCACATAAAAAATTAGCAAGTGAAGCAAAATCACCTTAATTTGCTTTGGACCAGCAAATAACCAACTAATTTGCAGAAATCCCTGCCAAGCACTCATATTAAATGCTTCATGCTTATTTTATGACCTCTGCTGCTCCTCTCCTTCCCAGGCCCTGAATCATATGATCATTAACATATTGCAAGGTCTGAAACTTTATTTTTTACATTCTTTAATTAATGCCTGTTTATAGAAGGCCATAGGACTTCAGATCCAGTTAATGAAACTTCGCTCCCCCAGGCCCCTGGAGCCCAATAGAGAGCTTTCTCCTCTGTTGTTTTAGTAGCTTTTTTCCAACTGTTTGTTTATACACACTTAATTGATCTCTTTAGTCCCAGAAGCATTCCAGAGACGCAACCTGTTCTGAGGCAAACTAAAGTTTTTTCCCCCTTCTTTATAAAAGCCCTGATTGCCCAAGGTTATCAGTTTTAATTTGAAAGTTGAAGATTCAGCTTTATTTACACTGTCTAAAAGACAAAATTGATATAGGCCCTGAAGTGTTCATTTTTACATTCATATACAGCAGAGTGGATGGCAAAGACAGACTATATATAATTATTTCAATGCAGAACTAAACAATTACTAAACACGGCTATGTCTTGTTTTATTGCATTCAAGAAACTCAGTCTTCATAACAAGTTGAAAATAAGAACAAATCAGCCTGCCAATGCATGAA
The DNA here is from genome assembly GCF_007399415.2 of Gopherus evgoodei. Taxonomy (NCBI): domain Eukaryota; kingdom Metazoa; phylum Chordata; order Testudines; family Testudinidae; genus Gopherus; species Gopherus evgoodei. Next base: position 75,350,860 of record NC_044322.1, read on the forward strand.
ATTTTCATGGCTCTTCAATTTACGTTTTACATATTCCCAATGACAAGAATTTCTATTATGCTATTCTCTTTTTTTCCTGCTATAATTAAATTAAAAAAGTAATTGGCTGGTGTTGCACACTGCTGCAATGTCTTAATCACATAGACAAACAGTTTTACAATAGCTTACACCATTTGCCACATGGGGCAATGACATTATTGTACCAGGCTATAAACCAGAGACAGATATCACATACCAGCTATCAACTACTGTGTTCAATCTCCTGGTGCCTGCTTGTGAAAACAGAAAGGAGAGGTACATTTAGTATCTTGATTGGCAACTCTATGTCTGAAATCTTAATTAACTACAAGTGACCAAATCTGGCAATAGGAGGCAAGATTTGAGGTTAAAAAAGTGCCATAAGCTTTGAGTCAAGCTTTTTTTGGGAGGAGAGCAAAGGGTTTAGTAGTTTAACACTACTGCTGAAAAATATGTATAAAAACTTATTAGAGCTTATAATTGTTTAAAAAAAAAAGTGCTACAAAGCAGGTACCAAGTAACTATTTGCTATGATCACTATGTTTCCATACTTTAAAAGGACTAAAAGAAATATCAACATTTGGAGTTATGTTTTTAAAAAATTCTGCTTAATAGCTCCCCTCAGTTACTTTAGATAATTCTTTTAATAAATTCAGACATTCCAAAGGTCAGAAGGGACCATTATTCTCATCTAGTCTGATCTCCTGTGCAACACTGTAGAACTTCTCCCAAATAACTCCTGAAGCAGATAACTGTTTTTCCCTTTTTAAATAAAATTTCAATTAGAAATAATATAATATCCAAACCATACTTAGGTCTTTGTCCTGTAGGCATCCTCTGTATAGTAAACAAACTCCACAGCTTGTACCTCAAAGATGACATGCAAACACATATCCATGGACAGGGATCTTCAGTTCCAAAACACTCATTACACGGGAGCATTCACCACAAATCACTAGCCCCAAAACTATGGCTGGTACTAAAGAGTTCAGCCAATTGCGGCTCTCACTGGCCATGGTTCACCGTTCCAGGCCAATGGGGTCGGCAGGAAGCCGTGGCTAGCACATCCCTCGGCCTGTGCCACTTCCCACCGCCCCCACTGGCCTGGGATGGTGAACCACGGCCAGTGGGAGCTGCGATCGGCCGAACCTGCAGACGCGGCACGTAAACACACTGGCCCGGCCTGCCAGCGTGCCTACCCTGGTGGGTTGCGGGCCAGAGGTTGCCGACCCCTGTCCTAGATACACCTAACACCCAACAAAACTAAAAGGTACCAAACACCACTGCTGAAAAGCCAATAGAGCCAGGATGCCAAATCTGCATCTGAAATGGACCGCAGAGTCATGGCTGTGGGCAATAGAAATAGTTTAGTGGGTCAGGTGCAAACAATTGGTCTCATTGTTATTAAAGTTATAGAGACCCCAAGGCCACAATCAGCAGTTTCATGGCTCCCTGCAAAGCCTAAGATTGGGGAATCACTCCTGTTTTAAAAGCAATTAGACCAACCGCATGGGATGCCAAGCCCTCTGACCTAAGATCCCCTATGATGACAGAAGTGTTGGCAGTCTGGCATAACTGGCCCTAGGGTAGGGGACAGGGGCACACTGATGAATTAGTTGAAGGCCCCATATCTGCAAGTGTAAACTCACTGATCTGGAAGAGGTGATACATGTACGTCCTAACTACAGGTGCCCATCAGCCTAAGGCAGTGTAGGCAGATAGGACATGATCCAGCTCTGAACCAAAGTCAACTGCAAAAGTCCCATTGACTGACTGGTTCCTGATCTGGGGTTGAAGTCACTGATGACCCTTTAGGATTAATCCATGAGGGTTAAATCTATTTGGCCGTGAGATAGTTTCTCTCTGCCTCCAACATGTTTCTTTTTTCTGCAATGCAAAGTGCAGCAGGTAGAGACCATGTAAGAGGTTACCAAAGCCTATGCAATATCACTATTGTCCAATATTGTCTTCATTGTACTCCCCCATTTATCTGTCTGTATCTGTGACTCTTACCTTATATTTAGGGTACGTCTACACTACAGGATTATTCCAATTTTACATAAACCAATTTTGTAAAACAGATTGTATAAAGTCGAGTGCACGTGGCCACACAAAGCACAATAATTCGGTGGTGTGCATCCATGTACCGAGGTTAGCGTCAATTTCTGGAGCATTGCACTGTGGGTAGCTTTCCCATAGCTATCCCATAGTTCCTGCAGTCGCCCCCGCCCATTGGAATTCTGGGTTGAGATCCCAATGCATGATGGTGCAAAAACAGTGTCATGGAAGATTCGGGGTAAATGTCGTCACTTATTCCTTCCTCCGTGAAAGCAACGGCAGACAATCATTTCAGGCCCTTTTTCCCTGAATTGCACTGGCAGATGCCATAGCATGGCAACCATGGAGCCCATTTTGCCTTTTGTCACTGTCATCGTATGTGTACTGGATGCCACTGACAGAGGCAGTACTGCAGCGCTACACAGCAGCATTCATTTGGTTACCAGTCGTTCTGTACCATCTGTACCATCTGCTGCTGTAAATTGGCGATGAGATGACGGTTATCAGTCGTTCTGTACCGTCTGCTGCTGTCATGGGTGCTCCTGGCTGACCTTCGCTGAGGTCGGCCGGGGGCGCAAAGACAAAAATGGGAATGACCCCCCGGGTCATTCCCTCCTTTATGTTGTATCTAAAAATTGAGTCAGGCCTGCCTAGAATATGGGGCAAGTGTACTAGAGAACCAGTGTATCAGAGAACCAGAGAGCATAGTTGCTCGGTGTCAGATCCCACAGAAATGATGAGCTTCATGCCATTCTAGGGGATGTCCCCGCAACAACCCCACCCGTTGCTTCCCTCCTCCCTCAACCCTTCTGGGCTACTGTTGCAGGGTGCCCCCAATTTGTGTGATGAAGTAATAAAGAATGCAGGAACAAGAAACACTGACTTTTTAGTGAGATAAAATGAGGGGGAGGCAGCCTCCAGCTGCTATGATAGTCCAGGCAGGACATTAAACGGTGGGGGAGGAGAGGAGCACAGCATCCCACTGCTATGATAGTCCAGGCAGTACAGAATCTTTTCTTTAGACATGAAGGGGGGGGCTGATGGAGTTCAGCCCCCACTTGCTATGATGAGGACAGTTACCAGCCGTTCTGTACCATCTGCCGGGAATAACCAGAAGTCATTCCTATTTTTAACCAGGCACCCCCGGCCGACCTCACCTGAGGCCAGCCAGGAGCTCTCACGGGCTGATGACAAGGACGGTTACCAGTCCCACTGCACTGTACCGTCTGCCACCGGGGAAGGGAGGGGAGAGGATGCTGCTGTTCATTGCCCCAGCACCGTGTCTACCAGCAGCATACAGTAGACATACGGTGACATTGAAAAAAGTCAAGAAATGATTTTTTTCCCTTTTCTTTCACGGAGGGGGGAGGGGGAGTAAATTGACAAGATATACCCTGAACCACCCCAGACAATGTGTTTGACTCTACAGGTATTGGGAGCTCAGCCAAGAATGCAAATGCTTTTCAGAGACTGGGGGATAGCTGGAGTCCTCAGTCCCCCCTCCCTTCCTCCGTGAGCGTCCATTTGATTCTTTGGCTTTCCGTTACGCTTGTCACGCAGCACTGTGTAGCCTGGAGATTTTTTTCAAATGCTTTGGCATTTCGTCTTCTGTAACGGAGCTCTGATAGAACAGATTTGTCTCCCCATACAGCAGTCAGATCCAGTATCTCCCATACGATCCATGCTGGAGCTCTTTTTGGATTTGGGACTGAATCGCCACCCGTGCTGATCAGAGCTCCACGCTGGGCAAACAGGAAATGCAATTCAAAAGTTCGCGGGGCTTTTCCTGTCTACCTGGCCAGTGCATCCGAGTTCAGATTGCTTTCCAGAGCGGTCACAGTGGTGCACTGTGGGATACCGTCTGGAGGCCAATACTGTCGATTTGCAGCCACACTAACCCTAATCCGATTATGGTAATACCGATTTCAGCGCTACTCCTCTCATCGGGGAGGAGTACAGAAACTCGTTTAAAGAGCCCTTTATATCGATATAAAGGGCCTCATTGTGTGGACGGGTGCAGCGTTAAATCGGTATAAATGGTAAAATCAGTATAAACGCTTAGTGTAGACCAGGCCTTAGATTGTATGCCCTGATGAGCAGGGACCATCTTTTTGTTCTGTGTTTGACAGCACTTAGCAAAGTGGGGCCCTGGTCTGTGACTAGGGCACCAAGGTGCTACACTCATACAAATAATAAGTATGATTTTCTCACTGTATTTGCTATAAACCTGATCTGCTCCAAGAGAGCTACAAAACGTGGTCCTGAATACTGCAGTCCAGGATCAAAACCAAATGAAGGCATTCATTCTTCAAATGATGTCAGAAAGAAAAAGGAGCATAAAATATACCCTGACACCAGATTTTAACAAACTGAATGAAGAAAAAAGTATAAGAGGCATTAAACACAATTTTATTACTCAGTTTAACCCTTGACTAATGCTCAAGTTCTGAAATACCAGGTGTTTATTATCCTCTCTTTAAAAAAATATTAGTGCTTGTTAAAGGTGCGAAAAGCACTGGAGAATGAAGGACTGAAGTGCTCTGGTTAGCCAGAGAAAAAGTACAGCAGACAGTGCAGTTCATGGGTGAATCCTGGCCCCAATGGGAGTTTTGCCACTGACATCAATTTCACCCCTCGCTTCCGCAGTGACCCTTAGCAATATGCCTAGTCCCTTAGTAAAAGAGAAAGTTTTAGGGCTAACAGGGTGATTTTAGCCTGACAAGGGTGTCAGCTATGACTGTGGGGTTTTATAAGTACACATCTACTAGAAAATGGACCTATCACTACTGACTTGGGCCGGATTTGAATCTGTAACCCAACAGTGTAGCATTTTATATCATATTCAGTAGCCCACCGCCACCACATGAGTAGTTTTGGTTTATATATGCTTGAGTTAACAAAATCTTCCCTTTGAAATATGCAGTTATTGGTCCAGTTTTTCAGGGGGTTGACGTGCATAATTTATTTCAGTTTTCACACTCATAAATGTTACAAAATAATTCTTTGTAAATGGAATTTTTTATTTCTCTCTCTAAATTGTCTTATCTCTAACCTGTCTTTTTGGATACAATTCTGATCTTAGTATTACAGGGCTTGAAATTAAGTTTAGTCTGTAATGCCAAGAAAAATGAGTTTGATCCTTCCTTATCCCCATGCCTTTAAACATTCCTGATAATCAAAAATCCTCCTCATAAAAATCACCACAAATATTTTGGGGAGTTGTAATGTTTGCACAGGAGATAAAAAAATATCAGTAAGAAAGGCCAAAGCAAACCTAAGCATTTAGAGCCTGATCCAACTCCTACTGAAGTCAATGGGAGTCATACCAGACCATTAGAATCTAAATTTCAGAAGTGCTTAGCACCATAGTTTCCATTCTATTCAATGAGAGCTATGGTGTCCCACACTTTGGAAAATAAGACTGAGGTATGTCTACAGTACGGACCTTACAGGAGCGCAGCTATACTCCCGCAGCTGCGCCAGTGTAAGGTCTCCTGTGTAGCCGTCCTATGTACAGCTCTTCTGCTAGCATAATTAAACCACTCCAATGAGCAGTGGTAGCTATGTAAGCAGGAGAAGCTCTCCTGCTGACATTGTGCTGTCCACACTGGTGCTTTTGTCGGTGAAACTTATGTTTGTCAGGTGGGTGTTTTTTTTCGCCCTCCCCTGACTGACAAAACTTTTGCCAATAGAAGTGTTGATGTCGACAAAGCCTTAGAGGTAACTCCTTTAGAGATCTAATTCTGGAGTGTGTGAATTTTTCCTGTATGCGTGTATAAACATGCAACATAATTCTCGAACCACCCATCATTCAACAAATACGATTACATATGTTCAACAAAAATGAAACATTCATTTAAGAAGTTCATCAAAAAATGTGATTCTCTTCTTCTTCCTTGCTCTGCAATTTACAGTCTTCAGTCTTTACCTAAGTAGGAATACAAATCACATCTTGCCACAGTTGATTCAAATTCTGGTATGTCTGGTTCACCAACAGACGTGTCACAGTTTAGTACCAACTAAGCCACAGATTTATGAGGAAGAGCTCAGAGATTGACAAGCAATTTTGTAACAAAAGCATCTCCAATGTAAGACTCAGAGGAATGTTTAGAACATGAGTAAATTATTTAGTAGTATTTCATACCTCTGCTAAAAGGAATAGCTCACATAATCTGTACAATTTCAATCCAATAGAAGCAAAAAGAAACTTTACAATATTATTTATTTGGTAAAATTTTATCGTTAAAACTCAAAAATGTATCGCTCCAGATGGACATACTTCATAGCTGAAGTCTGTGATGCCTCGTAAATTAAAGCTGCTGCAGTAGGAATTATTTTCTTAGTGTATCGATTTACAAGTATTTTTGCTTATGAATACTCAATATGAGAGCATATGTACATAAATACAGTGAGCAAATTGTACTTCTGAAAATACACTTTTGACTTTTTTAACATACCATCCTTTGGGGCAAATAGTGGTAATGAACACCTACTAGTCACATCAAATTACAGTGTTCTTTATTTCACCCAGGGCTGAAAAAATTTCCAAAGGTTTGGAATCCTGAAACCTGTAAACAAAATCTGTGGAGCAGATAAAATTTTAAATGGCACAATGCAATTAAAGCTGAATTCAATTTGAGCGCACCCTGTCCATCTGTCAGAGGGAAACAAAAGCCGAGGAGCTCCATTATTGCTGAATCCCTGCTCTTGTTAATTTGCTTGCTGAGAGATTTCAATTTCTAGGAAGTGCACAAATTAGTGTTCAGTCAGGGCTAGATCCTCAGTAAGTATAAGCAGATGGTGGAAATCAGCCCTAATCAAGTGGCCAAAGCCTTTTTTTCTGTCTGATTAAAGCATTTTAATCCTTTCACATTGTCTGTTTTTAGCAAATATTCACTATCCTTTTTTTCTCTTCTCCCAACCCCCCTTCACTATCCTTTTATTAATTGAAACAACTGAAATTCAGGCTATAAATTTGTGACAAAAATTTACTTTTTAATCATACAAATATTTTTGAGCCAAATCCACAGTGGCCAGTTAGATTTTGCCATTCATTTAGTTTTCTGTATTTTCTACTTTTCTTTTTTATTTGTTTTAAAAAATATTTGGTATATGACCCTTAAAAGTAATATACTTTGTCTCTCCTGATATCATATGGTTATTTGAAAGAATACTTCCCCAAATACTGAACTCTTCAAGATTAAGATTAAAAAGCAAACAAATATATGTGGCAACTACATAAAATGATAGCACATTTTGAGCAATTTTTTTTTTAATCTCCATGAGGGGAAAAGATGCTCTTTATATTAGTACAGGCAACACAGATGTCCATTCCAGAGGGAAAGCACATTTATACTATATATGAAGAAGGCCCTAATAATTCATGGGTGCTACAGGCATTTGTGAATAATAAAGCTAAAATTAACACAGAAAACCTACAAATTGCATACAGAATACAATCTTTAATTAATTATAAACATTTTAGTGAAAAACAGAATTTAGTCTTGAAAGGTTATTTATTGCTGATTTTGCAAGTAGAGACAAGTTGGGGAGGGTTTTGGCTTCCTATATATTTATTTACAAAGCCAAGGTGAGAACACAAAACAAAAACTGCAGTGAATTTGATTTGCATAAAATATACAAGGTGAAACTCTAATGACTTCAATTTATATTGCATTGTCTGTAGGTTTTAGCAAACATATGGGTTTTTGATTTTAAAAAATTTGTTTATACCATCACTTGAAAATACTTTAAAGAGTATTGTGTATGTTGCATTTGCATGTGTATTATATAAAACAGCTGAAAAAATATAAACTTTGATAGCTAGATGCACACAAAAGTGTGCAAGAAAATAATGTTAAGGATACATTTTTCAAATACTGCACGCTGATTTAGTCACACATTTTCCATTAAAATTAATGGGAGTTGTTTGGCTATAAATCCTTACAAAGTGCTTTGAATATATGCCCCTTAAAGTCAACACCATCAACATAATGTTGCTGGGCGATGGGAGAGGGAATGAATTAACTTTTGAACAATGAGGAACTTGAATCTAACCCACATGTAGAATTTTTGCTGGATAAAGTTTGGTATCCTTTACAGCAACTTTATTGTTCAACAGCCATATTAAAAAATACACTGAACATTTTCACAAATTTAATACTGTACATAAGAACAGATTAGTAGTGCCATTTTTTGCAGGTTGAGAGTTAACATAAAAATGAAGTTAAGATTTCATCCTTCAGCTATTTGAAACTTTTTAAACCAAAATTGTTTTTTTCTGGGTCTGCCTAATTTCTTTTTTAATTCCAGTTTTGATTTCAGTACTATAGTACAGAATTTTCCACACTTGCATAATAATGGTAGGTGAGATGAGCACACACTTGAATTTCGCTGAATTCTGCTTTCATGTGTGTAGTTGTTTAGTCCATATTGTATGTTCTACTACTTTTCATATTACAAGCTTCTTTAATGTCACCTTTGAATTTTCATCTCCTGAGTAGAACCTGTTTTGGCAGTCCTACATAAACATTAACCCTTAGATTAGCTTAACATTTTTAAAGCAGCTTTTCTTTTGGTGTGAGAAATAAGACTTCGGCCTGTCTCTGAACTAATCCTGCTGAGAGTCTTGATCTGTTTGTATTTCCGTCCTAACCATACGCCCCTAAATACATACACTCCTCCCCAAAATGGCTGGCAAAGAGAGCAAACCAAAGTTTATTCTATTAAAGAATCATTTTTAAAGCAATTAAAGCTAGCTGGAAATTAAAAACCAGCGTTCTTTGAATACTGGGCCAGCAGAATAATAAATCAGTTTGAAATACTCTATATAAAATGTAAATATTCTATCAAAAGGTAACCCTAGGCTGTAGGAGATAGGTCAATTTCCATTTTAAGTCCCTTTGCTCCTGAAGGAACAGGCTTTGTGAGGGCTGCTGAAAGAGCAGGCTTAGACCATTCTGGGGAAAGAATAGGCTACCTGCACTGCTCAGTTGTGACCTATCTGGAATTGTACTCTCAAGTTCTAAGAGAAGTTGCTTTTTTAAAAAAAAATATATATATAGGTATACATACATCTACAGAAGGAAATAGAATGTTCTCTCATACATTATGTATATGCCACATACTTTACAGAAAACTAAAGTTTAGAAATGGTTTAGAGACTTTTTAAAAAACTGTTGTTGGTAATTACTTTGTCTTCCTCTGCCTATAATACTGGGCTCCCTTTATATTATGAATTTTAATATTCCAATATCTCAAGAACTTCCTGAACTCAATGAAAAGCTGGGACTCTCCTCTTTCCAACAAAACTCAGTATGTGCTTCTAGCCTTGATAGGCCCTTATAAACTGGACTTCAACAACCATGACTGTTTTATACATTAAAAGGACATTTTAGGTCACTACTAGAGGAAATGCCATTCCTACAGCACCTGAAACAAAAGTTCTCTATCCAAAAACCATGTAGCACTAACAGTAGCAGTGCAAGATTCCCTAAATTGCCTCACCAACATATGAAACCATGACCTTGAATGACCACCCGTGCAATCCTTGGCTTTCATCCTGAAACTAGAAGTAGGAGGAACAATTTAGACAGCAGCTGCTGACCAGCTGACTGTTAGGAATAGTGACCAGGCCACTGAATATACATGATACGGTCCTGTCATTAGGTAAATCATTCCCGTGTTTGCACAACCTGGGGCAGATGAAAAGGTTGCAATCCCATTACAGTAGGCCTAAAATTATCAAAAGGAGGGAAGACTATGGGCTTCACATGCCTTTAGGAGCCCACAACCCCTCCCCAAAACAGGATGTTACTGCTGGAACTACAACAGCCATTCCTGGAGTTTCACAAGTGTTCTTCCCCATCTAGCAAGGGATAATTTAGCACTTAGCTATTATTGGCCCGTCCACATTTAGGCCACTGACCTGAAAGTGAAAGACTCTATATCCTATTAATTATCTCCATAGCCATTCAAGACTGCCTCTTTGCTAAAGCTACATGTTAGGAAAACATTCCTTCAATACAAGGCCCACTGTTGTAAAACCTCTTGTCAAATTCTGCTTTATTCAGACTCACAGCTTAAGTCTATGTAATATCATACGTTCTAAAAACTCTGATATAGGGAGAGAGATAACCAGTATATCTGTATGACAAATCATCATTCACATCATGTAAGCTAAGTTCATGATGACTACCCACCTTCTAAAAATAGCAAGCCTAACAAAATTGTCTGTTATTGCATTACTGTATACATTAAGACAACAGTGGCCTAGGTAAGAGAGAAAGAAGTGAGTTACAGACATGGTCATCCTCACTTTCGGCACCCATCTCATTTTTAGTGTTCTATTTAATTAAAAATTCAACATGTAAAGTTAGCAGATATTTGCCACTGATGAATCAAACAACTTAATAAATCTTCACAAATTCATTCCAAAAACAGGAATGCATAAGCTTTTAGATTACTGAATTATATGGCTTTCCATTTAAAAATTCTTATAAAACATACATTAAGGCTTCTTTTTAACAATACATCACTGTTGATTCACGACCACTATTTAGAAACTTGAAGTTTATTTGTTCTGCAGCCAAATTGTCACATGTGTCACTGTAGGATTATTCATTAGTAACAGATTTCAGTAAAACTGGGTGTTTAAGAACAAAATCACTGAAACCACTGTTTAAAAAGATGCGAAAATTGTGTAGACATTTCAAAGAGACATAAGAAAAAAAGCCAATTATGGTAAATGTTGGACCTAAACAAGTTTTAATCATTAGTTTATAATATAATTTTTGAGAATATGTATATCTTCATAGAATCCGATGGTTATGCAAAACATTACATATTTTTCATGAAAACAGATTCTGGCATATTTGGCGGATTTCTTTTCAACCTTTATTCACAGTTTTTGCTGTTGACTTCATGAAGTATATATTTAACACGTGGATACTGGCAGTAAAAAATATATTGTTTCTGGTCAGTGTAAGACATGAGCTGTCAATATACAAAAAAAATATATAACATGCTGCACTTTATAAATTGGTTTAAAAGTATACATAGTTTCAAAGTAATAGAAAGAGGCGTCTCTTCAATCCCTCCATGAACTAATAACAGAGGTGAAACATCTACAAATTATTTTGGTCATACTCCATGACACATTTGTGGAAATACTTCCATTGTTCTCTGCATGTGTACAATATATAGTTAATAAAATCTAAAAAAAAACCCCTCTCTACTGTGTATTTGTATAATGAACAAAGCTAAAAAAAATCTTTATTTACAAAATTGTATAGTATGAATTCAACCTCATCTTCAAGAAGACTTGTTGATAATATCATTTGTATCTGCTCTATAAATATGAAATTATCCTTAGAGGCACTTCGGGTATTTTGTTCATATTTGGCTTTTGGATGCTTCATGAAATGGATTTTATTGACATAAATTTACAAGAAGAGAAATATATTAGGTAAACTCTTCAAGGTCTTTTGGTCCTGGTTTTCAAAAGAGGTGATCTTTCAGAGCAGGTTGGAGGACACTCTATTTGCATCTTCTTAGTATGTTCTCTTTAATACTGTAGAAAGAATCATTAACTATCTAAAGTAAAACTTTCAGCATGTGGCTAAGATATCTCGACCTTCTCAGAATCAGGATATGCATCTTGCATCTTTATGTACTTTCAGTTATTATTTGTCTAAACTGTCTAAAGTAAATTAAAAACTATCACTCAGTCCTCTCAGTAGAAAGGGTAAATTTTAATTGCAGAACTTAAAACCTCACAATTAAAAGCTGTGCTACTACTTAAAGCTAGCACAAACATAAGAATGAGAGTTCATGCATACAAATCAGCTCTTCTATATGTGCAGGATGATCTTCAAGAATAGACTGGTGCATACAACACATTCACACCTTCTAAATGTATTTAAAAGGAAAACAGAGTGGAATATTAACCCACAGTTTTACAATACATAAATGCTTTCACCCTCACTTTGATTTATAAATGACTTTGTGATAATCCACATGTGATTAACAAGAAATCTACAATGATGGTTATAATACAAAGGTAAGCACGCAGATAACAAAATGATATGATGAAAAATAAACGCAACTGAAAAGCTTCTTTTCCTGCAGCAAAAAGATTTTGTGGAAACTCACCTGAAGAGCAAGCTCTAGTTTTATTTATTTCCTAATTAAAAACACTGAAGCTCTGGAGCTAGATATATTTTAATTCAAGTCAACAGAAAAATTAAAAGTGGAAGAAATTACACACAACCCCTCCCCCACCAAAAACACCACTATCTATAGAAGGAAAAAAAGAAGCTGAGCAATGAACAGAAAAAGTAATGTATTTCTTATATTGTTCTGAGGACTTGGGGCCAGATGCTCAGCTGTTGTAACTCAGCAGAGCTTTTTTTACTTCAACAGAGCTACGTCAATTTATACCAGCAGAGGATCTGGCCTTTTGTCTGCAAAAATCCACCTTCTAGCCTATCCTAAATAAACCAACTGGCATATCATGCAGCTGGATCAGCAGTGGTACATATACACTCATAATTATTTGGCACACAGAGGTTAGTTTTTGTCATTTGCTAACTGGCCAATCACTAGCCACATTATTTTCTCAGGGAAAGGTGAAGAGAAGATAATGAAACAGCACATAGTTGCTGCACACAGGATAAGGCCATTGGCTCTAATCTTCTTCCAGAATAGGCTCCGTGCTTAAAGCAGAACTCCCTCCCATGAGCTCTAAATCAGTACCAGATTCTCTACAATTAGACTGGAGATTGTTTCAGCTAATATTAAAACAGGTAAGCTGGCTTTACTTGTCAAAGAACAGGCCAACTGATTGGGTTTCCCCCATCTTTTTTGTTGATATATTAAAAAATCTCTGATACTTCCAGAGAAAAAAATAAAATAAAAAACATAGATATGGACTTATATATGATTCCTCAGTACACTGCATATTTTGTTTAGGAGTCATGCCTTCCATTATATGTAATTATTTCTCACAAGTTGCATAATAAAATATAATTATTAAATATGAAGTTTGCCCCAGAGCAGAGGACTTATGCACTGCTGAAAGCTCATTTAAATGATTAAAGGTTTGCCATCCCTAGAACAAAAAGTATATTTTTTGATGCGTTAAAATCCTGAGGTAGCCTAGGCAAATTGTAGTATTAACTCGTTTCCTGGTTGAAGTAAATGCTAGGCCCCTCCCTAATGTGTTAAAAAGAACAACCCTAAAATGCATAGAGTAACTGTGGTTCTTCAAGATGCTGCAGCCATGTGGATCCTACTATTGGTGCTCATAAGCCTCAGGTATCTGAGATAAGCATCTTTCAAATAGCAGTGTCTGCTGAGGCCCCTGCATTTCATGTCCCTGGGATGAAGATATAAAGTGAAGAGCAACAGCAACCTCTTCTACATTCCCACATAATTCATAGCCTGTGACAGCCAAGGACTCTGAAAAGCAGAGATGGAGGACAGGTTGTGGAATCTGCACTCGCAACATCTCAAAGAACCAGTTACTATAGGGTAAGCAGCTGTTCTTTTTTGTTAGCGTGTGTGTTGGTGTGGATTCCCCTGTAGGTGATTGGAAATCAGTATTCCCACAGGATGGTGGGGAGGAGGAATTTCAACTGCATCAGTTGAACAGTTGAAACTTGTCACCTGAAATAGCAGCTAAGTATAAGGCATAGTGTTTAACAATGGAACTCTTGACAACAAGAGTAAACCTCATCTGTGCAAGAGACAGAAGCTTCTTCAGGAAGAGCCTGGGATTGGAGTGAATTCCTCCAGATCCTAAGGGCATCGTAAACCTCACCACTTTCTGCTCCCCCATGAACCTTTCATCACTCTCCATGAGATCATTTGTCTAACACATTCATATGTAACCCCATATCATTTGGGGACCAAGTTACTTGAATCTATAGGTGGTCCCATGATTAGTGCCTTTGCCAGGGAGGGCACTGAAAAGGAGATCCCTTTTCCATGTGTGTGGGTTCCAGTTACTAAGCCAAGAACATCCTGTTGTACTAAGGCCTTACCTTTGACCGAAGAACAAACTGACCTGAGGACAGTGTTGAAGGGGTTGTAGGTGAAGTCTGCCAAGCAATATTAAATACATCCATTCTGACATGTAGTCTAAAACTGTGAGTCCTCTCCAGACTATCATAGCAGGGATTGATGATCAATGCAGTTTGAGTGCTTGGAATGACTGGAACCTGTCCTCTGGCAAGTATCAGAGGGGTAGCTGTGTTAGTCTGGATCTGTAAAAGCAGCAAAGAATCCTGTGGCACCTTATAGACTAACAGACGTTTTGGAGCATGAGCTTTCGTGGGTGAATACCCACTTCGTCAGATGTCCTCCAGATGTCCTCTGGCAGGTATGCTTCCGCTGATCTTGAGTTGATCACAGCTTCTATGTACTCTTTTGTCTGAGGTGTAAGCAACTATTCTTCATAGTTCACTAGGCGGCCCAGCCAGATGAAGAGAGATTGAGCACATTCCAGGCTCATTGGTGCCTCCTGCTGCGACCTGGCTCTGATCAGTCAGTCATCCAAAGTACAGGTAGGCCTTCACAGCTGAGCTCCTATCCCTGGAAGACATTTTATGAAGACCCTGGTGCTGTGGAAAGTCCAAATGACAATGTCTTCTACTGGTAATGATTTGACTACACCAGGAACCTCAAGTACTTCCAGTGGATCAAGTTGATGGTTATGTGGAAATATGCATCCTGTAGGTCAAAAGCCATGAACTAGACTTGAATCTGCAGGGTGGAATGATGATTATGCGGCAAATTAGCAGGCATTGTTTTCCAGATATAACTTCCTAACATGGTGCCAGAGTATTTGATGATGCCAGCAGCTGAATGTCACTTCCACCTTGGCAGAGGACTTCCCTAACCCTGGAAAAGAGCTGTCTCTTTTCCTCCTCCTGGGACATCCTCCTGATGTTTGGAGCCATGTCGGGGCACCCCTTTGCTATGCTTTTCAGTCTTGCCCTTACATTGGGGCACTGGCATTGGTTCTAATGGTGTAACTGTCAGTGGCAGATGCTCCCCTGTTGAAACCAGTGCAGTGTCAGTCAGTCCCTGGTCTAGTAAGATTATCAGTGCCAAATGCAATGGCTGGTGCAAATGGTCCTGGTGCCAAGGTGGTCAGAATCCACAGAACCAGCAACAGTTATGATATCATTGTAACAACGAGGAGTCCTGTAGCACCTTAAAGACTAACAGATTTAGACTAAAGACTAAAATCTGTTAGTCTTTAATGTGCACCAGACTCCTTGTTGTTTTTGTGGATACAGACTAACACGGCTACCCCTCTTGTACTTGATGTAACTGTGACATTCTATCCCTTGGGGGAGCATACTGTAACCCCCATATTCCTCATTTTCATATCAACCTAATCTTACATACAAAGCATGCCTTGTAAGGTATCAGGGGAAATGTTATGACCTGCTGAAAGTCATTTCTCTATCAATATGTGTATATCATTAATGTGTATGAAGTTATGAGAATTGTGTTGTATGATGGTCACTAAAACATGCTGTAAGTTGGGGAATCCACTAGATATTAGCTCCCCAGAAGCCACAGGAAGGAAAGTAACCAACGTCCAGGTGGGGTGTCAAACAACCCATCAACAGCCACTGTCCAGCAAGGGAGCCACAATGCAATGACTCACCTGCATGAGGCCACACCAGGGGAATTGTTCAACCTTGCTTGGAGAGACTCAGCAATCCCCTCCAGACATGCCTGGACTTATGTTTCCCAAGCACATGGATTGAGGGTATAAAACAGACACAGTGGACACATACTGGACCCTTCTCCTGCCTCCACCTTTGCTGCAAGCAACTAAGACACTGAGAAGAAGACAAGAGTCCTGCGGAGAAGATTGTTCCTTAAACATGGGCCAAACCTGTATATTAAGGACTGCAATATGGGGGTGAGAAAAACTGCTTAATCTAGATGTTGACAAGTCTAATAGGGTTGAGAGTTTAGACTGCGTGCTTATATTTTCTTTTCTTTTGGTAACCACTCTCACATTTTCCCTATCACTTAATATCTATCTTTATAGTTAATAAATTTGTTTCTTTATTCTATCTGAAGCAGTGTGTTTGGTTTGAAGCATGTCAGAGACTCCCCTTGAGATAACAAGCCTGGTACATATGAGTTTGTCAATTTAACAAAGAAATTGATTAACTCATATAAGCTTGCAGTATTCAGAGGGCATAACTGGACACTGCAAGATGGAAGTTCCTAGGGTTGTGTCTGGGACCAGAGATATTGGCTAGTGTCATTAAATGCTAGAGGCTCTGCGTGAACAGCCCAGGAGTGAGGGTTCTCACAGCAGAGCAGGGTAAGGTTGGCTCCCTGAGTCGAGGATTGGAATGACCTAGCAGAGCACCGGTCCAGATAACACCAGAAGAGAAGTCACAGTCATTTTCTTTACTGCTTTCCTGTCACTGCTCAACCCTAGACTGTGGTGAATACTTGAGGGAGCATTTACTGAAGATGACCCTTTCTATTCTTTGGAGGAAGTAGAATCCTCCAGTTCTGAGCTAGTGCACATTAACCACTGAAGTAGTTTCAGCTGCATGTCTCTTGACTTACTAGTCAATGAGAAGAATTTGCACAACACACACTAATCGCAGATGTGACTCCCCCCAAACCCCTGCAAAACAGAATAGACATAAAATATGCCAATCAACCAGGGGGGTGAGCCATTACGAGGTTTAAACCTTGAGAATTTGGAGTCTGCTACAATAGGCTCTGGGAGCCTACCCCCATTTGGGAGGAGGTGTTTTCAAGAGGCATTTTTTTTGAGGGAGGGTGGGAATGTCCAAACTAAAGAAGCAAAGAATAAGGAGGGTGAAAGGGGTCTTCTCCAGTTTTGGGGGGTGGGGGGACAGAACATGAGTCGGAAACTCAGTGGAAGTAGCAGGTTGGACACTCACTGAAGGAGAATCATGGCGACTCCACCCTTAATGCCCTCATGCAGAATCACTAAGAGGCACAAGGCACATGTGCAGCCCTGATGGATACTGCTATTCAAAAAAATGCAATCTAACATGCATGAGATGTGTGAGCACCACCAGAAGGATTGACACATACTCAAAGAATTGCAACTTGTCTTGTCTACATGCAAAGGTGCCTCTTGTTAGTTAAAACATGTTAAAATATCGCTTTTTTCCTAGTGTAGCTATGGCCTAAGTTGTTAAATATAAGTAATTGAAAGACTTTATATGGACTTTCTGTACTGGGGCAAACTTCAATACAAATAAAGAAGATTATTAAAGAGTGTCTTCCAAATCAGTATTTCTCAAACCTGGGAAGCCGCTTGTGTAGGGAAACCCCTGGCAGGCCGGGCCGGTTTGTTTACTGGCCCTGTCTGCTGGTCTGGCAGATCGCGGCTCCCACTGGCCACGGTTCGCCATCCCAGGCCAATGGGAGCTGCTGGAAGCAGCGTGGGCTGAGGGATGTGCTGGCCGCGACTTCCCACAGCCCCCATTGGCCTGGAGCAGCGAACTGCAGCCAGTGGGAGCCGCGATCGACCGGACCTGTGGACGGGGCAGATAAACAAACCGGCCCGGCCTGCCAGGGACTTTCCCTATACAAGCAGCATCCCAAGTTTGAGAAACACTGTTCTAAATTATCACATATTTTATTTGTCTTCCCTCCTTTTTAGTATTACTAAAGGATATTTACATCTTTGTTTCTTAAAAGGACACTTGCAGCTTGAATTCTAATCAACTATTTTTTTAAAGCAGCACTTCACAACTGCATCATGATGGAAAGCCTCACATGCAAAACATCAAGTGTAATCTAAAATCTGACCATTTATATAATCTTTATGAGATAACTAGCCACCAGGGAGGGTAAGTTTGAGAACCATGCAGTTGTGGGTGTGCAGAAGGGAAAACAGAGACCGTGATAACACTTACGACAATGGTAACATAATGACTCAACTGTATGACCAAACCATCCTCAAAGAAAGTAGCTCAATTGTTGAGGAAGTGGAAACACAAATCCTCAACTGTAAATTGCAGATCTTGAACTGTCAATTATCGTAGCTCTATTAACCTCAATGAAGCTATGATAATTTATGCCAGTTGAGGATCTGTTTCAGTATTTTACATCATGTTAGTTAACATGCTTTCTAACTAGATGTAGTTTCCCAGGTTAGACAAACCCTCCACCAAACGGCAACAGATTGCATGGTGATTGCCACAAAGCTGCTCCCCTAATTGACAAAAATAGGCTGGGTAATAATAGTACCATTTTGCCGGTATCTATGGTAGCATTTCACAGAGGATAATCTGACCACAATGTCACTAACACAGCATACTGGCAGAGCAGAGCAAGGAATGGGAACAGATGCTACAGTTGTCTCCCTCCACCACTGCAGGTAAACCTGAACCAGATTAGGCTCATTTGAAGACGAGTGGCAGAGCACCAGCTTTCTGTACAAGCAACTCTAAAATAACCAACTGAGTTTGCCACTGAACAGGTTTAAATTATGATAAAAATGCATTTGTCTGTACTTTGCAAATTCACCAGAATGTTTAGATTTTCATATTTGTAGTATTTGTCCTGAAAATGCCAAATATGTCTGTGTAATTCAATAAACTGTTTCCGAACAATAAATACTCATAACAATGCATGTGTAACACTTCCAAGGACAGCAAGAGCTACTGTATATAGGGTGACCAGACAGCAAGTATGAAAAATTGGGAGGGCGTAGGGGTAATAGGCTTCTGTAGAAGAAAAAACCTCAAATATTGGGACTGTCCCTATAAAATTGGGACATCTGGTCACCCTAACTGTATAAGTGCTGTAGGCACAATTTAAAGCTACTTTGAGAAACTTTAATTTACACACTCACTTTTTTCAGAAATTTCACACACTTTGGAGAAGAGAAAATGTGTAATTTCTCTTCATATTAGAATGTAGGGCAGAGCACAAAAAATATCATTTGAATGAGAATGTGGCATTGCATCATTTTTTCCTTTAAATTATGGGAGTCTTCCAAACATGTGGAGCATGCAGGAATCAATAAAAGGGGAAAAAGTTCAACTACATAGTTTTATTTTACATTAGCAACATTCTTTCATAAACACAAATATAAGACTCTGTTATTTCTACCATTTCTCTGCCCATCTCCTCCCACCCCAGTTTACTGAGGGAAAACACTCGATCATTCTCCATTAACTAATGTGTTCTCTCCCACTTCTCTTAGAGTACAGTTCATTTTTCCTGACAGTGAAAGAAGTGCTAATGTTTTCTTGTTTGTGGGGTTTTTTTGCAGTGTTGTTGTAGCCATGTTGGTTCCAGGATATTAAAGAGACAAGGTGAGTGAGGTAATATCTTTTAATTGGACCAACTTCTGTTGGTGAAAGAGACAAGCTTTTGCACACACAGAGCTCCTCTTCGGGGCTGGGAAAAGTTCTCAGATTGTTTAGCATAAGTAGTTAACAAATTTAAAGGGGCCATTCAAGCTGCAGTGTCTCATTAACCATCAAAGGACGAAAAAAGGGTTAGTGAGTTACAGATTGTCGTAATAAACCATAAATACAGTGTCTTTGTTAAGATCATGATTTTTAATGTCTAGCAAAGCTATGAATTTAAGTTCCCAGTCATATTTTGAAGGTGTTATGCTGGTTTCCTTTGAAGACTAGAACTGAGAGATCAGATATAGAGCAGGATTTCTCAAACAGGGGTCACCGCTTCTGTAGGGAACCTCTGGCGGGCCAAGCCGGTGTGTTTAGCTGCCCCATCTGCAGGTCTGGCCAATCACAGCTCCCACTGGCTGTGGATCGCTGATCCAGGCCAATGGGAGCAGCTAGAAGCGGCACGGGCCAAGGGACTTACTGGCTGCCACTTCCAGCAAATCTCATTGGCCCGAAACAGCGATCCACAGCCAGTGGGAGCCGCGATTGGCCGGACCTGCGGACAGGGCAGGTAAACAAATCGGCCTGGCCCACCTGGGGCTTTCCCTACAGAAGCGGCGACTCCTGTTTGAGAAACCCTGATATAGAATGATCATTCTTGGAAGTGTGTTTGCCCACAGGTGATACGGTGTTTTGTCTTATTTTTCTGTGAGAGTTTTTTGAGAGCATAGTGATTGTCTGGTTTCACCAAAATAGTTGTTTTGGGGGCATCTGGTGCATTGGATGAGGTACACCACATGTTGTGATAGGCATGTGTAGGAACTATGATTCTTGAAAAATGTGTTGTGAGAGGCACTTATCATTGTTGCAACAGAGATATGGCTGCAGGTTTTCCATCTGTTCTGGCAGGGTCTAGTGCCGCTTCAAGTTGGTGCGTCCTGGTAAGTGGGGAGCTTGCTTCTGATGAGCTCAGTAAGATTGGGGTTGTGGGGAGGTTCTTTGAAGGCCAGAAAAGGGAAGTTGGAAAAGATTTCTTTCAGGATGTGGTCCCCACAGAATATAGGTAATTGTTTAATTATACTCCAAATGGGTTCCACTGCGGGGTGATAGGTGACAATTAAGAATGTGCAGTTGGAGGGATTTTTTTTTTGTACCGAAGCTGGTTCTCTTGGGGTATTTGGGTGGCACATTCCATGATATGATCTCCTTCTCTGATGGACTATCCTTGTTTGATGAAGGCTGTTTTAAGTGTGTTAAAATGTGTATCCCAGACTTTCTTGGTGTGGTTACTGGATCTGTGAGGGTAAGTATGTTGATCCATGCGTTTCTTGTATATAGTTGTCTGTGGGGTTCCATTGATTGTGGGATGCAGGAAGTTGATGCTGGTATGAGAGTGTTCTAGAAAGAGTTTGATAGATGGGTGGTGGTTGCTGAAGTTGTGATGGAAGTCTATGAGGGAGTTCAGGTCATCTGCCCAGAAGACGAAGACATAATTTCTGTATCTTAGGTATAGCATTGGTTTTGTGGTGAATTTGTCCAGAAATTCTCTCTCAAGGTGGCCCATGAAGAGCTTGGCACATTAGGGAGCCATCCCAGTACACATAACTGTTCTCGTGGTTTGGGCAAAATATTTGTTGTTGAATTGTGTTTCTTTTTTGGTGAGACAGGAATTCAACTCCAAACATTAGTGCCACTGAGCAATTTTGCAAATGTACTGCCCTGGAATTTTGCCATTGTCTTCAATGGGGTGAGAATTTCACCATATATTTTTTTTATTTTATGGAGGAGATTAAGATTAATCATCCCAATTTTGGTGTGAAAAGATTCAGTATTCTCCCTTTGTCCAGACTCCCAACAGCATCATTAGCACCAAAGGATGGAAAAAAAACAATTTTCAGGACACTGGAAGTGACAGCATTCTGTAAACACAAACAGACTGCACTGCAGCACGTTATGCTACCTATTCAATCTTTTGCTGCTTCTTCATATTCTGTGTTGTCTGCTCTTATGAATTTATCATAAGTCTCATGATATTTGGAGGTTTTTTCCTCCTAAATCCCCAGCTCCTGGAGTCAAAAAACTCACTTTTCATGACAAGATTAAGCTACTATCCCTCATTGTTACAAAGAAAAGCTTGAAAATATGAACCCTAAAGGGTTAAAAACCAGAAGACATTAAAAAAACCAAATTCAGTTTTATATTTCATGATTTTAAGCCAATTTCCTGCTTTTTGAATTGTTGAGTATGGCATTAACACATACAGCAAAGAAATAAAAGGAATTTTTCATAGTCATATTTGACATCCACGTTCAAAATTCCATCAGCTAACATACACCCAAAGGCAAGTGTCAGAACATGTAATAAACCATGTATATGTGGAATGCCAGGCTGGGAATATTACAGACAGCATACATAGCTTGGGGAGCTACAGTGGAGCCTTATATTGCACATTTAGGTTCTTAAACCTGAGCATCTTCCCGGTAAGGAATAACTCTGGTGCGCTCTGAAGGGAATCTCATTTAATTCTTGGGGGAAGGGCGGGGGGAAGAATGGTGGTTTCAATACCTGAAGAATGATTAATAAAGTGGCTAAATATATAAGGAGTTCCTTAGAGCTCCAGAAGAGACATAGACACTTACTCCTTCCTCTCCTCCAATACATGCATGTATAAACATGTTTTAAAAGACTGCTTTTGTTACATGTACAAAACTATATCATAAAATCATAGAATATCAGGGTTGTCAGGGACCTCAGGAGGGCATCTAGTCCAACCCCTGCTCAAAGCAGGACCAATCCCCAACTAAATCATCCCAGCCAAGACTTTGTCAAGGCTGACATTAAAAACCTCTAAGGAAGGAGATTCCACCACCTCCCTAGGCAACCCATTCCAGTGCTTCACCACCCTCCTAGTGAAAAAGTTTTTCCTAATATCCAACCTAAGCCCTCCTTCACTTCAAAGTTGAGACCATTACTCCTTGTTCTGTCATCTGGTACCACTGAGAATAGTCTAGATCTATCCTCTCTGAAACCCCCTTTCTGGTAGTTGAAAGCAACTATCAAATCCCCCCTCATTCTTCTCTTCTGCAGACTAAACAATCCCAGTTCCCTCAGCCTCTCCTCATACATCATGTGCTCCAGCCCCCTAATATTTTTTGTTGCTCTGTGCTGGACTCTTTCCAGTTTTTCCACATCCTTCGTGTAGTGTGGGAAACTGGACACAGTGCTCCAGATAAGGCTCACCAATGCAGAATAGAGGGGAATGATCACATCCCTCTATCTGCTGGCAATGCCCCTACTTATACAGCCCAAAATGCCATTAGCCTTCTTGACAACAAGGGCACACTGTTGACTCTTATCCAGCTTCTCATCCACTGTCACCCCTAGGTCCTTTTCTGCAGAACTGCTGTCCAGCCACTCGGTCCCTAGTCTGTAGCAGTGCATGAGATTCTTTCGTCCTAAGTGCAGGACTCTGCACTTGTCCTTGTTGAACCTCATCCGATTTCTTTTGGCCCAATCCTCTAATTTGTCTAGGTCCCTCTGTATCCTATTTACCACTCCTCTCAGTTTAGTGTAATCTTCAAACCTGCTGAGGGTGCAGTCCATGCCATCCTCCAGATCATTAATGAAGATATTAAAACCAGCCCCAGGACCGACTCTTGGGGCATTCCACTTGATACCAGCTGCCAAATGGACATGGAGCCATTGATCACTACCCTTTGAGCCCGACGATAGCCAGCTTTCTATCCATCTTATAGTTCATTCATCCAGCTCATACTTTAACTTGCCAGCAAGAATACTATGGGAGACAGTAACAAAAGTTTTGCTAAAGTCAAGGAATAACATATCCACTGCTTTCCCCTCATCAACAGAACCATTTATCTCATCATAGAAGGCAATTAGGTTAGTCAGGCATGACTTGCCCTTGGTGAATCCATGCTGACTGTTCCTGATCACTTTCCTCTCCTTGGAGTGCTTTAGAATTGATCCCTTGAGGACCTGTTCCATGATTTTTCCAAGGACTGAGGTAAGGCTGACTGGCCTGTAGTTCCCTGGATCCTCCTTCTTCCCTTTTTTTAAAGATGGGCACTACATTAGCCTTTTTCCAGTCATCCACGATGTTCCCCAGTTGCCATGAGTTTTCAAAGATAATGGCCAATGGCTCTGCAATCACATCCACCAACTCCTTTAGCTCCCTTGGATGCAGCACATCCGGCCCCATGGACTTGTGCTTATCCAGCATTTCTAAGTAGTCCTGAACTACTTCTTCCTCCACATATATACACAAGCATTTGAGAAAATGTATGAGAAGCGCTCAAAATTTAACTAATCTGAATGAATGTTCTGTACAATACTTTCATAATCCACTTTTATCATTCCACGGCACAATATATTTTCCTATGTATACATTAATTCATGTCTACATTTGAAAAAAAAAATGTTCCATGTTATTTATTTCTGCTCATTGGCATCCTTAGTTTGGTGATGGATCTATCCTTTTAGAATATGGGGAAAATGAAAATTGCTTTTTGGTCTAGGATCCAGTGTCAGGTATTTTCTTGATTCCAGTTATCAAAACAATACAAAGCATTAATGAATGTTAACAGGTTGTACAAAATGAAATACAATTATGTTACAAAATATAAAATGGAACTCAAGAGAAAGGGAATATCATACGTTTTTTGAAGTTTTATTACTAATAGAATTGTACAAGAAATTAGTACAGCCTAGATTAATTGCCATCATACATTTTTATAAATGTGTGTGTTCATGAGACTATTATATTTCAGTATAATGCCTCGGTTGTCATTGCCTAAAAAGAAAAATTGCTAGGTTCAGTAACTATGGTTATTATACAGTGAAAATAGACCATGATAGGAGTTTGTAATTAAGAAAAGCTTTTGTAAACAAAATTGGGGTCCTGGACTCCCAATGCATACCTTTGAAAAGTCACCTATCCATACTCTTAACACACTGGGAAACTAAAGAGGATTAGTTAGTTAAAAGTAAAAAGCCAACCTGAGGAAACCTCACAAGGCATGTAAACTAAAGGGGTGAGGAGGTCTGTATGTGTCAATCAATAACAAAATACAAACTGTCAAGCTTGCTTTGCTAACAAACTGTCACATCAACAATATGCAGTTAATGACTACAAATTAACTGTATACCAGATGCTTGACACTTTGTTATGACACTTAGCAAGCTAGTTGACATTTGGGGGATCAAAGCTTCTTTAATTACACTTTGTATAACATGTGCAACCTTTATGCTAATGTCCACGTATTCCTTAGCATGAGACTGTTCAAGTGGCAGAGATTGTTGTTTTTTTATTTTTGTGGTGGTGGGTTTTGTTTGCAGGGTAGGGAGGCTGGACTTTAAAACATTCAGGTAGGGTGAAAAAAAGAATGCTTGAAAAAACCTAACATCATTATTCAGTATTATCACCTAGTCTAAAATAACCCTGCTCTTTAACTTGATGTACTGTATTAGTGGTGCAGTCACTCTCATTTATAGACATGTTCTGTGTGAAATAATGCATTTTCAAACAAAGTGGTAATAGCATGTATTAAAGACGAGTGCATTAAGCATGATGCATTTAAAAGTCTCTCTTTGTTCCATCTGATTTCCTGAATCAATACTATATATCAATAAAAGGACTAGTTACTTTCGTAGAACAAACTGATTTCCTTAATCACCTGACTAAACTTAAGATATTCTTCATACAATGCTTTACTTTTAACCAACAATTGTTGTATAAAATTATGTCCAAAGAAGTGGCACAAAATATATGCCCAATCCTGCAAACCCTTATTCATATAAGCAGCCCCTTTGGCCCTATCATGATGGACAAAAAGGGTGCATTTTTCCATCATGCGCATGACGGAAAAACGCACCCTTTTTGCCCATCAAGACAGGCCCACTGGACTTCACTGGGACTGCTCACATGAGTTAATGGCTATACATATGAGTTTGTATAACTAAGCCAATGGTTCTGAAGAAAATATGAATCTTGTACCTGAAAGCACACAGGGTCTCCCTTAATAGGAGGGGAAAACACCTGAGAAAGGTCCACTTCAGAAGTGTTCAGACCTACTGCTATACTTTTTGGAAGTTAGTTTCCAAAAGGTTTCTTGGAATAAATATTATAAAATTCTAAATATTTATCTTCAATTTTTCAATCCTGGTTGCTTACTTTGAGCATGTAAATATATTCTTAGTTGCCTTGCATCAACACAGATTAACCTCATTTGTCAAAATCACCACCCTCCACTTAAGCAGGGAGGAGTTTGACTGGCTGGCCGGGAGAAGAAGGCAATGCTTTCTGGCTTGGTGGAGGAGGGAAGATGTAAAGATGCTGGAAGAGCAGTCAGCATGGTGGATGACTCACCACATAGGAATGTGGGGTTTAAAAAGGTCAGCTGGGCCTAGCCCTTCTTTACTCAGAACAGGCTGGGTAGCACCCACTCTTCCTCCCTAATTAGGTCACAAATATGCCAGGTGTTTAGCTATATCTGCTGTGGGCATTACACTAGCCACCCCACTAAGTGGGGCTAGGAAGGAATTTTTCCCTTACCACCATATTGGCCATGTGCAATGGGGTTTTTTTCACCTTCTTCGCAGCAGGTTCAGGTAGGCTTGGTTCATGCATAGCATGACAGGCAGTAAGCCATATGTCGCAGCTCTTTTTTTAAGTGTATAGCGGATGTTCAGTGCAGGTACTCCATAAATTAAGGCACCAAAGAACAAAAAAAAATAGCTTGGGAAAGGAATTAAGGAGAAGTGCTTGGTAACTGAGCAAGCCGGGGCAGTTGGGGACTCCGATGACTGGTACAGCAGGGAGCCAACCCCTCTCCCCATCATTATAGTCCACCTTAGCCCCTCCTTTGAGGGGGCATGGTCAGTAGGGTCCCAGCAAGGGAATTGCTGGAGGGACCTGGTCCCGGCAAGAAAATTTCTGGAGGGACCTGGACAAAAAGGGGGGGGTGTGCAGGAGAGCTGGTGAAAGCCCCCCCCCACCCGAGAATTGGCTGGAAGTGGTAAGGTCCCGGCTGTGAATCTGCTGGAGGGACATAAATTTTGCACCTGCACTGCACACATTTTATCCACCAGGATAGTCCCAGACATCTGTCAATAATAAAGTTGAGGACTTATTAAACCCATATCTAATGTCTCGTGTCATTCTTTCAGCAGAGCCAGACAATCCCCTTCAGGAAATTAAGGTGGGAACCACAAGGGATGAGCCTCACAAAGCCCTGCTGAATGGTAATTGGGACCTCTAATGCGACACCTGTGAAGATCAGTTATGTGAAGGGTGCCTTGGAACATTGGTGGGAAGCTGCAACAGGACTTCTGAATCCCAGCAGGCTTTGAAGTTTAGTTTGGATGGCATAGACTGTTTGTTCCATAGAGGTTGCATTCTTCAATTGGTTATAGTCATGTCTTTTCATTTATAACATTCCAGCTAAGCAACTTCTAATAAAAAGTAGCCAAATTCTTCCCTCCATTCTGTGAACTGTAAACTGCAAGAGTCTCTACCATGCTCTACCACGCATGCACTTCGTAGAACGTCAAAGTTTCCCCCTTGCAGGTCTGGCTTTACCACCAAATCTAAACATGAAATCCAACATGAATTACTCTCTTAAGGCAGGGTCGGCAACCTCTGGCACGTGGCTCGCCAGGGTAAGCACCCTCGTGGGTCGGGCCAGTTTGTTTACCTGCCGCATCAGCAGATTCAGCCGATCGTGGCTCCCACTGGCCGCGGTTCACCGTCCCAGGCCAATGGAGGAGGCGGGAAGCGCTGCGGGCCAAAGGATGTACTGGCAGTGGCTTCCCAACGCCCCCAATGGCCTGGGAGCCGCGATAGGCCGAACCTGCCAACACAGCAGGTAAATAAACTGGCCCGGCCTGCCAGGGTGCTTACCCTGGCAAGCCACGTGCCAGAGGTTGCCGACCTCTGCTCTAAGGCCTTGTGTATACTAGAAAAATACACACCTGCATAACAGCTACTGCTAGCAATAATGCAGCTGCATTGATTACGAATGTATGTAGTGCATGCAGCCCCACTCTGGAGTATAAGTACCCACCCTCCCTTGTATTTGGTGACCCAACAGCAGTTAGCTTGCAGCCCTGGTAATAGGGAAAGGCAATGGGAAAATTCTGCTACATTGGTACAGGAACAAAAATTTAAGATTGGAGGCCTACCCCCTTGCCACTCCTGTTCAATGTCTCCATTTCTTAGGAAAGAGTCTCTGGGTTTGGGAGCACGAGGGGGAGGGAAGAGGGAAGACCAGGCCAGGGGCCGCGCACTTTAGGCAGAATGCTCTGCTGAGAAATCCAAAGGTTTGCATGTAGAAGAGAGACCCCTTATAGCATACTGTTGTCCTAAAGGCAATAAACCGCAGATCTTCAACTTCTTTCCTGAAGGTGGATGATGAGATGTTGCAAGATGAAAGCTGTTCAGCACTGCAGACCAGGCATAAGCCGCAAAGAAGGACATGTTGCAGAAAGGGGATCACAAGTGCTGCACAGCTTCTGGTTTTCAAGATTCCTGTAGATCCTTACATTTTCTGTGACGGGGCAGCACTCACCTTGCTCCTACAGAAAACTGCTAGCCCCTTCTACTTTTTTGGCTTTAAAGCCATGGAAATCTTATATTTCCCCTTTCCACACATTTTTGTGATCCATTATTTCAAGCCAAGTATGGATGCTTTGTGGTGTATTTTAAGTGTACAGAAATTTGACTTAGCTGACATCTAATCAAACTATCAAAGCCAAGAGACCTGACAACTCTCAGTTTAATTGTTTGTTTCTTATCTGACAATGTAAATATGCAGTCAAATTCAAGGAATGTGAGTGTGGTTTTCTTTTCTCTCACGCAATTTTTTTTTTGGAGCATTAGACTATAAAACTAATCTATCTGAAAAGGACACTTATAGTTTTGAAATTGGCTAATATTTTAAAAAGTTCAGATTTTGATAGGACCCTTTTGTCAAGAGCATGTCCTGATTTTTTTCTCATTTCTTGCAAAAGTTAAGTATTATTCTTTACTATAGAACATACAACATTTTCAAGACAAATGTGATTTTCAAGTTTACTGTGTCTTTAAATATTTAACATGTTTCTGTCATTTTTAAGTTTCCATTAAAAAAATAAGAACTACATATTAGTTTGCACTATATGCAGGTGAAATATATAAGTTGATAGATATCCTAAAAAAAGTCCAGAAGTATACCTTTTTATATATTAGTTTTAATAAAATTTAACTCTGGATTTTTTCTTTAACTAGAGTTCCTACATGTACAAGTGTATTTCAAACAAAACAACCGTGTTCTGTAACTGCAGACATAAAGGAAGATTATTTTCTTTCATCTGTCAAGAAAACAGTACTACAGATGAAAGGCAGATATTTTACATTGAGGGTAATAATGCAACTAATACAATATCATTGGTTATTTATTGGTGAAAATACATATCAAAATGATCATTTTAATTATTTCCTATATGCTGCTTTGAGCCATGTAATAATACTTCTGTAAGTTTCCTAATATCATTTTAAGTATTGCATGGTTGAAAAGGTAGGAATGCAGGAATATATCCACTTATGAAAAAAGCTTTCTCTGATTAGAGCTCATTTTCCTAATATATAGGTTTCTAAAGACAGCTCTATTTTAGTTATATAAAGCATGTAAAAAGTGACATATGCTCAATCAAAGCTGAATCTGAAATTAACCTGTCATTTTAGACACCAAACTTTGGGACAGGGGGAGGGGAGAATCCTGATTTAAAAGTTTTTATATTGTGTGTTATGTAAATGGCTACTTGTCCACTAGAGCTGTATAATTTTAAATAAAGATGAGACTAGACAATAATAAAATACAATAATCTTGTTTTTCCAAGAGAAATAAATTTGGGTACACCATCAAGAAAGCAACCAATCCATATATTCCTCATGGTCTACAAACTGCACAAACTAAGGCCCCAGACCTACAAACGTTTGTGCACATGCTTAACTTTACACATGCCAACTTTGACATAAAGTGCATAAAGTTAACCACTCATGTAAGTCTTTGCAGGATCACAATGAACAATTCTTCTAAAATTCTTTCAGTTATCAGCTTCAGAATTTGAAAGAATAAAAAAACAGGAAATCTAGTCCATTCAGTACCACACCTCGCAATCCTCTAGAGCCTGTACCACTAAGGTTCCTTATTAAGAAACAAAATATATATCTTTGGATTCATTATAAAGAATAAATACATATTTTCAGCACTATAGGAGTTAAAAAATCCCTTCATTAACTAAGGTTTCAAATAGTAAAAGGCAATTGCACTATTGCAATGTTTAACGTATTTTTTCCTATTTCCTGACCAGAGCATGATTAAAAAGTTTTTTCATTCAAATGGGAACTGACTTTTGCAAGCTGTAAAAACAAACCTGTCTTAAAGAAAGTAGCCTTAATCCACCACCACCATAGAATAATTATTTGATTATGAGAATTAGTAAACTCTATAAAAAAAATTATGAGTCATTGTACCAAAACTAGTTTGAAAAAGGCATTTCATGGGTTGGCTAAGCCTCTTGATATCCACACTGTAAGAACATAATGATACTAAAAGCTCGTAGTGGAACTTTAGAGGGCTATCAAGCAATGAAAAACCTCATAAATAGACAAGTGATTAACTTATTTAAACTGAACAGGGAGAGGAGTCCAAAACAACTCTCTCATGCATACAAAATTCTGCTTTGTTATACATTGATTTCACGGCCAATATTGTGACCCTTCCTCAGTGCAGTATGCGAGACACCTTAGGAAGTTGAATCAGTGTTCTGTGAAATAAAACACACCTGATCATAAGATTAGAAACCCACTTAATTTATTCTACCATGAAACTCTAAAGGCGAATTCAATCTTGGAATTTTCAGAACATTCAGTTTCAGACAACAGATTGCTCACCTGCAGCTTTATTGATTATGAAAAATATACTAGAACCATGTAAGTTTATTGTTCAAACTGAGAGGGGGAATTGCCTCCTTTTTACACATTTCCATAAAACGCTGTTTAAATCAAGAGTTTTTATAAAAAGAGCACATTTAGTTGCTTTTAAAAAAATACTACAATTAAATTAAAAAGAATAGTTTATTTCAATAAAATAAAAACAATAATAGTTTGGTAATTTACCCTAATCAGGGTACATAGTATGTGAAGTTTGCAGGATGCATTTCAAACACAATACAGTTAAGTGTGAGAATCTAAATAACATTGAGCCCATTGAAGAGTTGTTGGCAGATCAATTTAATGTCAATTTATTACTTCTAATTAACTCAGGTACAAAAAGGAAGTTTAAGCTAGGGATTGGTAGTGAAAGAGAGGAACTTTAAAAGATTAAGAGATTGTTAAAGGATAAGGTTTATCTCAAATAATGTATTTAACTATTTCCAAACATGATCATTAAGCTTTATTTCCCGGTACAGATATTTTTAGAGGTTTGCGGGATAAGTCAATTATTTAAAAATGCAAGTATGCAACTGATACAGATATGTTTGGATTTTAGTACTCACATTTGCACTTACATTTTACTGAAGCATTTTAATACAGCAGGAAGCCATTTAGGAGTCTGAAATAAAGAAAGATTTAGCCTTTTCATATTAAACAGTTTTTGGATCTGTGAAGGATTGGGCCTACCTTATAGAATCCTCTTCCAGTTGAACCCAGCTTGGTGCCTACAGAACCAGCTTCCTCACTGGGGAAATCCTGCCTGGGACCCTCTCACAGAATCCAAGCAGGATAGTCCCCAATCTGATTAATTGCTGTGGGCTTTATTTCAAGCATTCTTCACAGAAAGCTGAATCAAAGCTTCAAAGCCTTTCCCCACAAAGTCTCTACAGGTTAGTCCCTTTCCCCAAGTCTGTCCCTCAATCTCACAAGTTCATCAACCCAAAGTTCCTGGCTCTTACCTCAGTGCCCCTTGAGATAACAGGACTTTCCCCAGTCTCCCTTCTGTTTCTTGGAGCTCCTGCTCTCTGCAGCTGCTCCAGCCTCTGGTAGGTATTGCAGCCCTCTCTCCCATTCCCTGCTCCTCCAGCCAATTAAGTTGCTCATCTTTGTCCAAGTGCAGCAGGTGGGGCTAATTAGCCTGCAGGTCTCTGACTCCAGAGGAATACTATCCTTTATATCAGGGATCTGCAACCTTTGGCACGCGGCTCACCAGGGTAAGCACCCTCGCAATCCGGGCCGGCTTGTTTACCTGCCGCATCTGCAGGTTCAGCCAACTGCGGCTCCCATTGGCTGCAGTTCGCCGTTCCAGGCCAATGGGGGCAGCGGGAAGTGGCGCCCAGCATATCCCTCAGCCCGTGCCGCTTTCCACAGCTCCCATTGGCCCTGAGCAGCAAACTGCGGCCAATGGGAGCCATGATTGGCTGAACCTGGGGATGTGGCAGGTAAACAAACTGGCCCGGCCCACCAGGAGCCACATGCCAAAGGTTGCCGAACCTTGCCTTATATCTTCACGAGATCGTGGAAATATTGTAAGGAAGCCAGTTTTCTCACTATTTTGTTCCCATATATTGTTCCCTGATATAAAATAAATAAAATAATAATCATAGAGATATTCAGATTTCATTGTTATTTGTACAGTGCCTAGCACATCATGGTCCTGGTTCACGACTGAGTCTCCTAAGCACTACCATACTACAAATAATAGACAAGAACTTGTGGAAGTTGCATTTTCACCAACCCTAGAATCTGCTTCTCTCTTTTAGTCTATCATTTCCATCCCAAAATAGAGACAAGAGAACAACATTACTTCTGAGAACACTAGGCCAGATCCCTAATGGATGCAGATCAGAGAAGTGCCATTGAAATTTCTGATCTGCTGTCTTTTATGGTATTCCATCTCAGAGTAACATAACATTAGTTGTCTTCAGTGTTTTTATAGCCATATATAAAGATAACATTGGTCACTGCCCCCATTCCCTTGGAGCAGAAGTACATGCAGGAAGACTCATTCCTGGGAGGCACACCAGTACCACCCTACCAGATGACTCTCACAGCTGACAAGTGTCAACAATCCAATCTAAAGTAAATTGGTAGCTTCAGTCACAGAATCAAAGAAGATTAAGGTTGGAAGAGACCTCAGGAGGTCATCTAGTCCAATCCCCTGCTCAAAACAGGACCAGCACCAACTAAATCATCCCAGCCAGGGCTTTGTCAAGACAGGCCTTAAAAATCTCTAAGGATGGAGATTCCACCACCTCCCTAGGTAACCCAGTCCAGTGCTTCACCACCCTCTTAGTGAAATAGCGTTTCCTAATATCCAACCTAAATCTCCCCCACTGCAACTTGAGACCATTGCTTCTTGTTCTGTCATCTGCTACCAGTGAGAACAGCCTAGACCCATCCTCTTTGGAACCCCCATTCAGGTCGTTGAAGGCTGCTATCAAATCTCCCCCTCACTCTTCTCTTCTGCAGACTAAATAACCCCAGTTCCCTTGGCCTCTCCTCGTAAGTCATGTGCCCCGGCCTCCTAATCATTTCCGTTGCCCTCCACTGGACTCTCTCCAATTTGTCCACATCTCTTCTGTAGTGAGGGGACCAAAACTGGACGCAGTACTCCAGGTGTGACCTCACCAATGCCAAATAGAAGGGTATAATCACTTCCCTCGATCTGCTGGTAATGCTCCTATTAATACAGCCCAATATGCCATTGGCCTTCTTGAAAGTACACTGCTGACTCATATCCAGCTTCTTGTCCACTGTAATCCCCAGGTCCTTTTCTGCAGAACTGCTGCTTAGCCAGTCAGTCCCCAGCCTGTAGCACTGCATGGGATGCTTCCATCCTAAATGCAGGACTCTGCACTTGTTCTTGTTGAATCACATAAGATTTCTTTTGGCCCAAGCCTCCAATTTCTCTAGGTCATTCTGGACTCTATCCCTACCCTCCAGCATTATCTACCACTCCTCCTAGCTTAGTGTCATTTGCAAATTTGCTGAGGGTGCAATTAACCCCATCATCTAGATCATTGATAAAGATGTTGAACAAAACCGGCCACAGGACTAACCCCTGGGGCTCTCAGTTTGATACCAGCTGCCAGCTAGACATGGAGCCATTAATCACTACCCGT
The DNA here is from genome assembly GCF_007399415.2 of Gopherus evgoodei. Taxonomy (NCBI): domain Eukaryota; kingdom Metazoa; phylum Chordata; order Testudines; family Testudinidae; genus Gopherus; species Gopherus evgoodei. The sequence continues at coordinate 75,384,441 of NC_044322.1, forward strand.
TGAGCCTGACAATCTAGCTTTCTATCCACCTTATAGTCCATTCATCCAATCCATACTTTTTTTAACTTGCTGGCAAAAATATTGTGGGAGACCGTGTCAAAAGCTTTGCTAAAGTCAAAATATATTACATCCACCGCTTTCCCCATATCCACAGAGCCAGTTATGTCCTCATAGAAGGCAATCAGGTTGGTCAGGCATGACTTGCCCTTGGAGAATCCAAGTTGAGTTTTCCTTCCTCTCCTCAAAGTGCTTCAAAATGGATTCCTTGTGGACCTGCTCCATGATTTTGCCAGGGACTGAAGTCCACTTACTGGTAGACAGGAGGCCACATCATAAGACCCACAGTCAGGTTTTGAATTGTTGTTGGCAGTTTCAACAGAAAGTTTACTGGATGGATACACCAAAGACCGAATGGGAACAAATACTAAAATTAACTACCCTCTCACCTGCTGGGTCAGTGTTAAAGGACTAAGAGGAAACCTTGCCAATGCTCCTCCTGTAATTTTCTTGTTGATATACAAAGGACTTCATTATTCAGAGATGTCAATCTGACTCCTTTGTAAAAGCAACATTTCACTTTAAAGCATTTGTGCAGAAAATTAAACAAAGACACATTTACAAACTTTAAGGGAAATACTGAATTGCACTAATTGCATAACAGCATTAAGACAAGCTTCATAATGTGCACAGAATGAGTGAAGAGGAAATCAACATGAAATGAGGGTTATGAAAATGACTAGGGTTTCCAAAACCTCAAGAAAAAGTGGAAGGAAGATAGAAAGAAAAGGCTAATTTTGCAGTCCAGATGTTTTGCTATAAAAACTTGCAAATTATAAATGAAGAAAAATATACAATCAAATCTACCTAAAATGTGACTTGTGGATTAGAACAAATATTTGAATATATATGATCAAATTGCCTAACAACTAAAAGACACAATTTTGAAGTTCTGTAATTCTGACAGCATATATTGATAGTTCCTTAACCTGGAAAAAAATTAACATAATATATACAGCTAATTACCCAATTTATATTACAAGTTTTAAAATACAGTATTAACTGTTAAAGAAGGGGGGAAAGTTAGTTTTAATATTGTTTTCTTTCTAACTTTCCAATAAACATGTGCTTGCATTGTTCATGTTTGAACTTCATAGAGTAAACAGATATCTAACAAACATGTGACTTTAAATTCTAAACAATCAATTTGTAGGTTCCTCATCCATTATCTCCAAGCATTCTCTCTGTACAAGATCTACTATAGTAATAGTTCTTTCATCAAAGCCTAATGGTCTGTTTCAAATAATCAAAGTCATGTTTATATCACTGTCCTCAGGTGCAACCATTTTGTTTCCAGGAGAGTAGTATAGTACATGCTAATATCACAAGTGATAAATCAAAGCAACTGCATTTGTTTCTCTACCTTAACCAATCTACCTTATGTCGCTAATAAAAAATACACCCTGGCATTTGCACTCCTGCAGTTTACTTTGAGAACACAAATGCAGATAATAAAACATCATATGTAAAACAACTCACTCAGATTCCACTTCTAACAATAATATGTAAAACTGACTTATGTGGGTATTACCCTGAAGAATATCACTATTGTCATCTGAGGGAGGGGATGGGAAGGGTTTTTTTTATTGCAATGTTGCATAAATGCTGACAATTTTTGTGCTACATTCCGCCTTTGTTTTAATGCAATGTGGTTGCTCAAGTGAATTCTTCATAGCAGAGTAAATATTCACTCTAAATGTATTACAGACTTTCTTTTACTAGCAAAAAGAAGGTTTAATAAACACTTGCAGATCTTTCAGCCAAACCATTCAAAAGATTTAGGGCAAAATTCTTGCCTGGCAGATATCTTGAAAGACCTCAGGGTAATCAATGCAGCTGCACAGAGTGGAAGGCAGGGTAAAATTAAGCCCTTAGCAGCACAGTCTCTTTTCTGCCTTTCTTCTGAAGACCCACCAATATCAATGAGAGTTCTACATCTCTAAAACAGATAGTATATGGACCTTTGCAGCATTATGCAGCCTTTTGGTTTTGCATGGGAATTATTTTGGTGGTGTTAGTCTCTTGACCAAAAAGGGGACTGGGGAAGTCAGGCATGGAATGATTTCTGTCCAAGGGGAAATGGAACTTACCTAGTTATCAATCATGCCCCATTTTCATTTAATAGAATGACACCAACAGCAGCAGTAGGAGATTCTGTCAGTCCTATTAGGCACAGGGTAAGAGCTGCCTATATTAAGAGCCTGAGGGGGGTGGAAGCAAGGAGTAATAGGGGAACAATAGGGGAACAAGCGAACTAGACTAGACCAAAGGCTCACCCTACTATTGTAAATGCAAATTATTAACATCAATATCCAGTATAACAGGTTAGGCAGTTAATAGTCACTTCCATATGCATCTTTGTTAAAGAAAGCAAGTGAGGAAAAGTTCACACTGTGTGTTTAAGACTTTCTGAAGAAGGAAGCAGCAAAAATTGTTAGTGCAGGTCACACTACCACACTGAGCAGGTTTGAAAAATGCTATCACATGAAAACCAGGAACTAAAAACAAAGATTGCCATTTCCACTCATTTACCTTTTGGAGTTTGAAATGCAACATAAATTATGCCTGAAGCAAGCAGCCACCTGCACTGTATTTCTTCTCACAATATTAGTCTGCTTCCTAGAAATCAAAATTCAGTAAATCAGCCAACTCTGACGGAGTTTATCTCGAGAAGTCAGTATGATTCTACAGGTATATTCTGGCAGACAAAGCAAGGTAGATAAGTTGTAAAATTAAAATATGATTAGTAAATTGAATTAAGGATAATTATGTCTTATGAACCTTCCATAGATGTAGTAGTCTGAGATCCTCAAGTATGAAAATATTTGAACTAAAGCTTAAAACGTTCCTATCAAAACTGTTACAATATTGTTAGTGCTCCCCTAAGTGAACATTAAAATATCCTTTCAAAATGTCAAACCAATATTTAATTCAAATAATTGTTTGCTGACTTTTGGTCCAATATATCAGCTGTTGTGGATTTCTTTGACCCAAGGGACTGACTCCCAGATATTAGAACTTTTTATGGTGACACAGCTCTGCATATCATGGCTGTGAAAGTCAAGCTAAATAGGATAAAGTGGGAATGGAAAGTCCAGATAGATTGCAGACAAATCAGTTCATGAGCCTCACTATTGTCCAGATGCACTTAAAGTGTGTGTGTGTATGTGTTGTTTTTTCCTTCATTTAGTGACAGTCATATACCCTGAAGAAAGGGACTGACTCTGCCCTAAGGAAAATCTAAGCCTTTTCAAGTTTTACCCCCTAGTCCACCCTGATGGCTATACCTTCTAAGCATAAATGTTAACCAGGGCTTGGGCAGGAGTGGCAAGTGTGAGCAGACCTATTCAGTTTTTAATTGCTTTTCAGTTTCTCTCTGTTGCTTACTGTAAGCAGAAGATTCACAAAATACACTCGTGCACAGCAGTGAGTGGAATATTGCTTAGGCTCAGATACACAGTATTATGGGACTTCATCATATAGCAAATCCAAGCAGGCATGTGAACACAAGTGGAGGGAAACAATGAAGCCTTTTACTGGCTGATGGTACCAAGAGAACTGTACCATTTTCTTCATCAACCATCTAGATCTCTGCTGCTCACATCATCACTTGCCTTCTGGAACGACTTGCTTTACTTGTCTGTCTCAATAATCTGCTAAATTTGTGAACAAAAAACCATGAGGCTTGGAGGAAAATCTGAAAAATCCTTTATAGGATTAAAAGGCAGAAAAATTAGAGGATACAAAAGACCCTCCTTCTGCTTCTTGTCTTGGGTCCTGCAGATCCCCGCTTTGACTTTACTTACAAGATTTAAAGATGAAGGATCCTAAAATATAAACTTTTCCTGTGTTAAGGAAGCAGGTACTATATTCCTATGCTGAAAACAGGATTAAAGTGGAAGCAAAAATGACATTAAAAACATAGTTCTACTATATTTTCCCCAGCCTCTTCTCACTCGCATGTCACTGCACACACTAACATTTGAACAAGATTGAAATTATGAGATATGTATTCCCCTCTCAACTCATCAAGTGAAAGATGGATATTTGATTCAGTGTAAAAACTCTTGACAATGAAGGACTTACATGGCTAACAATCTATAACTAAATAGTGATTAAATTTCTACCACCCCACTACACATTAGGATTACTCCCAAACGTTCAGTTTAATTTAAGTACTTTCTGATTCATGAACAAGGGAATAACATACAGCTGTAAAAAGGTAATCCAATCCTAAAATGGCCTTAACCCCCATAATCTGCACTTCAATGACAAAGGAAACTATATAGTTTTGAAACTGTAATCAAGATTTTTTTTTCAGACACACACACTGGAGCTGTCCTTTGCTCCCATAGCTTATTAGATTACAATAAAACGACCATGCTCTCTTTATGGTGGGAACAGAGCGACCCTGGGGTGATTTATAATCTTGTGAAAACCTGTCCACACTGCTGACTAGACTTTTTTTTTTTTTTTTGAGGTCGCTATCTGTTTCTTCAACTGATGTCTTCCTGCTGTGACAACACTGTTGGATAGCTGTCAGCACACAAGTATTTTTCAGGCTATGTATTATCTCTGCACACATTTCTTGTGTTTTTTCTATTGAAAAGCATTTACGTGCTTGGTGTTTAGACAGCAAAGGACCATTCTAAGACTTTCTCATTAGTCTGAAGCCTGACAAAGAGTAGACAACTAAATAGGAAAAGAACGAAGTGGATCTCTTAATGACAAAAGAAAGGAATACTATTTCTTCTAAACTACTTTTCAAATCACAACTGACTGCGTACTAACTTCTGATTCTTATATCAAATCATTTTAGGAACAAAACAGCTTGAACCCAACATACCTTCTTTATACATAAGAAGGGGTTACATACAGTATATACAAACTTCCTCTTCCCCCAAAATAAGTCTACTGAGTGTTTGCCATTCTTTTAAACAGAAAAAAAGGAGAGAAAAGGTATATACAGTAGGATTAGGAACATAAAAGAGGAGCTTCCCAAAGACTAATATAAACATGGATCTTTGTTTTATAGAAGTATCAAGAAAACACTGGGAAAATAGTTTGAAAGTCTCCATTTTCAACAGAACACTTCACTATGAAAAGAGTACAAAGTAGTTTGCCTGCCTTACCATTTTTATTTAGTCTAAGAGGAAGTATAGGAGAATTTGCCACTTACATTTTTTTTTAAATTATCCAAACATCATTAACTTGATTTACTGCTTATTTCTTTCAATTTAAGACTTTTCAACCATAGAATTTTATACAAACAAGATTGAAGGAAAATGATTTTATTAGGAAGCATTTTAAAAATAATAATTAAAATTCACTAGAATAACAAATGTAAAAGTTAATTATTAAAACTAAGTTAACTATGGCTGAATTATAGTTCTGCCATGAATCTTGAGAAGGACAGGGCATTGTTGCACTGCCCCAGAAGCAGCTCAGGTGAGATACTGTGACCATCTGAACCAAAATCTCCCCCGGCTTCCTCCACTATTCCATGGCATGAATAAACTGCACTCGGCCTTCCCCTGATGTTGCATACATTCCCCGATACACTGGCAAAGCTACTTTGGACAGTACATTGGATGGAACAGGAACCTGCTTCCTCTCCCGCACTGCTACCTGTAATGCAGGATGCAATCTGGGCTGTAATTAGGGCCTGACCCAGTGCACACAGAAATCAATAGCAAAATTCCCACTGAATTCAGCATTTCAGGATCAAGCCCATAAAGGAGCAATCAGCACACCCACATAGTACATATTGGGCCCTATGCCCCACACTTTGCCATGGTTTTCAGTGGGAGCAGACTAAAAAGCTACGAGTGAATGCTGTAGTTTCTACAATCAAGTGTCACACTCCAACACCTTTTTTCATTTCACAGACTGAGTGAGGCTGGAAGGCTAGTTTAGTGCTGCTAAACACAGAACATATTTTTACTAAAAATGTAACTGTTCAGTGTTAAAGTACAGGTAAAACAAAATGCAATAGTTCAATCAATTGCGCCAGCCAAAACCTGTAGAAGAGACAAAATTATGTTCAATCTTCACAAAATTACATGTGATATTTAAAAATTAAATAGGATCTAGCTGGAGTTCACACCAACTATTCTTTATTGTTTTATTCATCATCACAAGCTGTTTCAGAAGGATGAAAAAGTATTTCACTTCATGAAGATAAGGACAAATTGACAATCGCAGCAAATAAGTCAGGTTGTCCTTTGCTCTCAAAGAGGTAACCTACTGTTTCACTCCTCTAAGGACTCATTTAATAAGATGAGCAAAATCTCAGGGAAAAAATCAATTAAAATGGTGAAAAGTCCCTTAGGATAAAGTTACTTCAGCAGTCTATGCACTACTCAATAATTTGTTCATCTTGTTCTAAGTAAAGCATTTACACTGTGTTTCTAAGTCGTACATTTTTGGTAATGATGCAGTTTAAAAACTGCACACTGGAAAGAAACTGGTGCTGAATCAGCAAGTGTTGCTATATAACAGAGGGGTTATGGCATAAAATACAGATCCAGAAAATGTGATTAGAGGCAAAGTGATTATTTCTAGGTCTGTGAAATAGGAGTCAGTGGAGACAGCTAATCTGAAGGAACCTCAACACTCAATTATTTACTAATGTACCTACCCAGATAGATATCTGGCCTTTATCTCTGCATTATCCAAGTTTACATTTGTGGCTACTCAACCACCCCATCCACTGCACACAAAGCATTCCCAAGTCTGTAGGTATAAACCACCACCAACTGATCCAACTTCTGGTAGACATTACTTCCAAGAATTAAGTAATAGAACCAGGAAATCATTCTTTTTATGTCTTATTCATTTTGGGTTATTTTAACCATATCTTTGTTGCTAATATTCTAATAGTTCACTCTATTTTTTGGAACTTCGTCCCATCAAATTACATTGCAAATTTATGTCCTAACCTTTTGTTTACAGATCCTTAGCACTCTTCTCTAAAATCTGAGTGTCAACCACAGTGTTCTGATAAAAAAAAAAATCCAATTTGGGTAATTATATTCTGGCCCACCTAAACTCCCTATGCAGTTTCAACTGGTTATGAAATTCTTCTTCACATCCTATTCTAAAACATCTCTACAGTGTTGCTGCTTGCTGTTAAAAAGTTATTGTGTTCCATTCCAATTATGCCTATGTTTCAGTGATGGAACAATGCTCACTCTATATTTTGTACACTGCCTAAAATGCTTAACATCCATTGGAATTAAAAAGACTATGTAAACATAAAATTAAATTAATTTTCAAGTACGTGGGAAGACAAAGGGAGTTGAATCAATTACATTGGCATGAAACAAAAATGACTAGAAGCTGGGTTTTGCTCACCAGCCTAAAAATAAATGTGTGCGAACGCACGCACACACACACACACACATACACCATTCCTGATATATTTAAGTTACTGATTATTAACCTTGAATTTCAATTTCACCATATTGTATTTCTTATTGATAAATTTTTAATCAATTGATCTTAATAGTATCATGTTACTATTATTTCCAAAATTTCCAGTGAAAAATGGATATCACGTCATGCAGTAACTTTGAGAACAAAGTAAAAAATTGCCTCCTTGAGTCATTCCAAATAAGGGCATATCCCTTGTCTGCAATATATCTTAACCCCTCTTTCCCTCTAGCACACAGATTTCAACATTAGCAATTGTGAAGATTTTCACCTTGTCTCAATCAGGTGTCAAGAGCTACTTAATAATAAATATCAATGAGCATACTCACTGTGTTACTAACCATAGATTTGCATTTCTTTGAAGGTGAAGAGAAAGAAAGCACCTTTCACAAAACAGAGATCCACTAGTTGTTTGCCTCTTGTAATGTTTTAGACCTGGTTTATTTTAAAACTCATTCTACTAAACAGTTCGGTTTGATATGTCTAGTGCATGTGGCGAATATGCTGACCTCCTCTGTAAAGTACTTTGAGATCTACTGGTGAAAAGTGCTATATAAGACCTAAGTATTAATTAATTTATTATTATTATTATTAAAAATACTGACCAGACAAGTGCAATAACATCAACGCATGAGCATAGACCATTTCCCTCTTTCCCTAAGAATTATATAACTATATTTTTCAGTGATTTAGATAATGCATAGAGAGTACACTTATAAAGTTTGCGGACAATACCAAGATGAGAGGAGTTGCAGTGCTTTGGAGGACAGGATTAAAATTCAAAATGATCTGGACAAACTGGAGAAATGGTCTGAAGTAAAGAGGATGAAATTCAATAAGGACAAATGCAAAGTACTCCACTTAGGAAGGAACAATCAGCTGCACACATACAAAATGGGAAATTACTACCTAGAAAGGAGTAGTGAGGAAAGGGATCTGGAGATCATACTGGATCACAAGTTAAATATGAGTCAACAGTGTAACACTCTTGCAAAAAAAGTGAACATTATTCTGGGATGTATTAGCAGGAGTGTTGTAAACAAGACACGAGAAGTAATTCTTCCGCTCTACTCTGTGCTGATTAGGCCTCAGCTGGAGTATTGTGTCCATTTCTGAGTGGCACATTTCAGGAAAGATGTGGACAAATTGGAGAAAGTCCAGAGAAGAGCAACAAAAGTGATCAAAGGTCTCGAAAACTTGACCTATGAGGGAAGACTGAAAAAACTGAGTTTGTTCAGTCTGGAAAAGAGAAGACAGACGGGACATAATAACAGTTTTCAAGTACATAAAAGATTGTTACAAGGAAAAGGGAGAAGAATTGTTCTTGTTAACCTCAGAGGATAGGACAAGAAGCAATGGGCTTAAATTGCAGCAAGGGAGGTTTAGGTTGGACATTATGAAAAGCTTCCTAACTGTAAGGGTGGTTAAGCAATGGAATAAATTGCCTAGGAAGACTGTGAGATCTCCATCATTGGAGATTTTTAAGAGCTGCTTAGACAAACAGCTGTCAGGGATGGTCTAGATCAGGCCTGCACAACGTGTGGCCCGTGGAGGCTCACTGTGCGGCCCGCGGTGGGGATTCAAAGGGCTCTGGGCTGCCCGCAACGGCCGGGAGCCCACAGCCCTTTAAATCCCAGCCGCGGCCGGGATTCAAAAGGCTCTGAGCTTTCCGCCACGGCTGGCAGCCCACAGCTCTTTAAAGCTCAGCCACGGCTGGGATTCATAGGGCTCTGAGATGCCCGCAGCAGCAAGGAGCCCAGAACTCTTTAAATCTCAGCCGCAGATGGGATTCACAGGGCTCTGGGCTGCCGGAAGTGGCGGGGAGCCCAGAGCCCTTTAAATCCCAACCATGGCCAGGAATCAAAGGACTCTGGGCTGCCCGCAGCGGTGGGGAGCCCGGAGCTCTTTAAATCTCAGCCACGGCCGTGATTCACAGGGCTCTATCCTGCCCGCAGCGGTGGGGAGCCCAGAGCTCTTTAAATGTCAGCCGCGGCCAGGATTCACAGGGCTCTGTCCTGCCCGCAGCCGCGGGGAGCCCAGAGCTCTTTAAATCTCAGCTGCGGCAGGGATTCATAGGGCTCAGGCTCCCCGCGGCTGCAGGCAGCCCAGAACCCTTTGAATCCCAGTCGTGGCTCCAGCGGATGGGTTGGGGCTGGGATTTAAAGGGCTCGGGCTCCCCTCAGCGGCAGGAGTTCTGGACCATTTAAATCCATGTCCCAGCCCCGCAAAGCTCCGGGTTCCCCCACCCGCCGGAGCCCTGGGCCCTTTAATTTGCCCCGATGGCTCCCAGCCACCTCTTCAGCTGGGAGCCCCTGGTTGATTTAAAATGAAGTATCACTTCCCCACCCTCAACCTTCCTTTTTGGCCCACAGCTGTTTTGGTGGGGCGGCGCCGGGGAAGGAGGGTGTGTTTCTGCAGGGCTGGGCGGTGCTAGGGCAGGATGTTTCGCAGGGGTGGGAGGTCCGGGGGGGGGGGTTTCCACGGAGCCAGGAGGTTTCGGCCCTCAGCTGTTTTCTTTGGAGTAATGTGGCCCTCGTCGCTTTACAAGTTCTGCAGGCCTGGTCTAGATCAGTGGTTCTTAACCTTTACTGCAGCCTGCACCCCTTTGGTTCTCAAAATATGTTCTTGCACCTCTTATCAAAAATCAAAATATGTTCTTGCATCCCTTAAACTTAGATATATTTTTGTTTGTATTTTACAATAATCGTTAAAAATGTATAATATTAATAAATACATAGGTCTGATGAAACAAAGTAGTTGTACTTAAGTACTTGTGCTTAATTTGTGTTTTCGATGATTTACCTTTTAAAAAAAATGCATGTCTCACACCCCCAGAAAGGGCATCTCACACCCCCAGGGGGTGCGTGCACCCCAGGTTTAGAATCATTAGTCTAGACAATACTTAGTTCTGCCTTAAGTACAGGGGACTGAACGAGATGACCTCTTGAGGTCCCTTCCAATCCTATGATTCTATGTTCATCTAGGATAACTTTTTTGGTTTTGTAATGGTTGAGAAAAAAAAAAAACCCACTTACTGAATGACAATATCAGTGCTACTTTAGAAAACTTTTTATACTTCAGAATATCCATTCAATGAGATTGAATGAAAAATATACTTTACCTTTTTAAAAAATGTTATTCTGTATGTTTGAAAAGCATAACTGTGATAAGATGTGATAATTATGCCGAAATATAATTGTTAAGCAGCAAATAAACTAAATTGTTCCTGAAAACATTAACTGCTGAAATACTTCTTCATTGACACTCACAAGAATAAACTCCCAAGGTGCTGCAGGAGGGTCCTGAACCCAGTTCATACATGCTTTCAATCACACCACCTCAGTCTATAATCTTGTCACATCTCAAAAGCTAAACATAGTTGAAACCTGTCAGCAACTAAAGGACAAATCTTTCCTTTCCTTGGATACTACAGAAATCTGAGCATAAACACATTGCTATTCTTCTGAACCTTTAACATCTTCTTACTCTGCCTTTAAGTAGTTAGTATAGCCTCATGATTTGTTTATTTGATTAGCTTTTAAAATCATTAGTATTTCTGCAAGTTGCCAAACACTCTTTTTCAGCCAAATCTTCCTTTCTTGGCTCTGCTGGGCAGTATCACAATAGAATTGGTTATGTGCTCACTAGAGCTAAGGGATTGTTTTCAGAGTTGGTGTTCCACCCATTTCAAAAAGAAAAAAAAAAAGAAAAAAAATACAACAAAGCACAGGAGCAATATAAATCCAACCATAACTGTTACAAATCTTAGGTCTATTTTGGCAGGAGCTCCTGGAATCTCAATCAGAACACTGTTTACTCTCTGTGGTTGATTACAGCAGGCAACCCAGTGCTATATTGCCTTATTGATGTCTGCCTTATTGATACCATGATTTACAGTCCTTCTGTAGCTCCTTCTCCACCTTTCTCTTTTTTCACAGGATGGTGTAAGTGTGGCACAGAGAGATCTGATTTTTTAAAAAACACTATCTTCATTGCCTTTCTGTGTTATCAAAATACACCTGACTAGATTAGCAACCTGTCTGGTTGTCCACAGAAAGAAGAGTCTTCTTGCCCCACTTCCTCAATATGGTCTTTAAGCCCAGTTCTTCATGTGAACCACAAGATCCTGACCTAGGGCTGCCAACCCTCCAGGATTGGCCTGAAGTCTCCAGGAATTAAAGATTAATCTTTAATTAAATATTATGTTATGTGACGAAATCTCCAGGAATACATCCAACCAAAATTGGCAACCATATCCTGACCCTGACAGCCTGCCTGGTCATCCAAAAGGTCTCCCTCCAACAATCACTGAAACATACTTAAAGTCTAGAAATTCTTCCATTCTTCAAAATAGGGTCTGAAAGAAATTCTACCATTCATATAAGAAAAATCTGTAAAGGGTCCTCAGAGTAAAATTAGATTTTTCCAACAGGGTTTTGACATAGGCCTCATCTTCAGCTCACTGAGGTACTATGCCTCTGACTTAAGAACAACTACAAGGGCCATTCAAAGACATGACACAGCCAACACCCCTTTCCCACATTTCTTTTTCCTCCATAGCCCTGACTAGAATCAATCCTCCTATTTAAATGATTCCACCTACTTGGAGACTGAATCTAGAGTTCCAGACATTGTGTAATCCCCACATGCAGCCTCTGCAAAGTATCCCTCTAAAGCTGTTTCTAGTAGATCAGTGGTCAGCAACCTCTGGCACGCTGCTCGCCAGGGTAAGCACTCTGGCGGGCCGGGCCAGTTTGTTTACCTGCTGCGTCAGCAGGTACCAGCACATCCCTCGCCCACGCCGCTTCCCGCCACCTCCATTGGCCTGGGACAGTGAACCACGGCCAGTGGAAGCCGCGGTCAGCCGAACCTGTCGATGCAGCAGGTAAACAAACTGGCCCGGCCCACATGCCAGAGGTTGCCGATCCCTGTAGTAGATATTGACTCTGCTTGCACACTCAGTAAACAAACTAGCAATGATTATGCTGTATTGGGGTTATCAGGCTTTGTCTACACTGGTACTTTCGTCACTAAAATTTTTGTCGCTCAGGGATTTGAAAGAAGTTTTAGTGGTGCAAAGTGCCGATGTGGACAGCGCTTTGTTGGCAGGAGCCACGCTCCCGGTGATGAAGCTACCGTCCCTCATTGGAGGTGGTTTTATTTTGACACTGGGAGAGCTCACTCCCAGTGATAAAGAGCAGCCACACAGCTATTTTTTTGTAAGGTGTACAGTGTAGACATAGCCCGAGAAAAACCTAAGCACCCACTAGAGTCAAGAACACTGGTTTCCTCCTGAAAAGCTTCTGCGGCTCCATGCCATACACATGCTATAAACAGGCACTATGGAACTCAAGGAATAGGAAGCTTAGTGACATGCAAATACAAGCTTTAATTCAGATGCTATTCCAGAATATTACGAAAACCTGACTATTAAACAGTAAATAAATGGAATAAATTTTAAAGAAAACAAACTTTCAGAGCTAAGAATTCTGAGTAGTAAGCAGAGATGTTAGAACATAGGTATTTTTGATGCATTCCTGCATATCTGGAAGAGAATACACAACAACTTTAGCTAAAGATGTATGTGAGGAGAGAGATGTGACATGCACAGGCCTGGAGCTCTCTCTGTGTAAACTGAATGCTTTGCAGCTATGGCTACCTCTTAGCTTACATTCTACATACTGGTCAGCAAATACAGTCTCACAAGGGATACCATCAGTGGACTCAAAATTCACAGACACAAAGTTTAACCTTCCATGTTTTTCCTTGTAATTCTTTATATATTGGTCCTTCCCTCCCCACCCCCCAACAAAGTTGTCACAAAAGCTGTAATGTTCTTTATAAGTCTTTAGCTGTTGGCATTTTTAAAAATCACTATTAATACAGCAAGAAGCAGGTATACAGACATAATAAACATAAAAGTGGTAAGGAGACATATTCCAATTTCATGTTTCTATTGCAAACACTACTTGAAATAGGCACTGTATTTTTCATAATTTGTAAAGCATCCATTTTTTATTTCTTCATAGTAACATATTTAAGTGTCAAACATTTTTGCCTGTTAGAAGTCTGCTTTCACATGTCATTTGGCTTTACCTGGTTTGTCATTTGAGAAGTGTGTACATTGGTCAGATGTTTTCTTGCAATTTACTCAGATTCACTTTTGTGAGGCTCTATCCCCAAATAAATAACTGTGGCATACAAGAACTTTTCTAATGAGAAGATTCAACGAGTTCCTGAGATGCGTAGAAGGAACTTAAAGAAGACAATATGCTGTCATGTTACTATATATTATGGGATGAGCAAGCAGTAACAAAATTTTTTGATTTTTAGAATCTCAACAGAGAATACAATTCACCGAATGGAGTGAGAGGAGATACTGTGGCATTAGTAATGGGCAGTGGGCAGCAGTAAGGCAATGTTAACGTTTTATAAAGTAAATCTGAGGATATATTGACCTCTCTGTCATTTCATAAAAAGTTATTGAGGCAAAATAAATGGCTGTAGATGGTGTGAATAGAGGAAAAAGATACAGATAGATATAGATCTATTTGAAATGCCCTAAATTAAAAAAAGAAAAAAAATAGTAGGAGAGAGTATAGAAACTTCATTGTAAAAAAAAACAAAAAAAACCCTACATTTTGTCCCACACTTAGCATTAAGTAAATTATTGAGACACTGGAAAACACAGGATGACTTATCATTCAGAAAATAAAGCAGGTAACAAGAACATTTATAGATGAAGATTAAAGCCTAGGCTTAAGTGACTTCCCTTTGGAATTGCCTCAGCACCTGACTTGTACAAACACAGTAAGTCCAAGATCTTTGGGGATCTGGCTGGGATGGAAGTAATGAACTGTTTTTGATCTGGTGACTTGGGGTAAAACTGATCAAAACAATGAGAGAGCGCAAAATATTCTGCGATTCATGGACACAATGACATATCTCAGCAAATTTATCCCTAACATTTAAGTGATTCATTCAGAATTCTGCTTCAGTATAGCACAGAAAAATACTGTATAAGAAGAAAACTTCTGGATGTTTAAAAAAGTTGTCATAGAAGCACCAATATTAAAATAATTTGTGATTAACAAAGAATCTACAATAGAAGCTCACATGGGCTGGAGTCTATCCTTCTGGAAAATGATTTCCGAAGGTTATATTTTCAAAATACTGATTAAAACACAAAGAATTATGCCCAGAATAAAAAAGAAGTGCTTGGTTGTGTGCTGTTTAATGAATATGTTTATCATCAGAATCAGTACAAATACAAACAGACCACACTATAGACAGCATTATGCAAAATGCCACCTAGGTTTCAGAAAATGATCATGAAATTGCAAGAGTACTCACTAAATATGTAATATAGGTGCAGTAAGAAGTTTCTTATAGCAGATATTCTTTCAAGAATGACTACAAATACTGACAGCAAAACAGAAACAGGACTCTCAGGTACCACCGATTTCTGAGACAAAATTTTACAGCCCCAAACAAGAAACACAAAATGACTCAATCTTACAAAAACTTGAGAGAGTAAATTCCAGATGAATGGTCAACAAAGAAGCCTAAGGACTTCCAAGTCTCAGCACTTTTTAATGCCTAGGGACTTCCAAGCATTAAAAAGTACTGAGACTAGAGAGAAGTTGTTTCTGAATATTCTGGGATTCTTAACAAAGGACATCATATAAAAAAAATCAAAGAAAGAAATCAGAAATGCAATGCACAATACACAATTCATGTCTATAATACTTTCCTCCTCCCCTCATCTTTCATGCCCCCAACCTATTACTTGCTTTTACATGCCCCTGAGCATCATGGTTATGAGCAGGACCAGAAGCATACATGTAGAAATAGCAGAAGAAAGAATTAACACAATGATTTTGGCCCAAGTGGTAAGTGGAAGCATGAGAAATCTCAAGAATAAGAGATTCTTGTCCTCATGCACGTTTCTGCCTCATCTTGAAAGCCCAGTAGGTTCAGAGAGCTGACATTTGGACTTATCTGAAACATTCATCCATTACTATTTCACACCCAATTAGTGAACAGTCACCACAACAACCTCAAATAAGCAAATATCACCAATATCTGACTTCAGATAATGTCCACTGAAGTCAATTAAAGTTGCCTGCATGTATTTGAAGGCAGAATTTAGCCGGAAGAATTTACTCTATTCAAAATTAGCATAGGTAGAATGAGCTACAATCATTTACCTTCTTCTTGGATTCCCATCATCCAACATTTTTTCAATATGAAACACCATCTTTAAAAAGAAAAAAAATCAGTAAAGCTAGCTTAGCTAATTTTTTATTGTGTATTGTTTATTTATATATGTATACAGTCATCCAGGCCACCATATGAATTTATTCTTAAGAGGTCAACTGTTTAGTCTTGCACTGAAAGAGATTTCTCAGCAATGAGGTGAATAAAAAATCAATGTGTTAACAAACCCAAATGAGCCCTAAACAATGTTTCATATGAAGCGCAGATTGCTGTAGTAGCCCAGTGACTATAGTGTTGCACTACAAACCTGCACCTTTTGGCAAAGCATTTTCTGGCAAAGCAAGTCTCCATTTTCATTTCCCAATTGGTGCCCACATGTGCACTCACAGTGAGTATTAAATGGGTAAGAAACCAATAAGCTTTATTCTAAAAGATCACACATACTGTGACAAAAAACAAAAACAAAACTATAGTATTACTTCTACAAAATAAAAATATGGTGGCAGTAGTATGTATTTGGGCCTTGTATGAATTAGTAAATTTGGTGGCTAATTATCTTTTCAGCCGTTTTGATAAATCTAAAAGTAGCATAAGTTGAAATTAACATAAAAATGTGTCTTGCCTTTAAATATTTCTGAGAAGCAGCAGCCTAAAGAAAAATGCTGCATTTCAGTGCACATATGGCTCTAAGGTCACCTATGTGAACATGTGTGATCCTTGTGTTCCCTTCTAACCCTATGTGCGTAACTTCAAGTGTATCTGTGCGAGCATGTGTAACTTCAGTTCTATTTCTTGCGTGAACATCCAAAGCTAGTTAAGCCTTTGGATAATTTGTTCTGATGTTTCGCCAGCTAGTGGGGTGGAATGTTTTCACCAAAAATGTCAGCGCTGCAAAGGCAGTGCTTATTCTGTAAATTCTGAAGCTCAAAAGTTTGCCTGGATAGTATTTTAATTTGGTTGTATCTGTTTAAAGTGAAAACTACGAGGCACTTAGGATGAAATCCTGCCCCTAATGAAGTCAATGGGAGTTTTGCCATTGACTTCTTTGGGGTCAGTCTTTCACCACTAAAATACAGTTCACTCCACACCAATATGCATTCAAAAGTTATATTATACTCTCTAATCCAGTCGTTCTCAAACTCATTCCACTGCTTGTGCAGGGAAAGCCCCTGGCAGGCCTGGCCGGTTTGTTTACCTGCCGTGTCCACAGGTTCGGCCGATAGCGCTCCCAGTGGCCGCAGTTCACTGCTCCAGGCCAATGGGAGCCGTGATCAGCCAAAACTGCAGACGCGGCAAGTAAACAAACCGGCTCAGAGGCTTTCCCTGCACAAGCGGCGGAACAAGTTTGGGAACCACTGCTAATCTATAGTCTAAAGTAACACAGACTGTTTTTACTATTCAAACAATAACAAAAATGAATCACTCACAGCTGCTTAATATTCGGTATTATCTAAAGAATTAACATTTGTTTCAGTTAGGAAATATGCTAATAATTTTAAAAGATATAGCGATGCTTGACACTTTTTAAAACAGCATGTGTTTGCATACCCATTTCCAGAATTCACAAAACAAAAGACATATCACAAATATTCCTGAACCTCCTGATGCCTTCAGAAAACTCAAACATAAGCTATCCTTCTTGATTACTCCTCCTCCTGCTGAATTTCAGATGCTAGATTCCTTTGTAGACAACTGACAGAGAAAAATCAATCAAACAATTAAGACGACCTACTAAATTTCACAATATAACAAAGGAGGAACAATGTGTGTTACATCATTTACAAAATGCATCATCATAAATCCAGCTGACAAAAGAGCTGTAGTTCTTTGCAATGAGAATCATTATATTGCAGAGACCACAGAACAACTGTCACAAACATTTTACATTAGCATACCCAAATTCTTCACCCAACAGTTCCAATGTGAAGTTATTTCTACAACACAAAGCTCCTTAAAAAATAAACGGAATTATGATGAAATCAAATTGTGAAAAAAAAAGTCAAAATCACAAGCCAAATAACTACAGCTATCTTACAAAGAAAGCATGTTCCTGCCCCACTGAAACAAATGTCTAAATCTTATGATTACACCTGTTTTCAAGCTCATTGTTGAATATCTACTTAAATAAATACCAAAATCTGTGAATGCACTATAAATTCTAGATGAATGTCACTTTTTAACAATATAAAGCACTTTCTTTTCACTGCGGACATTTAGTGGTATAAAATATTCTCATCTTGATACAGAAAGTTAAGAAGTTATGCCTCTACAGTCCAGAAAACTCTATATAAAGTCAACAAAACACTGTCATTAACAAAGATGGACTAAAAGAATTAATATTTCAGAAAAGCATTAAAAATTAAGAATACTCATTCTAACAACTTGCTAAGTTTAGCAGAATGTGTTCTTCTACTGAATTGTTTTACATTTAAAACTTAGATTGCTATACCCAAAATAGCATTGTTAGGCTTAGAACTAAAAGAAGACCTTTTTTATGTGTCTTCTTTTTTGTAAGACAAGTTGCAGATATTTTATAAACTCTTATATTAACAAATCAGATCCCCAACAAAATATACTGGTGTAATATCTGGTATTTCTAGCACCATCTATAAAGAGCAAAAATATTTTATTCAACTGAATCTTAATTTACTGTGATATTAAGGGGCAATCGCAGGAAAACAGTTTCTGTATATTATGATACAATTTCAGCCTGCAATTTAAGAAACAGTGTGACTCAAATATGTAGGAACATCAATATGATTATTTTACCCATTTTCTAGTTCAAATAATTTGGAGTTTTAAACTGGTAATGATATTCCAAATGGTGCTAACATAAGGCTCAATATTGCATACCTTGTGCCTGCAGAGTAATTACTGTCAATGGGGTGGAAGCCAGCAAGATGGCTGCCATTTCCCTACAGTTCATCTGCATGTGGAAGAGACATTTCCCTTAATAAAACTGGCTGATACCTCCCCCAGTTTTCAATAAGAGTGAAGCCATGCCCACAGGCAAAATGTCTGCCACTCTTTGGTACCAGGACTGCACAGGACACAGGCACTGTGAGGAGGACCAGCGACACTATGCAAGGTGAACCGGGAAGGGGGAACAGGAGGCAGATTTGAGGGGTGCAGTGAGCTGTGCGGCTGCAGAGAATAGTGATGGAGAGATTGGATGGCAGCTCCCTTAGCCTGGGAGAGGAGGGAGTTGTAGGGGAAGGAGAGTCCCTTCTGAGTAGCCAAGAGAAGGCAGTGTTGCAGCATGGCCAGCTCTCATGAGTTGATCATGAGTCACAGAATTCTGGTGGCTGCAGGAGGGGCTGTCTCAATGACCCAAGAAGCTCCCCTGATCCCATGATTTTCAGGGCTGGGTCCAAGGGAAGACCTCTGAACAAGAGAGGCTCAGGACTAAGGACACAGACTTGTCTTCATGTATTGGCCTATAGAAAGAGGGTCCCGAGGAAGCAGGCAGCAGGGGTGGAAGGACCTCAGCAAGTGCGGTTGCTAGGACCCAGACACAGGAGAAGCCCCAGGGCAGAGAAGGGGAGGGAGTTGGGGAAGAGGTGCCTGGGAGAGAAATCCTGGGGCAGCAGGAGGCAGTGACGATTTGCTGCTGGGTCAATACCGGAATAGGGGGTGGAACTCCATCCCACCAGAATACACCAGTGAGACTGTCCCATCCCAGGTGCCTACCCCAAGGCCCACTCCCAAGGCTGTGTTCCCTCCCCCATATACAAGGGAAATGTTGCTGTTGTTGGACAGGCAGCCAGAGGCTCAGCCTCTTCTCAGGAGCCCCTGCTCTATATTCAGACCTGCAGAATGTGGAAAAGCAGACATGGAGGCAGCTAGACAGGCTCTAAAGAACTGACTGCAGCCCACCCAGCAGGGAGAAGAGTGTCCAGTAGGTGGCTGCAACTGCATCTTCTTCCTCCACGTCCAGCTGAGCAATAGTGGCACAGTCTTCTGAGAACTGCGGCTGCACTAAGGGATGCCTGCCTCTGGTTCCTGAACTTCAGTCACTAGAAGTTGTGAGTGTGCAAGGTATACATAGGCTCATAGGCTCTATGTTGAATTTATTATATAATTCATACTCAGGCAGAACTTCTATGGGAGTTTTCCTTGAGAAAGGATCTCAGAGGAGGCCCCTTACCTGCATAACGTATCAGACAAGGTTGGATTAAGCAAGGGACTGAGAGTCAAGAAAACTGGTTTCTAACCCTATCTCCTCCAAAAACCATGTGAAACCTCAGGCAACTCAATTAATCTCTCTGTGCCTCAGTCTTATATAAATCCAAAACATTACAACATTTCATTATTCAACACCCCCTTCCCCAAATTTCCACTGGTTTACAGAGAATAGCGTGTGTGCAAGAGTGTCTAATGATGGCAGATTGTGGCTAATTTTTAATAATCCCTCAGTAGTGTCAATGCAGCCAATAACTAAGCATTTAGAATCCTAAGAAATGGACTTCTACAAAAAGATTTAGGCTTAAACCCAACTGACATTTTATTACTTAACCCTGCTTAACTTTACCCATAAATAGTCCCAAAAAAGAGGATGTAACTATACCCAGAATTTTGCATAACCTAGATAAAACTATCTACCCAGGAAAAAATCTCCATTTCTTCACTCAGAATGGGTGGCAGGGTTTCATACCATGCAGCTGCACTGAGGCACTAACAGCTGTTTTGGAGGGTTGGAAGCTTCTAGAATTCTACAATTTCAGTCCCAGTGGTAAGCAGCAGTAGTAAAACCAGTTAGTTCATCTTCTTCCATACCAGGAGCCACAGGCACCAGATTCCTCTGGGCTCCAGGGGTGCTCAAATCCCCACTACACCCCAGGCCCCGACCTCCCAACCCCTTCTCCAAAGTCCCCAGCCCTGCCCCACCTCTTTCCACCCCCGCTCCAGCCCATGCCCCTACTCTACCTCCCTTCTTTCTGCCCCACCTCCCAGGGTCAGCTTTAGGCCAATTCAATCAATTCCCCTGAATTGGGCCCCGCCTCTAAGAGGGCCCCGCGCCCAAGCCCCGGTTCGGCGTACCAGCAAGAGCTGGTGCGCTGTACGGGGTGGCCTGGCTTCCCTGGGGGAAATTTAAAAGGCCTGGGGCTCCCAGCAGGGGCTGGAGCCTCAGGCCCTTTAAATTACCACTGGAGCCCCACTGCTGGAGCCCTGGGGTAGGACTGCAGGCCTCTGGTGGCTATTTAAAAAGTCCAGGGCTCCCGATGCTTCTACTGCTCCGGTCCTTTAAATAGCCGTGGGAGCCCCGTCGCTTCCCCAGGGCTCCCGCGGCTATTTAAGGGGCTGGGGCAGTAGAAGCAGGGGAACCCCGGCCCTTTAAATAGCCCCCAGAGCCCTGGGATAGCAGGGCGGGCTCCAGCTGCCTCTGCCACCCTAGTCCTTTAAATAGCCCCCAGAGCTCTGCCACTTCCCCAGGGCTCCTGTGGCTATTTAAAGGGCCAGGGTGGTGGAAGCAGGGGAGCCCCAGGCCCTTTAATACCCCCGAGCCCCGGGCTGCTGCTACTACTCTGGTGGGGCAGGGGGGAGGAGGGGGTACTCACTGTACAGGGTACTCGCTGTACCCCCCGTACTCACACCCCCTGCCCTCACCAGCCCCGTACCCCCTGCCCTGTCTGCAGCAAACCCCCCCTCTGCAGCCAGCCCGACACACCCCTTGCCCTGCCCTCACCAGCCCCGCACCCCCTTCCCTGCCTGCACTAGTTCCTGTCTGCAGCCAGCCCCGCTCCCCCTGCCTGCAGCCAGCTCGTCTCCAGCCAGCCCCGCACCCCCTGCCTAGCCCACACCAGCTCCTGCCTGCAGCCAGCCCCGCACCCCTGCCCTGTCTCCAGTCAGCCCCGCACCACCTGTCCGCAGCCAGCCTGTTTCCAGCCAACCCCTGCCGCTCCCCCTGCCCTTCCCGCATCAGCCCTGCACCCCGTCATGCCCACACTAGCCCTACACCCCCTTCCCTGTCTCCAGCCAACCTCTGCCGCACACCCCTGCCTGAAGCCAGCCAGTCCCACACTCCTTTGTCTCCAGCCCTGCCAATCCATGCTGCACCCCCCTGTGGCCCTGCCTGAAGCCAGCCAGCCCATCCCACACTCTCCTGTCTCCAGCCAGCCCCGCACCCCTTGCCCTGCCTGCAGCCAGACCCTATCTCCAGTCAGCCCCTGCCCTGCCTCCAGCCAGCCCCATGTCCACTGGTGCCCTGCAGTTCCCAGGGCAGTAACCCTGCACACCTGCTTCAATGAGGGGGGAGGGGAGCAGCTGGGACCCACACATGTGCACACCCTAGGGTGTCCAGACAGCAAGTGTGAAAAATCGGGATGAGGGTGGGGGGTAATAGGACCCTATACAAGAAAAAGACCCAAAAATCAGGACTGTCCCTATAAAATCGGGACATCTGGTCACCCTAGCACACCCCCAGGGAGTGGTGGGGAGCCACACATGTGAAACAGAGCTCATTTCTAGTTCAGGCCCACCTTTTTAAAAAAGAACTTTAGGTAGAGTTAACATATATCTGTATTTTTCCGGACATGACAGGCTTTTTGATTCTTAAATTGCCATCCTGGAGGAAAATACGGACTATGGTAACCCTATTGGTACAAAAAAACATACTGTGGCACATCCCTTAAATCAGAACTTTTTATATGGAACCGGTTGCTAAGAAATGAAAGTCTTTTTTTTAGTCATCCCTGCCGTGGCCCCGCTGAAAATGTTTGAATTGGACTTCCTAAAGCCGGCCCTGACAGCTCCACTCCCTCTCCACCTCTTCCCATCCATCCCCGCTTCTTCCCCACTCTCACAGTTCCTTCTGCATGCCACAAAACAGCAGATCGTGGGAACTGTGAGGTGCTGGGAGGGAGGGGGAGGAGTTGATTGGGGGGCTGCAGGCGGACAGGAGGTGCTGGCGGGAGCTGGTTGCTGGTTCCATGGGCACTCCAGCCCTGGAGTGCCCACAGAGTCAATGCCTACGCTGGGAGTAGACAGAAGAAGACGGGGAGTCTGGAATTTCTTTTCATTCCCCTTAAGAAGTAGTGCTATTTTATTTTTTTCTCATAGCCACCGAAAGGGGGGAAAGTGATAATCCCTTTGAAAGTCAGCACTTAACACCTATATGGTGGTGATAATTGCTGCATTCCAAGAGGATTAGCACAGTGGAACCAATATGAGCAGACTGAAATTTCGTTGTAACCACACCTGCACAGGGAAATTTCCCAAAAATTTCCAACAAGTTCTGTGTAGACAAGGCTCTTGTGGCTTCTGGCATTTTTACCATCATACTAGTTTTACAGGCTTTGTGTAACAGTAATAATACTGGGAATGACACAGCACTTTTCATCTCAAAGCATTTTACATTATGTTCATTTTACCACTGAGGATACTTAGGCCATGTCTACACTCACTGGGGATCAACGCTGCTGCGACTGATGCAGTGGGGGGTCGATTTAGTGGGTCTAGTGAATACCCTCTAAATCAACTGCAGAGCACACTCTAATGGCCTCAGGTACTCCACTGGAATGAAAGGAGTAAGGTAAGTTGATGGGAGAGAGTCTCCCATCGACGCAGTGTGGTGTAGACACTGCAGTAAGTCGACCTAAGCTATGGAGCTGGAGCAGCGTAACTTAAGTCGACTTACTCTGGTTGTGTAGACAAAGCCTTAGGCACAGAGGTGAAGTGACTTGCCCAAACTCACCCAGCAGAACAAAGAGTAGAACCCAGCTCTTCCATGTCACAAGCCAGGGGTCTATCCACTAGTTCACAATGAAAATTCTTCAATATAATCTAAGATGTGAATTTAAACCCATACAATTATATTGGTATAACTCTCCATGCAGATACTTTTAGGCCAGGTCTATACCCCAAACAGGTCTACCTAGCTATATCACCCAGGGCTATGAAAAAGTTCATACTCTGTGCTACATAGTTGGCTCAACCTAACCTCCACTGTACATGAAACTAAGTTGACAGAAGAATTCTTCCATCAACCTAGCTACCATCTCTTGATGGGGTGGATTTACTACAGTGATGGGAAAATCCCTTCCATTGCTATAAGTGTCTACAATGGCATAGCTGCATTGCTGCTGCTGCACAACTGTAATGCTTATAGTGGAGACATACACTCACTCCAGAATAAAGGTGATTTTTTTCAGTTTAGCTTATGTTGCTTGGAAAGGGGCTTAAACTAATCCAAAAAAGGCACTCAGACCAGAGTAAGAATGTTCAAAAAGGGGATTATATGAGTAACTGTACAAACTTCCCCATGTAAACAAGTCCTAACTTTTTAAAAAATATTTTGGCACAACATTTCCCACCATTATTAACAACAGCAGTGCAGTTTCAAAAGTGGAAGTGTGAGTGTGAAGAAGTCTCCCACAGCCATCAGCATTTTTAACACCATATTATATAGCCCAACAGGTCTGAATGACAGGTAGTTTAAATCTGTAGAGTTGTAGATGTGTTTACATTGATGCTCTCACCATTTCTAAAAACTTTTGTCAAAAGAAAAATACTCAAGTGTAGGGAAGATTTATGAGAAATGAAGGCACCTTAAAGAAAACCACTCTTTGGGATTTTCATTCCACTTCACTTTATAAACCCTTTCACTATAGAACTATTCATTGTGTGCCAGATCCGAAGATTCTTAGAGCTGAACTACATGGAGAATTATTCTGGAAAAGCTATTCCAGAGGCTATGGCCATGTCTACACTACAAAAATATGTTGACTTAAGTTATGTTGGTATACAGCCACCACAATTATTAAATCACTTGTCCATGTGCACACTTAACTTTATGTGTCGACCATCCATGTCCTTACCAGGGGCACTTGTATTGATGCAGAATGTAGTGCATCGTGGGTAGGTATCCCACCATGCAATTCGTCACCTTTCAGTGCATGGTCTTTTGGGAAGCTTTGCTTTGCTTAATGGGGCCGAAATGAGTTGTGCAGGGGTGACTGGGAGAATAAGGTCAACTTCCCATAATAAAGTATTCTCCATCCCATAATTTTATCTTCATCCCATAATATATCACGCCTTCTTTCCGAAGTACCACTCTTTGCTGTCCACCATCTCTGACAGAATCATGGAACCTGCACAGCTCTGCACTATTGTCTAGAGCATTGCAAGCGTAGGGTGCTTGATCCTGCAGTATTTGTAGAACTAAAGGAGGACCATGGGGAACATGACAATTTCTTGGAGGCTAGATTTCTGTGGGATAAAAACAATTCAGGATTGTTGGTGACATTCAAGGAATAACAGGTGGGATCTCTGCCAAGGATGGTGTGTAGCTCTTTGTAAAAGTGATAGAGCTGCAGCTCCACACCAGATGGATGGTATGCCTCATGGCTTTCTGGTATGCCTGCCACAGCTCCTTGGCTTTGATGGCACGCCACTGCTGGTCCCTTTAGTAGTCCTTCTCCTGAACAATCTGCTTGTAGATGTCCACATTTATATGGATGGATCTGAGCTATGCCTGCACAGCCTCTTCTCCCAACAAGCGCAGGAGTTTCTCCCGACAACCCCAGGAGATCCAATATCTCCTGTGCATTCCAGGAAGGAGCATATCTGGAGTGTATAGCCAGCATGGTCAGCTGGGCACTTACGTGGAGAGCGGTTAGGTGTGCTTGCCAAGCCGGGCAAAAAGGAAAGGAAATTTCCAAGATTCACTGGGCTTTAAAGGGCAGGGTTGGCTTCCTGTCTACCTGGCCCCACACAGCAGAGTTCACAACGATGACCAGAGTGGTCAGTGTAGGGCAGGGATCGGCAACGAAAAGTCAGCACATCCCTCGACCCATGCTGCTTCCCACAGCTCCCATTGTCCTGGAGCGGTGACCCACAGCCAGTGGGAGCCGTGATCGGCCAAACTTGTGGACACAGCAGGTAAACAAACCAGCCCAGCCTGCCAGGGGGCTTATCCTGGCGAGACGCGTGCCAAAGGTTGCTGATCCCTGGTATAAGGCATTGTGGGAAAGCTAACAATCAACGTAAATTCATTGCCTAATTACCTCGACCCTGACTCTATGCCACTCAAGGAGGTGAAGTTATTAAGTCAGCATAGTGGGGCACTTATGTCAGCAGGAGCCAAATTTAAGTGAAGATACTTTCACAGGTACGTTGACGTAAGCTGCATTGTGTCGACCTAACCCTGCAGTGTAGGCCTATGTCTACACTATAGATTCTATGCCAACATAGGCCCTAAGGTAGACAAGCATATGCCAACAAAAGGAGTTCTGACAGTGTAGGAATACCATCTCCCTTGACTGATGTTGGGAGCCTGACATCTTTTGTCGGAATAGCTGCACCTGCACTGGGGGTATGTGTTTTTCACACCTCAATGGACATACCTGTACAAGTTTAAGTTTTAACTGTAGACCGGCCCTATTAACACCATTAATAAGTCATTAGTTATAATAAGCCATGGCAATGAGGGATGAGGAATCTCCCCCAAAGGTGGAGGAGGGGGAGCTATGTACCCTCAGGACTGAGAGAATCATGGTCACCATTCCCAAGATAAAATGAAGGGTGGTGGTGGTGGTGGTGGTGGTTGGTGATTTCTTCTAAGGGGGATGGAGGCATCCATCTGCTGGCCTGACCTGGCATCTCAAGAGGCATGTTGCCAGCCAAAGGCCTGTATCCAAGACATGATGAAGGATTGCCAAGGATCATCTGGTCCTCTGACTACAAACTCATGGCATTCATCCCTGTGGGCACTAATGATACTGCAAAGTATGACCCTGACAAGATCAGAAGTGACTATAGGACTCTGGGATTGAGGGTGAAGGTGTTGGGGGTTCAGTTGGTATTCTCATCAATCCTTCTGTTGAAGAGCAGGGGCCCGGCAGAGAAAGATACATCCCGAAGGTGGATGCATTGCTGCACAGATGGTGTCACCAGAAGAGCTTCGACTCCCTTGACCATGGAATGCTGTCCCACCATGAAGGACTGCTGGGCAGAGATGGGGTCCACCTATTAAGGAAGGTGAAGAATATCTTCATGTGCAGACTGCCTAACCTAGTGAGGATGGCTTTAAACTAGGTTCAATGGGGGCAGAAGATAAAAGCCCACAGGTAAGTCCAAAACATGGAGACCTGGGTGAAGGGTCAGAATCTGGGGGGAACATGGGCAATCACAGCATGGGCACAGGAGAGACTGGAGGGAATATAGAGAGGGAAAATCTAACAAACTTAGAGGTCCGTATACAAGTGAAAGAAGAATGGGGAATAAAGAAGAAGAACCAAAAATACTAGTGAATAATCACAATTGCAACATAATTGTTATCACAGAAATTTGGTGGGGTAATTCAGATGATTGGAATACTGGCATAGAAGGGTACACTTGCTTAGGAAGGACAGGCAGGGATAAAAGGGAAGAAGTGTTGCCTCGCATCTCAAAGATGTATACACTTGCACTGAAGCAGAGATAGAAGAGAGGGGCAGACCAGTTGAAAGTCTCTGCATAAGTATAAAAGGAGTAAAAAAGGGGATGATGTCATGATAGGTGTCTACTGTAGACCATTAGGAAGAAGAGATGGATGAGGCTATTTTAAACAACTAACAAAATCATCCAAATCTATAACCACTTAGATATCTGTTGGGAAAATAACAGCAGGGCACAGATTATGCAGCAAGTTCTTGGATACAACTTTTTATGACAGGGGAGGAGATGCTATTCTAGAGCTGATGCTAACAAACAGGGAGGAGCTGATTGAGAATTGGAAGGTGGAAGATAGCTTGGGTGAAAGTGATCATGAAATGACAAGAGTCCATTATTATAAGAAAGTGTAGGTGGCAAAACAGTAGAATAACAGAAATGGACTTCAGAAGGCAGACTTCAGAAAACCCAGAGAATTGGTTCATAAGGTTCTGTGAAAAGCAAGTTCAAAAAAAATAAAAGAGTTCAAGACAGTTGGAAGGTTTTTCAAGAGACATTATTAAGAGCACAAGAACAAACTATGCATAGAAGAGGTAAGAAGTGTAGTTTACCCAGCAGATCTTTAACAACTTGAAACTCAAAAAAGCAGTAATACAAAAAGTGCAAATTAGGTCAAATTATGAAGAATAAATATGAAAAAATAACATAAGCATATAGGGACAAAAGTAAAAAGGCTAAGGCACACAATGAGGTTAAACTAGCTAGAGACTAAAGGATAGCCAGAAAAAAATTCACAAATACATTAGAAGCAAGAGGAAGACTAAGGACAGGGTTGGCTCATGATTCAGTGAAGAGGGAAAGACAACTGAAAATGCAGCAATGGCCGAAGGGCTAAATGTCTTTTTTGTTTCAGTTTTCACTAAAAAACTGCGCAGTTATTGGATGGCTAACATAGTGAACCTCAGTGTAAATGAGATAGGCTCTAAGGTTAAAATAGGGAAAGAACAAGTTAAGAATTACTAAGACTTGTCTACACTTAAAATGCAAGGGCAGCACAGCTGCACCGCTATAGCACTTCAGCCTAGACACTATCTATGCCGACAGAAGGAGTTCTCCCATCAGCATAGGTAATCCACCTCCCCAAGAGGCAGTAGCTAGGTTGACAGAAAAATGCTTCTGTCCACCTAGTGCCATCTACATGGAGACTTAGGTAAGCCTAACAACGTTGTTCAGGAGTGTGGATTTTTCACACCATTGACTGACGTAGTTAAACTGACCTAATTTTCTAGTACAGGTGGGGCCTCAGTCAAGTTAGATGTCTTCAAGTCAGCTGGGATTGACAAAATACATCCTAGAATACTTAAGGAACTGGCTGAGGAGATCTCTGAGAACTTGTGGAGGACAGGAGAGATCCAAGAGTACTGGAAAAGGAAAAATATAGTGTGACATTATTGACATGAACTATGACCGTATAGATCATTGTTGCAACAGGTCTTGTACAGAGGAGGTCAAGCATGGTGTCTATGGAAAGGCTGTAGTTTGTTGGTTACAATTATGCTGTCTGTGTGTATCAATTTTGTGTTTGTAGTTATGAATATTGGATATGTACATGTATCTCATTGTGTTTGATTCTAAGTAGTCTCAGTGAAGCATTTGGTCAGCTTCTTGAAAAAGGACTATTCTCAGTAAGTGCCCAATCAAGAAACACCTAATAGACCAGGCGTCAGCAACCTCTGGCACACGGCTCACCAGAGTAAGCACCCTGGCGAGCTGGGCCAATTTGTTTATCTGCCATGTCGGCATATTTGGCTGACCACGGCTCCCACTGGCTGCAGTTTGATGTCCCAGGCCAATGGGGGTGGCGGGAAGCGCCGTGGGCCAAGGGACATACTGGCTGCAGCTTCCCGCCACCCCCATTGGCCTGGGACAGCGAACCGCGGCCAGCGGGAGCCACAATCAGCCGAACCTGCCGATGCAGCAGATAAACAAACTGGCCGAGCCCGCCCTGGCGAGCTGCGTGTCAGAGTTTGCCAACCCATGCAATAGACTTTGGGAGATGCCACTCCACATCTGAGTTTGCCTGGGAACATTCAAACTAACAGGTAAACAATGGCCTTGGCCTGCAAAAAGCTGAATCATTCATGGACATGTGACTTGCCTGGTGGCTACAAACTCCATCTTGTTCCTGTGACTTTGCACAGAAGAACAAAAGGGTTTCCACCCACAAGAGAGAAAATATAAACAGCCCTGGAAACCTCTCCATTTTGTCTTCAGCTGGCTTAAGAGATGGCCTCTCCACCCCTAAGAGATGCCTGAAAGAAACTGGAACAAGGGACAGTAACTACGGGGGTGTGACTGATTGCTGGACCCAGTCTGTGAAAGGAGTCCAGTCTGTGAAAGAAGCTTATTGGAACAATTCTGGGGGTGAGATTTCATCTGTAATCAGTTTCTTAATGTATTAGACTTACACTTGCGAGTTTTGTTCTGTTTTGCTTGGTAACTTACTTTGTTCTGTCTCTTATTACTTGGAACCACTTAAATACTAGTTTTTATATTTAATAAAATCACTTTTGCTTATAAATTTACCCAGAATAAGTACATAATTTCTGGGGGAGCAAACAGCTGTGCATATCTCGCTATCAGTGTTATAGAGAGCGGACAATTTACGAGTTTACCCAGTATAAGTTTTATACAGAGTAAAACAAATTTATCTGGGGGTTTGGATCCCATTGGGAGCTGGGTGCTAGATACTGGAGCACTTCTTAAGCTGTTTTCAGTTGTCTGCAGCTTTTGGGGGACATTGTTCAAACCTGGGTCTGTGGTTGCAGCAGGCTAGCATTTCTGTCTCAACAAGACAGGGTACTGAATTCCCAAGCTGGCAGGGAAAACGGGCTCAGAGATAGTCTCAGCACATCAGATGGCAGTACCACAGGGGTTTCTGTGACCCAACCCATCACATATAGTACCTATGTATAAAAGGGGAATAAGGACAATCTGGGTAATTACAGACCAGTCAGTACTGGAAAAGATAATGGAGCAAACAATCAATCAATTTGTAAGCACCTAGAAGAAAATATGATAAGTAACAATCAACATGGATTTGTCAAGAACAAATCCTGTCAAAGGAACCTAACATCCTTCTTTGACAGGGTAACAAGCCTTGTTGATAAGGGATAAGCAGGAGATGTCATATATCTCTATTTTAGTACTGTCTCACATGACCGTCTCATAAACAAACTAGAGAAATATAGCCTAGACGAACTTACTGTAAGGTGGGTTCACAATTGGTTGGAAAAGCAGTCTCAGAAAGTAGTTATCAACAGTTCACAATCAAGCTGGAAGGGCATATTGAATGGGATATTGCAGGGATCTCTCTTGGGTCCAGTTCTATGCAATATATTCATTAATAATTTAAATAATGACAGAGAGTACACTTATAAAGTTTGTCAACAATATCAGGCTAGGAAGGGTTGTAAACACTTTGGAGGACAGAATTCAAACTGGAGATATGGTCTGAAATAAATGGGATGAAATTCAATAAGGACAAATGCAAAGTACTACAATTAGGAAGGAACCATCTATTTCGCAGGTAGAAAGTGGGAAATGATTACCTAGAAAGGAGTGCTAAAGAAAAGAATTGGGGTTATTTATAGTGGATCACATACTAAATATGAGTCAACAATGTAATACTGTTGCAAAAAAAAGCAAACATCATTCAGTACCTATTAGCAGGAGTGTTGTAAGCAAGACGTGAAATAATTCTTCCACTCTACTCAGCACTGATTAGGCCTCACCTAGAATATCATGTCCAGTTGTGGGGATCACACTCTGGGAAAGATGTGGGCAAATTGGAGAAAGTCCAAAAGAGAGCAACAAAATTATTTTAAGGTTTAGAAAACATGAGCTATGAGGAAAGATTTTTTAAAATGGACCTGTTTAGTCTGTAAAAGAGAAGATTGAGGGGGGACATAACACTTCAAGTACATAGAAGGCTGTTATAAAGAGGAGAGTGATAAATTGTTCCCCTTTACCACTGAGGACAGGACAAGAAGTGATGGGCTTAAACTGCAGGGAGATTTAGATTAGACATTAGGCAAAACTTTGTAAGGGTAGTTAAGCACTGGAACAAATAGTCAACGGAGGTTGTGGAATCACCATCACTGAAGTTTTTAAGAACTGATTAGACAAACACCTGTCAGGGATTGTCTAGAATACCAAGCCCTGCCTCAGTGCAGAGAACTCAACTAGATGATCTACCGAGGTCCCTTTAGGCCTACTTTTCAAATATTCCATGATTATAATAACTCCATTTTGGAATAAGATCATCCCCACATAGAATTAATCAGGAATAGTTAATCCACTTTAAATTCACACCCTATTTTAAGATTAACTTTCACATATAGATAAACCCTTGATCAGTAAGGCAAACTCTCACTGAAGTCAGAGGTAATTCTGCATAAGTAAGGAACTCAGATTCCACTGTACTTGTATGTTTTCTGCCAAATATTTTATTTCTCCTTCTACAAGAGAAAACAAACAATAATAATAAAGGCACATTTGACAGATCATGTCATTGACTATCTGCGTGGTTAGTATACTTGTTTTAAGAGATCCTGCTTTTTTTTTTTTTATTTCAGTGTTAAAGGTTCTACACTGTGCAATCAACAGCTCATAACCAGAATGCTGATCCTGCCATCAGGGCCAAAGGCATTCTCGTGGCACAACACCACCACAGGTCAGAATTACTTTTGTATACCAAATCTAACAATTAAAGCCTACTAACATTTCCCTAACGATATCATATTTAAAATTAACATTTAATATTTTATTGACATAACACCTATCAATATATTATTTATGGACTTCTTTCATAGTGCAATTAAATTTAATAAAAATATATACATTACTTTAAAATTACTGTGTAATTTCCTCTGTGTACATGAATGCACACATACAATCTACATTTACTTTATATTTTATGTCTTCTCCAGCTTTGTTTTTTCAGTCCACCTCTCCAACCCTATCAGCAGCCCAGCTGCACCTTTCAGTAGCTCTTAACTAGTGGCCATTACATTTTTTAAAAAACAAGTAAAATAAATATTATTTTTAAATATTTTAGGATTCTTTCTTCTCCTTTGGTTCTAAATTAATCATGAACTCTGCAGGTCTCCTTGTTTCAGTGCTGTGCAGCTATTGCTAAATAAGAGGACATAAAATGAGAATAGCTGACAGCTATAAATGTCAAGATTACACCCTTCTTATTGCTGATACCCCCTTCTGCAAAACTCTTAGATCCTCTGATCATTGTATACAGCAAATGATCACTTTGATATCATGCCTAAACAACTACTTAAGCATGTAGTCAACTTTTAAAAGCCAGGCAACTCTTAAAATGAACATTGCTCCAAATAACCGAGTAGATTAAAAATGGTGACTGAAGACAGAAATTTCTCCCAGGCACGTTGCCAACATTTTTTTGAAAGGTAAACTCATGCTTTTAATTAGCATGAGCTTTCCTCCCTCGGAGGATTGCCACTGCCTGCATCCTCTTAAAAGGAAAAAAAATATGAAATCCACAAGTATGCCATGGAGCTGAGATTTTCCACAAGCACAACAGGGAATGGGGTAAAGATTAAGGATAATCTAGAGATGGCCCAACACCAAAATACTTTACTCTTATTAAAAACTGAGGCAATGAGGAGCTTGGGGACAGTGGCAGGGTGGCTACTGGAAATGAGGATATGGAAATAGAAATGACTGTATCTGAGGTGAGAACCAAACTCAAACAGTTTAACGAGACCAAATCAGGGAGCCCAGATAATCCATATCCAAGAATATTAAACAAACTGCCACACGAAATTGCAAGCACAATAACAAGGATTTTTAATGAATCCATAAATGTGGGGGTCATACCCTATGACTGGTGAATTGCAAATATAATACCCATATTTAAGAAAAGGGGGGAAAAGTGATTTGGGAAACTACGGGCTCATTGGTGTGACCTAATTCTATGCAAGGTCTTAGAACAGATTTTGAAAGTGAGAGTAGTTAAGGACATAGAGGTAAATGATAATTGGGATAAAACATAAAATAGTTCTACAAAGGTGGATCATGCCAGACCAATCTGATCTCTCTGAGTAGATAACCGATTTTCTAGAAAAATGAAATGCAGTAGAACTAATCTACATGGATTTCAGTAAAATATCTGATACAGTTCCACATGGGAAAATTTAGTTAAATTGGATATGGGGATTAATATGAGAAAGAGGCGAGTAAGGAACTGGTTAAAGGAAAGACTACCCCGGATCATAAGGAAAGGTGAAACTGTCAGTTTTACAGAGACCATTGGTGTTAACTGTTGGTATGTCCAGGCTTCAGGGAAGTTAATGGAGTTCCTCAGGGATCAGTTTTGGAAACAATATTATTTAACATTTTCATTAATGACCTTGATACAAAAAGTGGGAGTCTGCTAAAATTTTTTGCAGATGATACGAAGTTGGGAGCTATTGCCAGTATGAAGGAAGATCATAAAAGATAAAATCATAAAAGAAGATATGGCTGACCTTGAAAACTGGAATAATAGAACTGGGATGAAATTTAATAGAAAGGTCATTTGATTAGGGAATAACAACAAAAATTTGTGTTATAAACTGGAGACATATCAGTTTCAAGTGATAAAGAAGAAGAAAGACCTCATTGTATCTGGTCAATCACAGGAGGACTATGAGCTGCCCAAATGATGCAGCTGTGAAAAAGGCTAATGCAATCCTAGGATCAGGCAAGGTATTGCCAGTAAAGATAGGGAAGTGTTACTACCATTTTACAAGGTACTGGTGAGATGACATCTGTAATAATGTGTGTAATTCTGGTTTCCCACATTTAAGAGAGATTAATTCAAATTGGAACACCTGAAGAGAAGGGCTACTAGAATGATCAGAAGAATGGAGAAACTTCTTTATGAGAGGAGACTTAAGGAGCTTGGCTGGTTTAGCCTAACAAAACAAAGGCAGAGGGGAAAGATGATGGCTCTCTATAAATTCATCAGAGGGATTAACATGAGAGAAGAAGAGAGGAGTTATTTAAATTAAGGGCAATGTTGGCACAAAAATTAATAGCTATAAACTGGCCATCAATAAGATTAGCCTTCAAATTAGACAAAGACTTCTGGAATAGCCTTTTAAGAGGAGTAATGGGCACAAAAAAAAATCTACCTTGCTTCAAGACTGAGCTTGATAAGTTTATGAAAGGGAAGGAAGGTATGATGAGATTGCCTACAATTGCACATGGCCCATTCATGACTGCTATTAACAAATACCTCCAACAGCTGGAGATAGGACAGTAGACGGAGAGGGCTCTGAGTTACTACAAATAATTATTTCCCAGGGATCTGGCTCTTGGGTTTCACCCACGTGCTCAAGGTCTAACCGATCACCATATTTGGAGTCAGGACGAAATTTTTCCCATGTCAGAATGGCAGAGATTCTGGCAGGTAGAGGGATGGGTTCGCCTTCCTCTGTGTAAGAGACAGATCACTTGCTGGTTTGAATTAGAGTACACAGTGGAGTCTCTTTTACTTGAAGTCTTTAAATTAAGAGTTGAGGTATTCAGTAACTCAGCCAGAGACTATGGGCCTATTGCAGGTGTGGATGGGTGAGGTTCTGTTGCCTGTGGTGGGCAGGAGGTTGGACTAGATGATCATGATGGTCCCTGCTGTGTGTCAATGAGAAAGTCGCCCATCATTGCACGTGAATGGAGCCATGAAAGTTAAAAAGCTGGCATGATCATAAATGAATGGATTTATAAAAAGTCAAAAATGCCATGGCCCCATGAATATCAACTGGGGGAGGAGAGCCTTTCGTTTTAAGACAAGAAATTCATCCATTTGTGGCTTTCATTAGTTCTTTATTCTTGGTCCTTATAACCTGTAAATTCAATTTCCTACTAACAAAACTAAATTGAAAGCTATTAACGTCTCCTGATTTAGCTTCCCTTCTCCCTGCAGTTCAAAATAAAGTGAAAGTTATCCTCAGCCTGGCCTGTCATGGTGGGCAATGGTCCAAAGCATGAAAACTGGGTCAAATCATCCTTTAAAGCTAGCAACAATATAGGCTGTAATTGTAATTATTTATATTTTTCAGTTTAATACTGTGTTTTATAGTTAGGTTTTTTTTTTAATCATTTAGCTTGTCAGTAAAGCCTATATATGCATAAGAACACATTATCTGTATTAATAAAATAATATCTACTATATTCATTCTTTAACCTTTTTTTTCATTTTATATGTCCATTGCACCATTTTATAATTATAATAAAACACTCCAGGGCATGTGTTGTGCTGGTACATAGCAACTTCTCTGGTGGTTGAAATCATTCAGCCCTTGGACTTGTGAATCACAATGCACCCAGGGCTTGCAAATCCTAGCATGACACATGTCATGTCATATCTTATTGCTTTAATACAACCCTTGCACTCCTATCATATCACCAGTAGCTAAACACTTCAATACAGATGGTCACAGCACTGATGACATCACACTCTGTGGAATGTATTACTGCTACAGACCACATGCCGGCTCTATAAAAAGCAAACACATTTATCTTTAAACTTTGGATCACTCGGGATGAATATTTAGACTAAGAACCAAAACATTCTTAATGGTGACTTGTGTAATTTTGTTCTAAAGTGGTTATGTAGTTTTAGTGAAACTCAATGGACTTCTCTATTGGTTTAAAACAGTGCGCGAACAATCTATACTTAGCTTTACTACACATTTGCATCACGAGTGCCAATGAGTTATTACATCAAACATTCCTAGGATATGTCTGGCCAATAGGAATGAGTAGAATCAGTGCTCTAATCACTGTTGAAATCATTGATAGTGTTGTCTATCCACACTATGACACACAAAAGCTGAAATGTATTAAACATAGCAATCCATCATCCTGCAGATGGGAAGCAGGAGCCAGCAGAGTTCAGATGGAGTGACTCCCAGTGCTAACAATGGCTGAAGTACTGACAGTTCAGTGCTCCGCTGCTACTCACTAGGCTTTCCTCTGAGCTTCGTAACAGCTACAGATGAGGAACAACCTACTGAAGAACTAGGATTTAAACACTGTAGATTTTCTAGTGGTAATTATTCTAACCCATAAATGTCCATAAATGAGCTTAATGAGTCATGAATTCTCTCTTTTTAAAAAAAAAATTATTACATTAAGCAGTATTGAATAGAAATAAATACAAGATTTTTTCAAGAAAATCACCAGAAAAATGTCAGAAGCATAAGCATCATCCAAACATCTGAGATGTTTACAAGCTAGAAATCTACCACCAGTACCTGGAGACATAGCAAAATATATCAATTAAGGCCTAATTTTTGTGGAATAGGTTATTATTTCATTTTCAGGAATAGAAAGTTTTAGATGACAGAGGAATACCCAAATGAATTTGAAGAAAAATTAACACCAGAGCAAAGTAGTGCTATTTGTGAAAGCTGAATTTTCTTTTCTAACTTATTTCTTGTAGGACACATGAGTCATACAATATAGCCAAAGGAAAAACTGCAACTGCTAACACCACATTAGTAAAGTATAAAAGGGAAAGACACTTTTCTTAGCATTTCAGCCTTGTCATTTCCAATTTTCTGCTCTTTGGACATGCTTGTATTCAAATTCTGGAACATCTATTCAGCATATCAATCCTAATTAGACAATCTGGGTCTGGAATGGATGAGAGCTGGGTCATTTGCATAATTTAATCATAAATACTCAGTGATACATATTTCCAAATGCATTTGTACAATTATCTTTTCATCCTTGGGGCAATGGTATTAATATGATTAGGCAATATTTCTGGAAAAAACAGACAAGTATGCACTCTTTTTAACTGCAGCTTAGGGCGATATGAAAAATTAATTAATTTCTGAAGAAAATCAATTTCTGTACGTGACCACATTAGACACTGCTAAACCAAGACACAGAAACCTCTTTCAATCACAGCATTTTATCAGCCCCTTCCAAATTCTGACCATTATGTGAACGTTTCAATAATAAAATTGTTTGATTATTTTAATGAATAGGTACAAAAGAGTAACTATTTTTTCATGTTACTCTGATACATATTTTGTTTTAAAGAAACACTGTTTGACCAGTCACTAGGAAACCTTAGCATTTGGTCTCAACTCATCTTACGTGATCTTTTATTAATGCACACTACACCAATTGAATTCAAGGACAGCAGAAAACAAATCTATCCTGAAATCATTAGCTGAAAAAACAGAAATATACTAACCTAAAACATTTTTTAATTAATATAGGCCTGTTTTCTTGTATGTTTTGCTATAAAGAATTAGATAAGGTATGCCTTCAAAAGAACCATACTCAATACAAAAATGTTGTGACATATGTGGTATACAGCCAAGCACCCAGGTGGTTAATCTCATTTTTAGAAGAAAGCTACAGCTTTGTATGTTAATTAGCGAAAAAAATACATTTATGGTTTTATATGTACCATCTTTATTTCTTCTCAATCAACAGAAAAAGTAGAAATTACTGCATGCAAATGTTCAATATTCATTTAATTTGCATGAAGGTGCTTGAACAAATTTTTTATTCTAACAAGCTCATTTTTCATGCGTTTTGTCTTTCATCCTAATCTAGCATCTGTCATTCCTTTTTGAAGTTATTATCGGCCCAATTCCCTCTTGGACATGGTTGCTGGGTGACCGGTATCTTAGCACCCACTTTGACAGGAACAGATGTGAATCTGATCAAGAGATTTCCCATGAGTACCTGAAATCACAAACAACTTTCGTGAAAAACAAACAACCTCACTGTCATGATCCCTCTCTTAATGCCCCCTCACACACACACACACACACACACACACACACACACACACACACACACACACACACACACACACACACACACACACACACAGAGAAAAAGAGCCCCAGAAAGTTAGTGGAGAATTATGCAAGTGTCAGTTAGTTAAATATGTATTGTTATTTTGCAGTTGCCCTAGTGTATTTCTAATTGTTCCCAGTTTAAGACAAACTCATGGTTTTGACTTTTAATAACTACCCTTTTAATACTTTGGAATCTGATTATTCCAAACCCTTCCTTATTTACATTACTTTAGTCACATAAGCAATCCCCTTCAATTCAAAGGGACTACTCATGTAAGTAAAAGTACATGTGTGGTGTGGGTTATGCCTAGACTGCAGCTAGGACTGAGGCTTCCAGCCCTGGCAGACAGATTTGGGATAGCAGGACTTAAGTTATGAGACTAAAAATAGCAGTATGGACATTGCAACTTAGGCTAAAACTCAGGCTTTCAAATCCACCCAGCCCCTTAGGCTTAAGAACCTGAGCTCCAGTCTAAGCTGCAACATCCATACTCCTATTTTTCACGCACTAGTTCAAGCCCCAATACCATAAATCGCCTGGGCTGGGAGGCTCGCTCTCAGTTGTAGTGTAGACGTACTCTAAGCATCTACAGCTTCAGGGCCCAATTTTATAAATCGAGAGCTCATATTTTGTTAACCAATATGCTCTTTGATTACTGATATGCTTTGACTGTTGACACGTGTGACACTCACAAATTAAAATTCTGCTTAATGTTCTGCCATTTAGGCCCTAATCCTGCAGACATTTAAACATGTGCACAATTATATTCCCAAAAGCAGTCCAACTGAAGGTCTCTAAAGTCAACAGGACTTTCATGTAAGTAAAATGACACTGGTTCTTAAGTGTTTGCAGGATCAGGACAATGTAAAATGTAAAAATGCATTGATACATATGGTACAAAGAAGAGTTTGCAGAAGACTGGTAATATCAGTTATGTGCCTGTGGAGTTCCTATTTTTGGACACAGTACAGTGTAAGTAAATTCCTCCTAGTTTCAATAAATTCCTAAAGGAAACTTGTATATCTTAATCTGTGCAAAGAAGAAAAACACACAGAAAGATTAAATAGAAATTCACTTTCATTCAGGATTATTTATTTTCTTTTCCAGATTTGCAGAGTGGGATTTCATTATGCTCTATTACACAGTTGCCCATTCTTTTGACACGAGTATTCTATTCTGACATCAGTATCACCCTTTTGCCAAACAGTAACAGATGTCTGGGGCCTTAGAGGTCAGCTTCCTAGTGGAAGAATAATCAGTGACAAAGTTGTCAATAAGTGTAACTTGTTTTATTTACAAATATACATCAATCCTGGAACAAAGGTGGTCAAAGGCCATGCTGGCAATTCCTTCTTTCAGGAATCTCCAGCCCAGCTCCAATACCAGATTCCTAGTGAGCAACTCCACCTCAGGAGTTGACGTCAATCAGAAACTAAAGCAAAGAGCAAACCCTTTTGCAGGTCACACAGCTCTCTTTCTAAGAAGCACTGCCTCTACACCAGGGGTTGACAACCTCTGGCACGCGGCTCACCAGGATAAGCACCCTGGCGGGCCGGGCCAGTTTGTTTACTAGCTGCGTTGGCAGGTTCAGCCAACCGCGGCTCCCACTGGCTGCGGTTCACCGTCCCAGGCCAATGAAGGTGGCAGGAAGCGGCGCGGGCAAGGGATGTGCTGGCTGCAGCTTCCGCCACCCTCATTGGCCTGGGACGGCGAACCATGGCCAGTGGGCGCTGCGGTTGGCCAAACCTGTGGACACGGCCGGGAAACAAACTGGCCCAGCCCGCCAGGGTGCTTACCTTAGCGAGCCGCATGCCAGAGGTTCCCGACCTCTGCTCTACAAAGAACCTTGCATAGCAAAAAATTAAAAAAAAACACGAGGTGTATTCCCAAGACTGAGCATTTGCTCAAACACTAAGAAAAAGAACTTTGAAAATTATGTGTAACAGCACCACTTCCCATAACAATAAACTCAGATAATCTGTTATTGTTACCTTGTCTCCTCACCCTCTGTTATGCGTTCTATATCACTCCTCAGCATAGCCTGCCATTTCTACTGGAAACTCTTTGAGATGGGGCTGTCACATAGTATATATTTGTACAGCACCCAGCACAAGGACTCTCCAATTCTAAATGGGGCCTCTAGTCATTATTATAAAGACAAATAATAATAGATGGAAGGTCGGAGTTCAGAAAGAGGAGAAAAGTAATTGAGTTAAGAATCCCTGGATCTGAATTAACCACTTTATCTGGTTTCTTGCTGATCCAAATGGGAAACGGCTTATTTCCTGGTTGTAGTTTAGACACTGCTAAAATCTCAGAAAAATCACATTTCAACCCCAGGGCAACAATACTGCATCAACAGCTGATCTCATAACATTTCTGTCCTTTAAGGTTGAAATCTTAAACAGTTTACATGGTCTGACTTCAGTCTAATCCAGCCATGAGGCCTAGCCCTATTCTGAACTCTAATCTAAACCTGATCTGGATCCAATTCCTGTCTCCTCCACCCAACTTGTCAAATAACCAAAACAAACAAACAAACAAAACCAACCACTGGGAGAGATTTTTAAGCACAAAGGGCAGGTAGACTTTCAGTGGGAGGTTGGGCATAACTGACCTTTGTATCTTTGAAAAATCTCTAGCTACCTGTAATCACACAAAGTATCAACTCTTCATAGTAGCCAAAGCAGATGATGGCATCAGTAAAAACTTAAAATATCAGAAAAGAAGTGAGAAGATTGACTTCTGAGAAAGAGAAATATTGAGAAAAATAAGGTTTGTGTATCATTATGATCACTGTTACGGGTCTACTATAAAATGACCAACTAACTGGCCTTTTCTAGTTCACATCAAAGATGCAGAATGAAACTGAGAGACCCTGTGACTTCCCTGCCCCGCACTATCCTAGTCAAATGAAAAAGTAGCCCTGAAAAATAATCTTAGAGATATGCTATATCATCAGAACCAGACCGGAAAATCCATGGACTAATTAATATTGACCATAGAGAAAAGTTCAACTAGTGTGCAAGCAACCAAGTCTCATCTCCATATTTGGGAGTGGCAGAGCTGGTCAGGAAGGGCAATTCCTATATATCACAACTTCTATTTCTTAGCATGTAACACTTCTTGCTGAAACCATGACAGTTAGAACAAACCCAGGACAGCTTGCAGGTGAAGGCTGATAGCTCCACAAACCATGCTCTGTTCCCGGTTCAAGGACATACAAAGCCACAGACCATCAGCTCAGGGGTTCCAGCTGATCTCAACTGTTGGGACAGAGCATGACACGAGAGGCAGTCTCCTAGATGAACAGGGCCCAAATAAGTGACTGTGCCTAAAAATAGCTAGACTTGTTCAGTCACTTTAGGCCAATTTCAGCATTGAATAACTTCTTCCAAGTAGGAAATAGTTTCCACAGTTGTAGACTCTGGAAGGTTTGCAGAACCTTTGTGGGATAATAGTCATGGACACAAATTTAGGCTGAACAGAGCACTTTGTTAAATAAATCCAGTTTCAAGGTGATTTCAATGTTGGTTTAAATGTGCTTTGTAAGCATGCAGTGAATATATTCTGTAGTCTTAAACTTTTTGCAATTTATGTCAAGGTATCATTAGATCCTGTAAAGCATGAAAATACTGGAAACTAAATTGTTAAACATTAGAAACATTATACATGCCTAATGTAAAGCAAGTTTCTAAAAATATCCACTGACTACATTTAGTAGACAACCAGGTGTTGGGCAGTGGGGCAGGGAATCATATTTGACCCATAAAGCTCCAATATTTAGGAATGAATTGAGATCAGTTCATTTCTTTCCCATGGGGTAACCTGTATAAATGTAATTCTATGGTTTCATAAAAGCAGGTCAAGTTTCTGTCCCTTGGGGTCTTTTGGCAATTTGATGCACAGCAGCACTGTTCTTGGCTACAAGTTCAAATCTGCATGCATCTTGGATTGTGAAAGAAAACAATTAGCTTAGCAGAAGAGAGATCACAATACACTTTTCAGAAAGAAAGACAAGAATTCACAAAATATCTAAAATTAGCTAATTATTAATTAGCTATAACCTACCATTGCCAATGAAAATTTATTTTATAGAACTAGAAAATGCATTATCTATATTCTTCTTTCAAAAATAGCATAATAAACCAAAGAACAGATGACTTATCACCCAACAATGCCAAAGGCTTTAGCTGATGGTGTTCTTTATCAACTAAGTTTAGACACCGAAGTGTTTTACATACATAATCACTATTTTAGAACATTTAGCACATGTGAAGCATCCTTCATAAAGAATTTTACAAAAATTATTTGATTATCCTTCACCATATCATTGTAAGTATTATCCTAATATTATGAGTAGGTAATATGAGATACATTGAGTTAAAGGAACATACTTTAAGTCACATATGGAGTCAGGGGCAGAACTGAGGAGAGAACTCAGCAGGGCAAGTTTAGACAGTGCTAGCAAACTTGCAGCTGTAAAGGGCCCAGTGCCACAAAGGCCCCATACCTCCAGGGATAAGCTGAAATTGTAGTTGTCGAACTCTGTGCCTCAAAGCAGCATGCAGGAACCCCCATATTCACCACTGTCATATAACTATATATTTTGTACAAAGTATGCTTTGTGAGGTATCATTTTAAAAGTCTCAATCTGTTGAACATTAATATCTTTTTTAATTGTACTGCTATCGTAAGTAAGTTATGAAGTTTTTCCTATGGATGTGTTACTGAAATATATTGTGAGGTTAGGAACATCCCATGTCACAAGCAAAGATCTAGAACTATAAAAGAGGGGAAGTGACGTCATCAAAACACATCTGGAGGATAACGACTTTGAAAGGAAGAGGGGGAGGAGGTTGGAAGACAGTTGTACTGTGTGTGTACTGAAGTTCTATGACCCGTTTGTACCATCTATCAGGGTGAGACACTGCTTGATTCAAATCCTGTTTAGTTTATAGAACTTAGACTGCAAATGTATTTTATTTCTTAGGTAACCAACTTTGATCTCTATCCTTACTATGTATAATCACTTAATATCTATCTTTCTACACTTAATAAACCTGTTTTATATTTTACCTAAAACACTGCATTTTGGTTGAAGTGCTTGGGAAATCTCAGCTCAGTTTACAAAGGCTAGTGTGTGTCCTCTGCACATCAAGGGAGGGGTGGACTGGGTAATGAACTTCACTGGTCATGCTTCTGACCAGGGCAGGATTTTATAGTTCTGGGGTTCAACGCAGAAGAACTGGGGTGATTCACTGGAGCCTTTCTATTCCTGGTTCATGAGTGGCTGGGAGAAGCATACATGTGATGCAATTAGGTGTGTCCCTGCCTGTTGAGATCTGTGTAAGTACAGTACCTTCCAGAGGTTTATAGTTTTTCAACAGAATCAGAGTGTGAGAGGGAGCCCAGATTGGTGGAACAGGAACACAGGGTTTAGTGGTCCCACAGTTCAGGTTGCCCCCTGGAAAACCTCATCACAGTAGTACAATGTTTATTCTTACGTTCCAGTGCCATGTGGTCTGGAGTATGAAATGCTTCATGCTGAGAGCTCTGGAATGATAATCTGAGCTCTTTGGAGGCTCTCTAATTTTGTATGGTAGCTCTACCTGTTTAGCAAGAAAAATATCTAACCACTATCCTCCTGATCCCTTCAAGAGCCACCAACCAGTTCTGTACATTCCTTATCCTTCCCCCGCTTAAGATTGAATCCTCACAATTTCCATAGCTTGGCACAAAAGATGAAATCTACATTTAAATCTTGTGCCCTGCAATAAGGGAAGGAAGAGCCATTTAGAACGTCTTCCCAAGGAACCCAAGATTTAGTTGAACCGGCCTTGTGTCCAGGTCTCCCTAATCCCAGTCCCATGATCTAATAACCACACAATAGTTCCTTCCACTCTGCCTGTGATTTGTGCATACCTACATTTTCAGGAATAACAAAGTGGTTTCACAGAGGCCATGCTTTCCTTCACCACCCAAAATTCCAGGATTTGCCAAAATGCTGTTGTCAAAGTACCTGATTTCAATTCAACTCAACCGCTATCAGATGTTTTAAAAGAGAGTTACAAATTACTGCATAAATTAGTAATACGAATTATCCTGGATCAGATTGCACCCTTTAAAACTGCATGAGGATCTCCTGAACCAAGGTAAAAGAGGGTGTGAGCCACCTCTTTGCAGTCATCCTCTACTGCACAACAGATGGAGGCATTCTGCAGGATTCACATCTGTACAGGATGCCAGAAAGTGTACTGCACTTCATTCCACACCAGCTCATATGGATGGAAACTATCTGTGAACTGTAATACAAGCTATACCATATTGCCTATGGAACGTCTCTTTGATGGAAATCTCTCTTCAAGAGAGAGTTCAGTGGGGAGCTCCTGGTAGCACACTCGGAGACCGGGATACAGGGAAAAATACTAGGGCTACAGAGCCAGAGCAAAGATACTAGACCTGTAAAAAATGGTCCTGGTCTCTTTTGTAAACCATGCATCCACTCAGTTTGAGGGCACACCCTAAAACTCATCCCATGGAATGAC
The DNA here is from genome assembly GCF_007399415.2 of Gopherus evgoodei. NCBI lineage: Eukaryota > Metazoa > Chordata > Testudines > Testudinidae > Gopherus > Gopherus evgoodei. The sequence goes on from NC_044322.1 coordinate 75,428,978, forward strand.
AAACTTCACCACCTCCTCCACTCCAATGGAATAATGTGGAAGAAACTCAGCAGAGGAATCCTTTTGAAATTTTCCTGGTCTTTATCCCTCCCATGGATTGTGCCATGAGGTGCAGTCAAACCAATTTAGGTGCAGCTGTGACCTAAGATTTTTAATCTCAACATCTAAATATTTCACTGATGACCTACCATAGCAAACAATGTTATGAAATGTATTAGTTTGTCTGCTTTTCCTATAATTCACACAGGTATTTTCATATGCACAGCTACATGCTCTGAAATTTCTATGTTAACATATTTGCATTATTACTTCTAAAAAGTGTATCTTATACTTGCACTTAGCTATATTTTAACTACTGTGACCTTACAATTAAGCTTATAATAAAACAAAATTAAAGCAATTCCAAGTTAAGGCTATACCTCAAATTATCCTAATGCGTCATAATATTTTCTGTAAATCAAAGTACAAAACAATTAATTATAGGCCAAAAGTCTGATTCCAGTTAGATCAGCCAGTATCAATCTGGAGCAACTTTATTATCTACAGTGGAGTCACTCTAGACTGACACTGGTGTGACTGAAATCAGGATCTAGTCCCATGTGGTAGATTTAACAGGGAATGTTCTAATAATAGTTTAAAAATCAGAACTCTGGCATTATTTTAGCTTTTATTTAAATCTAATTTTCTTTGTGTTTCTATTCCTGGCCCCACCATAACCAAAACAATGGCATAAAAAGAGAGAATAATGATTTTTTCCAAAGATGGCACTACTGTATGTGTGAGTTTGTCATAATATTTTTGTAGGTCACATTATAAAATAAATCCTAGCAGGTTAGTTTTCACTGGAATCAACGGAACTGCAGGTCATCCATGTGATATACTTAGGATAAAGTTAAATCACTATGATATTACTCACATTTTAAATTTCAGAAATATTCATCTTTACCAGACCTGGTAAAGGTTATGAATATCAGCTTAAGACCAAAGCCTTTTCCTATTGAAATCAATGGTAAAACTCTGACTTGAATTAGAACAGAATTGTGACATTAGTTCTTAGGGGTAGGCAGAGCCTCATGTTGTTCAACAGCAATCCCTAAAGAAATGATGAAGGACTCCAAAAAGCATCATCTTAACAGGAAGAACTGTGGCTGTTTATAGGGCCTTGAAGATGAAGAGTTAAAACACAGAAAATCAGAAGAATCCTCAGAACTCTAACAGCCATTCTTGTGACACAGGGTAGGGGAGCAGGGAATGTATAATATGTAAAAGGTATAGCTCATATTGTGACTTTTCTACCTGTGTAAGTGCTGATCATCTTAGTAACTGTATAAAGTTATTTTTTTCTTCTTTCATCATTGGCTATTTCAGTTCTATTCCACTCTAGCTCTAAAAGAATTTAGCATGACTAACCTGTACAATGACATTCAGCTGCTCATTTACAAGACACTAAATAATGCAAAATATTTTGTAATTGCCACCGCAAATGCAAAAACAATATACTCTGACATGTTTGTATACAATATTTCAGGTGATTTTTTAGTACAGACCCTGATCCTACAAAGATTTATGTAAGTGCTTAACTTTAAGCATGTGAGTAGAATGGTTGAATGCAATGAGACAGCTTATATTTTCAGAGTTAAGCATGTCAATTAAGCATAAATTGCAGAACTGGAGACAGTTTTTTGGGGGGTTGTTTTACATTTAAATGGATGTTTTCTATAGATGAACTTCTATAACAAAATAAACCACTTTTCATAGCATCAGACCACAAACAACGCAATTCATTCAAGTTAAATACTTGAAATTCCAAAGTACTATTTCCAGTTATTAGAGTGTATTAAGTAAAAAAAAATAAAATTATTAATTTTACATTTCATCTAAATTTGAAATATTGTAATTCAAAGTGACTTATTCTGTGATGCATTTTAAAGAACATATATACACTAATTTGTTAAAGAACATGCCTAGATTTATTGTAGGTTGAATACATTGTTTAAACATTTTTTAAAAAAAATACAGTAATTTTGTTATTGGGTTTTTTCCTCAAGAGAAATCACCAATTAACTTTTTATTAGAAACAGCACAATCACTAGAAAGTTTCTGGCACCCTTTGGAATCAAGGTTAAAAGATATGTAATTAAATATTCATCATTTTATGTGATCCCTACGCAGTATTTGGTTTGCGCAACAAAATGATTTGTGATTACAAACTGCTCTGTACACAGAAAAATATTTCCCAAAAGTAAGCTATTCAAAATTGCTATCCAGTAAGAAACATTATGCCACAATACATAAATATCAAGCATATTCTGAGATATGCTTTTTAAACAAGAAGCTTATTGTTCAAATGTGTAAAATGCATGTTTATTTTCTCCCAGTACTTTACCATTATACAATTTTTACAAGGACACTAACTCATGAGATTCATTCCATTCAGAGTTATACATTTCAATCATGACACCATGATATAACAAACGTGGCTGTCAATGGTATGACAATGTTTGTAGCAGTCTGAGTTAACAATTCCTTTTTTCTCCCCCACCAACATGATCCCATTTCTATTCAGATGTCTATTATTCTCAGTTGGCAACAAGATGCACTATACATACCTGCTCTATGACCTTTCTTTAGTCATACATCCTAGAGAACAAAAGGAGTAATAAAATAGGAGGTACTTGATGGCTCTTTTTAGTTATCTGCTGGATTTTGCATCTTTTATTCCAGTCACATACATTTATAATGTGCAAAGCAAAACTGGCCTGAAAGCCCAGCTCAGATCCAAGCTTGACTTGGATCAGAAGGAAAAACTACCATGCATACTGGCAGAATTTAGCAATTTGACTAATTTCAAGAGGCCTAAGGATGAATAAAAGTTTGTGACTGAAACACCTTCTCATGTTAATGGAAGAGAACTCCCAATTACTGCAGTGAGATGCACCAGGAAATAATAATTGCACCTGATCTACTGTTTCTGGATTTTAGATAGACAAATGATTTCAACCTTGCAATATACATAATAGACAAATGATTTCAACCTTGCAATATACATAAAATTTCAATGTTTGATATTTTTAAACAAAAAAAAACTTTTTTCTCTCTGATTTAAAACAGTTTCATCTTCTCAGAGAAGTTAAAAATTATACATCAGATACAACAAAAATATTTGCAATAGTTGATTAGTTCTCATTCTTTGAATGGGAACACAACTGCATATTAACTAGAAAGATATATAGATACTGCTAATCACAAAAAAAGAGTACGTAGGTTTCTTTTCAGGGGTGCGAGATATTAGCAACTGCATGCTCAAAACTGAAAAATATTTATTAAATCAAAACAATTATTACCATAAACTTTTAATTAACAATCCACTTATATAAAGTTTAAAAAAATCTACACTGTAATTTTGCAGTGTCAGATATTGTACTTGCCATATTAAAGTAGGGATGTCAATTCTACATTTTAAACCTCAGAAACATATTTAAAAGCAAAAAACATACATGATGGGCCCCGTTCTGCAGACCTCACTCATGCAAGCAGTTTTATTGGCTTCAGTAGGCTTGTTCATGTGAGTAAGGGGTGCTGGATTGGGCCCCAACTATACAAACAAAACCTGATCCTTCCCTGACCAAAGACTGTAAGAAAACTCGCACTATGTTCAGGAAGAAGAGGAGTACACCTTTCCTTTCCATCCGTCAAAAATAAAAAATCATTGTGTGGCTTAAAATGACGAAAGTAGAGAAATTCAATTAATGATGAAATTCCATATTTAAGAGACCACGCTTCTTTTCCAATATACTGTACTGCTTATGACATAAAATATCAGAAATTGTTATAAGATGCCCCTGGCAGAGAACCATATTAGATAAATAAGCAGAACAAGAGGAGTTAAGAATGAAGTTACTCATTAGAGTCAATCTTCCGGCTTTTATCACTTGAAATCATATACTTCCCTTTATTTTAAACAGAGAGATTTTGTTGTGAATTGCAGTGAGGTTTTTTAAAACAAATTAAAATGACAATGAAAAAAGAAACATTCCTCCATAATGCACATTGTAGAAATTATGTATATATGAATTAACTCTCTGGCTCATAATAGCTTTTTGCAGATAATTCTTCTGCTCTATCATTTAAATACATATTTAGGCAACTAGAAATTTACTGTCAATTCATATTATGTCAGTCCACATTATGGTGCTGTTACAGTATTCACATTTAAAGATTATTGAAAAAATTACTGCTCATGAGCAGTACATAATTTGCAAAAGGTTAATAATTTAACTATTTTAAAACAATGAATGGAATTAACTCAGAATATAAACCAGATGCCCAAAATGTTATTTTTAAAACAATCCACATTTAAGTTGTAAAAGAACAAAACAAATCTAAAACCAATAGAACCAGTTATATGGATTAAAATAGGCAGACTCACTGTATGTTTTGGGCTTTTTGTGGATTGGTTCTGGTAATTTTTATAAAATAGAACATTTTCAGTCTGAGACTGTGAATGCCAAACTTCAGCCTGGAGTTGATCTTAGCAGCTAAGTTATAAAACTCTTACATGAAGAGGTTATACTGGAAAGGCTGATGGAGACTTACTGTACCAGACATCTCTATAATAATTTCATATATCAATAATATAGTTCCAGAAATAAAGGATAAAAAATATGAAACTACAATGTAGTGTATAAAAATATTCATTCTTCATTTTTATTGCATGTTACAAGACATACATTCTTAAATTCCATGTTTCATCTAGAGTGCACTTCAGATGATGTATCACACTGACAGATAAAAACAACTATTTGGAATGACTTAGTAACAAAACCCGGAAAGACAGGAGAAATATTAAATGGTATTCAGACAATAACTTTTTTCTAACAACAATTCCGAATATATGTTAGGCTAATTTACAAAAGCTAGCTACACATACAAGTATTAAATAAGGTCAATAAGGTCTGTTTTACTATACTTTACTCAAAGTAACATCCACAGGCATATTGAAAATGAGATTTTAACTAATAGGGGGCATTATGCATGAATATTTAACTAGTAAATATTAAATCTTTACTTAAACTTTCCATTTACCATAACAAAAATATTTCTATTTTAACTAAATTGCTTAAGAAAGTTTGCAGATTATATTTCGTAATTTAGCTATAACTATTTCTTACCTATAACAAAACAGTAAGATTAGAATCTGCGAATTTTACAGAAGACAAAGAGAAAGACAATAGTTTATAAAAGCAAGAACTAAAATCACCTACTGGCAAACATGCAAGTGTATCTCAGTGTGCTTCCATATGTTCATTATTCCTGTTTAGTTCTCTTAATAATGATTACTAAATAATCAATGAACTGCCAAAGCATATGAAACTCTGTCTGTAAAAGATTTGGAAAAAAAAAAACCTACATAATTCTATGATCACTAACAACATTTCCAGCTCTTTCAGCTAACATAATGATGGGGTTAATCAAACTGCATGCTTCAAGACATAAGCTAATCACCTGGACAGATCAGGAAGGAATTTCCCTCATGATCAACACTCACCAAACACACCCACCCTGTACAACTGGCTAGATACATTGGTGGGGAAGAATAGGCTACTGTCAGAGACTGAGTACCAGATTAAAGGTATGAATGGTCTGATCTGGTATGACAATTATTATTATATTTCACAAAACTCACTGTCAAGTTATAATTTTTACCAACTGATAAAGACTGAACTGGATTACAAAATTTTTTTAAAAGTTTTGAGATAATATCTCCCAACCTTTTAGTCTCACTTTGAATATATAATTAATATAACTTATCTTCTGGCCTTCTAGAAATCTTCTTTGTTTATAAAAACTACAAATATTCAACTTCTGCATAATATCCTGGAAATATATCACAACACGAGTAAACTTCTAAACATGGATTTTATTAATTAGAAGTGACTTGTGGTGTGCTATGCTGTGACTTGTTGCCCAGCTCATATGAAATACATATGGGCTATGGTAACCTACTTAGTCTGAATACATATTTTAATAAAGACAAATAGGAAAATCCTGAATTAGTGCAAAATACTGTAAACAATTACATGCTAGTTCCATGTGATGTGAAAGGAACAACAGCTAGCAAATGTAGACTCGAATTATTGCAATGGAAGACAGGTATTAGATAAATATTATTTAATCCTCTATCCTAGTGATATTCTGTATTCAAAAGCAGTAATGTCATTTGTCATATTTTTAAAAATTACTATCAATCAATAATAATTCTCCATTTTCAGTATGAATGTCAATTAACTCAATCAATAGCATCTCCAAGTACCAGAAAAGATTATCATATACTGGCCACAGGATGGGGGAAAGAAGAAAGCATGCCTTTCCTCTCTACTCAAATGGGACCTGATCCAAAGCCTATTAAAGTCAATACAAGGCTCCGTGGAGAGGACCAGTGCGGCAAAATTCCACAAGTGCTCTGGGACACAAGAGACCGGAAACAGTCAAGGATCAGTGGGTACCAACCTATAAATCCTACATAGATAACATCTTATGAATAATGTACTAGGGCCTGTTTCATATATAACTGAAAAAGTTTGGTCTCTAACAATTTACAATCATTTTTACATTTTTGCCTTTTAGTTTGGCATCTGGCTATCTATCATCACCTGAGAGTCTCCTGTCCATGCCAACCCCACTTCCTCCTAATGTTGCATAGATGCCTTGATTGCTACTTCCTGAAATTTCTGTCTGGTGACTAGAGCTTTATATGGAAAAGACAGATGCAAAGATCAGTGTGAATGGGAAACAAAAATCAGTCCCTACATTAGAAGACTTATGTTCCACTGATACAGAAAACTAATTTAGTAAAAAGGTACTTTAATTATTATAATTATTAGAATCAGACAAACACAGGAACCAATTCATTTTGCTAACTGACTTCTAAGTATTCAAAAGAAAAGTCCCTGATGCTTTATTGATTTTTAAATATAGTTGCCACTGCAGTTAAAATGGTACATTTTGAACTAACACATAAAAACTTTTCAGATCTTAAGAGTTTAGTTAAATTATAACTACTACTTCTTACCCTAAGTAAATATCTTTTCAACCCAATGGTTACCATCTATAAAGATTAAAGTTAATTTTAGATAAATTATAATGTTTTTCATAGCAATTGATAACTAATGAATCAAAATATGTAGATAAGCCAAATGTGGTATTTTCCACAATAAATTAATAGCTGTATTGAAATGCACATTTGATTAAATAATGTATTACCCCGACTAAGCTGTTAGCATTGTCTAAAAAAAAAAAAAGAATTAATGTTACCCCAGTGTGTCAACTGACTATGGTACAAATATACTGATAAAATATTTTGGATGTTAGGAGTATAACAATCTGTCTGTAAGATTTACACTTACATTTTTAATCTCAAAAGTAAGTTTTCCCTCTTGAAATATGAAACATCATTCAGATAAAGTGTACTGCAACTGCTAGCCTGAAAGGGCCAATTTATTTCAATGCGATCTAACTATTCTAATATCACTAAAGTCTGTAAAGATACAACTTAATTAAAAATAAATCATTTGAAATGAAAGAAAAATCATATTAAAACATGTCCAAGGAAAGACACTGTGAAATAAATACAGTTGTGTGTACTGAAGATGAAATTTAAGCTTGATCAAAACTCACTGAAACATCATGCTTCACTTGTACATACTGCAACTGGCATATATACTGTAAGTCCTTTCAATTACGTTATTTGGTTAACGGATATATAAATAAGTCTACTACAATACTGTTCTTTAAGGGCCAGGTCTGCTCATTCCTGTCTATATTGTAATTCCTACTATGTTGGATTACAACACAGCAGTCCCCTGACACTGTGGAAACAGTCAATTTTGCAGCGTTGACATGACCAGCCTATGTTTTAACCATGTTCACAAATCGAGTTATAACTTGCAAAAGTGGAAGGACTTAGTCACAAAAATAAAGCCAATATAAATTTTGACGTCAGTCTTTTTCAATACATATACACGACAGGCATCCTAACACTACCTTTTATTCTTCTTCATTTACAAACTCTACCACAAACAATGTCTAGTACCTAACATATGACCAAAGTAGTTACACAGGTACATTAATGTTCTAAAGTTGTTCCTGGGTATGTTTGTCCTGCTCCCCTGATTATTCGAAAACTTCAATAATCAAGCTAGAAATAAAGGCCCGAATAAGTGCTTTCCTTTGCCCTGCCCTAGGATAATGAGTCCAGCTACTACCCCCAACTAATTCAAGGAGAGAGAGAGAGAAAAAATAGACTCACACCCAGTCATTACAAAATGGAATGAACAAAGTCTCATCGGGGGTTAATTCCCCACGTGTTGCTGCTGCTGTATCTTAAAATCTCACAAGGAAAAAAGAGAAACACAAATTACGAGTTGGAAGAGTCTGTTCGCGTTTAATGAAAATATCAGCTGACAAGAGAGAGGCTCTGCTTACAGACTCTTTAGTGGCAAATCTGAGCTACTCTGTAAAGTTTCCCACCAAGCTCCGGAGCCGTTTCAAACCAGCAGACCCCCCAGAAACCAACGGGGGCTTTGATGAAGTGAAGAAGCTTCCAAACACTCTGCTCTTTAGCTCACAGCAGTTGTTTAATTCCCGTTGCCTCCCTTTCCTAATCAGACAGATTTAGTGGTAATAGCCCCATTCTTTCACTCGCCGTTTTTAAGCAAGCTGTTATTTCAAGAGGAATTTCCTCTTTTGTCAGTTTTTCCCCCCACGGTTGCGTCAACTTTAGATTATCACTGGCTGCCTTTGTTTGAGTGTCTTGACGTCTGGGAGTGTATCCTGCGTTCTGTCCCGAGCTGGAATGCTGCCCTCCCTTCCCATGTGTGATTCACGCATTATTGTTAGGAAGATGCGCCGTACTATGATTCAGCCCTGCCAAATCCCCTCCATACTTCTGCTTCCCGAGCCACCTACTCCGGGCCCCTCGCCTCGCTCACACACCTGCTTCCCAGAGACTCGGAGCAGGACGGGCCCGGCGCTTTACAACTCCTTTCCACTGTCCCCTGTGGCAAGTGCCGCGCGCTGTCACACACCTAGTCGCCCCTTTTGGAGCTATGCCCGCAGTGGCTCGCCTGGGGCCGCTGGCTGTAGGGCCACCGCTCGGAGAAAGCCCTGCGAGGGCCAGTCAGCTGTGCGCCGACTCCCCGGGAGTCTCACGTTCCCCATCCACCCAGGCAGGCTCCACACCACCTTTTCGGGGCGCCCGGTGGCGGTTTATACAGATCAACCCGGGGGGCAGGGGAAGGGGCAGCGCAATCACTCTGAGGGAGCCCCGGGTTTCATATCAGCTCTCCCCTTGCACCGCCTCGCCCCATTCCTGCGCCCCTCCCCGGTCAGCCTGGGGGGCGAGAGGCGCACAGCGCTGGGGGCGGGGGAGGCGGACACTTTAAAGGGGCTGAGGAAAGAACAGTCTCTGCCCTCCCCCCTCCGCACCTTTCTGGCCCCCATTCCCCGTGCGCTGGGGCTGGATGGAGCCTGGAGGGGGTCAGTTCGTGCGGCCGCGGCGGGGAAGAGGACAGGTTGCTTTGGGGCTGGCCCAGCGGCACCACCAGGCAGAGGCGCGGGGATTGCCCGGGCGGTGTGTCAGGGCTGCATGTGTGAGGGTGGGACAGAGGCGGGGGGAGGGGAGGTTAGAGGCTGTGGGTGGGGGGGTCTCTACCTTGCGTTGGTGCAGTCATTGTAGAGGGTCTCGAAATCCTTCCTGGAGATGAGTTTGCAGCGGTTCACGCCGGGCTGGATGGCCCCCAGCCCCCTCAGGATCCGGACCTGCTCCACGTTGCACACCACGGGCGTGATCTCCAGCCGCTTCAGCTTGGTGTAGACGGTGTGCAAGCCCCCGACCAAGTGCTTCAGGAAGAGGTCGAAAGCCTGGGGCAGGCAGATGAGCTCGCAGCCCTCCACAGTGAAAGAGGCCACCTTGGCCCCCCTCAGATCCACCATCTTGCACTCATTATTCTGGGGGGTGTTCTCCACCGGGGACGGGGTCGAGTACACCGGCTTGCCCGGCAGGCTGCTGCTGTTAGCGGTGCTAGCGCTGGGGGTGGAGGTGCCGCCGCAGCCTGCGCCGCTGCTGCTGCTGCTGGTGCCCAGGCTGGGGCTGCAATTGTTGCCGCTGCCGCCTCCTGCGTTGCTGCTGCTGCTGCTGCTGCCTCCTCCGCTGCTGGTAGTGGAGGTGACTGTGGCCGCCGCCGCCGCTGCTGCTGCGATCGGCTCCGGCCGGAATAGGTTCGTCCCCGAAGAGCCTGGCGGGGGAGCGATGGAAGAAGACGGAGACGAGGTGGCCGACGAGGTGGTGGTGGTGGTGCAGGCGGCAGAAGTTGAGATCGGAGGTGGAGGGGGGACCAGCTGGGTCGGAGGGATCAAAGCAGCCGGTACGGCCATGGTCACATATACGAAGGGGGGGGGGGAGAAAAAAGTTGCCGCACGGACAAAAAGGGGGTCGGGGAGGATGGGGGGAGACCCCAAAACAGCTGCCGCCGAGAAGGGGGAAGCGTAAGAGAGAGAAATGCACAAAGTGTCCTGCAAGTGGGAAATGAGGAGAAGTCCGCTGCGGGCGGTAGCGTTGGGGTTTAGGGGAAGGGGGAAGGTGGTTTGTTTTGTGGTCCTTGCTCTAGCACCAAGTTAAAGATGAAGGTGGAAAGGGGGAGGTTTGAAGCACTTCCGTTCTCTCTGGCAAGTACATGGATCAAAGATTGAGAAGGGAATGACAGAGAGAAAATGAGCTGAAAAGTGCTGGCTGCCGCTGCTCGCTGCTCGCTCGCTCTCTAGCTCTCCGGGCGAGTTGTTGTTGTCACACGGTGCAGAGGGGAGGAGCTCCGGCAACTTGAAATACCCTTTGAAGCAGCAAAAGCCTCACTCACTAGTATTAACCCAAATTATCCAACCAGGAACCCGGAGCAAAGAAACGGAGAGAGAGCGAGCTCCCTCTTCCTCCTCCTCTCCTCCAGGAACCGTTAGATTGTAGGGTTCATGTTTCATCTCAACAGAGACGAGATGTAATTTTCCAAACACTTCCAAGCGACCGCTTGTCCACACGCTGGACAGAGAACCAAGAACGTACCCAAGTTTTTCCGACAGGCATTCGCTGCCTCTTTTTCATCCCACAGAAACGGGGACTGAGGGAGAGGGGCGGGGATTTACTCGGCCCCACGCCTTACGCGGGGCTATTTACTTTACGAGTAGCACATTTATTTGAAAAAACAGAAACACTCAAACCCGGATTATTTTTCTCAAGACAACAAACACTCCAAATGACAGGGATGGAAGTCAATAAGATTCCAGAAAGGGCATAATAATGATCAATAGGGCTCGTTGTTGTGTGAAGGATTTGTGATGGTACGAGACGCTACAGAAGAAAGAAAAGCAAATGCAACAGTATTTCCAATAAATAAAACGTTTACGGCTCAAAGAACACCGGCCACTTACTTTTCCTACAATTTAGAAATAACATCTGTTGTGCTAAAGAATTACCCAAGTAGTTTTAAAAGGAATGAACACGTGTTTATTTTCATCTGTAGGCTCCCATGAACTTTTTGATCATAAGTGTAAAGCTTTTCCACAAGAAAGGCATTGATGGTTGTGTTTTATAGGATACTCACGTTTGATTGATTGTGTTTTTAATAACCACGTAAAATAAGGTCTCAACTAAAATGCATGAAAGGAAGTAGTTGTAAAATTTGTTCTAATAAGGCTGAAGTAACTTTAAATACACTAGCCAAGATATTAGAGAGCTGAAACGGAGTGCTTACTCCCACCCTGTTGTGTCTAGGTATTGCAGCGGTCTGTGAACAACAGGTGACTGCAAGCCACACATCCAAGTTTGATCTTTGAAACTCTGCCCCATCACCAGATATGGTATAAAATTAGCTGTTGCGCTTGCCCACACATGCGCAATAACTTATTTTATAGGATATGCAGATATATATTTGAATTGTGGGTCAGGCCGCATACATGTTGTAGCACCTGGTAACCACAAGAATTAAAGATTTTAGCGTGAACTCCGAATTTCCTTTTTCGTTCTGATTTAGGGGGTTACTTTGGCTTTTGTCTTCTATTTCTTTTACGGGTTTTGTGTTTTTTGAAGAGACAAAGAAATAATTCTTTCATACAAGTGTACTAGCTGCAGCAATAAGGTACTCATACGTATTTAGGCTTTTTAAACAATGTAAATTATGTACTCAGATTGTGACATCTACCTGTCCTTGGCCTGCTTTTTTAAAAAATGTGGATTATTTGTACGAGACATGAATCACCGAATTACACATCTAGCTGTGTGATAAGAACCTTAATCTTAATTCTATAATATGGAGTAAATTCACTTTTTTTTTCAGATTGCCAAAACCTATAAGCATTCTGTTATGACCTGCTTGCTCACTGCCTGTGAGGTTGCTCTTTAAATTCCAGTATATTTTAGTTATGAATACCTAAAGGTTTCTTCAGCGAGTGAACTTCTATTTTTCCTAATACTCGAACAGCTTTTTAAAAAAGAGAAGAAGAAGAAGAAGAAGACGAAGAAGAAGACGAAGAAGAAGAATAGAGGCTTGAATATAATGCACCAACGGTGATATGGAGTAATGTTGACAGTTACAAAGCCCAAGAAACGCAAACCAATTTTAAAATAGTAGTGCGTATGCAACCCACTTATAGTGGTGGGGGTCTGATGTTAGAAATACTTAAAAGGCCTTGAAAAATGTAACCGTGTTGCATTATTTTATTTTCAGGTATATCGAAGTTGTTGAAAACCCACTGCCCGGACTCGCTCTATTAATTTCCCTGTTTTCACTATCTCATACACATTCTATAGTCATAAAACATGCACCCGAGAAAGTTAATACAGAGCCGAGCACGTATGATGTCACCATTTCACGTCAACTTCTGAATGAACTCTGAATTAATCCCCTCCATCACCAAAAATATCCCTGCCATATCACCTGCTCTTTACCTACTCTACAGCATGATGGGCTCCTTCTTTTCTTCTAATTGGGTACTTTCCCGGACAACCATTGTGTTTCTAAACAGTTTAAAAATCTGGTTTGTACGTGCTTACTACAACAGGTTTTGATTAACGGTGATGATTTAATGAAACGATTGGATTAGAAACCAACACATTTAGGAAAGAGTTCAAGAATCTTCAAAGCTTCTTGCTTGGTAAGTGTTTCAAACGATTAAATCAAACTACTGGATTTATTTTAACACAGAAGCACACCAACAAATAATGATATTGCTCGTTTCCTCTTTTACACTTTTTTTCCAAATTGCATTTTAATTGCAAGTCGATCCTTTAAGAAATGATATTGTTAGACTTTAATTCTCCATTCCCACACCCTAGAATGCATATCCGTAAAACTGAAAGTACTATAACTGATTTGAGAATTCTCCGTGTCAAGTGAAGATGTATGGTGCTGAAATCAATAAGACTGCTTAAAATTCAAAGACCTGCAAATCGTTCTGTTTGTCCTTTGATAGGGCCTGTGCTGATTAAAATGCGACCAAGAAAGCTTAATTGCTGCACTAATTAAGAAGTCTTTAATTTCATTCCTGGAATATTGTTTGAAGCAGGGCTTCTCTTGTGCTCACATAACTGTTCAGGGCAGGTACTCTCTTTTTTCCTTTGACCATTTCGATAAATGAGAATGTGCATTGAAACAATAAGATGAATAGATAGTTATAATAATTTATTGCTTTAAAAAATCAGCACCTGGTCCTGAGTTCACTATTTTATTAAATCCAGTTTTGCGGGCAGCTGTAACATGTAAAATGCAATTAAGAAATGTATTGTAGCTGTTGCATCTTAAGTACTCTGAATACCTGACCGTCTGGTACCCCCTCCCCACCAGTTGTTACTGTAAATGAATTCAGTCAGATAGAAAAATTACTAATTTCGGAACGGGGGTGGAGCGGGCATATATGTCCGGATATGTATCACAATGTTAAATTCATGAACATGGATTCTATCTGTATTTATTCTGACTTTCCCTCCTGAAAAATATACTGCTCTATTATATCTCATCTTATCCTTAGCTATTGACCTGTTTTGTTCACCGATTTTTCAAGTGGGGAAACTGACTAAATGATTTCACAAAGCTTTCTATATGATCAATAGCATTTTTTTAGGTTTATTCATACTGTGTTATAATTCTGGAAAACGACTGCAAAGCAGAAGACTCTAAGGAAGATACAAATATTGAAAAAAGGAAGGTAAGTTTTGTTCTGCTCTAAATATTTAGGCTCTCCCTACAAAGACTCTCTTTTTGGGGAGAGTAATTTTGCGTAGAGATTGAGGAAAAGGATAGAAGGGGACTCTTATACTGTACCCTCCCTGGATTCTAACAGGAAAATAGAAAGTTATAACAATCTAAGATGATATACTGGGATCCTTCCCTTCCCCCCCAAGATATTTACTAAACGTTTAAATATTTATTGAAAACACGATTAATACATTTGAGATTGATGTAACATCTCGTAACAACAGGAAACTAGATACTGCGGTGCTGAAATTGTTGCACAGTAGTCAAATTAGCCCAGAGGTTGCCCAATATAAATACATACTGGATTCTTTTCAGTGACGGGACAAGATGATAACATGTTTAATAGATACAAAGAGAGATTTACCATTCTAAGCACGACGTCACGCTAATTGTTTACTTTAATTGAAAGCAAGGTTTTGGGGAATCTGAAATTACTTATAGGATATTTTACTACTACTAATAATAATAATAATAATGCAAGTGCACCAAATGTTGATCGCAAACCTTTCAGTCTTTCGAAATCTATTGGAAAATTAAATGAAAAATGGAGTTTGGTACAAACAATGCCCCAGGGCAAAAAACAACTAACACTGAATTTTCCAGTCCAGCCATAACACAAATCAATTTGAGCACACTTCTATGGCCAGACTGCCAGATTGTTATGACTGCTAATTCACTCAATCAAACAGTGCATTAGCACGCCCGGCGCAAACAGCTTTAACAATAGTATACACTCCTGAACAGTCCACAATATATCATAAACCTAAATACATGACAGTAGTTTTAACATCTGTTTATCAACATTAATATTCACGTGTGCTAAGCGTTTAACAAAAAATGCGAAGAACAAATTAAAATGTAAAAACTTCAGATGGTATTTTAAAAATAACTATAAAAGTTTTGATAACATTAGGAACTTGGGAGAAAATTGTGGTCTGGGCTTTGTTTTCTACACATCTCTCAGCTATCTGCAAGTCTATAGCATCTAACTGGAAATGGGATTGTCCCACTGCATACACACGCTGCCTCACCAGTCAGTTTCACTGAAGACCTTAAGGGCCTTCTCTCGCCAGGTTTGCTCACGCGAGTAATCCCACTGAATCCTGCGATACCAATCGTGGGAGTAAAACAAGCAGGATTTAGTCTCAAGTGGATAACTTCAGTTCCTTCCCTTTAACCTCAGGGGAAATGAGAGGGTTATCTTTACCGATCCTAACCGATGCTCTATCCAAGGAATGGTTGCACTCAAAAAATAATAATAATAATAATAACCCACGAGTGAGAACTGTCCCTCGCCGCTCCTCCCCCCCCCATGTATGCAAATTGGAGCTACCAAGCGCTCGTTAAGCATCCTGCTTATTTACAAATGATATAAAACTCGCCATTTTAAATTAATCCATTGGACGGGTTTCAAACTCAGTGACTAAAATTATCTTTATGTTCACTCAAGTCTGAAGGTCCCGTTGCAGTTCATAGTGCCAAATGGAAATGGGTCAGGGTCCGTTCCCATACTGCTTCAGAATGAATGAAGCAGGTGATTGGGTACTGTCTTCCTACGTTTATATTACAATGGACAGCCAATAGATGAAGCTGCAGTAACAAAGAAGGAAATTCTAACCAACTTTCCTGTATGAGTTACATTATCACTGGCACAGGCAATAAGCACTACGTGTGCTTTAAGTTACACTTTGCTATTATTGTATCCAGTGCAACTTGTTAATTCAACTACCAACAGGTAGTAAAAGTTGCTCATCCAATAATTAAATACAAAATCCCTGCTATTAAATAAAGTTACATTGGTGATGTAATCTGAAATACCATTCCTTCTCCTTTCCCCCCTTAAAAAAATTAATTCAGTCCACCCTTAACTCCCAGCCCAGACTGATTCGAAAATAATGACATCGAGTGAAGAAGGATTAGTGTCGGCCTGATATTGAAATGGTCTTTTTTTTTCCAGTTTGTTTCACGTTTTGAACACTTTTAAAGGTAACTTTTGATTTTTAAAAATTCCTTATTCGCTTAGTAACATGTTCAGGAGATTTTATAACACATGAATCCTTCGTCTGAGAATATTTCTGAAAAAGCTTCTTCCAAACCCTGATGGTCTATGATGCAAACACCACAATTATGCATATTCACACTGTACATCACGGGCCCGATTCTGCTCCCAGTGAAGTCAGCAGTAGCTCTGAATGAGAATGAATGCAGGAGCGGGCCCTATGTTTGTATAAAGGTAAAAAAGGTAACTGCCAGTGCAGAGGGGCTGCTATTCTCACAACCACCTACACACATTGTTTCCCTTAATAAAAAAACACTCAGAGGGCTTTATGAGCTACCAGCCTGCAAAATTCAGCTCTTCCCATTTCAAATAATCTATGTGAATGAAAAAGCATTGTTTTCACTCATTATTTACACTATTATAACTCAGAATCAGCCAAACAATTTAATTGTTTAAAAATTAAAACCCTTTCTAGTCTAAGTCCTTTGAGAAGTTTCAGCCCAGAGCGGATTTTTATAGCAAGTTATAAACCCCTGAAAGTGGGGGTAATTATAATGGAAGTGCTGACACAACCTTAACTATAGCGTTGTAAACGGCTATGCTATAATATCCATTAAGCAGAAAGAGAAATAAGATGGCTGATCAATAATTTATACAAAGAGTACCAACAGCAGACATAATAACTGTAATGTTTGCAAAGCAATCTCTCGCTCTCCAGGCTTAACAGTAAACGCAAACTAGCGGCGCTGTTAATTTCCAACTCCTACTGATAAGAATACAAACACATTACTTAAAAATGTATTTTGCTCAACATTGAGCATGCCTGGGTGGGCGAAAATAAAATGTAATTACGACGCAACTCAGACGTGTTGGAAAGTGTGTGTTTTGTTTTGTTTTCCCCCATTGCACATTGTTATGAAAGGGACCTTCCTTTGCAACATCAGTGATGGAGAAACAGGTTGGGTGGATGTCAAAGTAAACGGGTCGACTTTGGGTCACTATAATTCCTCGCAGAGTTATTCATACGTGGAAACAAAATGACACCCTTTAACTTCAAAGAAAGTTACAACCTTTTACAGTGCACAAGCTGAAACACAATACCTTATTGGCACGATAAGAATCAGCTGTCAAAAGACAATGCACTCCTTTACATAGAGAACGCTACTGGAGAGGACAATCTAGTTTGGGAAAATGTTGCACTCTCCTAGCACCCTAAGCAGATCGTAGGGGAACTTCTTTTGCCTGGAAGTACGATTTCCTCCTACTATATTTAGATAACAAATCATAATAACGAGGTCCCGAAAAGTTGATAAAAAGGCTCGGGTTACATGCTCTAATATTTTTGCATATTCCCCTTGATTTGTGGAGCAGGGGAGAGGAAAAGAGCCTGCGACTGGTGGAGAGATCCTGCCTCTGTTAAAAGTAAAAGTGGGAGAATTTCAAGAGGAGCGGGTGAAAAGTCAAAAACGAGACAAAACAACGTTATGTTGTAAACTACGCAGAAAGAAACCCGAAAGAACTCTTTGAATGAGCAGCGTGTCAGGTTCTCCAGCTTGTGTCTCCAGTCGATTTTTGAATGTACACTTTCTGGGGATAAAGGATAAAGTGTCTTTGCTATTCTGAGCCTCGAGTTGTAAAATGGTGTTTTATTTGGTGAGCAATTGCACTTGGAAAGGAACCAGAAATTTGTATGAGAGGTGTTTAAGATTGCCTGCTTAACCAGTGACCCATGTCAGGTCAGTTCCAATAACGTTAGAAAACAAAAGAAGGCAGCTATGCGAAGGTTAGACTGATGGAAATATATATCAGCTTTTTTTTTAATTCAGGGGGAAGAAAACCCCCACAGATAAAGGTGTATTGTCAAACTAAGTGTTTGATGCAATGCTAAACACTGTTTTTAGAGAAAGAAAGTTCAAAGAAATTGCAGCGCCCACTAGCGTCCTTGGAAGAAGGGCAACTGGTCTTTCCACTGTAACTCCCGATTTTGATTGAAACAAGACTGTAAAACAGGGCTGGCGATGAAACTTCATACAAAAAGTGTTTAGCTTTACATTCATATGGTTTTTGTTTTAAAATGTTACAGGAATGTAAATGTAAAAAAAAATCAAATCTTTATTTGCACTCCTGTGACTTACTTGTGCTTTAAAATTAACTTGCAAAGGACAGATCTGTGTCAGTTTAAGAAACTGCAACCCACCCATCTATCTGGATACTAATACGACTCCCATCCCCATGGTATCTGAGTGCTTCAGAATGAGGCAAAGGGAGAATAATTTTAATAAAATTTTAGCTATTCATTATGATGTATCCACAAGTGGTTCATTGTTACTAATAGGGCATAACTCAAGAGGAGTATTTCAGGACTGGAGAATTAGAATAATACAAGAAATTTTGACTTAAGCACATCAGTAACAGTTACTGTATTACAAGGTGGTTTTTAAAAATTCATATACCAATAAAAATGAAAAATTGTTTCCTCTTCCCTTTCTCATCTCCCTAAACCCTGTAGCTTTTTTGAGGGGAGAGGTGTGAGAAGAGGATGTACGAACAGTCAATAACTCCTACCGTCAATAACTTGTCACTCTCTCAGTTGTGGAAGGCATAAATGTGGCATTCAGGTGAGGAGCTTGTTGACAAGAAAACTAAAAAGGATGAATATCTGAACTTCCAGACCTTATGAAGCTCCCCATGGCATCCCTAACAGGTCCCTTCTTTTCTTCTGAGCTCTTACTTCCATCTGATACAGTGTTTAAGAAAGTAATCCAAGAACTACCCCCTCCTAATAGGCACCTGACTTCATGCACAGCACTTGTTCTCCACTTCCCTAAAGGATACTCTACAGTTACAAAGACTTGTTGAGGTCTGTGTTGACTACTTTCCAGAGCAAGAGACAAGCAGATTTCTTAACCAATTAGAAAAAATGTCAGGGAGGCTAACCTCAGGAGCAGTCTTCAGTATGGTCCCAAATGGCTGTAGCACTTGGCCATCGTAGCAGCAGCAGTCTGATACCTCTGCAACATCATTTTCCGGCACACTTCATTCTCCCCACTTACCGACCTGTTCTTCCACTGACTGTACATGTCTGTATCCTCAGAGCTGCAAGAGATGAATGGCTGCAACTTCAAAGCAGTATCACATAATCTAGAACACAGCCAAAGGCAGTGATGGATTAACTCTTTCTGTTGTCCCCTAACCATATCTATAAAGGCCTGCATTAACAGGTTCATATCCTGAAGACTTCCTGGGGCACTGGGGCTTTCTTTGGCAAAGAAGAAAATCTAGGTATATTCAAGATCATGTAGAACATAGTGTTAAAAAAAATAACAAAACAAAAAATCACCCCCTGGGCAATATGAAACAGGGCTGAGTCAATGTGTACTCTTATTCTCTCTCTTTTGACAGTTATGTGTTAACTTTCTCCTTTATTGCTGACACATCTATACAGTAATAATAAGCCCATAAGTTAACAAACAGTAGAAGCCACAGAATAACATAACATTTAAATAAGCATCAGAAGGTCCAAATGAAGAGGGTTGTTTTTTTTTTTAAGTGTGTATTCAGTTAGGGTAGCTGTTTGGCTCAGTTATTTTGTCCAAACTGGTTAAGCCATCTTTATGACAGATCAGGTGTAGCATGACCACAATAACATATGCACTGAGGATTATATATCTGGCTGAACAGTGCCAAAAGTTTTAAGGTACAAATATTTATCTGAATTTTGTTAGAAAATCAACATTGCCATTGTTCATGCACTTGTAGTGCTCACTTTCTGTGAATTTACATGCAATTGAGTTTTACTAGCACAGTGTTTGAGTCTTCACTGAAAGCAAATTCTGAATGTTTTCATACCAGCCACTGGATAAAAGGTGGCTCATTAAGTCTCCATTCTTCAAAAGTATGCTTAACTTTAAGTATGGGAGTAGATCCATCAATGGGGACCTACATCAGAGAGCAGAAAGGGCAGTCACAACAGAGAAATAAACCTTGAATCTCAGGTTCTGAAAAGTAAGCTAAAGAGTAAATGCAATTTGTAAGAAAATTTCAATGAATAATTTTGAATAAGGAAGAAATTTAAGAAAATTGCAACCGTGTAAGCAGAAGTGCTGAAACAATTTGTGTAGTGAGGGTGCTAAGAGCCAATGAACCAATCTGTAAACCCTGTATATAATCGAAAACTTCAAGCCATGGAGTGTGGCAGTACCCCTAATACATGCATAGGTGCTTGAACTATGAGATCAGATTCGCTGATAAAATTATCCATTACAAAATATTTATTTTAAATATTTACTGGCAAATCTGAAATTTGTAAAACTTCTGCTCCCTTCTCCCTCTCCTCCCCCCCAAAAGAAAAGAATTTTTGGTTTAAAACAAAACCTAAAACAGAAACTCGAGAGTGAGAAAAATAAGCCACCACTAGTTATGTTGTCTTAGTGCATCCAGCCTGGTAACTAACTGGAAAGAATTAATTACTACCGTCCATCTCAGAAACTCATAAACAATACTGTTATGAGATAGGTAAATATTATCTCTATTTTATAGATGTGGAAAACTGGGGTACATAGTGTCTAAGACTCAGATTTTTTAGAAGTGTGCACCCAAGTTGTACTTATAAAACCTCATATTTTGGGGATTTACATCTGAGTCCCAGTCCAGTTGCACATGTGCATCAGCATTTTGCAGTCTCAGCTGGGAGGTACACAAACATATGCATGCACTTTTAAAAATCTGAGCTGAAGGTTAGCACACAAAGTTTGCAGTAGAGCCAGGACTAGAATCCCCAAATATTGACTCCAAATCATCAGGTAAAAATTTCAAAAGCAGCCAAGGCTATGTCTACATTGCAATAAAAACCCTATTGCACTGAGTCTCAGAGTCCAGGTCAGCTGCTTTGGGCTTGTGGGGTTTGGGCTGTGGGGCTAAAAATTGCAGTGTAGATATTCTGGCTCAGGCTAGGGCTCTGAGACCTTCCCTCCACACAGGGGTCTCAGAGCTTAGGCTTCAGCCCAAGCCCAAACATCTACATTGCAATTTTATAGCCCCCAGCCTGACCTCGAGTCAGATGACCCAGGCCAGTCATCCTATGCTGTGTAGACATACTCTAAGTCACCTAGGGTGGACTCACAAAGGAAACTTAAATAATTAACTATTAATTGGGCCAGAGAGTGAATGACTTTATAGCCCAGAGGAAGGTGGAAGACCCAGGTTCCACTCCTTCTTTTCCATTGAATATTTAAGTAGTTATGCACTGCGGAACAGCTTCAACAGGAAAGACAGAGAGACCTACAAAGCACTCTCTGGGGAGGTGGGAAACCCACACTGAAATCCCTGTACTACACTGGGATTTGAACTTGGGTATCCCACATCCTGGGAAAGTGTACAAACCCCAGGTGAAAAGTTATAGAGGCAATACTTTCTCCTTCAGCAGCTTCTTTTGTGGGGGTTTAGGCATGCACAGAGTACCCCTAACAGATTGGGCCCAGAAGGCAAGAGAGGTGAGGGAATGCCTCTTCGGTGAATCCTGTTGGGGCTTAGGGGTGAGTTAAGTGCAAAGTTGTTGAGTGGAGTCAGGATTTAGGTGCCTCAGAGACTTTAATGGTGGAAACTCAGTCACCTAAAGGGTTGGGCAGCAGCAGAGGATGTGTTTTGTGAAAGTGAGTAGTACCTAAATGTTAGCTTTAGGCACCTAAAGAGGCAGTTAGGGTCCTAATTCCCTTTGTGAATCTAGCCCCTGATCTTGCACTCCTTACATACAGAAAATTCCCACTCACTTCAAGCAATCAAGTAATTTCAATAGGAGTTTTGCCTTAGTGAGGAATTCAACCTCTGAAAAGAAAAAATGGTAGTATTACAGCATATGTGGTGCTCATTGAAATATTCTCCTAAAGTATTTTCCAATGATATAAAAATATTAATCTCAAATACGAGCCTATTCTGAATTAGTGTAGACTAGAATGCCAGGTTTTCTTGCACTCTCCACTGAATTTTGAAAGCCCCAGCATAGGTAAACCCAAAAGTATTAGTACAGAAGAGTTAATGAAAAGAGAACACATTCCTTGTACCTTATAATGGATTGTTCACAAACAAGCAATCAATATTAACTCCATGCAATTCTTGCAACAGGTTTGACTGCTGCTGAATTTATAAGACTGTTTCCAATTTCTATAACTAGGAGCTCACTAAAAAAAAGTATTATGTAAATTATGTAAAGTTAATATGAACAACTGACAAACTATAGACCCTCTTGGAAGTTTGCATAAGCATAATGGGTTACATTTTTCACTGTAGACATAGTTAGCTTCAAACATATTTTATAGACAGACAAATATAAAATTAAGAAAAAACTTACGCCAAACAATTTTTTGACATTTTTACTCAGAGCCCTTCACAAATCAGTGAAATTTCCATCAGCCTTAGCAGGTTAGTGAAATGACCTAAAAGGAGAGAATGGGACTGATCAAGTTGAAAATAATGTTGAAAAGAAAAATAGCTAGGTTTTAGTTAAAAGTAACAGCTATTGTAAATTATATATTTGACACTTGATAAATAATAGCATCTCTAACAAATATCCTAAGGAAACTTACTCTTTGGCTTGATCCTGGAGTTGTTTGATGGTTATTGTGAGTAGGACAAGATTTGGCCCAGTTTTATACTCCTCCAAAAGCAATCCAAATTGACTTTCTTCTACTCCAACTATTTTCACATAGCAATTTCTTATCATAGCTCTGCTACAAAGGTATATTTGGGAAAGGTTTGACTTTCTTTCTATTGCTTGTTTTCCTAACAACTAACACTGGAGTGCAAAACTCAAGAACAAATAACATGATAACTGCAAGAAAATAATTCAGAACTTGTGTTTTCTCTTTGTGATCATTTGCCTCTGAAACAAATCTAGAAAGCTCTGGTTCATCAAAATCTAGCTGGAGACATAATAAATAAAATAACTAACAGAGGGTAACAATAATGAATGTAACAGTCTTATTATTATATTCCGTTATCTATAGGATATGAGATGTGCATACTTAAAATAACTACACAGATGGAGTTCCCATATTTGTGAGAAGTCAGATATTCTGTCTTTAAGACTGTTATTTCTGCAATAAGCACTGATTCTCTCTTTTGCAGTTGAGATTCTAACAAGGTAAAGGCTCCCTCTGTAGGAGTGTGGCTGAAAATGCTCCTGGGCAACAGAAAGGCAACAGAAGAAAATGTTTTATGAAGCAATGTGTTTTCTTAGAGACTTAACATTTCCTTTTTAAAGTTGGAAACATTTTATGCATTACCTATACTAAAGAAAGAAGCATTAGGACTGATATGTATGCAGCTGTAGCTCCAGGGCTTTCTAACCTGTCAGAGACTAAATATTATGTATGGGGCAGAAAAGAAGTTGAGAATGAATAAGCTGCAAATAACACTCTCTGCTTCAGGTAACATTTATGAGAAGTTTACTGAAGAACATCCTCTGATGAATAAGGTGAAATGAAAAATGAATTGCAGGTATCTCCGTAATAGAATGAAACATGATTTCAGCCAAAGGATCTTTATGGAGACAAGAAAATTCGAAGAAGAACATGCTTGCAAAGTATCCTCTTAACCTGTGCTTTGATAAAGTTTACCACAATCCAGATTCATTATCTGTCCCACTGGGTAAGTATATTACTCTCTAAGAAATTGCTTTGTTAGCATGCTCACAGACCCAGATTAGCTATTTTGCGGGATCTCTTGGGGCTGTTTATAATTATTTAGGGAATTCTTTCCTTAATTTACAATGTGGCAGCTAGCCAAGACAGAATCCCAGCCTAGAGAGAGGAGGGGAATCTGACACAAACATTTCCATCAGGTGGTTTTTTCCAGTAGTCCTTGCCTTGACACAAGTAAAATATAATTTCATAATTCTAACTGAATAGTCACCATTAACCTTTCAGGTTAGGATTGACTATTTTCTAATTAATATTATTAAGTTATTAATGGTTATCATGTATAAGAAAAATAAAGAAACAGGGCAAATGGATTTTTCACAGGTAAATTTAGTTTTTTATATTCTGTAAAATTTACAATGCACACATAAATACTTAAATTTTGCAAAACCTATTTTAAAGGAATATGTAGTTTTTGCTGCAGAAACTGGATTTACTTGTGGGACAACAGAGGAAGCTAGGCAGAATAAATTTCTGCACTGTTCATCATGTAGTAGTGCAACAGTGGATTTTAATTGAAAGGGCAGTAGGCCACCAGGTTTCACAATTTATGAGGGTGAACTGTAGCAGCCAGGAGCCAGTATTTGACTACTACACTCTAGATATTGTATCTTATCCTATACATTTTTTACTTTAGTAGCAGTGGATCTAAGTGTATGTGACGTTGATATTGCAGAGTTCTTATGGGATAAGCAAAAAATAAACAAAAAAAATCTAGTTGTGCTCTGAAAATTTTTATTTATGTATTTATTACTAAAAGAATAGATGATAGCCAGAGAGACTGATTCTATATGATTTATAAACAGATATGTTGCTAGTCAGTGCTATTATTTACAAAGACCTAGGTCAGGGTCTGCTGAAGAAAGTGAAGGTTCTGGGGATGGACAATCTACGCTCATGAGGCTACAGACTGTCCATGGCAATGTCTGATTGTAGTGAGAATGTGGACATCTGACTGTTAATGGAGCAGTCAGGCAATATAGCTTTAATAATCCCTGAATGTGTCCAAGATGTGTGGGAAATTATGTCTCTATGTAGGCCTAGCGCATCAGTGATACTCCAGGGTCTCAACTTCCATGCAGCAGGGCACCTTTGGGAACAGGGCTAAAGGAAAGGGTAGATATAAACTTGCCTCAAATCCACCACCTACAACAACTTTTGGTCAAAGACAGAGAGTTTTCTGCTCTTTTCTTCCTTGCTCTGAGAATGCGGTTTAGTCAGCCCTCAATCTGGAGTCTGCTGATGTAAGATTAGTACCATTGCTTTCTATAGTAAGAATCTATATTTGAGCTGTGG
Source organism: Gopherus evgoodei (assembly GCF_007399415.2). Taxonomy (NCBI): domain Eukaryota; kingdom Metazoa; phylum Chordata; order Testudines; family Testudinidae; genus Gopherus; species Gopherus evgoodei. Next base: position 75,454,267 of record NC_044322.1, read on the forward strand.
AACACACTGAGGTCATTGCTCTCCAGCTGCTGCATATTAAAGGACTCCTCAGCCTCACTTCCATAATTGTCCATTTTATTGCTACACATGGCAAAACCCAATACTATGTCCACCAACCCCCTCCCAAATGCCAATTTCACGTTAAGGTGGAAATTAGACTGGCCCCGCTCTGCAGATTAAATCTTATCACCAAAATTCCCAACTCAGGGGTTTTGTTGAATTCCCAGCAATTTCTAGTTGATCAAATATAACAGGGACTAGGATGGCTTTTTTCCAGTCTATGTCTAACTAAGCATAGCGACTTTTTTTTCTGTTGGACATGGACTTTGCTGCCATGATCCATGGTTTTGTCACCTCTAGATTGGATTACTGGAATAAATTCTGTTTAGGGTTACACTTTAAACCAATTCTGTTTAGGGTTACACTTTAAACCAATTAGCGAACAGGAGCTGCTAACAGGGAGTTTTGCAAGGGAGTTCTCCAGGTGAAGGAGGAGCACAGACAGCATCTGTGGGGTAAGTGACTGTCTGCAGTGTTTGGGTTTGTGTGTGTGTTTGGGGGTTACTTGCTGTGTGCTGAGCTTGTGTTTGTCAGTCTGTTTGGTTTGTTTGTTTGAAGGACCGTGTGCTGTAGCTGGCAGTTGGAGGTGGAGCTACTAGGAAGGTTTGAAAGCTAGAAGCCTCTGGTAATTGGCTGAACCTTAACCAGTGGGCGGGGCATTCACTCAGGCCAGGGCTTTATAAAGCTGCGCACAAGCGACCAGGGAGCTTAGTGAACAGGAGCTGCTAACAGGGAGTTTTGCAAGGGAGTAGGAAGGGAGGGGGGGTCCCTTGTCGGTCTCATTTGTGACCCATTGGTCCCCTGAACCCATAACCTGAGCCACATCAAAAACCTTTCTGTTTACAGCAGAGAGGAGTGGACAGGGAACTGTAGACGGGAATTTGTGAGAGTTTGACAGAGGGAGGCTTACAATGGTGAGGAGGACCCGCAACACCTGTGCCAGCACTGCTTCTGTCTCCTCCACCTGCGCCTGTAGCCAGACAGAGCACCAAAGCATGGATGCTTTTACCCAGATTCTGGTGTGGGCTTGCAAAGACTGTAATTTGCAATTTCCACTTACTGATATCCAGGCTGGGGGTGGCATCCAATGTGAAAGGTGCCTGCTGGTGGAATCTCTCAGGCAGCAGGTGGGAGAGCTACAGGAGGAGGTGGCCAGGCTGAGGAACATCTATGTCCATGAGCAATTCCTGGACAGTATCCATGTGGAGACAGCTGATGGTGCTGTCCCAGTTGACAGGACTACCGACACACCAGTGGAGGAGGAGATGCCTCAGGGTGTATCTGACACACCAGTGGAGGAGGAGGCTCAGGGTGGACACAGCCAACTGGTTACTTCTAGCAGCAGGCAGTGCTCCACCGCTGCTGCGAACCCTCCTGTTGTGGTAAAAGATAACTGTTATGCTCTTCTTGATACAGGAGAGAAGAAATCACCCCCAACAGTGAAGGGGGTGAAGCCTCGTACCCCTAAGGCTGGGAGGTTCTGCTGCCACCACTGATAAGAAACGTAGGGTAGTGGTGGTTGGAGACTCTCTGCTGAGGGGGACGGAGACACCCATCTGTCGCCCTGACCGTTCATCCCGGGAGGTATGCTGCCTGCCAGGGGCCCGTACCGAGATGTACAGAGGCTTTGTCGAGAATTATCCGGCCTTCTGACTACTATCCCATGCTACTCATCCATGTGGGCACAAATGATACTGCGAGGTGTGACGCTGAGCAGATCAAGAGTGACTACAGGGCTCTGGGAGTACGGGTTAAGGAGTTTGGAGCGCAGGTGGTATTCTCTTCGATTCTTCCTGTTGAAGGTAGGGGTCCGGGCAGAAACAGATGCATCGTGGAGGTGAATGCCTGGCTGCGAAGATGGTGTCGCCAGGAGGGCTTTGGCTTCCTCGACCACGGGATGCTATTTGAGGAAGGACGGCTAGGAACGGATGGCGTTCACCTTTCGAAGCGGGGAAAGGCCTTATTTGCGCACAGACTGGCTAACCTAGTAAGGAGGGCTTTAAACTAGGTTCGACGGGGACAGGTGAGCAAAGCCCACAGGTAAGTGTGGAACAAGACCTGGGAGATGGGTTGGAAACAGGAGGGAGCACGGGCTATAATGGCAGAGAGGAAGGAGGGTCAGGGCGAAGCTGGGAGGCAAGATCAAACCAGTATCTTAGATGCCTTTATACAAATGCAAGAAGTATGGGTAATAAGCAGGAAGAACTGGAAGTGCTAATAAATAAATACAACTATGACATTATTGGCATTACTGAAACTTGGTGGGATAATACACACGACTGGAATGTTGGTGTGGATGGGTATAGTTTGCTCAGGAAGGATAGACAGGGGAAAAAGGGAGGAGGTGTTGCCTTATATATTAAAAATGTACACACTTGGACTGAGGTGGAGATGGACATAGGAGACGGAAGGGTGGAGAGTCTCTGGGTTAGGCTAAAAGGGGTAAAAAACACAGGTGATGTCGTGCTGGGAGTCTACTACAGGCCACCTAATCAGGCGGAAGAGGTGGATGAGGCTTTTTTCAAACAACTAACAAAATCATCCAAAGCCCAAGATTTGGTGGTGATGGGGGACTTCAACTATCCAGATATATGTTGGGAAAATAACACCGCGGGGCACAGACTATCCAATAAGTTCCTGGACTGTATTGCAGACAACTTTTTATTTCAGAAAATTGAAAAAGCTACTAGGGGGGAAGCTGTTCTAGACTTGATTTTAACCAACAGGGAGGAACTTGTTGAGAATTTAAAAGTAGAAGGAAGCTTGGGTGAAAGTGATCATGAAATCATAGAATTTGCAATTCTAAGGAAGGGTAGAAGGGAGTACAGCAGAATAGAGACAATGGATTTCAGGAAGGCGGATTTTGGTAAGCTCAGAGAGCTGATAGGCAAGGTCCCATGGGAATTAAGACTGAGGGGAAAAACAACTGAGGAAAGTTGGCAGTTTTTCAAAGGGACGCTATTAAGGGCCCAGAAGCAAGTTATTCCGATGGTTAGGAAAGATAGAAAATGTGGCAAAAGACCACCTTGGCTTACCCTTGAGATCTTGCGTGACCTACAAAATAAAAAGGCGGCATATAAAAAATGGAAACTAGGTCAGATCACGAAGGATGAATATAGGCAAATAACACAGGAATGCAGAGGCAAGATTAGAAAAGCAAAGGCACAAAATGAACTCAAACTAGCTATGGGAATAAAGGGAAACAAGAAGACTTTTTATCAATACATTAGAAGCAAGAGGAAGACTAAGGACGGGGTAGGCCCACTGCTCAATGAGGAGGGGGTAACAGTAACGGGAGACTTGGAAATGGCAGAGATGCTTAATGACTTCTTTGTTTCGGTCTTCACTGAGAAGTCTGAAGGAATGTCTAGTATAGTGAATGCTTACGGGAAGAGGGTAGGTTTAGAAGAGAAAATAAGGAAAGAGCAAGTAAAAAATCACTTAGAAAAGTTAGATGCCTGCAAGTCACCAGGGCCTGATGAAATGCATCCTAGAATACTCAAGGAGTTAATAGAGGAGGTATCTGAGCCTCTAGCTATTATCTTTGGGAAATCATGGGAGACGGGGGAGATTCCAGAAGACTGGAAGGGGGCAAATATAGTGCCCATCTATAAAAAGGGAAATAAAAACAACCCAGGAAACTACAGACCAGTTAGTTTAACTTCTGTGCCAGGGAAGATAATGGAGCAGGTAATCAAAGAAATCATCTGCAAACACTTGGAAGGTGGTAAGGTGATAGGGAATAGCCAGCATGGATTTGTAAAGAACAAATCGTGTCAAACTGATCTGATAACGTTCTTTGATAGGATAACGAGCCTTGTGGATAAGGGAGAAGCGGTGGATGTGATATACCTAGACTTTAGTAAGGCATTTGATATGGTCTCGCATGATATTCTTATAGATAAACTAGGAAAGTACAATTTAGATGGGGCTACTATAAGGTGGGTGCATAACTGGCTGGATAACCGTACTCAGAGAGTAGTTGTTAATGGCTCCCAATCCTGCTGGAAAGGTATAACAAGTGGGGTTCCGCAGGGGTCTGTTTTGGGACCGGTTCTGTTCAATATCTTCATCAACGATTTAGATGTTGGCATAGAAAGTACGCTTATTAAGTTTGCGGATGATACCAAACTGGGAGGGATTGCAACTGCTCTGGAGGACAGGGTCAAAATTCAAAATGATCTGGACAAATTGGAGAAATGGTCTGAGGTAAACAGGATGAAGTTCAATAAAGATAAATGCAAAGTGCTCCACTTAGGAAGGAACAATCAGTTTCACACATACAGAATGGGAAGAGACTGTCTAGGAAGGAGTATGGCAGAAAGAGATCTAGGGGTCATAGTGGACCACAAGCTTAATATGAGTGAACAGTGTGATACTGTTGCAAAAAAAGCAAACGTGATTCTGGGATGCATTAACAGGTGTGTTGTAAACAAGACACGAGAAGTCATTCTTCCGCTTTACTCTGCGCTGGTTAGGCCTCAACTGGAGTATTGTGTCCAGTTCTGGGCACCGCATTTCAAGAAAGATGTGGAGAAATTGGAGAGGGTCCAGAGAAGAGCAACAAGAATGATTAAAGGTCTTGAGAACATGACCTATGAAGGAAGGCTGAAGGAATTGGGTTTATTTAGTTTGGAAAAGAGAAGACTGAGAGGGGACCTGATATCAGTTTTCAGGTATCTAAAAGGGTGTCATCAGGAGGAGGGAGAAAACTTGTTCACCTTAGCCTCCAATGGTAGAACAAGAAGCAATGGGCTTAAACTGCAGCAAGGGAGATTTAGGTTGGACATTAGGAAAAAGTTCCTAACTGTCAGGGTAGTTAAACACTGGAATAGATTGCCTAGGGAAGTTGTGGAATCTCCATCGCTGGAGATATTTAAGAGTAGGTTAGATAAATGTCTATTAGGGATGGTCTAGACAGTATTTGGTCCTGCCATGAGGGCAGGGGACTGGACTCGATGACCTCTCGAGGTCCCTTCCAGTCCTTGAGTCTATGAGTCTATGAGTCTATGAGTAACTGAAACTCATATAGAATGCAACCACTAGTTTAAGTGGAGTATTTGGAAGTGTATCCTAGACCAGCGTTCCAGAGTTAGCACTGATTCCAATGTTGTGTTTAAGATGCTGGTATGTCGGTATTCATCTTTGAAGCACTAAATAATCTAGAATCTATCTAGTTGACAAACACTTCTTTCCCCATGAGACACTGCTACAGTTGAGCTCAGTAGAAGCACCTAAAGTAGATGCGTCCTAGTTGGTATAGAGTGTGCTATTGGTAAGATGTTCTCTGTCAGAGCACCACCACTTTGGAATTCACTCGTTTGGCCACAATTTGTTAATCTGCAAGGCACACTGCAAAGTCCACCTGTTTGGACAGGTGTTTGGGGGTATTTTGAAATGTTTTGAAAATATGTTGGGCTTCCATGGGAAACTAAGGGGCAGGCTGATTTTTCTGGACAATGTTTTTCTTGGGGGTTGATTGTTTAATGTGGGTGGGGTTTGCAGCTGTTTTATTGGTATTAAGTAATTTTAATTGATAGGACCATGCTTAGAATCTTTTTGAGCTGTTTAACTTGAAATAAAATGCTGTTGGAAGGAGGGAGCAGACTGGTGGGGTTGGCCCATATAAAGAATATCTACGATGGAGCTGTTAGGCTTTCTCCTGAAAAGAATAACTGTCTTCCTTATTTCTGTTTTAAGGGATGATTGAAGGCCCAGATCAGATATTTTTTTCTGAACTGGGTTGCTTATCTATGACGTATCTTATGACATGTCTGACTTGCAATACATTGACATGCAAGCGAGGAGCTAAGACATCTACTTTTTTATGCTAAACTCATATTGATTTATTACTTTGTCCTCCTACCTACCCTCACCTCATCTGCCTGTTTTGTAGGCCTTTTGCATCTGGTCTGACACACAGCAAGAAATCCTGACCCCACTGAAGTCAATGGCCAAAATTCCCACTGATTTTAACTAGATCAGGATTTCATCCCTAGACTCCTAGGCCAGACACAGTCTCCTTTGTTATTTATCTGTACAGCAGCTAGCACAATAAGCCTTTGACCCTTGTGTAGGTTCCTATAAGGTACTGTAATACAAATAATAAATAATACTAATAACAAAGTGATATAACAATACGTCTCTTGCAAAGTCAAACAATAGCAGTATTATCCAGCCAAGCACCTGACAAACACCTTGGGTTATATTTTATCTTGACTGCCAACCTGCCCATGGCTGCCTGCCATACTTGTAGACTTGGTCTCTTATTAATTAATCATATTGGCCCTCTTATAGGACCATGTTAGCAGCTTTAGATTTGTCATTGCAGTTTCTGATGATTTACTCTAGCTTCCATCCAGGAGCATCAGACAGAAAAACAATGTTGTTCAAAATGTCTTCCTTTTTTGGGGGGGTGGGAGGAGGTGGACTTGTACTATTTTAATTAGCTTTTCACCTAATAGCTGCTATTATTTTCTCACAGTATTATTAAAATTCATTCCACCTTGGCTACTTACTGACCTAGGCTTGAGGTTGTAATCATAAATTGATTAGAGAAAATAACTTTTCCTTTCAGTCTTTTTACCCAATTTCTGTATCTATGATTTAATCTCCTACCTACCATTAATCTCACCAGTCCCCCACTGTCTTTGTACCATGTTCCTTCCAGTTCTCTTAACTTTGTCATCTTTAAGTGCTGAGATATGTATTAATATTTTAATGTCTTCCTTGTCACCCAGCATTTTTCCATCTATATTTTAACAGTCATGATCAACCCTATTTTGAAAAATCCTACAGTAGACCTCAACACTCTGAGTTGCTGTTGTCCAATGTCTGTATTTTCTTCTGCTTTAAAGCTATTAGCATTCACTGTAATATCTGAGTCAAACTTAGCCTTTTCCCTCTGACCATAATTGGTTTGACCCTTTCTGGTCTCGGTTCCACATGAGCTACTAAGCTGAAAGGGCATTGCGTAATGTTTAAGATGTCTGGGTTCTCTCATATTCACATAGTTGATCTTTTGTATTAATTTTGCTCAGTTATCTTCAGCTTTGATACTATTGACCACAAACTCTTATTGAATGATTGCTATTTGTCTTTGGGTTCTGTAGTCTAAGATTACATTTCATGGCCCCAGTCCTGCAAATTTACGCACATTAGTAACTTGATGCATGAAAGCAATCCCATTGACTACATGAGCGTAAAGTTTCTCAGGAGTATAAGTGTTTGTGGAACTGGGCCTTTGTTTTTATTTTACTGCTCACTGATTTCAAGGTGTTTTTAAGAGGACTCTTTGGTGCACTCATACTATTGATAAGCCTGTCCCAGCCCAATTTTAGGATTTCTGTTTTTTTTTAATTATAGTTTACAACTCTTCTGAGTTTTAATTCAGTCATATTGATTTGACCATTTTTATGGAGCTAGTGTTTAAATCTATTCTTTAATTTTTATGATGCTGTCCCTGAATGTGTAAGACAATGTCTAGCAAAAGTCATTAACTAGATATATTATTACTTAAATAGGCACAACCTTCCTGAATTTACCGGGTTTACAGATTAATGCTTCCACTACACTGATGCAAAAACCAGCCAATCTTTTTATCACAATATTTTTTTAAGTCAGCTGTCATTTTCATTTAATTTAAAAACGGTTCATTTTTTTCTGATGCTAAATTCTTACTCCACACACTGAGGCCATGTCTACATTACACAATTAAGTCCACCTAACTTACATTGGCATACAGCTGCCTCAGTAATTACATTGCTTGTACGTGTCCATCATTTGCTCTTTGTGTTGGTGGTGCACGCCTTCACCAGGAGTGCTTGTATCGATTAAACTGCCAGTGTGGGGCATCGTGGGCTGACTCCTGAAAGCCAGTAGCAGTTGACATAAGCAACAGTGTCTACACTGACAGTGCATCAACCTTGACTCTTTGCCATTCATGGAGGTGGAGTTATTAAGTTGGTGTAGCAGTTACATCACCGGGAGTAAAATTTAAGTGTAGACATTTCCATAGTTAGCTCAACATAAACTGCCTTGCATTGACCTAACTCTGTAGTGTAGACTAGACCTAATTATATCCCACTTAGATAATTATTACAGTTGTCAGGCACAAGTACTCCTGTTCTTATTACAATTGTCTTTTTGAATCCCCCCCTTGCAGCATCAACAGCCATCAGTTCAACCAAAACCAAATGGCTTCTAATATAGTGGTTCTCAAACTGTGTTCCATGAGTCATGTCTGGCTCCAGGGGGTCAGCGAGTCATGTTGGGGCTGCCAGCCCCACTGATCAACTCCTTCCTTTCCCTCCTAGTCCTCCTGCATGCCATGGAATAGCTGCTCAGCCATGTGCAGGAGGAGCTGGGAAGGAGGGGGAGGAGCGGGGATGGGACACGCTTGGGGGAGAGGGCAGAAAGAGGAGGGGGGTGGAGTGGGGCAGGGCTTTGGGGGGAAGAGGTGGAGTGGGGGCAGAGCCTGGGACTGAGCAGGGGTTGAGCATCCCTGGGAAAAATTCAAAGCCATCTTGGGAGTCTTTGAAAAATTTTACATCAAAATTGGGGTTCCCAGCTTGCTAAAGTTTGAGAACCACTGTTCTAATAAGTTAATGTTTCACTATCACAAAAGTTTCCATTTCTCACTCTATTTTCCTCTCCTCTCTGGGTGCCATTAACACTTAACTACTGTTTAATGCTCTTCACACTTCTACTCTGTCTAATTTAGGCAAATTAATCAAAACAAGATAGGTCAGATCCTTAGCTGCTGTTGTTCTATTGATGTCAGTAGAGCTAAGGCAACTTACACTAGCTGAGGATCTGGTCCAATGCATACCAAAGCCAAACTACTATATGTTATCAGTGTCTCAGAATTGGTTTCACCTCTTTTTGCATGCTCTAAATTCCACACATTTACTTCACCTCTTTGGCAGAGTTCTCTAGTAAATCATATTCAGCTTGCTTAAATGGTTCCTTGTTTTAATCTAAGTTGAAGACCCCTCTTTTTTGTCCAAGTCAGTTTCTTTTTATTTTAGTGATACAGCATCCATCTCATAGTTAAAGGCCCTCTGCAAATACCTCTTTTCCCTACCAAAGACTTTACACTTTGACAGCAAATACTGCTGAGTTGCAGGCAAAATTCAAACAGAAAAAAAGCTTTGAGTGATGTAGCCAGCTGGACACAAGCTTTCATGTTCAGTTCTACCTACCACTAAAGATGTCTGACAATTTTGTTTTGTTAGGCTGTTTAACAATTCTTTCCACTTAGGAAAAAATTGTATGGGGAAAATTTCCTCCCCCCTCACCACCCCCATTGTGAACCCAGAAAACTGGGAGATATTTAAATGTTTATAAAGCTTCTATTAAAATGTCATATACATGCTGATGTCAACACTGATGGTACAGACATTTATCCATATGCTTAATTTTAAGCACAAACAGTCCTATGGACTTCAATGCTAGATCAGGGTATTACAGTGCTTTGTAGTATATTTTTTGAACTAGATCAATTTTTAAGTGTTGTTAATTGTTTAAGGTTATTAACAACACACTGTGGGCCAGATCTTAAGAAGTGCTTGAGTATCTTTAAAGATCACTGTAGTCATAGGTGCTGATCACTTGTGACTCCCAATCAAGATTGCATCCTAGGTAGTTTTTATACAATGGAGGATAGTCATGGAATCCTCTCTCAATTTATGTTGGCAAAGAATGTTTTGCAATGTTTATTAGCTTACAAAACATTAATCTGAACAGGTCCTGCTATAGCATTTTGTCAGAAATGGTGAAACTGTTATTAGACTTTTTCCTATAAAATGACCAGGAAATATTTGTATTATAAGGGTTTTTTTAATTCCTAAGTGAATATACATCAGATGTAGACACCAAAATATATTATACAAGAAAAAAGGTTACAATTTACATAAAAACTTGAGAGTAGATAAAATTCCACTCTTCCATTGAAGGCAGTGAGATTTTACTGTTGACTATTCTGGGATCAGGATTTGAAGTGCAGAAAGATTAGGGGGCCTCAGGGAATTCTAAACTTATTAGTTAAGAATTTTGTTCATGAACTTTAAATGTTGTTCCAGATTTGCCTGTTTCCTCCCTTCAATCAGCATAAAGGAATATCTGAATCAGAGTAGTGCAAGATGCTTAATTTTGTGGTGAGGAGACTGTAGTAAAGAAAGAAAATGCATGTATTTCTGATAGAATCAAGGTATTGTGTTGAGTACAGCCACACAATATGCAGCTGATGGGGCTGAAAGCCACGTAAAGGCTGGGCCCTCACAAAGCATATCTAGAGGAGGTGGTCCCAGTCAACTCATAACCTTTAGACCAGAAGTCAAAGCATGCACCCAGGATATGAGAAACTGAGGTTGAAATCCTTCCTCTGCCTGATTTGGAACAAGAATTTAAATGGACATCTCTGGAGAGTACTCTAACTACAGGCCTATGGGATATTCTGGGAGTGGGTCTCTCTGGTTCTGTCATGTGGAAGTCATTTCCACTGTTTAAGCACTTATCTCTGGTTGGGATTCATAGTCATAAGCTGGAGTTAGGTGCCTAAATCTGGGTGAGAAGAAGGTATGTAACTCCCTCTGAGGTGTGGGGCTTAGGCCATATCCCTCTGCTCAGCACTTCCTATTAGCCATCTTAGGCAGTTCCTTGCTCAGATTGCTTACTGTTGTGGATCCCTTCCTGAGGCACCTAATTCTCCCAATGCATTATATAAGGAGCTAGGGCATCTCACCTGAGGCTGTGGATTACATTAGGAGACAGGGCACTTAATATTAGGCATTGCAATGATGAGCCTAAGTCTCCTTTGTGGATCTAGCCCTGAGACAAAATAGTCATAAGTACAGTATAAATACTTGGATAGATAATGTCAGCTCCAGAGAACCAGAGTATGTGTCTGAAAAAGGATGATGAGATAAGAGGCAAGACTCATGTCCTGTTTCATGGAAACACTCACAACCTATTATCCTCTGTACGTTGATACCTGGCTTCTCTTCAATTATAACAGCACAAAATTAGAGGAATCAGTGAATGGAGTTGTCATAAACAGATAAGTAAGAGTTAATAGAACAGAAGTACTTCATATCTCTTTTGCCTGTAAAGGGTTAACAAGATCAGTGAGCCTGGCTGTGACCTGACCAGAGAACTAATCAGGGGACAGGATACTTTCAAATCTTGAGGGAGGGAAGTTTTTGTGTGTGCTGTTAGTTTTTGGTGGTTGTTCTCTCTGGGTTCTGAGAGTGACCAGACGTACAACCAGGTTTCTCTCCAATCTCCCTGATACAGGTTCTTATAGATTCAAAATAGTAAGTACTAGGTGATAAAGCAAGTTAGGCTTATGTTTGTTTTCTTTATTTGCAAATGTGTATTTGGGTGGAAGGAGTTCAAATTTGTATTTTGCTGAAAGGAGTTTACTTTGTACTTGTATACTTAGGCTGGGAGGGTATTCCCAGTGTCTAGAGCTGAAAGACACTGTAACATATTCCATCTTAAATTTACAAGGTAATTTTCACTGTTTTTTCTTTCTTTAATTAAAAGCTTTCCTTGTTTAAGAACCTGATTGTGTTTTTTATTCTGGTGAGACCCCAGGGGACTGGGTCTGGATCCACCAGGGAATTGGTGGGGAGAAAGGAGGGAAGGGGGAGAGAAAGGTTATTTTCTCTCTGTGTTAGGATTATTTTCTCTCTCAGGGAGAGTCTGGGAGGGGGAGAGAGAAGGAGGGGGGAAGGTGGATTTTCCTCTCTGTTTCAAGATTCAAGGAGTTTGAATCACAGTGATCTTCCAGGGTAACCCAGGGAGGGGAAGCCTGGGAGATGCAACAGTGAGGGAAAGGGTTTACTTTCCTTGTGTTAAGATCCAGAGGGTCTGGGTCTCGGGGGTCCCCGGGCAAGGTTTTGGGGGGACCAGAGTGTACCAGGCACTGGAATTCCTGGTTGGTGGCGGCGCTACAAGTACTAAGCTGGTAATTGAGCTTAGAGGAATTCATGCTGGTACCCCATCTTTTGGACGCTAAGGTTCAGAGTGGGGAATTATAACATGACATGGTGTGCAGCGTATGGGATAGATAGATAAGATAGAATCCAAAAGCCAGTGAGGTTTTTATTTCTCTCCCTGCTAACTATCTGCAGGCAGACTGAGGTTTGGGTTTAGAAGCAAGAGCCAGTAGGATTTTTTTCTTTCTCTTTCCCTGCTAGCTGTGTGTAAAGCAGGCTAGAGGAGATTGTTTTAAAAGCAAAGGTCTGCAAGTTTTTTTTGATCTCTCCCTTCTGAGTACTCTGAAGGTAAAGGCATTAGGGTTTAACAAGGATCGATGTTAAACAAAGGGACTCCAGTTGTGAGTCACCATACACCAGCAAAACACATTTGCAAATGAATGTTTTTTTTTCTTTCTAACTCTGTCGGGAATAGCTAAGTAAAAGGAGTTTAAAAAAAAACAGATTCTGTTGCTAAGCAACCCGAAGAAGGCAACAGAAAAGCAGCATTTCAGACAGTAAACACCAGAGGGCACCCCAACACAAGAAAGCAGAAACCAAGGACACCCTGAAACAGGAACGGGCAAAACTGGAGGCAGAGGGAAAAATCAAAGACACAGACCACAAGCGAGACATGGAAAAGAAACAAAAAGAACTAGAAATAAAACAAAAAGAGATGGAACTGAGAGAAAAAGAAATAGAGCTGAGAGAAAGAGAAAGAGAGGCTGCCCACAGGAGAGAGCTGGAGATAAAAGAAAGAGAGAGGGAAGAGAGGGAAAGAGAGAAGGAAGAGAGGGGAAGAGAAAGAGAGGCGACCCACAAAAGAGAACAAGAAGGCAAAGAGGCAGTCCACAGAAGACAGATAGCACTCCAGAGGGAAGCCCACCAGCAGGTCCTGGCATAAGAACAGGCTAAGCAGAAGAACACAGCCGATCCTAGCAACCCTTCGCCAGTTATTGTTCCACATCCCAAGAAATTTCCCACCTACAAGGCAGGTGATGACACTGAGGCCTTCCCAGAAAATTTTGAAAGGACCTGCCATGGGTACAGCATCACTGAAGACCAGTACATGATAGAGCTGAGGCCACTGCTCAGTGGACCCCTAGCAGAGGTGGCGGCTGAAATGCCTAAGGAGAACATGAATGATTATAAACTTTTTCAAACCAAGGCCAGAATCCGAATGGGGCTAACACCTGAGCATGGCCGTCGGAGGTTCAGAGCCCTAAGGTGGAAACCAGATGTGTCATTCACCCGACACACCTACCACATTGGAAAGAATTATAATGCCTGGATATCAGGAGCCAATGTTAAATCTCTGGACGACATGCACCTCCTAATACAATTGGAGCAGTTCTTAGAGGGTGTTCCTGAGGAAATTGAAAGGTACATCCTAGATGGGAAGCCCAAAACTGTAACTGAGGTGGAGGAGATTGGAGCCAGATGGGTGGAAGTGGCAGAAAAGAAAAAAGCTACTATCAAGGGGAGTGAATATCACAGGGGTCACACCGACAATAAACCCTATACCCGAGGACAACCCAAGACCCCACCTGCAACCCCAGTAAAGCCACCGACTCCATATTCTCTCACCTCACCAATCTCCAGTAACCCACCTCGGCCCAGTGACCAGTGAACTGGGCGATGCTTTAAAATGTAATGAACTGGGACATATAAAGGCCAACTGCCCCAAGAACCCCAACCGAGTGCAGTTCATTATATCTCCATCACTCCAAAGATCCGTAGGCCCAGATGCCTCTCAAATACCCTCGGAGTGAAGGGAAATTTTGAGAGTGGGCGGAAAGAAGGTTATCACATGGAGAGACATGGGGGCACAAGTGTTAGCTATCCACCAATCCTTAGTGGACCCCAAATTCATCAACCCAAAGGCCTAAGTAACAATTTACCCCTTCATGTCACAGCTGTAGACTTGCCTACAGCTAAACTGCCTGTCCAGTACAAAGGCTGGTCAGGAATGTGGACTTTTGCAGTCTATAACAATTATGACATCCCCATGCTACTGGGGGAAGACTTGGCCAACCAAGTAGAGTGGTGGGAATGGTTACACGCAGCCAAGCCAGGAAAACTTCCAGACCCATCCCTGTTCCTGAGCCATCCACAGGGGCCCCGTCTGTGTTAGCAGAGACCCAGACAGAGGTAGTGGACCCAGATCCCCTGCCAACGTCTGCAACAGCCACAGTACTTCCAATCCCAGACCCGGACCTGGAAAGGCACTCAGCACCAGAACCATTGCCAGCACTGATGCCAGCACTTGCAAATGCATCTTCAACCCCAATGCCAGAGGGCACAAGTGAGCCTGAACTGGCAGAAGCAGCAGATAACCATACCCAAGAGGCTCAGCCAGAGCCTGAAATACCACCTGGTGCACCAGTGGAGAGCGGTTCACCAGTCACGAAAACAACCCCAGCACCTACATCGCTTCCAGAGGGACCAAGCCCAAGTCCACAGTCTAAGGAAGAACTGGTGTCTCCAGCCTCCAGGAAACAGTTCCAGACTGAGCAGGAAGCAGATGACAGCCTTCAGAAAGCTTGGGCAGTGACACGGAGCACCCCACCACCTCTCAGCTCTTCTAACTGATCCCAGTTTGTTATAGAACAAGGCCTTTTATATAAGGAGACTCTTTCTGGTGGACACTGGGAAGACTGGCATCCGCAAAAACAGTTGGTGGTTCCAACTAAGTACCGGGGCAAGCTCTTAAGCTTAGCCCATGATCATCCCAGTGGCCATGCTGAGGTGAACAGAACCAAAGACAGGTTGGGGAAGTCCTTCCACTGGGATGGGATGGGCAAGGATGTTGCCAAGTATGTCTGGTCTTGTGAGGTGTGCCAAAGAGTGGGAAAGCCCCAAGACCAGGTCAAGGCCCCTCTCCAAGCACTCCCCATAATCGAGGTCCCATTTCAGCGAGTAGCTGTGGATATTCTGGGTTCTTTCCCAAAAAAGACCCCCAGAGGAAAGCAGTACATACTGACTTTCGTGGACTTTGCTACCCGATGGCTGGAAGCAGTAGCTCTAGGCAACACTAGGGCTAAAACTGTGTGCCGGGCCCTAATAGACATTTTTGCCAGGGAAGGTTGGCCCTCTGATATCCCTACCGATTCAGGGACAAATTTCCTCACAGGGACCATGAAAGAACTGTGGAAAACTCCGGGGGTGAATCACTTGGTTGCCACCCCGTACCACCATCAAACCAATGGTCTGGTGGAAAGGTTTAATGGAACTTTGGGGGCCATGATACGTAAATTCGTGAATGAACACTCCAATGACTGGGACCTAGTGTTGCAGCAGTTTCTCTTTGCTTACAGGGCTGTACCACATCTCAGTTTAGGGTTCTCACCATTTGAGCTTGTATATGGCCACGAGGTTAAAGGGCCATTACAGTTGGTGAAGCAGCAATGGGAGGGGTTTACACCCTCTCCAGGAACTAACATTCTGGATTTTGTAAGCAACCTACAAAACACCCTCCAACACTCTTTAGCCCTCGCTAAAGAAAACCTAAAGGATGCTCAAAAAGAGCAAAAGGCCTGGTATGATAGACATACCAGAGAGCCTTCCTTCAAAGTAGAAGACCAGGTTATGGTCTTGAAGGCGCAACAGGCCCATAAAATGACAGCATCATGGGAAGGGCCATTCACGGTCCAAGAGTGCCTGAGAGCTGTTAACTACCTCATAGCATTTCCCAATTCCCCCCTAAAGCCCAGAGTGTACCATGTTAATTCTCTCAAGCCCTTTTATTCCAGAGACTTACAGGTTTGTCAGTTTACAGCCCAGGGAGGAGATGACGCTGAGTGGCCTGACGGTGTTTACTACAAAGGACAAAGTAATAGTGGCGTAAAAAAGGTGAACCTCTCCACAACCCGGGAACGTCTGCAGCGGCAACAAATCAAGGAGTTAATGCACTCTCCCGTAAAAGTTTCCCAAAATCAACTGGTTAAAAATTGTCCTTACAATGTGAAAAATCTTGTAGTTGTACATAATTAATAGCACATGTAAGGGTGCACGTGTTTATTGATCTGTTTATTCTAAAGTTCTAGGGAAAAATCACTGTCAGTGTGGTTCCACACTGTCAGCGATTTGGGGGGCGTGTCATAAACAGATAAGTAAGAGTTAATAGAACAGAAGTACTTCATATCTCTTTTGCCTGTAAAGGGTTAACAAGATCAGTAAGCCTGGCTGTGACCTGACCAGAGGACCAATCAGGGGACAGGATACTTTCAAATCTTGAGGGAGGGAAGTTTTTGTGTGTGCTGTTAGTTTTTGGTGGTTGTTCTCTCTGGGTTCTGAGAGTGACCAGACGTGCAACCAGGTTTCTCTCCAATCTCCCTGATACAGGTTCTTATAGATTCAAAATAGAAAGTACTAGGTGATAAGGCAAGTTAGGCTTATGTTTGTTTTCTTTATTTGCAAATGTGTATTTGGGTGGAAGGAGTTCAAATTTGTATTTTGCTGAAAGGAGTTTACTTTGTACTTGTATACTTAGGCTGGGAGGGTATTCCCAGTGTCTAGAGCTGAAAGACACTGTAACATATTCCATCTTAAATTTACAAAGATAATTTTCACTGTTTTTTCTTTCTTTAATTAAAAGCTTTCCTTGTTTAAGAACCTGATTGTTTTTTTTTATTCTGTTGAGACCCCAGGGGACTGGGTCTGGATCCACCAGGGAATTGGTGGGGAGAAAGGAGGAGAGAAAGGTTATTTTCTCTCTGGTTAGGATTACTTTCTCTCTCAAGGAGAGTCTAGGAGGGGGAGAGAGAAGGAGAGAGGAAGGTGGATTTTCCTCTCTGTTTCAAGATTTAAGGAGTTTGAATCACAGTGATCTTCCAGGTAACCCAGGGGTGGGGAGCCTGGGAGAGGCAACGGTGAGGGAAAGGGTTTACTTTCCTTGTGTTAAGATCCAGAGGGTCTGGGTCTCGGGGGTCCCCGGGCAAGGTTTTGGGGGGGCCAGAGTGTACCAGGCACTGGAATTCCTGGTTGGTGGCAGCGCTACAAGTACTAAGCTGGTAATTAAGCTTAGAGAAATTCATGCTGGTACCCCATCTTTTGGACGCTAAGGTTCAGAGTGGGAAATTATACCATGACAGGAGCAATAAGCATTGGTTCCAGACATTATACACATATAGTAAGGGCCTTTTTCTAAGTCTCACTTGTTGTAATACTTAACTAATGGAGGATCCCCAGTGAAATCATAATAAGAAAGGCTGATAGAATTGTGACTTTGGGTGTAAACAATGATGGTTTCTAGTTTATAAACTCCACAAAGGTATTTCAAAAACAGAATAAATGCTTGACATTTAAATTACTGACAAAACAGTTTACACACCATCCCACTACATTTCCTGCTAAATGAGATTGTAGAATATTTTACTATGACAAATATAACATACTGTAATTTAAGACTGTGTTCTCCTCATTTGGAATGTTGCCAATATCAGAGTTGAGGAAGAGTCAAAATTCTGAATCTAGACACCCTAGAATTTCAGCAGAGGTCAGAGCTGGAAGTGAACTTGTCTCTCAAGTTCATCTCTCGTTGGCATTAGTTATCAACTGGTTCATCTCAGTCCATTATGGTCAGGGAAAATGTTCTCATACTCTGCTAAACAAACTATTCTTTGTAACTTGGCTCCCCTACAAGTATAGACAGAGCATAAATCAGGATACAACAAAGGAGTAGCTTTGGAGTCTAAAACCTAGTTTTGGTATGAAAAGACTAAGATTTCAGAATTAACATTTCAGCTTAAAGTTTACAAATAACTGGTTTAAACAAAAGATATTTTTATAACACAGTCTTGACTATAAATAATGACATGTCAGTTGCTCAACAACTAGTTATGGTGTTACATTTTAGGACAGTGTACAATATTTACAAATTTTATTTTTAATAACTAGGGCCACTGACCACCAAGATATTAATTTTTTTTTCTAAACAATACAAATGCTGTGTTATAGAATCAGTCAGGTTTACTTTGACAGTAAAATAGATGCATTTGTTTTATAGGGCTTTATCCTACTTTTGCATTAAAAACAAAACAAAAAGCCTCCCATAGACTTCAGTGGGACCACCACAAGTGGAATGATGGCAAGATATGACTTAATTTGTAGGTTTGTTAATTGAGTATTAAGTGTTGTACTAATTAAGTACTACAATATACACTACATGGAGACAATCTGAAGGTATTTTTCCAAAGGACTTTCATCCCATGCCAATTGTTTATTGCCCAGTGTAACAGAATGTGGCAGGGCCCCTTTGGTTTCTGCCTCTACTATGTTCATAAACTCACTGAGAGACTCTGGAAGCCACTGGTGCACTTTATTTTCAGTCTTATTCCCACCACAGTTTCATTATGTGCAATTAACCCTTCACCATCTGCAAGTAGGGAAGTGCTACCTCTCTGATTCCATTCCCTGCCTTTTCCCCTTTCCCACTGCTCTCCTCTGGCTTCCTTTCCCTCAGGCTTTTATGCAGCCCCAGGCTAATTACATAGTAGCTGTCTCCACCTCCCCAATTAGGGCCAAGTTACCTCCAGCCTACTCTAATTTGTTCCCCTAACAAGGAGCAAGCATGACAGAGGGCTGAATCTGCAACCCTTTGCCCAGCACCCTGTCACACCCTGAAACTAGAGGAATACTGATTCTGTCATCCTTGTTTTTACTGGAGGCTTTTTCTGAGGATCAGAGAACTGGAACCCTAAGTTTATGGGGCTGAGTTGTTGACTCTTTAATGAAAGTATTTTCTCCGAATAGTTCAAGGCATTTGAGTTACAGTTCTAATAAATGTTCCAAATTCTGCTGTAAGTAATCTGGAGTAATTCTATTGACTTTAAATTCAATAGTCCATGACTCAAATAGTTTTAATCAATCTGACTACAATCCCTTTCCCTTCATTTTCTGAGTTTTCATTTGGTTGTTACCTATGCTATTATAAAACTACTAGTTCTCTACTTATCTACCTTGTTTTTCTTGGGAGACACTCTGTACAAGACCTATATTTCTAATGTGAAAAAACAAGCAGGGAAATCCATTTTTAAAAGTCACCTCTGTTACATCATCACCTACCTGCTCTAGCTTTATGTTTGCAACTGGTTCAGTTTCTCCTTCTTGGAATCCCCAGTAACATCAACAGAGGCTCTCATGTATCAAGTAACACCCATTCTTGGGGCCCAGGTTTTTTTTTTTAACAAAGATAATAAACACTAACTTCCATCCAGCTAGCTCACAACCCTCACTACAGGGTTTTTAGTCCTGTTCTCTCTGAGGCTTCCTCTAGCAGACTTACTTTCCATATTCTGACTTTTCTCGCTGGCTCCTGCTCCCTCCCAGCTCTCTATGTAGGAGCTAGGGAAAGTTACTCCACATAGAGCAATTCCTACAGCCCTTGGACTTTGTCGAGTCTTTCCCAGCTCCCAGTCAGGTAACAACACCTTGAGCTTCCTACATAGAGTCTTTGTAGCTCCTCAGAGGCTTCTGTTTTATCTACTCTCCAGAAGGTCTGATTTTAGCCACATGATCCACCATTTTCTCCACCTGGGGAGGCATGCTAAGTGGGTCACTGGTGTGCCCATTCACATTTAAAGGCCCCTCTCCCAGACTTCTGGAAGG
This sequence comes from Gopherus evgoodei, assembly GCF_007399415.2. Taxonomy (NCBI): domain Eukaryota; kingdom Metazoa; phylum Chordata; order Testudines; family Testudinidae; genus Gopherus; species Gopherus evgoodei. The sequence continues at coordinate 75,473,916 of NC_044322.1, forward strand.
GACCACTGGGCCCAGGAACCAAATGAAGACCGGGGGACACTAAGGAATCACAGGCACAGGAGTCAAGGTCACAGGTTCAAAACTCGAGATTCAAAGAACCTTGGACAGTGCCCACTGCTCCTCAAAACTGTCTAGGGAGCCGGCGGACGTTGCCCAGAGTAACGCTGCCTGGATGCATGAGATGAGGGAGGAATAGAAATAGGTCCCACAGTCACAGAGTACCCTCTCATCTAACATCCTCCTCCTGGTGTGGAAGATGGCCACTTTGGCCAGGACCAGGAGGAGGTTGGTGAGGAGGTCTCACAACTTGTTGGGGGGATGGACAGGGTCTGCAAATATAAACAGGTGTGGGGAATAGTGCAGCCAGAACCTGAACAGGAGGTTCTGGAGGAGCTGGAATAAGGGCTGCAACCTTGCACATTCGAGATAGGCGTGCACCAGATTCTCCCTCATGCTGCAAAAGGGGCAGGTGTCAGGGATGGGGGTGAACCACACCAGATACATGCATGTGCTCACAGCTCCATGGAGGAGCTACCAACCAATATCCTTGACAAGCCGTGGGACCAGGGTGGAATGGAGGCTGGCCCACTGGGGTTCCTTACCCTCTACAGGTGGTAGATAGTCCCACCATTTGGTATCAGGGTGGGACACGAGGGTGAGTGTGTGAAACATGTGGAGCACGAGCGTATCGTTGTTTTCTTGGCATGGGCTGGAAGCAAACCGGCTGCAGGGCATGCAGCCAGCTTAGATTGTGGAAGGGAGGTGGCTGAGAGGGCTCATGAGACAGGGGCCCAATGAAAAGGTCTGGAGAGCCTGAGGTGAGGGGCAGTCGGGCAGCACCCTCTCGCAATAACTGCTTGAGAAAAACCCAAGAGGTGGATGGTAAGGCTGCCCCCACCTCCTAGAGTACATGCAGGGGAGTCAGGAGGGTGGAGAGCCCCAGGCACTGATCGAGCGCTCGGGGATCCACCCAGTCCTCCCTGTTGTAGTCTAGGAGGTCTCCAGTTCTGGTGGTTTCTGCCAGGACTAAACTCCAGCACACTGAGGGGGACTCTGCCATCTGCATACGAAGGTTGGGGTCGTGTACCGGGGCTCAGTGAGGAGGTTTGCCCCCTTGGTGGCCACAACAGACCTGGTCACCGAGAACAGCTCCCAGGTCTGGAGGAGGCTCTGGTAGAAGACTGGCAACTCAAAAGAGTCTTGCGGAAGACCCGTTGAGTGGAGAGAAAAAGATCTACCATCATATTGGAGCCCTCAGAGGCAGTGGATAAGTGTGGCACATCATGGCCATCCTTCAGAGCTAGTGGTAGGATACTTACCCTAGGAAGCAGGAGACCTTGATTCCTTCCCTTCCTTTATCTGTTGAAGAGAAAGGATTTGAACCAAGGTTCCCCACCTTTCAGACATCTGTCTAAATCACTGGACTGTGAGGTATGCTGATGTGGTGCTTTTTTCAGTCTCTCTTGTTGAAGCCATACTACTTAATTAAATATTAATAGTGCCAAAGACAGCATGAAATTACACTACATGTAGTGGTATAAGGCACTCATCAGACAGGGGCAGATTCCTATTCAAATCACTTTTCCTTACCAGGAAGAGGGGGAAACTGAATCAGGGCCTCCCACATCCTGTATGAATACCCTAAACCACTGGGCTAAAGGTTATAAGGGAGTTCCCCTCAACCATTTTGTGTGGAGTTAGGTGCCTAACTCTGTCTCACAAGAAATGGTTTCGCCTTCTAACTCCAGGGGAGGGGTTCCTGGTTGTTGACTGCAAGCAGAAATAGACACCTCCCTTCAGCACAAACTTAGCTGCTAAATTCCATGAGATGGACAGGCCTTAGGACACAACCCTCTGGTAGACATTTCCCACTGGGAGAGCTAGGTCTCTCTCAGCCTAGCATGCTGGCTTTTGTGGATTCCCATCTTAGCACCTATCTCTCCCCATTCATTGTATAAAGAGCCTAGGTAACTATCTCAGACTTTGTGGATCCAGATATTGTTCCATTTATTTACTAAGCACTTGAAAGTTGATGCAATGCTAAGTAGTGCAATACTTAAGTTCCTTTGTGGATCTGGGCCTAATATGTTTCTTATACTGATATGCCTAGACTAGAATGCCCTCTAAAAGAATTAAGTGCTATTTGACTGGTTTAGGGCATGAAATTATTGGATTAATTGATCCCTTTGTTTTCCTGGGTGAACCCAGTCAGTTTTGTGGTGTACAGCCTCTTAATTTCTAGTCAGGCAAATGGCAACCTACCTCTAATTAAGCCACTGGCTCAATGCTGTAGCTCAGTGGGCCGTCTTACTCTATTATATTCACTGATTTGCTTATATTTGCGTATTATATCAGCAGTAATGCAAGGAACCTACAGGGTGTATCGCTGTAAGACATTGGCTTCAACGTTAGCATGAGCTTGAGGCCTATGAACTTTGGCATAGATAACTCCCTTAAATTTTGGGGAACTGGAAGTAGAGAGTAGTGGAGGAATTTTTTCCATGATGACATCAGCCAACCACAGAATGTGAACTGATACCAGCTTTTGGAAGGTTTTAGACGGAACATCCGACCACAAGAGTGCCCTGGTTACAAACTGACGTATAGGATTATGGGTGAAATCATAAATAGCTAGCCATAGAAGGACTTCTTAACATTGGGCATGGGAGGAAATACGTATAAGGAAGAAGGGAGAAACCCCTATTCAAAATTCATTAGACATGGTAACGTCAGCGTAACATCTAAAAGTGGCATCCCAGGGCAGTAGGGGAGAGAATGATGGCAACTGCTGAAGATGAGGAAGGTACCGGTGGTGAGGAAGATAATGGCTAATATTCAGGTTGTTTACAAGGGGTGGTATGAGTATGGATGTTCAGAAGTACTTCAGTATTATCTCTATCTTCTTTATTGAGTGTGTGTGACTTTGCTAATATTATTAATAAATTATTTATTTGTAAATATAAGAGTTACAATAGTGTGAGTGTTGGACTTATGCATATCAGGATTCCCAACTATATAATAATTTTAATAATACTGAGCCTGATCTTGGGACAAGATCCTGCCAACCCTCAAACTGATAACTGGGAATTTTATCATAATCTATAGCTACAGTGCTTCATAGTATCATAGCAGCTAGAGACAGGAAAGACCTATTAGATAATCTACTCCTCTCCCGGTAAATGCAGGGTTGTTTCCTATAGTAACTTTGCAAATGCTTTTTCCATTCCAGTTCTAAATGTTCAAAGCAATGGGGCTTCTGCAATTCCCATGGTGATTTCATCATTGTTTAAATCAGGGGTCGGCAACCTCTGGCACGTGGCTCGCCAGAGTAAGCACTCTGGCGGGCTGGACCAGTTTGTTTACCTGCCACCTCTGAAGGTTCGACCATCGAGGCTCCCACTGGCCATGGTTTGCCACTCTGGGCCAATGGGGGCGCAGGAAGCTGCAGCCAGCACATCCCTCAGCCACGCTGCTTCCCGCAGCCCCATTGGCCCAGAGTAGTGAACTACGGCCAGTGAGAGCCACGATGGGCCAAACCTGTGGAGGCAGCGGTAAACAAACTGGTTTGGCCTCCAGGGTGCTTACCCTGGCGAGCCACGTGCCAGAGGTTGCAAACCCCTGTTTAAAGCCAATATTAGCACATGGCTACTTACAAGAGCTGTGAATAGGATATGCTCAGACAGCTGTAAACCCCATGAGACTAGTATAGGAGTAGTTGGATTGGTTATGGAAAGCCCTAAATGATTTTAACCTTTTCGATATTTTTACATAGCAACAAGTACACAGTGCACCTGCATGAAGATTTAGGAGTATGTGTTTTCATACTACAACTTTCAGAGTGTAATTGATTCTAAAGAAACAAACAATCTGTAAGTGTATATAGTACAGCTTTCAATTACCTGATCATATAAAAAATCAATTTCACATTATATGACCTCATTTTGCACCCTAATAGCTAATGAAAGTATGTTATGAATTTCCAATACAAGTTTATAATCCATGCAATGTGAGAGGTGCACTTGAATTATAACAGTGCTGTTACATATTTGTATAATTGTAAACATAAATGACCCTTATTTTGCTTAGACTAATGTCTTGAGTAACTATGATTGTTGCATAAGCTTTTTAGTGTTATGTTAGGGAAAAGGCATTTTCTTCCATTTCTGATGTGACTGGATATTGAGTTAGTTTGCAACAGAGTTTGGGGTTGGATAGGGAGAAATCCTGAAATTTTCACAGGAAGATTATTGTTGAGAATTTTCTTTTTTGTTTCCACAGTGTGTAGTTCTAACTTCTTGTAGTAGATGTTTCTGCTCCTTCTCTTAAGTCTTCTTCAGGCAAAATTAAAATATATATATTTACAATGGAAATTGTCTGTCCACAAGATCTGTCATTCAGCAATATATACACCTACCCACTGTACAGTATACTAGGAATATCAGTGTCAGTAATGAAATAGTAATGTAATTGGATATAGAAATTGTTTCATTCCTTCAATATATATTAAGTATGTATGCATTGTATACCATGTATGATATAACACCCAGGGATGGGAGGGGAAAAATCCTTGCAAAAATTGCTGCTTTGTCTATCAAGGGGCAGATCTCATAACATTCAGAGTGGTCTTTCTGGATTAGTTTTCAAATTTATTGAAACGTATTTAATCTTTTATCCTTTAAAGTCTTCTCCATTCTTCACATTAAGTCTCCTTCCATCTTCTCTTAATCCTGGCATGTTCTTCCCACCTCAAATTCATATTGCCTGTCTGCCCCAAATACCTCATACCTTCTCTCATTTATCCTCTTGTCCTGAATGGTGACACCTGCTCTTTTTGCCCTAATGCTCCTGTTCCATCCCAGTCCCTCTCCCATGCACCAGCAGCTGGACTCTTCCTTTCTTGACATCCTGTCAGCTCTTTCATAAGCTCCAAGCCAATGTTGCTGGATTGATTGCCATTTGCAGTTTTCATGTACTCTGGGACTTCTGATTCAGCTAGCCCAGAATCCACCACATCACCCCAGGGAAGCTTTAACATATGCAAGATAAGAAGACAGAAGCTAAAGCCAGTAGAGGCTTTCAGACATGCTGACACTCCACAAAGGATTTGGTGAGAGAGAGGGAGTGAAAAGGAAGTTAGCTGGGGTAGAGGTTACTATTCCCATCTGAACCCAAATTACCAAAGATCTACTCACTTGGCGTTTTAGTATTTTGTGCCTGTTCTTTTTTTCCAAAACCTGTTTGCTCATCTCAGGTTTTGACTTCCCATGTCTGTTGCTGTAGCAGATGTTTTGCTTGTCACAGACATTAAGCTATTCTCTTACTGTGCAGTAACTGAATTCTTTTCTAAAAGAGCATTTTAAATTTGACACTGTTTCTTACATTTTGAAAGCAGTGACCTCATTTTAAAAAGGTATTTTTTTAGTACAAATGTCACTACCTGAAAAAAATATTAATCTTCAAAATTTAGTATAAATGTCTCAATTTATTAAACATCTACTGTACAGAAATCAGCTGTCACAAAATGCAGTCAGGTATCCTAGTGAGTCCTGGCATACCAAGAAGGGTTTGTTTCAAGCAGGAAGCATATTTTCTATGTGGTTTTATTAAAATAAAATTTTAAACAAATTCCTACCTTTTAAAAATGTCTTTGCCAATCTTGCTTCAAAGGACCATAAGCTAAATATTAATAATACCAACATAAAGGTGAACTTTGTGATAAGATAAACTCACTTATGGTTAATTCTCGTGATGCCCCAATCCACTACTTCTCCTTTTTCCAGTATCTCATATGTTATGGGGACTATTTCTAAAATTAAAAAACTCATCCTAAACATTTTCTTAACTAAAAATGCTGCAAATAAAATCAGTATTAATAACCCATTAAAATAGTGGACTAACCATTTGTTTTTTCCTACTATACTACATTTTAATATGTTAATTAATATAATTCTTGCATTTTCACATTTTCTTTCTGACAGTTTCAACTGTCACTACAATATATTTTACATGATCTTTTAGTATAATTTTAAGAACATTTTCAGAATAAAAAAATAAGAACAAGACTTTGCAAAGAGATAGTTAACAAAATCTCTCTCTCAAAAATATTCAGACCATACTTTATTACTTAATCAAACAGTACAGATTTCTCTAATGGTGGTTTCCATTATGAATAGCAATGGAGATTAGGAAGTTTATACACAGGAGGATCAAAAAGAAGCATATCTTATCTTAGGTATTTATAAGATGCCAATCATAGTATCTCAGCACTACTTTTTTTATTCAAGATAAGCATATAAAACAACAAATTGTATTCTGCTCTTTCCATCCTTTGGTCTAGCTGCTTAAGCATTAGGTTTATTTTGTTTTTTAATCCTCCTTCTTCTTCTTTCCTCCCCTCTTTGTTGTTGCAGGTAGAACACTTAAAGAAAAAAAACGTGCTTTATCACGAGGTCCTGATAAAATACCAGCTGAGTCTCATTTGGAGCTCTTCCAGTAGGGTGTTCCAAACATTCTAGTCTAGTCTAGTCTAAACAGCAGTGTGGTTGCTTTGCCTCTGGCCTTAGAAAGTTATCTTGGAATTCCCAGCACCCTCAGCTGGGACTGCTGGATGGTGAGCACTTTTGAAAATCTGTCCACTTAAAAGTATGTGACTAGATAGCTGCCGAACTTTTTTGGAAATCTGGCCACTTATTTAGATCCCTAAGTGGAAGCTATTGGATGCTGAGCTAGGTGGAAAATCTAACCCTTAGTCCAACAATGAGTGCAGATGCCAGATTCAGCTCCATGGTGAAGCTGAGTTTTGCATTTAAAACCTCTTCATGTATAATAAACACGACACATCTCCCCCCAAATGACAGAATTTAATCTTTGAGTACTATGGGATAGTCATTCCAATTAGATGTTAGGTATTCTTGATCCTACCTCAGCATGGGGCTAGACTAGATGACATCTCGAGATCCCTCCAAACTCTACATTTCTATGCTTCTACTACAGTGCCATAGTTAAGCTGAGTAGAACCTTCAGTTTCGGGCTAATTATTCATAGTGAACTTAAGTCCACACACATAGATTGGCATGAAAATTGTTATGCTAGCTCAGGACCTGGGGTAGAGCTAAGGGGCTCCTGAAATGCATTCTCCCTATTCTCCAAAATTATCTTATTTTAAAATTTGCTGGTTCTTACAATGTTCCTTTGCCCACAGCTAGGGAAAAGACTGAAACCGCTATCCACATAAAATGTATACCCTTAGACTATCTCCAGGGATACCTGATGTCCAGCACCAAGTTCCAGCTTCAAAATCTAAGAATTCTAAAGTTATTAAACAGAGTATTCCACAGCTTTCTCGGAGCACACAAACAGAAACTTGCTTACACAGAGGGAGAGGGAGAGAGTTCAGAGCAGCATTTTTGTTTACAGGCTACATTTCAAAGGGTTCCAAAATTCATAGGAAGTGTCAGATTGACTTAACACTTCTGTGCTACTTCAGGGGCTGGGAATAACTTTGTAGGGCACAAACACCTCCAAAAAGCCCACCCTAGCCAACTCCTATAGATATTCCATAAAGAAAAAATCAATTGTATTGTAAAACTCAATTTAATATAATTTAGGGCTACCAATATGAGAATGCCCTGATCATAATGACAGGGCAGAATTAAGGTTTTTTGGGTGCTCGCCCTGTTGATTTCCATTTCTTAACAAGTCTGAATTTCTGCCAAGTGTAACCTTAACTCTGGATTTCCAGGGCATGTACTATTTGTTTTGGAGTTAGTTACAACATCCTTGTAAAGCATTTTACCCTAAATAATTAATATATTTTCTCAATCTGCATCATAACATAGTTCGTGTCTGGGAATGAGAGGTGGTGTCTGAGGTAGCCTCATCCCAGACTATCAAAAGTCTTGAAATTAGATCTTGAATTTCAATTGTAAATAGCCAGTGCAGTCTATAGAGCTTGGATGTAATATGTTTCATTACTGAAACACTGTTAAGTAAGTGGACAGCTGTATTCTCCACCAGCAAAAGCATAAAAGTGGTCTTAAGGAGTAGTTCATATATCAGAAGATCCAACAGGACTCATCCACAAATTTTAATAACAGGAGTTAAGCCTGGTACATCTAAAAAAGGAGTATCAGAGGGGTAGCCGTGTTAGTCTGGATCTGTAAAAGCAGCAAAGAATCCTGTGGCACCTTATAGACTAACAGACGTTTGGAGCATGAGCTTTCGTGGGTGAATACCCACTTCTTCAGATGCATGTGGTGGAAATATCCAGGGGCAGGTATATATGCTAGCAAGCAAGCTAGAGATAACGAGGTCAGTTCAATCAGGGAGGATGAGGCCCTGTTCTAGCAGTTGAGGTGTGAAAACCAAGAGAGGAGAAACTGGTTCTGTAGTTGGCAAGCCATTCACAGTCTTTGTTCAATCCTGTGCTGATGGTGTCAAATTTGATAGATAAAAAAGGAGCTAATTTCTCCACTATATGGTCCAGTTGTTTTTCCCAGCCAGTTAGCATTGCCTTTGTCTTATATCCAGACTGAACTCCAGTCAACCCCAATGCTAAAGTCTAGGAAAGCCAACAACTTTATCGTGCTGTGATGCTGAGATGTAGAATGTAGCATGCGAAAAGAAGGAGTTGTAAGTTAAAACTCTTTTGCATTCTTACCTCCAGTGGGTGCTACAAGACAACAGCCATAATTCATTGCAACCTTTGATGGTCAAACAACCTCAGATGAGTCATGGTCATGTGACCTAAGTCAATTCTGCACAGTTGCCCTTCTCCCTGGATTTCTGAAGCAACTTCCTTATTCTGATCTCCTCCCTGTGCATAAAGTTGTTTTATTTCGGCTAGCAGATGACAGGTACTGTATAAAGGTATCTGTGTTCTCATGGTTTATATTATTGCCAGAAATCTTTGATAAATATGCAGCCTTATTATATGTGTAGTTATTCTCACTATACATTTCACAAAGTATGTCCAAATTTGATATTCCAATATATATAATCAGTCAGCATTTTCCTTTTATGTTTTTTGACAGGGACATAGGCAGCATTCCAGGCAATTAGGGTGAGGAATGATTCCAAAACCAGATTCGTTTCCACTCCCACCCCCTATATACTTTGCTGAAGTGAGATTTTTGTATTTTCAAGGATTCCTTTTAGTTCTAGGTAACTTCCTTCTGATTTTTTTAAAACTTGATCATCCATTTCCCTACCTGCTCTTTGTTAGTTAGCTGTTGTTTTGAAATGCATTCATCCCCTGAAAAAGCATGCAGCATCTCAACAGGTGCAATTATCAAAGAGTCTAGTCAGAGGTAATACATTATTTACCTGCACTAGTGTAGGCTTTCTACTGTCATGTCTATTTTTATTATTACTATTAATAAATAATTCTTTTCTTCGGTGATTTCCAGCCAAGGATCTCAAAGTGTTTACAAGCATTAATGAATTAAGCATCTCTGCAAATCTGTGGCACAATTAAAATTATTATACTTATATGAGTCAACAGCTGGACACTATTATGAAAAAAACAGATTTTTAAGAGCAAGTTAGACAAACACTTGTCAGAGTCTAGGTAGTACTTAGTCCTGCCATGAGTGCAGGGGACTGGACTAGATGACCTCTCAGGGTCCCTTCCAGTCCTACAATTCTATGATTCCAGATGGAAAACAACCAAGGCATCGAGAAACTGACTTTTCCAAGGTCACAGAAAAAGTCTGGGGCAATTCTGGGAACAGAATCTTACATTTCTCCATTCCCATCTCTCTAACCATATGACATCTTTAAAAGTGTACCTCCCTCCTGCCATTTTTCTCATAGAAATACTCTTTGAAACCTGGGTTATTTTTAAAACAGTGTACTTTCAACTTCCTCTCCACAGGCACCAGTTCATACAGTATTTTAATATTCCAAATACCTTGCAAGCAAGCCACAATAACTAAAAAAGGATGGTCCAGATTTGTGAATAGCTTTATGGTTCACTGAACATTTTATTTAATATGGAGATTGTATTCAGAGTTTGATTTGCAGATATAACAAGCCCAAATGCTTCAGTTTCTAATGGTAATTAGTTTTCAGCCCAGACAGTCTGTTTTAGCTCTATATTTACTACCTTGTAAAGAACTATCACAACAAGCCCTACAGCATTGTTTGAAAATTAATAAGCTAAAGAAGGAGGAAATTCTTTACTTTTGCATAGCAACACTGCCTGTATTATACTTTTTGATTGCAAAATCCAGCTTTTCAATTATAGGTTTACTAAATTGTGAAGCTTGAAAAAACTATAAAAGGCAATTATCAATGTTTCTTAATACCATAGCTTACTAATGCAAAGTACATTTTACTGTGAAGAAAACAAAGAATTGTTTTGTGAACAGAATTTCTGTGCTTCCTGAGTCAGAATGGAATAAACATTTTGATTCACCTGTTTTCATTATTATTCACAATTAATATTTAGTTTCTGTGGTGGTTACAATAATCTGCTGCAGATTCGACTGCAGCTTAGATATTAGGAAATAAAGGTAAATTATTTTTCCATCTTTTGAGTGTTTATTTTGTTCCTTTAATCTGGCATCAGAAGATGAATAGGGCAGATCCTTGCAGCAACAACTAGTAATTTGACTTCTCCACTCATGGCTGATATTTTTCAACCCTGCTTCTTCAATGAACAGGCACATGGAGGAGTCTCTCCTCCATTCACTTTCACTGTGTCCTCTGTAGGCTCTATCTGTCTCGCTGTCTTCATCAAATTGGTGGAAGAAGAGTCTTCTTGATCATTGTTATGTTTTTGACCTGGATTTGTTATCTGGGCACTTCTTCAGTGCATCAGCAATGGGTAACTTCACACAGGCCTTAGAGGCTGAGAATATCGCCATCCATCTGCCCACCCAATATGCTTTGCCAGTCTTTCCTACTCAAGAATGTGGGTAGAGGACATGCTTGAGCTAGAGAAAAGGACCACTGCATGCCCCAGCTAGTGCAATCTGCACCCCCAAGTTAGGCACCTGGCTTTGCATGAAATGCATGATAGAGAGTTCAATACCTAACACAGTTATCCCCAGAAATCAGCAAGCTGAGCAGGGAGCTGCTTTAGTTAATCATGAGTGAAATGAAAAGGAAAGGAGTGTGGGATATAGACCCAGATTTACACAGGGATTTAGGAAGCTAGTGTTAGATCCACAAAGGGACTTAATGTTCAACATTGTGACACCAGACTTTTTGGGTACTAGCCATTCAGTGGACTCCAGCCCCGAGTTGTGCCCAGATTCCCTATACAATGAATGGAGAGAGATACGTACTAAGAATGGGATAAAAAAAAAAGCCAACACAGTGAGTGGGGAGCTGTCTAATATAGCCAACATGAAGTGCTAAGGAGAGAGGATGTGGCCTAAGCTCCACACCTTTCAGGTAGTTTAGTGCCTAAGTCAAGGCCAGAAGAAGGCACGTTCTCCCCTTGGGTTTCTTAGCCGTAAAGCGTCTCCTGGAGTTACACACCTAAGCCAGGACAGCCCTTTCTTGTGAAAACCAGAGGTGAAGAGAGAACTTTTCCTGCCTCACACTCCATTATACCCAATAGTCCAGTGGTTAAAGCACTCACTTGGGAGGTGAGACATCCAGGAAGTCATTACTCTGAATTAGGCAGAACAGGGACTGAACTTGGGTCTCCCATGGTTCTCCTAAGCCAGAGGATCGTCTGAGATTCTCTCAATTTTTCCAGTTGAAACTGTTCCGCTTTGTATGAATAATTACATATTTATTGGTGAAGGGACTTAACCCTGACTCCAACATCCCAGGTGAACACCTTAACCACTGGCCTACAGTAAACCTCTCTCTGGCCTAATGAATATTAAGTCAGCACACCACCCCAATACAATTAATTTAGTTCAGCCCTATCTCTCTGCAGAGCTCCAGAGTTGTCACCTTTGCTTTCAGCACCTACTTCTCTCTCTTACTTCCTCACTAAGGAGCTGAGAGAGAGACAGACACCAGCTGCCCAGGAGTTCTCAACTCATTTCTGGAGCGGGAGGGGAAAGTCAGAAAGAGTAGACTGGTCTGGTGCATTATTCACAGTGGGGAGAGAAGTTTTCCAGTCTGCAAAGAGACCATCCCTTAAGGAACTGACCTATTTTCCCAAACCTTTCCACTTGGGGGAAATTGTAGCATCTCTTCTCCTTCCTACCCTATCTAAAAACAGCTGTCTTCTCTCTTACACTCCCTGCCTCAGAACTCTTTCTTGGAGAAGAGAAACAGTAGATGGCCCAGAGGTTTCCTCCTCATTCCCCACCCACACATCAGCCAGCTGCCGCTGCTCGCTGCCTTGCCAAACACCCTGCACCTGAGACTGTGGTGCAGTGGGACAAGGAGGAGGGATCAGATGTCATGCAGTGTGTTACCCTTGAGAGTCCTGACCCCAGTCCTTAATGGAAGAAATTAGCACATTAATGGCACTGATTCACAAGCTAAGAGAATGAATTTTTCATAGACATAGACAGGGAGCCCTCCTTAGAAGAAAAAATTAGGATGGCTCAGAATCTGATGCCTTAGAAGTGGTATAGAATGGAAACATGAAAGAAAGCTGGATGCATTAACTATGTATGGTTCCCAAGTCTGCTGGGGGGGCCATGACTCAATTTTAAGTCTAACTTTCAAAGCAGCCCATCCCTCTACAGCTTTGCATTGCTTTCCAAGATTTAAAATCAAGATTTCCAAAAGGCAAAAACTGATCTGATCCAATCCTTCTTTAGAATTCCTATCTAACCAAATGAGGAGACATTTTGATTTTCTGAAAAGAAATGTTGTATCAAGGGAGGGCATTACCTTGAGGAACTGTAGCTTGATGATGAGTGGTTATGCATTGCCTCAAGCCTTTTTCAATAAAAATACTTATTCATGCAGACAATCTTGATTTCAGCAGGTAACAGGAACTCCTAAGAATTTGTATCTCAGTCTCAGTAAGCTTTCTCAAAGTGTCCTGGTAAATATACAGAAGTCCACCATTTTGGAAGAGTACTATAGAATTTAATAGGGATGAAATTAATTGGATTCCAAGGAAAATACAGTGAAAACCTATAGGGTATAATAGAAAATTATATACTTTGTATAGAATGTTTAAATGGATCTACAGAATTTAACAAAGGATTATATCTCTGTTCTAGAATACTATAGCTTGGATTAAAACTCTATAGAAAATGTATAACTTTATTACATGCTATAAGACTTTTCCCTATGTCATTTTATAAACTCCCTCTCTTGTTTAGAATCTCAGATTCACAATAGCTGCTATAGTTTTAACCCTATACATTTCCTTGCCCAAAGGGAATTCATAACAAATGATATCAGGAGGTGATATTGTCATTCAGATGTATTTAGCTACTATGGTTCTCTGCTCTTACACAGGTAAAAATGCCTACTAGAGAAGCAAGTATCTGGATGTCTTGGAATGCATAATTAGTGATAATATGGTGGAGGGGAATTCTTCCATTAGAACCCCATCCATTTCTGGAATTGTCAGCTTTAGAAATCATAGAGACATCTGCAGCCAGAATCAGCAACAGGTGTGGCATTTGCCGGTAGCACTATTAATTTTAAACAAGCTAGATCTTCTGTTTCTGTGGGAAAACTATGAATCGTTTAGTGCATCCACGTGTAGGTACAGTCAGACTAAACTGGCCAAATTGGGTAGAATTGGATCAGCAAAGACAATGAATCCAGTCATTAAAGTGTGGAAGTTTGGAACTGGTGGTGAGTCCTCACACTTTCAAAATTCCGATTTATTTCTTAAGAATCATATTGAAACACATAATGAAGACAGATGCTTTCTCAAACCTCTGGAAAGGCCAGAGAATGATCACTCTTACTTCCTGTTTTCCTTTTCCTAGTATTTCAAAAAGTGCTGGCAAATACAGTGAACAGGCCAGTAAGATTCTTGCTGTTCCTTTCCCTTTGGCCAGTCAGATCATGGCTTCACTTTCCTACAATTCCTGATAGATGGTCCAATATCTCATGAATTGAATATTGGACTATTCTCAGGTTGGAAAAAGGTGAGCAGAAAATCATACAACAAAACTGATGTGATTTTGCTCTGTGAACTAACACATTCAAGAGGTAAAAATTCTCTTTCAGGAGTTATGCCCCCAATTACTGGTTATCTCGGGTGTAGGGGGAGGCAAAATACCTAGAACACAGTAAATCTGCTACCACCATTAAAACATATCCTTTAGCCTTTGCCACCGTTCTCCCTCGAGTAACCAGAATTAGGGAACAGACATGCTAAACAGGGCTGCCACCTCTCTATCAAAACCTGTCAAGCCAAAATACTAATACTTTTGGGATGTCAGTGTCTCACTAAACTATTTAGCATTAATTGACAACTCCTCTCGCAGCCTAAGAGTCTTAATTGCAAAGTTAGTACAACTGCTAGTTTGATGCAGCAGAGCCTGAGTGACAAAGCTGGCAGTTCTGAAAATTAGTTGGCCTTGAGTGAGGAAAAATTCAGAGGGCTAAAAATTCCTTATGTCATGGAGGACTAAAAGCAAGCTGGATTGTAACTCTATTCTGCTTTATATTACTGCTGACAAATAAGACCCAGTTAAGTGTCCCGTCATAGGCTGTGAAGTATATTGAAAGGGCTGAAGATAGACCCCTTTGTGGCTATAGTCTGAAGGTTTCTTGGGGCTAGTCAGACCAAATATAATCAGGTACTTGGATTAAACCTCACATGAAAAATACAGTGGGCCCTATTTATAGAATGGGTAACACTCCTTTGTTGGAGCAATTAAAGAGTTTGCCTTACCAACAAGTTCTTCTGAATTCTGTTGGGCAGAGGACAGACCCTTCAAGCAAACTAGAGATCCTCAGATATGGAAGAAAATAATAAAATGGGTTGGGAGCCAGCTTCCCTTTTCATACCCTGAAGATACAGCTTTATTGGCATTTTTTTTTATTATAAAGGAGTGTCACAGTTCAATGCACCTGAGAATTAAATTTGACCCTGTAAAGCATAAAATTAAAAGAAAATTGGGTCAGTAGTTTCATAGTTCTGAACTTTCAAATTCAGCAAATTGAAACTTTTTCATTCTTTTTTTAATCAATTCAGATGTCATGTATTTAATATTTTTTTCAAATTAAAGGTAATCTCAATTATGAGATCATTTATTGAAAGAATTCCAAATAAGTCATAAAAAAGATGAGCGTGTACACTCTGACCAATCTCAGATTCTGCCCATTCACTTTTAAATATCTATACATGCATAACTATTAAACATTTTCTTCAATTGTAGGGTTTTGGGTTTTTTTAGATTTCATATACTTTAAACAAACAAGCCTCATTTGAAATATTGGTACTGTAATTTATTGACTGTAAGGTGGTGTAAGAAATTCCAGCAGGTTTATTACAATTATTTTATTAACATAAGAATAAACATAGTATATAAAAAGAAACACATTTCTGTGGGCACAGATTGTAGTAGATATTAGCAGAATATGCCTTGCTATTTACAGTATTTGTTGAGGATATCAGAATCTGTGTTTAACTTTGCAATGCCATCTTCTGAACCAGTTTAATAGTTATGTTTCATTATTTAAAAAGCATGTCTCAGACATATATTATATGGTAATAGTTTAATTCACACCTCTGTCCAATAAAAATGCTAATAGTTTTAAACAAAGAATTCAGTTGTGATATTAAGAACAGAAAAAATATTACTAAAATGAGGTACTCCCGATATACAATATAAATGATCATGATATAATAATGATAGGCCAATAAGAAGTAGTACAAGGAGACTGAACCTTGAAATCTAGAGGGAATGTTTAATAACTATAAATTTGACAAAATGTTATTTACAGTAATTACATATATAATTAAATTTTTATGTACATGTTTCATTTAGAATATCTCAAAATGGTTAAAATAGAATCTGCTGCCAGACCATAACAGATTTCTCCCATAGGACATCTGCTTCATGTATTTCATTTTTAAAATTAGGCAGTTCTTTGTAGCTATAAGAGGTGTGAATGCATAACATTTTATTTGATTTTATACAGAAATTATGTAGTTATAACCCAATTTTCTTGCATCTTCAACAATATTTAGTAGTGATTCTGATACAAAAATAATAATATATTATAGCCATAGAATATATAGAATTTAGACATGGAAAAAACATTAACTCATCACTCTGCAAGTGTAAGATTATTCCCTGCCGTATATTCTCCAGTGCTCTGTACAGTCTAGCTTCTAGCACTTCCTTTGGTTAAGCTATTTTATAGCTTAACACTAAGACTGTTGCCAAACAATATGCAAACACACCATCATTATGCATTAAGTGTTGTATAAAACATGCAGGGCCCACAGTGCTCTCTCTCAGCCCAGACTTAGTCTTCTTTAATCACAGTGAGCAGCATCTAAAGGCACAGCTGTTTCTTGCAGTCAAAAGGCCACACAACAGGAGGACTCCCTTTAGTACCTCAGGTGCCCACCTGATGCCACCAACTTTTGACTGTAACAGATTTCCCAAAGGGCACTGAGTGAGAGAGTGACAGTGACTGGAGGCGGAAGAAAAAGGAGGTAATTAGAAAAGTGATTGAATTATTGTTAAAAAAGAAAGAAGAAAAGAGCTTAAAAAGTTACATTGGACAATGTAGAGATAAATGTTTAAGAAGTTAAAAGGCAAGGTTAAAAAAAAATCCAGAGACACACAGAAGTTAGGGATACTCACAATATTCACAAAGACACGTGATAATACAAAAATACTCCCCTTTAATTTTTATTTTATCAATATTGCACAACCATGAAGTATTAACAAATCCTATTCATAGCCTGTATGTGTTGCCTTTAAAATACTCATTTATGTTTAGTCTCTGATTATCTGTGTATTTAATAAGTTCAGATTCCAAAAACAATACACATACATCATAACATCTACTAGGACTCGATATAACGCTGTCTGTCTATTTCTATTGAAAGGATTTTCCATGCTTTATTTCTCCATGATACTTATGTTAGAGGATCTCACCTTTCAAAACAACAAGCTATCACATATCCAGTTGCTAGCAGCAATTATGTTATCAATGGACGCTTTCTAGAATCAATAATTTCCTTTGGACTGTAACCTAATAAAATAACTATGGGTTCCGGGGAGAGCTTAAATTTAATTCTTTAAAAAATGCCGTTTGTTATTTCCCTCTAAAAATACTATTATGTTATAGCACATGTCCTTGGAGTCTCTCAAAGTGCTTTGCAAACTTTAATTAACTCTAAGGACAGGTTTGTAAATTTGGCAAGGACTATATCCATTTCACAAGATGACAGATGCACAGAAAGCTTAAGGGACTGGCACAATTTCACACAAGTCAGTGGTAAAACTTAAAACAGAACCTAGAGAGTTCTAAAACAGAACCAAAGGAGTGCCAATGAGTGAGGAGCAGGGCAGAGTTCTAGTGATGGTCCTTTACTGTGGAGGAAATTTAAAAGTTTTTTAAAAAATGGAAAACAAAATTAGAGAAAGTCAAATACACAAGACAGACAGACATACTAAGAGAGGGGCAGAAATTAATTACATTACAGAAGTGAGAAAGCAGACAGAGACTCTTCATAATCCTGATGGAAATTGGGGAGTGGGAGTAGGCCATCAATTCTATTTCCCTCCCACAACTGCTGGATTGGTTGATGAGGGAACAATGACTTATGATGTTATTTAACACATCTTCAGCTGTTACTAAAGAGAATACTCCCCTGTTTATGTCTCCACATCTCAGCTGAAGTGCTCATATCTATTTTTAATCCTTACCCATCTCTGTGTGGCGGGCTTGGCCTAACTCCCTTCTGTGCCCTTCAATGACTGCTGCTAAACAGGATAAAAGTACCTGGATAAAGTGATGCTAGACACAACATCCTAGCCAGGCTTCCTCTGTAGAACTCACAGCCAGGGGGGCATGCAGACCAGAAGTAGAAGTTAAATTCAAGTTGAAACCAGAACTGACATCTGACTTCACCTCTCCTGCACAGCACTAACCTTGGAGTCACCAGGCTAGTCGCAAGAATTTTTTCCATGCCAAATGGATTTTTATTCTCATAAATTGAGAGTTTCATCCTGAATGACTCAACTTTTCATAAATTCATAAGGCCAGGAGGGACCATTAGATCATCTAGTCAGACCATCTCTATAATACAGGCCTTTAAAGTTCACACAGTTACCCCTGTATTGAGCTCAGTAACTTGTCTTGCTAAAGCACAACCTGTGTTTAGCAAAAGCCAGAAAGGCATCCAATTTTGATTTGAAGACATCACAAAATGGAGAATTCATCACTTCCCTCGATAGTTTGTTCCAAAGGTTAATCACCCTCACTGCTAAAACACTGGAATCTGAAGCCAGGCCAGCTATTGGTTCTTGCTATGTCTTTCTCCAATGGATTAAAGAGCGATTCAGTACCTGGCATTTTCTCTCCATGAAGGTACTTATACACTGTGACCAAGTCACTTCTCAGTCTTTTTTTTTTTGATACACAAAGCAGATTGAGCACCTTAGGTCTTCATTTTAAAACATTTTCTCAAGTCCTTGAATCATCATTGTGGCTCTTTTCAGCACCCTCTCTAATTTTTCAACTTTCTTTTTTACCATATGGATATCATATCAGTGTCTGGTCTACAGCTAAAAATTACATTGACCTAGCTACATTTTCAGACTGTGAAAAATTTCACACAGAGTGTGATGTAGTTAGGTCAACCTAATTCCTGCTGTAAATGCAGCTACATTGATTAAAGAATTCTTCCATTGACCTAGCTACCACCTCTCAGAGAGATAGATTACCAACATTGATGGAAAATCCCCTTTTATCAATGTAGGAAGTGTCTACACCATAGTGCCGCAGCAGCAGTGATGTAACTGTGCCGTTGTAGCGTAGACAAACCCTCCACCATATACATAGGTAAAGTCACCTCCCTCCTTCAATTCAGAACTCTTGACTGACAACTGAGATAGTTGGCCATTTCTTAATCCATTAAATGTGGGATTGATGGCAAATCAGGACCTGAGACTGACAGTCCCCAGGAACAATGGCGAGAGGCAATGCTCCAGGTCAGCCTGATTGATAGGGCGGGCAGGCTAATCAAAGAGACAGAAGGCCAGGGTGGGTCCCGTCCTCCGTGTGAGCTGAAATTCCCTGGGTCAGACGGAGTGGGGCCAAGCTAAGGTGAGAGTAGGGGCCCAAGCTAAGCTGCTAGGAGCAGAGCTGCAGCCCAAAAAGCCAGTGCATAGCCCAGAGAGGGCAGACCTGCCCTGGGAGGGGAGCTGTAGCAACACGAGCCAGAGGGGCCAGACAAGCAGCTCAGGAAGCAGGTGAGAGCTGAGAGAGAGTCACAGAAGCAGCCTGCAGAGCAGACCTGCCCTGGGAGCAAAGCTGTAGCAACTGAAGCCAGAGAGGCCAGAGAAGCAGCCCAGGGAGCTGAAGGCAGAGCAGCAGCAGCAGCTGTGCTGAGGCAGTGTGGGACTGGGGCTGGAGCAGTCCGGAGCTGGGTGCGGTGAGCAGCTCGGGAGAACGAGGGGGACTCTGGGCAGTGGGCCCAGCACAGGAAGATGCCTCAGCCAAGAGGCTTTGCAGGCCAGACTTGGAGGGGGATCATAACCCTGACAGAGGGGGGGTGACACTGGGGAGAAGGGTCCCTGCCACCCAGAGCCTGAGTGTGTGTGGCCACCGCCAGAGCAAGTGTCCAACCCGCAGCGTCCCTGCAGCACAGCCAGGGCCTGAGAAGGAGGCCTGGGACCTACAAGGAACAGACTGTGAACTGCCCTAACATTCTAGAGAGACTGTTTGTAATGTTCTTTGCCACAGAGCAGGGTGATGTATTTTCCTTTAACCTTTTCCATTTTTCCTTATTCTTTTTAAAAATTAATTGTTAATTAAATAACTTGTATTTGCTTTAAATTGTATGATGTGATCAGTGGGTCAGGGAGGTGCGCAGTGCAAAGAGAGTAACCTGGAGTGGGGACTCCCTAGCCCCTGTCCTAGGTGACCACAGCAGGGTTGGGGGTTGAGCCCCCTAGGAATCCTGGGCCCAGCCTTGTTGGGGTTGCGAAGACTTTGCCAGACAGCAGAGTGGAAGGGGAGTCCTCAAGGGCAGGGAGGCCTCTGGGTAAAGGAAGTGGGAGCAAGGACTCAGCTCCTTTCCCCAGCCCACTTCACCGGGGTAGTGCAGAAGCCAGGAAAGTTCCCCACAATAGCGGGACCATTCCCCCGCTTACAATAGTAAGGCCCTGAGAGAAAAACAAGGAGAAAGAGCTGTTTGGGCAGAGTGCTGACTGGGAATTGTGTACAAGGAAACAACATCCTATAGTGTGGAGAAACAGAACTTTGTTCATATTCTTTGTAAATAAACAGAATTGCATCAAAGAAATACTTGACTCCATGATCAATTTTTCCTCCTAACTGAAATAACTTGCAAGACCACAGATATTACCTAACTGCTTGGATCAAAAGGGACAAAAGTAGCACCATTTTATAAAATCAGAATGTTATCTGGTATGAAGTCAAACACTTTACAAAATTTTAAGTATATTACATCTATGCAGTTACCTTAATCATAGAATCATAGGACTGGAAGGGGCCTTGAGAAGTCATCTAGTCCATTCCCCCACACTCATGGCAAGACTAAGTATTATCTAGACCAGTGGGTCCCAAACTTGTTCCGTTGCTTGTGCAGTGAAAGCCACTGGCGGCAGTCAGTTTCCAGCAGCTCCCATTGGCCTGGAGCAGTGAACTGCGGCCACTGGGAGCCGCGATCGGCTGAACCTGCGGACATGGCAGGTAAACAAACCGGCCCGGCCCACCAGGGGCTTTCCCTGCACAAGCGGTGGAACAAGTGTGGGAACCACTGATATAAACCATCCCAGACAGTGTTTGTCTAACCTGCGCTTAAATATCTCCAATGATGGAGATTCCACAACCTTCCTGCGCAATTTATTACCTTGCTTAACTACTGACAGTAAGGAAGTTTTTCCTAAAGTCCAACCTAAACCACCTGTGGTGCAATTTAAGCCCATTGCTTGCTGTCCTATCCTTAGATGTTAAAGAGAACAATAGTTTTCCTTCCTCCTTGTAATAACCTTTTATGTACTTGAAAACTGTCCCTTCTCAGTCTTTTCTTCTCCAGACTAAACAAACCCACTTTTTTTTCAATCTTTCCTCATGTTTTCTAGACCTTTAATCATTTTTGTTGATCTTCTCTGGATTTTCTTCAATTTGTCCACATCTTCCCTGAAATGTGGCACCCAGAACTGGACACAATACTCCAGCTGAGGCCTAATCAGCATGGAATAAAGCAGAAGAATTACTTCCCATGTCTTGCTTGTTAAAGCTCGGCCATGGCAGTGCTTTAGCATTGCTAGTGTAGACTAGCCCTCAGATAAGAAGTCTAAGCCTGGGAGTGATCATTAGGGACCCAGAGCTATATACAGTGAGAAGACTATCCAGACCCCATTGGTTTGGAAATAAATGAGATCAGTCACTAGACCCATTGACAACAGATCAGTGACCATACAGTGGGGTACAGGGCCAGGTTATAACACTCAGTAGACGTTGTTTAATATCCTTTTTAGTTACTCATTGTCCAGAAAGTACTGCTTCTTTCCAAATGCAGAAGAGAAATATTTACTGAACACTCTGAGGAAAGCACGAAAGCTCATGCTCCAAAACGTCTGTTAGTCTATAAGGTGCCACAGGATTCTTTGCTGCTTTTACTGAACATTGCTACCTTTTCTTCTTCACTATTAACAGTTTTACTACTTCCCTCTATTAATAGGTCTATACCATTATTAGGATTTATTTTGTTCCTGATATACTTAAAAAACTCCTTATTGCTCTTAGCCCGGCCTGCCACAGCTTTTTCCTTGATTGCTTTAGCTTCTCTTATCAATTTTTTACACTTTGTAACTTCTACTTTAGATTCAGTGTGATTTATTTCCCTTTCCCCCCGTTTGTTATGTATTGTTTGTGGTCTGTGGCCACTGGGAGCTGCAGGCAGCTGTGCCTGTGGATGGTCAGTGTAAACAAACTCTTTTGAGGCCTGCCAGCAGATCACCCTGACAGGCCACAGGTTGCCCACCACTGCCCTAGATGGAGACAGCCAAACCAGCAGGGTGAAGAGCCTGCAGAGACCTGGGGGAGGTAGGAAAACACTCAGGGCACAGCCAGACATGATGAACCTTGATCCGGCTTAAGTAGCTTGAAGGCCCTGAGCTGGAACCTAGTGGAGTGGGCAGGCCTAATTTCCCCTATCAGTCCCCTGATGGACTTAAGAGTGGAGAGGGTCTTCAAATGCCTGGGGCACCAGAAATAGACTAACAGCCTGCCAAGCTGTGAGTTCTGGTGTCATTCTCTTCATGGCCAGAGGGGGCACTGTTGCACCAACACATTGACTCATACTCCCAATTAATTTTGTTCAGTGTTTCCCTCAGCTCTGGGAAATTAGTCCTTTTCGAAGCATTCAGTAAAATATATTACTGGTTAGGAGGGTCCTCTGTTTACTCTTATTGAAAGTAATCAAGTCACGTAATCAGTAATCCCTAGGCAACCACCAACTTCCAGTCCAGGGTTGAATTCATCTTTGCCCATTATAATGACATCCAAAATAGAGAGTTACCTCATGCTATGTTAGAAAAATCATCTATAGTTTTTACACACGCTAATGATGTTTTTCTACTGATTGCATGGAGCCTCCAGCATATGTCTCCCCAACTGAAATGTCCTATAACAGCATAATTTTTCTTTCCTCATATTAGACAGGTGCTAAAGGTACAACTCACTCTGTTTCCTAATTTGATTCTATGACCTGTTAAAAATATATTCTCCTGGGCTTTGTTAGATCATTGATCCAGCTGCATTAAAAATCCTTTGGTTCTAGGCCTTGGCTACACTGGCGCTTTACAGCGCTGCAACTTTCTCGCTCATGGTGTGAAAAAATACTCCCCTGAGCACTGCAAGATACAGCGCTGTAAAGCACCAGTGTAAACAGTGCCGCAGCACTGGGAGCCCGGCTCCCAGTGCTGCAAGCTAATCCCCATGAGGAGGTGGAGTACGTGCAGCGCTGGGAGAGGTCTCTCCCAGCACTGGAGCTGCGACCACACTCACACTTCAAAGCGCTGCAGCGGCAGCTCTCCCGTGGCAGCGCTTTGAAGTTTCAAGTGTAGCCAAGCCCTTACTAAATTACTCGTATCTCTTAAAATAGGTAATGGTGTTGTTAACTGTAGAGTGTCACTTCCCATGTGCACCTCGTTAACTCATTCTGTTCTTCCTGAATGGACCACAATCAATGATTTTAGCATTCCAAATGTGCACATTTTCACACCAAATTTCAGTAATGCCAGTTGTAGCTAATTTATTCTTAAAAAAAATATATTAAATTCCACTTGATTGTTACCTGGACTCCTAGCACTGGTGTGTAAGCAACTGAAACATTTCTTCTTCTTGCATTCTTTGCCTCATCAGTTCATGGCTAAAGCTGCAGCTTAGTCCTGGAGATCATGGAAAATCATGGGGGCCAGGAGCTGTGGGGTACCCCCCTCACCTCTGGCAGCCCCTGCAGCTCCTAACTGCCACAGGCAGCAGGGAACCCCTGCAGCCCCTGACCACTGTGGGTGTCAGGGAATCCCCACATATCCTGGCCCTATGGGCGGTGGGGGAACCCCACAGCTCCCAGCCCCCATGGGCGGCGGGAGACCCCCGGAGCTGCAGGCGGCAAGGGTACCCCGGAGCCCTCAGCTTCTGCAAGTGGTAAGGGCCCCACAGCTCCCAGTCGCTATGCAGCTGTCCAGCTGTCCAGCAGCAGGTGGTGTGGGGACTTGCTGATCTCCATGTTCTCACATGTAGTTTTAGTAAAAGTCACAGAGGTCATGGCTTCCATTAATTTTTCTTTATTGCCCATGACCACTTTGTGACTTTTACTAAAAATATCTTTGACAAAATCTTAGCCTTATTCATGACATGCTAAAAGTTTGAACCACGTTTTTGTCCTCAGCACTTTCCCCTTCCATTGTAGTTTAATGTCCTCCTGGCTGCTCCTAACAGAGAAGATTAGCTCCTCTACCTGAGAGCTGCAGGCAGCGCCCTCTTCCACTGGAATGTTTCACAAAACCCAACACCAGTTGTGCAGCCTCCTGTGTTTTCTGCCTTCTTGCTCTTGGGACCGGAAAGAGCTCTGAGAAGATCATTTGGACTGTCCTCTTCAGCTCCCCTCCCAGTTTCCTGAAGTCTTCTATAATCTGTGTACTTCCCTGTGGAGCCATAACCTGTTGGAACAAATGAATCACCACCAGTGGAGACTTGCCAGACAGCTTTATAAGCCTGTTGAATACTGCAGTTACAATGTATTACATTGTTTAAATATGTAAACAATTATTTACATAAAACCAGTATGAGGCAAATAAAATGTTTTCCCTTACATAGAATTTTACAATGCCAGGATGTCAAAGGCCTATTTTATAGTTTCTCCTTCATAGCTGCTAATATAGAATAAACAAGAGCTCATTGGCATACTACATCTAATAAAAAATACCAAACCCTTATTTGGCAGCGTCCAGCATTACAATATAATATTAGCCTAATATTTGCCATATGAAAACAAATGACAAAAAATGACAAATGCAGCCTTTGAATTTTCTTTAAAAAACACCACAGTTCGGTCTCAAATACTGCCCTTGAATTTCCATCTGCAGCTTCAATAGCAGTGTCTACCTTAGGGCTTCTTTTGGTTAAAGTTTACCACTGTCCTACCACCGCTTAAATTCTACTAATGGGAGTGTAAAGTCATCTCTACACTATGGCCACTACAATGGCACAGCTATAAAACCATAGCTATGCCTCTGTAGCATTGTAGTGTAGACATTTCCTAAAGTGACAGATGGGAGATCCTGAGTTGCCGTAGGTAATCCTAAGTGGTGGTAGATAAGGTAGGCAGACGCATTCTTCTATCAACCTAGTCATGTCTAGGTTAGGTTGGCTGCTCTCTGGCAAATTTTTCATACCCCTAAGTGTCATAGCTATGTCAACTGAACTTTTAAGTATAAACCAGGCCTTAGTCTTGTCAGAGCTACAAGTGGCCACTGGCTTTTTAAGAACTATGCTGTCCAAGTCTGTCCAGAGCAGGTCTAAATGAAATGGTTTTTAGAAACACTGTTAGCATCTTATCCACATTAGCACTTCTGCTGCACTATCACTGGTGAAGCTGGACCAGTGACAACAATGGCAAGAAATGTTGGCCAAAAGGTCAAATGTAGATAAGGGTATTGACTTCAATAGGAAAAGACTTGTATTCCAGAGAGAAGATCATATCCCAATGTAATCTTACAATTACTAGAACTGAAGTTTTGGTAAACTGCATCTCTTATGTTACTTTCACACCAATTCATAATATCCAGAATACAGTATAGATGGGATGACTGTAGAGAGTATTAGGGACTCTTCATGGGATGGTAGGTGACATTTAAAACATACTGCCTCTTCACCAAAATGAATGACCTCTCCCTCTTCTTGAAATCACTCTCCAGACATGAAACTTCAATGGGCGTTTGGGCCACTGAATTGCTGGTG
The DNA here is from genome assembly GCF_007399415.2 of Gopherus evgoodei. Classification (NCBI taxonomy): domain Eukaryota; kingdom Metazoa; phylum Chordata; order Testudines; family Testudinidae; genus Gopherus; species Gopherus evgoodei. The sequence goes on from NC_044322.1 coordinate 75,499,491, forward strand.
AAACTTAACTACATTTCCTGATGGGCTGCATTTCTAACATGGCATCTGTAAATGTTTGGTTGTTATTTTTCTACTTCTATAACGAAAAACAGTTATTAAAGGAACAAGAGAAATAGAGACAAGAAAACAGGCAAAGTCAGTATATTTAAATAAATAAACTAGGTAAAAGCAATTAATAAAATATATTAAAAGTAGAAAATAGGCAAAACCAAAAAGGAATATTAGACTAGTCAATGACAATTTATATATAGAAAGAAAGAAATTGGAATTAGTAAGTCTTGTACTCATCGTCATCCTATTTATAAATAGTATCCCAATTCCCAACTCATTACCTGTTTATATCTTTTTAGACTGTAAGTTTCTTAGGGCAGGGACCATGGCTTTCTATGTGTTTGTATGGTACACCTCTACCCCGATATAACATTGTCCTGGGGAGCCAAAAAATCTTATCACATTATAGGTGAAACCATGTTATATCAAACTTGCTTTGGTCCACCACAGTGTGCAGCCCCACCCTCCTGGAGCACTGTTTTACCATGTTATATCTGAATTTGTGTTATATCGGGTCGCGTTATGGTGTAGTAGAGGTGTACATATATAATAAAGCCTCAGCCTTTGAGTTCTTCCTTAATACAAATAAAAATAAACATGATTCTTCCACTTTTCATACAACTATATAAAAGCCACTTACTCCAACTTTGCTGAACTACTTTTTTGCTGATTGTGCCAGTCAATATCCTTTCAAAGTGAAAGTAACACCACCAAGGAGTGCATGAATGACCATCTCAATGCTCATATCTATACCTATCTATCTATATATTACTCCACAAAAATCAAAATCCCTCCACAATATTAAACTCATTTTTTAAAATCTTCCCTGTATGTTTCTAGTCATCATACCATCCAAAACTCTATACCAACTGTAATGTAACCCTTCTGCCCCTCTGAGTTGGCAGCAACAAGGGCCGGGTTCAGTATCTAGGGGTTCCGTTTCAGTAACACAATGCATAACCGGCTCGAGCCCCCACCCAGTGACCTGGGACACTCACATACCACACCCCCCTGGGCGCCTCTAGGAGGCAATACTTCCCCTCTCGTAAGCATGGAGTCTGAGTGTAGCAAAATCTTTTTAATAAAGGAAGGAATCAATGTGGCATCCCATTGGAGAAACACCACAAACGGGGTTATAACACAAACCATAAACAAAAACCCACCCTCAAGTACGTTTGGCAGTCCTTTTTCCCCTTAGGATTTTAAGTCCAATCACCCCAAAGTCCAACAACCCAAAAGTCTCTGGTCAATGCCACCCCAGAGTTCGAGAGTTTATCTGTAGATGTCCCTCCCCCCAGCCTGGGTAGAAAGGGGCACCTTATGTGGTCCGGGGCCAACTGCCCTGCCTCTCTGTGGATTCTGCGTCCGCCTTCTCCACGAACTGCTCCTCCAGCCGTCCTCAGAAACTGCTCCGCTCCACCAGCGACTCTGCTCCATGAGCTGCTCCAGTTCTCCCTGCAAACTGCTCAGCTCCGCTCGCTCTGTGGGCCGCTCCACCCATCCCACAGCTACTCCGCTCTGCCAGCCGCTCTGCTGCACCAGCTATCCTATGATCTGCTCCAACCGTCCCCACAAACTGCTCCACTCCGCCAGCTGCTCTTTTCCACAGTATAGCTTCAGGCTCCCCCACTAGTTAGCACAGTACTCAGTGCTCTCAGCTCAGTAATTTCAGCTCTTTAGTGATTTCAACTCTTAGTGATCTCAGCTCTTAGTAGAGGAGCCCCAGTGCTAGTGCACCATTAGCCCAAAGTGAGTTCAGCTCAGTAACCTGTATTTAGATTCTTGAGGGAATAAAAAAATCAACTCTGACATTCCACAGTGGAGAGAGGAGGGGGTGGAACTGGTGCTTCTGGCTCCACAAGGAGACTGCACCACCAGGCACAGATACCTGTCCCCAGCCTCTCTCTATTCACTGGGTTTTGGAACCCATGTCCCTTGTCTAGCAAGTACCACTCAACTGAGGTTGAGTCATTTCTGTCACAAAGCAGTCCCACAGCTTGGCAGCATGGGATGGGGTAGGTGTGCCTATGCAAATACACACTCTGAAATTCTTTCCACCAGATGTCAGGGTAGAGCTCATCCTGACTCTGCTTACAGTAACATGACATACAAAACACTGGAAGAGGAAGAAGTCTGAAAACAAACTGATTAAGCTACACTCCAATATAAAATAGATTGCTCTTAGCAGTAGGCATACCATTTTGGGATGCAATTCACAGGTAGTCTGGGACCTTTGGATTAGTTACACTTTAAGACTGCTTTTTAAAAATTTAATTCTTAGACTTTACTAAAAGTTTAGTAAAACAAAACAAACAAACAAAACCCTTGAAGAATGGTGAGCAATGTTGCCAATCTCATATTTTCAAAACTATGTCAACCCCGCCACCCCCAAAAGAGATTAGTTTAAAAAGCATGAGTTTTTTTTTTCCATTTTTACTTTCAAGAATATATTTGGGATTCTTTTTATTTGCATTTTATTTTTGAGCATTGAGGGTGCAACTGGGTCACATATTCAAGCTGTTCCCTGCAACCATGAGGGCTAGAAATTTAGTTTTTGGAAAAAATGAATCTTGAGATTCTCTCCTAATTACAGGATTCCAGATGCTTGGTCTTTAAGGAAAACACCAAAATATGGCAATCCTGGCAATAAAACCATGAGAGTTGGCAACACTGGAACATTTACTTATTGTGTTTTGAACCTTAGAAAGATTTGTTTGGCTCCTTCGTGACAATATCAAGAATCAACTGTGATGCAGATCTATATGTGTAGTTAGAGAGGACTTTATTTGGCTTAGGGATAATTTTGACAGGTACTGCTTTTATGACTAACCACATAGCTCATAAACTTTTTTTAAATAAATAAATCTTGCTTCAAATGGCTGTGACAATCATCTTCTTTTCATCAGTCAGCCAGTCATTACAAATGCTGTGATGACATTGCCACAAGTGATAGAGAATTATTGTCTGAAGCAGTATTTTATGACCCCTTTTTCCAGTCCTCAAAAACATACACAAGAGAGTTATAATCAGACTCATAAAAATACCTCAATCATTCATTCATTTAAATGATCTTTGAGATCTTCAAAATGAGGTTCAGGTGTTCCCATACTGTTGGATCTGTCTTACAGTGCACATCATGAAAAAGTCTGTCAGGTGTATATTTTTATGTACCTTGCATAAAAGCTTGCAAAAGGAGTTACACCCCCTAGGAAAGCAGGCTGAATCAAAATGAGCTTGACAAGAGGCACTCAATTCTGTGTTAAAAAGGGAAGTCCCAAGAGATAGAGAGAGATATGGAAAATATTTCTTTAAAACAGCACTTTTTTAGTTAAAGCTTCCCTTCCCTGGCAGACAAGGCAAACAAGGGAATATTTTACTAGATGTTTACTAGAATTACAAAGGAAGAGAGCCAGTGAAGAAGAATGCTACAACAAATACAATGAGATTTTGAGTCAATGATTGATTTCTTTGTTATCTTGACCCTTCTTTCTTCTTCTTTTCAGAAAGACTTGGACTGAACAGGTTGGCTGGAGTCCTCCTGGAATGGAACAGCAGAAAAGGCTCACTAAACCTCTGTTGTAACACAAAGAAACCCACGCTTAACACGTTGTTTTTTTCTTATGAGTAGTGTAAGGGAGTGTAGGGCTACCAATGGGCAGTTTTATAACATAAGCTAATGCAATCCTGTACCTGATTTATATAATCCTGTCATTTCTGTACTTGATCGAAGTCCTCATTCCTACCTCTTTCTTCTTCTCAGTCAGTCACATACAAGAGAAAATAGTTTCTCAGTGTATTTAATCCTGAGCTCTTTCAATTTCCATTTGTCTCTGATCTAACATGATCAGTGTTATTCTGGTAATAAGATTATCACCAGCCAATCATTATTTTTATTTATTTGTATTACAGTGTCATCTATAGAGCCAGTCCAAATTGTGTTAGGACATTGCATAAACATACAACAAAAAGATGGTCTCTGCCCCAAGGACCTAACAATCTGAGAATAAAATCAGAGACAACAGGAAAAGACACCAAACAGACTGGTAAGCACAAGGTAACAGTGATTGTGACACACTGTCTAATGATGTAATGCCATTCTCAGAAGTGTTACTTTTGGAAGCAAGACATCTGGGCATTTGTGATGGCATCAACATACAAAGAGACATGCCATGAAAGCAACACACTATCCCAGTCTGAAGCCATGGCTCTCCAACAACCCCATTGTTTAGAACAGGGATTGGCAACCTTTGGTATGTAGCTCATCAGGGTAAGCACCCTGGCAGGCCGGGTGGGTTTGTTTATCTGCTGTGTCAGCAGGTTCGGCCGATCGTGGCTCCCAGTGGCCATGGTTCGCCATCCCAGGCCAATGGGGGTGGCAGAATGTGGCATGGGTAGAGGGATGTCCTGGCCGCCACTGCCTGCCACCCGCATTTGCCTGGATCAGCCAAACTTGCGGACGGAGCAGGTAAACAAACCAGCCCAGCCTGCTAGGGGGCTTACCATGGTTAACCTGCGTGCCATAGGTTGCTGATCCCAGGTTTAGAAGTGCCTGCTTCAGGACAAATCTATTTTGCTGATTTCTCATTCTGAAATTTAACAGGATATATTACGGTGCTCCTGTAACACCAACAGACCCCAAAGGTTGGCAGGCAGGATCAAACTTGGGACTTCTGGAGTTAAATGCATGAGCCTCTACTGCAGGAGCTAAAAGCCACATGCCTATTAGCTAAGGCTGTAGTAGACTCATCAATCTCCAGGTGGTCTCAGTGCCACTACATGGGATAGAGCACCACACTCAGGAGATGTGTGGGTTACACTTCCGTTAATTGGATGAACTAAAACAGTAAGAATCCATACCAATGTTGGACTCGAGGTTCTTTAGTAGCATTCTTCTGATTTCCTTTCTCTTCTATTTTCAGACTTCATTGTACTCAGCTATGGTAGCAGGATCTAGAAGTAACAAAGTTCAGCTCCCCTCCCATCCCCCTGAAAAGTTATCCCTCATCCTGTCCAAAACAAAGGACATTTAAATATGTCACAGAAGGGTATTATTAATACAGGACGTGCCCTCAGCTCCCACTCTCCAGTGTTATTAAAATGTGTAGCAACAGATATAGCATAGAATTAAGCTGTTTGCCCTTTTTGGAGGGCTTATCAGGGAGATGTCACAGCTCCATTGGGGGTGTTCCATTTGAAGATGCACTCTTTGCAGCATGAGTCAGACCACTAGGGCATCAGGAGTTTCTGCAAACTGTGCGCTTAATTTTTGCAGAAAAACTGTGGGAAAGAGCATATCAGGCAGCCACAAAAATGGAGCAAATAGGCCTGATTCTTCTTTGGAGGCAGGAAAGAGACTAGAGCAGGACCTCTGCAGAGAGAGGGGCAGATAAAGGGGCCAATAGATAGACAAGTGTTCCTCACCTTGATTTGTAGCCCCCTAACCACTTTGCACATTACAGGAGCTGGTCTGTGCTGGAAGGACCATCCATTAGAAGGCATTGGACACCAACACTAACCAATTCATTTCTGTATCTCCAGAGACACTCCTGTATCATTTATTTAATGATTCCTTCACTTACGATTTAACGGAAACAAGAACAGGACAAACTATGCTGCACCCTTTTATCTCTATTCTCTTTTAATGATTAAGCAAGAGAAACAAGCTACAATATCTTCATTCTATTACAGAATAATGAATGTGCCGTCTTTGTGAATTACTAAATTACCACTTCAACAGAGCACAACACCAATACCATGAAAAGCATGGCAGTGTGCACTGAAATAAATTATGGACTTTGTGTCCATTATATAACTGTAAGTGTTTTTTTTTAAATTTGTATATCAACTCTTAGCAGCTGAAATATCCATCAGGCATTCCACAGCGCTTTTCAAAGCTTCAGAGAAGTAGTCCAACTACATTCTTGAATTAAGAATATGAAGTTATTGGGGTGTGGGGGAATTAAGGAGAAAAAAGCATTGAGCATTACAATAGTAAAAGAATGCTTTAATAAATTAGCAAAAATTATTATAAATAGCAAAGCTCTCTATATAGCAAAAATACAGTTATAACAACTCAGCAATTAGAGGATTATTGCTAAAAACAAAGGATTGCTTTTAGCTTGTGTTGGCAAAAGATAATAATGTTGAAATGGTGATTAGAAAATGGGGAATTTCCAAGCTGACACTTTAGGCTTTTCTAGAGGGATTTCTGCCAACCTGCAGTTGGGCTATTGAAAGTAGCTAGTCAATAGCAGCATTCAGTGTACCACACCCACTCAAAGGAAATATTCCTCTCAAGATCTGAGTGAATACCTATAATACAATATAGAACATAAGAAAGGGGCCATACTGGGTCAGATCAAAGGTTCATCTAGCCCAATATCCTATCTTTTGACAGTGGACAGTGCCAGGTGCCCCAGAAGGAATGAAAAGAACAGGTAATCATCATGTGATCCATCCCCTGTCGTCCATTCCCAGCTTCTGGCAAATAGAGGCTAGGGACACCATCCCTGCCCATCCTAACTAATAGCCATTGATGGACCTATCCTCCGTGAATTTATCTAGTTCTTTTTTGAACCCTGTTATAGTCTTGGCCAGGGGTCGGCAACCTCTGGCACACAGGCTTGCTAGGGTAAGCACCCTGACAGGCCAGGCCAGTTTGTTTACCTGCCGCGTCCACAAGTTCAGCCGATGGTGACTTCCACTGGCTGCAGTTCACCACTCCAGGACAATGGGGGTGGCGAGAAGCCTCAGCCAGCACATCCCTCAGCTCACGCTGCTTCCTGCAGCCCCCATTGACCTGGAGTGGCAAACCGTGGCCAGTGGGAGCTGCGATCGGCTGAACCTGTGGACACGGCAGGTAAACAAACCAGCCTGGCCTGCCAGGGTGCTTACCCTGGTGAGCCACGTGCCAGAGGTTGCTGACCCCTGGTCTTGGCCTTCACATCATCCTCTGGTAAGGAGTTCCAGAGGTTGACTGTGCACTGTGTGAAAAAATACTTCCTTTTGTTTGTTTTAAACTTTCTGCCCATTAATTTCATTTGGCAACCCCTAGTTCTTGTGTTATGAGGAGTAAATAACAGTTCTTTATTTACTTTCTCCACAGCAGTCATGACTTTATAGACATCCATCATCATCATCATCATCATCATCATTCTTAGTCGTCTCTTTTCCAAGCTGAAAAGTCCCAATCTTATTAAGCTCTCCTCATATGGAAGCTCTTCCATAATAATTTTTGTTTCCCTTTTCTGAACCTTTTCCAATTCCAGTATATCTTTTTAGAGATCAGGCAACCACATCTGCATGCAGTATTCAAGATGTGGACATACCATGGATTTGTATAAAGAGAATATGAATATCTATCCCTTTCTTAATGATTCCCAACATTCTGTTAGCTTTTCTGACTGCTGCTGCACATTGAGTGGTAACAGCTAATTTACATCCCATCATTTTATATGTCTAGTTGGGATTTATGTTTTCCAATATGCATTATTGTGCATTTATCAACATTGAATTTGATCTGCCATTTTGTTGCTCAGTCACTCAGTTTTGAGAGATTCTTTTATAGTTCTTTGCAGTTTGCCTGGGTCTTAACTATCTTTAGTAATTGCGTATCATCTGCATATTTTGCCACCTCACTGTTTACCCCTTTTTCCAAATCATTTAAGAATATGTTGAATAGGACCGGTCCCAATAAAGACCCCTGGGAGACACCACTATTTATCTCTTTCCATTCTGAAAACTGACCATTTATTCCTACCTTTTGTTTCCTATCTTTTAACCAGTTACCAGTCCATGAGACCACCTTCCCTCTTATCCCATGACAGCTTACTTTGCATAGGAGACTTTGCTGATGCTTTCTGAAAACCTAAATGCACTATATTCACTGGATCCCCCTTGTTCACATGCTTGTTGATCCTCCCAAAGAATTCTAGTAGATTGGTGAGGCATGATTTTCCTTTACAAAAACCATGTTGACTCCTCCCCAACAAATAATGTTCATCTTTGTGTCTGACAATATTGTTCTTTACTATAGTTTCAACCAGTTTGCCCAGTACTGAAGTTTGCCCAGTATTGCCTGTAATTGCTGGGTCACCTCTGAAGCCCTTTTTAAAAATTAGCATCACATTAGCTATCCTCCAGTCATTTGGTACAGAAGCTGATTTAAGTGATAGTTTACAGAGTACAGTTAGTAGTCCTGCAATTTCACATTTGAGTTTCTTCAGAACTCTTGGGTGAATACCATCTGGTCCTGGTGACTTATTACTGTTTAGTTTATCAATTTGCTCCAAAACCTCTTCTAATGACACATCAATCTGGGACAGTTCCTCAGATTTGTCACCTCAAAAGAATGGCTCAGGTTTGGGAATCTCCCTCTCATCCTCAACTGTGAAGACCGATGCAAAAAATTCATTTAGTTTCTTGGCAATGGCCTTATCCTTGAGTGCTCCTTTAGCATCTTGATCATCCAGTGGCCCCACTGGTTGTTTAGCAGGCTTCCTGCTTCTGATGTACTTAAATTTTTTTTTGCTATTACTTTTTGAGTCTTTGGCTAGCTTTTTTTTAAATTCTTTTTTGGCCTTCCTAATTATATTTTTATACTTCATTTGCCAGAGTTCATGCTCCTTTCTATTTTCCTCACTAGGATTTAACTTCCACTTCTTAAAGGATGCCTTTTTGCCTGTCACTGCCTCTCTTATTTTGTTGTTTAGCCATGGTGGCACTTTTTTTGTTCTCTTACTTTTTTTTTTATTATCATTATTGGAGGTATACCTTTAAGTTGAGCCTCTATTATGGTGTCTTTAAAAAGTTTCCATGCAGCTTGCAGGGATTTTACTTTTGGTGCTGTACCTTTTAATGTCTGTTTAACTAATCTCCTCATTTTTGTGTAGTTTCCCTTTCTGAAATTAAGTGCTACAGTGTTGGGCCGCTGTGGTGTTTTCCCCACCACAGGGATGTATTGTAAATGTACAATCTGCCCTGAGTAAGGTGGTGACATATCTCCACTGCCTCAGGAGAAGACCAAGAAAATAATTGTTACTCAGAGTAACAATAGACTTTTCTGGTTCCTGCTTTCCTCCACATTAGCTCAGCTAAAACCTAGGAGTCCTGATTTCCAGGATTGCACTGTTGCCTAGCAAACAGTTGTGTAACTCACTCAGCAAAGTGTGTGTAACATCTTCACACAGAAGGTAACTGTATACTCTTGTTATGAGTTACTTCTTTACCTTAAGTGGTACCAGTTACTGTTGTGGATCTTTATGTCCTGGGTTCTTATCCCCCTGATAGCCCATGGAAAAAGTCAGTATGGTTCCATGCGATGAAAATTTTGCATTTTTAAATAAAACCTAGGCACTTACATACAAAAAATGTGTGAAAAGAACATGAAGGTTGCAAAGTCAATCACTTAAAAGTAAGGAAATGCTGGATCATCCGCACAATCTTAATTCAGCCTCTTTGTGTATATGATTTATGCTCTTGTCTTTACTTACACGATCACATACTATTTGTTCTGCAGGATCCCTGCCTCATTCAGTGCACAGGATAGACAGTGAATAAGGCAGGGGGTTGCAAGAAGAGAAAACATCTGTTCTTTTATTGAATGCCTTGCACTGGAACCCAGGAGACTATATCATAATACTTACACACAAGAGTTCTGAATTAAGGTTGCATGGGCAATCTTAATTTTGACATTTCCTAATCCTGTTCCCATTGTGCCAGATACTATATATGCCCATTGTGAGAGACAGTCCCTACCCTGACAAACTTAAAATCTAAATTGACAAGGCAGACAAGGGTAATATCATCTCTATACAGGGAAATGAGGCACAGACTGGGCAGATTTTCAAAAGTATTTAGGTGTCTGAAGATAAAAATAGGCACTTAGTGAATTACCATATATCTCAGTAGGAGTTGGACATCTAAGCACTTCTGAAAAACCCACTAGATGCCTATCAGCATCTTTAGATGCCTAAATACCTTAAAAATATGGCCAGAGAGATTAGATGACTTGGACAAGGTCAAACATTTTCCGTAAGCTCTGATTTGTGTACATCGGGTTTACATAACTCAGAGAGCGTCTGTTCCGTCTCCCATTTCCCTCCTCACTTCCCCCCCTTTTCTTTTTAATACTTAACCTCACTGTGATCTGTAGTTCCCCTTGTTTTGTTTTTCTGCACTTTGGTTTTCTTTCATTTTCTATAAATCTCAGTTTTAAAATTAGAAATTAATTTCTTCACTTTGTTAGTATCAATACTGCCATTTCCTGCACCTAATTAATAGGATATGTCCTGACTTATTCTCGCCTTACACCCAAGTCTCTTCCTCTACATGCTACTAACTTTTCTGTTGTGACAAAAATATGGCAAGGACATTGATTCTTGCATTATTTTTATTAGTAATAGTATGACCCAGAACGATGATGCTTACAAATCCCACCATCATGGCTGAGGGTGCAAGAATGGGGGAAAGGAAGAAAATATAAGCATTGATAAAATATAGGCAAGTTTATAAGAAAGTGCTTCTATTCTTTGTCTCTATACATTTTGTAATACTGTGAGGCAGATATGGGATGAGATTTTACGTGAAGTTCACCAAAAATATGTCAAATTATTTGTGGACGTAGTAGTAGCATTTCAGAAAAGTGAATATATGCACAGAGAACAAATACAAGTACTTCTTTACACAAATAGGATGGTGCGTTAGATCAACAGTTTAAGTTGGAATTGAAGCAGAACAAAAATTACTCAGTGAAGCACAGTACACATTTATGAGAGAAAATCTGAGTCTAATATGATGCAAAATTTATACAGCTAGAATACATTGTGTGCATATATGAAGGATACTGAACTGTACACACATGTATAAAGTTTATATTACATATATCTTCATGCTAACCATGGAATAAATTCATTTATTTCTCTGACCAAGTGATAAACTGCATTATTTTGCACCTTTTTGCTTCCCACTGAATTTGTTCAGTAATGCACCCTGACTGAATTACAAATAACATTATAAAACTTTTATCAGCTTTCAACTAGCTGCCAGGTTTTATTTTTTAAAGATACTTACCTCAAAAATATGGATAGTGGAAGAAGAGGTACTGATAATTTCCTTTACTGTTCAGTCCTGCATAAGAGAGAGTTCTGAAGTCCAGCATCTTGTGAGCTATCTGGGTCATTTTCATATCATACACGTAGCATTTGCATTTAGCCCAGGTGATTTGCAAGACACTGAACCTTAATGTGACACTGTGATGCATAGGCTAAGATGTTTAGCATTAAGTGTGGAATAAATTTTAAAACTCTAAATATTATCTCTTTTTTCTATCCAAGGCCTTTTAATGGTAATGTAGGGACATTGGCTTTACAGTTGGAGAGATATGAAAAATAGTGCAAATAAATAATTGAAAAATCCTAAAAAGTGTCTGAGATGGGGGGTACTCATCACACCCGACCTGAGAGAGCTGAATTAGGCCAGGTGGGCACAATCAGCCAATTAAGCAGCAATTTACAGGGGAGAAATTTAGGCTAGGAGGAGACAACTTGTCATAAACAGATAGTTAATGCCTCTTTTACCTGTAAAGGGTTAAGAAGTTCACCTAGCCTGGCTAACACCTGACCAGAGGAACCAATGGGGGAAGAAGATGTTTCAAAAGGAAGGAGGGAAGTTTTTCCTTTGTTTAGAGTTTCAGTTTCAGCCAGAGTGAAAAAGATCAAGGAACCAGTCTCTTATCAGAGTAGTAAGTTTTAGAAAGGAATAAATAGGTTTATGTTTATTTCTTTGTAACCTGTCTTATGCAATTAGAGGTAGAATCAAATTGGGTATTTGGGTATTTTCATTGGTTACTAAGTTTTTGCCCAGGGGAACATCCTCTGTGTTTTGAATCTGTTGTCTGTGAGAGTAGCTGGTATGCTGATCTCTCCCAGATGGTTTTCCTTTACCTTTCTTTTCTTTAATTAAAAGCCTTTTTCTTAATACCTGATTGATTTTTCCTTGTTTTTAGATCCAAGGGGATTGGATCTGGACTCACCAGGGATTGGTGGGGGAAAGGAGGGGGGATGGTTAATTTCTCCTTGTTTTAAGATCCAAGGGGTTTGGATTTGTGTTCACCAGGAAATTGGTGAAGTCTCCCAAGGCTACCCAGGGAGGGGAAGGTTTTGGGGGGAAAGAGGGTGTTCCAGACACTGAGAAATCTGAATGGTGGCAGCAAGACCAGGTCTAAGCTGGTAGTTAAGCTTAGAGCTTCTCATGCAGGTCCCCCACATCCATACCCTAAAGTTCAGAGTGGGGAAGGAATCTTGACACAACTAATTGGAAGCAAGCTCACAGTTGAGGGAACAGGTATAGTTTATAAGCCAAGAGACTGGTAACAGAGAAAAGGGCTGCTGGGTGGTCACTTTCTCTAAGGAGAGGAAAGGAGGAATAGGAATTTGAACTTGAATTCCTGAGACCTAATAGACCTGAGAAGAGTCTGATAGAATGAGTGAAGCAAGGTAGCAAGTAATCTAGGGGCAAGAGCAGTCAGGCTAGGGAAGCTGCAGACCATGACTGCCTGGTAAAGGGTCCTGGACTGGAACCCAGAGCAGAAGGTAGGCCTAGGTTCCCCTACCAATCTCTGAAGAGTAGTATTTCTTGGGGCACTGAACAAAAAATCTGCCTGGGTCATTGCAGGAGTGACAGAGTCAAGGCAGTGGGTATTAGGACTGCCGGGTGCTACTTGGGCAGAAATATTTTGCAGGATTTTACCTTGGAAGGGGAAACCACTTAGTGACCTGGCTGCAGGACTGAGTCACAAAGAGGAAGCTGCAGCACCTGGAGTGAGAGAGGGGCTGCAGACTGACAGAGAGAGCAACAAAGAGTGACAGAGTGCAACGACAGGAAGGCGTTTTGGCTTGGGGGAGCGAATCCCTAGACTGACCAGGAGGAGGCCTCACTGAGTAGTGAGTAGAGCACCCTGTTGAGCTGTCCCAGAGTATTAGATACATAAGGTACCAAGGTAATCATCTGTGGAAATTGTGTTTAAATTCCTTTTCTTAAATAAAGACAGCTTTCAATATTTGCATCATGTTAGAGCTGCTTTTCTTTCTAATGGAAAGAGGGCAAGTGCTCCGGCAGAACATGTGATTATCAGTTATGAAGTAAGGAAAATGGGATCATATAGAAAGGAACTGGTTCAGACATCACACATGAGAAAATGAGTGGTACAATTGTGGAGGAGCAAGGAAGCAGCGAGAAAGAGTAATGAAGCAAAGGAGCAAATATTTACAGAGCCTTTTGACTGAATCATCAATAAATATCCTGCCCACAAGGAAAGGGCAGATGAAGATCTTGAGGGACCTTTGTATGGGCATAATACAAATCTGTACTCTGACCAATAACCAAGAGTACAGATGTACTCACAGACTCTTTCTTGTTCATTTCAAAGGCCAAGTCAGAAATCTGGAGCAAATATCACAAGGCAGAGGGTGGCATTAGAATAAGACAAAAATAGGCTTATAATAAAAGCAAAAGTGAAAGCTAAAAATAGTAGTACTCTGACATGACATGTTTCACCATTACAGAGGTTACCATATAAGTAACTTTTTCTAATGGCATTATTTAGTAATAATTATCATATTTATCACAGTAGTGCCTAAAGACCAACAAAGAATGGAGTCCCATTCTGCTACATTCACCGCCCATGCAGATTGCACAGTGTGGTTGCAGCAAACAGCATGATTTTTTTGCGGGGGGGGGGCGGGAATTAGCTAGGAGGGAATAACCTGAAGGGAAAGGGCATAATAGGGACAGTGTAGCGGGAAGAGGCTAAGGGCAGCAACTGTGGACTAAAGCTGAGGTAAAGACACTGTGAGGGGGGTTAGAGCAAACAGTCAATAGCACAGGGCAGAGAAAGGCCAGTCAAAACTCTAGAAAGTTCTGTGACTGTCCAAGGTCCCAGCTGTGGCTGCTACTGCTCCTACCGGCTGGATTCTCTGGCTGGTTCCTCCCTGCAGTTTTTTCCCAAGGCCATATGGCAGAGCGTGAGGGAGGCACCACTTGGGTTCTAGTATGCCCCAAATGTATGTGTGGGGTCTCCCCTAACTGTGCTGTAAGGAGGGATGCCCTTGGCTGGCCCCCATTTTATGCCATTCCTTTAGTGCATTTCAACAAACAACCTGTATCACCATTGTGATAGGCAGAGTAAACATGCATATGAATGCCAATTAATGTCAGTGTATTCAGGGTTCAGTGCCGACCATCACTTCACATTATGTCATGTAAAGGCTTCAAATGCCATGTCCTGTGCTGCCCATTTTTACTGATGCCCAACATCCTAAGCACTACAGCGTTTTGTCAGTTCAGCAGATCCAAAGCCATCCATCACTGCTGTTGTTTCCTGTCCATTTGCATTTACTTCAGCCATCAGCCAACAGCCTGCAGTCTTGGTTACTGATCAGTATCATAACTACTGTCAGGGTGGGGGAGGAGGGAATCATTCAAAAATTGGATAATGTGATGGTTGATATGGATGCTTTTCATACCAGGATTGTCATACTATGTTTGATATTAGTGTTCAGGAATATTTAAGGCATGGATTTTTCTAATCTGCTTAAACTTTAAAGGCCTCCATTAGCACAAAAGTAAGGTGTTAAAAAATGTTTGTTTTCTGCTTACCAAGGGCTGCAATCCAGAATGTACAGCCAATCTGCAAACTACTGAGATTCAGAGAGGGATTCAAGAGCTGTTCTATCTTTCAAACCAGCAGAATTTAGAGATTGGTGCAAACTGCAAATTTCACTGGAAGTGTTTGCAACAGAATGTGCTGGTTTTAAAGGTACAGGCTCCCTTTCCATGCTGAAATGATAGCAATAATACCTACCTTGACTCTGCAAAGCACTTAAGCCCAAACTGGACAGTCTCTACGGAAAAGGATAAATGGATACAAATCAGATATTAGGAATGGCAATATACAAAAACCTGTAGGAAAACACTTCAACCTCCCTGGCCACATCATAGCAGACCTTAAGGTGGCCATCCTGCAGAAAAAAAACTTCAGGACCAGACTTCAAGGAGAAACTGCTGAGCTTCAGTTCATCTGCAAATTTGACACCTTCAGCTCAGGATTAAACAAAGACTGTGAATGGCTTGCCAGCTACAGAACCAGTTTCTCCTCCCTTGGTTTTCACACCTCAACTGCTAGAACAGGGCCTCATCCTCCCTGATTGAACTAACCTCGTTATCTCTAGCTTGCTTACATATATATACCTGCCCCTGAAAATTTCCACTACATGCATCTGATGGAGTGCGTATTCACCCACGAAAGCTCATGCTCCAAAACGTCTGTTAGTCTATAAGGTGCCACAGGACTCTTTGCTGCTTTTACAGATCCAGACTAACACGGCTACCCCTCTGATACTTGACAACTTAATATATGATCTTATAATGGCAATTGTCAAGCATCCTCAATTGGGGGAGCTACCATCCCCTCCTATAATGCATGCATGCACACATGCCCATGTATGTACATGGACATAT
Source organism: Gopherus evgoodei (assembly GCF_007399415.2). Taxonomy (NCBI): domain Eukaryota; kingdom Metazoa; phylum Chordata; order Testudines; family Testudinidae; genus Gopherus; species Gopherus evgoodei. The sequence goes on from NC_044322.1 coordinate 75,515,058, forward strand.
AATGTGCACACACTGAAAGGATCCATTATATTGTTAAGCTGGGAGTAAAAAATTGTCCGTTATGAAACATATTACTGAAGCTTTGGTTTATTATCCAAAGGCTAAGGACAAATGGACAATCAGAGAACAATTTTACTTGAGGTATTTATTTGTTATTGCTCACAGAGATTATAGGTCTTTGTCTTATTAATTATATGAAAATAGTTTGAATTTTTTCTTCATTGTCCAAAGAACCTGAAAGATACATATTTTCATGACAGTTCAACAAGTGCTCAACAACTTCTTGGTAGAAAGATCATGCTATGAAACTTGCCAATTGTTAAAATTTGAAATAGCTCAGGATCTTAATTTTTCCACATCTTTACTTACCTTTCAAATTGTGATACTACAGAGAATCTCTTTTAAAAAGAAAATATAAGGAACAATGAAAATCTGGATCCTTTGCTTTGCAATTATTTCTGATACTACAAGAATAACACTAAACTAACAGTACATTAGTTAATCACCATATTGCAATGGAATTTCTATGGATGCACATATTATGTGGCTATTAATACATTAGTTCATCATGATTAATTTTATAACAATTAATATTAAGTGAATGAATTAATGACTGAATGATCAGCCATTTATTACCAAAGAAATCTGTGCAATTACGTTCCTTCTGTATTAAACATTTTTAGTTCAAAAGAATTTTCAGATTAATGCAAAAATGATAGGAAAAGACTCAGGCTGTGAAATGATTTCAGTTTCAAATCATGTAAGATCAGAGATTTACTTACAGAATTAGGAGGTATATCTCCTACTACTATTATAAACACCTGATGACCAGGGTTTATAAAGTGTTGCATTTTGCAATCTGTACTATTACTAGCAAAAGTTTTGTTTGCAAATAACATAGATAACACACATTGATTGACCACATTTACTCACAAAGCCCAGTGTGACTGACCTTTTGCTTTGTCTTGTTAAATTTTGGTCACATTAAAAAAAGGTCTTGTATTACTATTTAATTTTGTCAATATAATATAAGGCAAACATTCAAGTAAACTTTGGAATGCATTAGACACAATGCCCACATGCTCAGAGGACCATCAAGCAGGAAAAGGGGAAATGTGTGATTATGGGAGACTTCAACTTCCCGGATATAGACTGGAGGACGAGTGCTTGCAAGAATAATAGGGGTCAGATTTTTCTGGATGTGATAGCGGATGGATTTCTTCATCAAGTAGTTGAAGTACCTATGAGAGGGGATGCCATATTAGATTTGGTTTTCGTGAGCAGTGAGGACCTCGTAGAAGAAATGGTGGTAGGGGATAACCTTGGTTCGAGTGATCATGATCTGATTCAGTTCAAACTAGATGGAAGGATAAACAAATGTAGATCTCGCATTAGGGTTTTCGATTTCTCGAGGGCTAATTTTAAAGAGTTAAGGAAATTAGTTAGGGAAGTGGATTGGATGGAGGAACTTGCGGATTTAAATGCGGAGGAGGCCTGGAATTACTTTAAGTCGCAACTGCGGAAATTGTCAGAAGCCTGCATCCCAAGAAAGGGGAAAAAAACCATGGGCAGGAGTTGTAGGCCAAGCTGGATGAGCAAGCAACTCAGAGAGGGGATTAGGAGAAAGCAGAAAGCTTACAGGGAGTGGAAGAAAGGCGGGATTAGCAAGGGAAGCTACCTTGGTGAGGTCAGAACATGTAGGGATAAAGTGAGGGAGGCTAAAAGCCACATTGAACTGGACCTTGCAAAGGGAATCAAAACCAATAGTAAAAGGTTCTACAGCCACATAAAAAAGAGAAAACAAAGAAAGAAGAAGTGGGGCCGCTATACACTGAGGATGGAATGGAGGTTAAGGACAACCTAGGCATGGCCCAATATCTAAATAAGTACTTTGCCTCAGTTTTTAATAAGACTAGTGAGGAGTTTAGCAATGATGGAGGGATGATAAGCGGGAATGTGGATATGGAGGTGATATACCGCAACTGAGGTAGAGGCCAAACTTGAACAACTTGATGGACAAAATCCGAGGGCCCGGACAATCTCCATCCGAGGATATTAAAGGAACTGGCGCGTGAAATTGCGAGCCCTTTAGCGAGAATTTTAAGCAATCGATAAACTCGGGGGTTGTGCCGTACGACTGGAGGATTGCTAACGTAGTCCCTATTTTTAAGAAAGGGAATAAAAGTGATCCGAGTAATTATAGGCCTGTTAGCTTGACGTCTGTAGTATGTAGGTCTTGGAAAAAATTTTAAGGGAGAAAGTAGTCAAGGACATAGAGGTCAATGGTAATTGGGACGAATTGCAACATGGATTTACTAAAGGTAGATCATGCCAAACCAATCTGATCTCCTTCTTTGAGAAGGTGACAGATTACTTAGATAAAGGAAATGCGGTAGATCTAATTTACCTCGATTTCAGTAAGGCGTTTGACATGGTTCTGCATGGGGAACTGTTAGTTAAATTGGAAAAGATGGGGATGAATATGAAAGTTGTAAGGTGGATAAGGAACTGGTTAAAGGGGAGACTCCAGCGGGTCGTATTGAAGGGTGAACTGTCAGGCTGGAAGGAGGTTACTAGTGGAGTCCCTCAAGGATTGGTTTTGGGACCGATCTTATTTAACCTTTTTATTACTGACCTTGGCACAAAGAGCGGGAATGTGCTAATAAAGTTTGCGGATGACACAAAGTTGGGGGGTATTGCTAACACAGAGAAGGACAGGGATACTATTCAGGAAGATCTGGACCACCTTGTAAACTGGAGTAAGAGTAATAGGATGAAATACAATAGTGAAAAGTGCAAGGTCATGCACTTAGGGATTAATAAGAATTTTAGATATACGTTGGGGACGCATCAGTTGGAAGCGACGGAGGAGGAGAAGGACCTTGGGGTATTGGTCGATAGCAGGAAGACTATGAGCCGCCAATGTGATACGGCTGTCAAAAAAGCAAATGCGATTTTAGGATGCATTAGGCGAGGTATTTCCAGCAAGGATAAGGAGGTGTTAGTACCGTTATATAAGGCGCTGGTGAGACCCCATCTGGAATATTGTGTGCAGTTCTGGTGTCCCATGTTCAAGAAGGATGAATTCAAACTGGAACAGGTCCAGAGACGGGCTACTAGGATGATCCGAGGAATGGAAAACCTGCCTTATGAAAGGAGACTCAAAGAGCTTGGCTTGTTTAGCCTGGCCAAAAGAAGGCTGCGGGAGGATATGCTTGCTCTATATAAATATATCAGGGGGGTTAACGTTAGGGAGGGAGAGGAATTATTTAAGTTTAGTTCTAATGTAGGCACGAGGACGAATGGGTACAAACTGGATATTAGGAAGTTTAGACTTGAAATTAGACGAAGGTTTCTAACCATTAGGGGAGTGAAGTTTTGGAATAGCCTTCCGAGGGAAGTAGTGGGGGCAAAAGATTTATCCGGCTTCAAGACTAAGCTTGATAAGTATATGGAGGGGATGTTATGATAGGATAGTTTAATTTGGGCAATTGATCTTGGATTATCACCAGATAAGTCTGCTCAAAGGTCTGCGAGGAGATGTTGGATGGGATGGGAACTGAGTTACTGCAGAGAATTCCTTCTTGGGTGCTGGCTGGTGAGTCTTGCCCACATGCGCAGGGTTTAGCTGATCGCCATATTTGGGGTCAGGAAGGAATTTTCCTCCAGGGCGGATTGGCAGGGGCCCTGGAGGTTTTTCGCCTTCCTCTGCAGCGTGGGGCATGGTTCGCTTGCTGGTGGATTCTCTGCAGTTTGAGGTCTTCAAACCAGTTTTGAGGATTTCAATAACTCAGTCCTGGATTAGGGGTTGTATAAAAGTGGATGGGTAGGGTTCTGTGGCCTGCCTTGTGCAGGAGGTCAGACTAGATGATTATATTGGTCCCTTCTGACCTATGAGTCTATGAGTCTATGTTGCAATGAAACAGAAGAAAACATATGGACAAATTATGTATTCTTTCCCCTCTCTTTCACTGTTGCTCCATTTTTGTCCATCTGGCCCACAGGTAAATATGGAACTGCTTACAACATTAGTGTATCAGCAAAAATAAAATCACATCAGGTGTTTATTTCCCAAAAGATTAATCATGGGCGTGAGCAGTGAGTAGGGAATATCACACTGGTAGCAGAAATGTATATGGTGGTGCATTCTTCTAGAGTGTTTAATGCAGTTTCATAGTATCAAGACAGAGTGAGACTGCAATCTAAAAGGAAAAAAAGACCTGAGAAGCAAAAGAAATCTGATCTGTGTAACGCATATGTTATGTCAGTACTGAATTTGACTCGATAATGCTGTTCTCTTGGCAGATAAGTACCATGCTATCAATAAATGTACATTTATTATGCATAATACTTTGCCTTTCTATATAAGCTTTTATCTAAGGGTCACACTTGAGTATTATTATCACCATTTACAGAATGGAGTCGTCCAGAACAATAAAGGCCAAATTCTCAAAGACCTTAAAGTACAGGCCTAATGCACATTTTCTTTTCTGTGTGCGCAGAATGGGGTGTATACCACACACCACAGGTGAAAAGTAGATCAGAACAGAATGCAGCCAAAATATGGGTACACACACAGTGCCCCCATCACTAGGGTTGCTAATAAATATTCTGTGCGCCATTCATCTACTTTGTCAACCTGCAACCCAGATCTCCAGAGTGATACCTCATTTTTTCTTTTTGAAGCAACGTTCAAAGAGCACTGGAATAAAATCCAGGTGCTTCACCACTGACAGAAATCAGAGAATGTTAAAGAATAGTTTGTGTTTGAAGAACGTTGCAACAAATGAATGTGCAGAAGAATGATCAAGAAAGTATGACCGCAATCTGTTTGAGCATATGTGACTCTAATCACTGTGGTAGCTGAATACCTCAGAGTCATTAATGGATTTTAGCCTCACAACACCTGTGTGAAGTAGAGAAGACATCCCCATTTTACAAGTGAGGAACATGGTATATTAAGCGATGAGTCTGATGTCCCACACTAAGTCTGTGGTGAGCCAGGAATTAAACCCAGATCTTGAGTCCCTGTCCAGTGCCCTTATTACTAGGGCACCCTGCTAACCCACTACATCTTCTCCCTCCCACCCTGGTTTCTTAATTTCCCCCAGAAAAAAGACACTTAGTTCTTGGATTTCACACCCTCCACACAGCACCTTTATACAGGGAGCTCACACAGAAGTTGGTAAAGGAAGTGTTGGGGAAAAGACCAGCACCCATTTGATTTTGGTCAGACAGGTCGGGGCACCTTTATTGATAAAACAAGAGTACAAGTATGCATACAGGGAAAGACAGAAATCCCATGCAAGGGATAAACTGCTCTGCCCTTTACAAACTTTACCAAGCTTATAAAGGCTAAAACCGCAAAACGTCATATTGATTACACAAGTTATTTGCTTATTTTGGTAGTTAATATTGCAGATCAGCAGGTTATTTACTGTAAATTCAGCTTGGGGTATTTCTATTTAGGGTCTTTTGCAATAACATTGACGGTCTTATGACTTTCTAATTGCGAATACATATTGCACAAGCTATTAGACTATTGCATAGGTCACACATTTTGGCAGTGATTAAGCTGGTCACTTGACAATGCCACCTGGCAATTTTCTGTAAGCAAGCAGTCTTATTATGCTATATTTTGCTTAAAGCCAGACTGGCAGGAAAAGACCCCTTGTCCCTCCCTGCCTAGTTCCTCTTTTGTCAGTGTACTATACCCTATTTCTTAATATTTTGTTTCTTCCCCACCCAGTGCGAGACATTGCTGATACACAAGTTAGGTCTGGATATATGGGCCTATAAACCAATGAAGCCAGAAGCTTTTAATTGTTACAATATTATATGTTAAAATTACAGATGCTTATAGATAATGGCAGAGCTCTGCAGCAGGGACAGATAGATTACTATTTTAATCATGGCCCTGGTACAGTATCCAGCCAGTGACAGCAACCTCCAAAAGGCTTTGGTAGCAAGACAAGATACCATATAAACAGCTGCAAAACTCTATCCAATGTGACGGGGTGGGGGGAGGGGTTATGTTCCCTCACATAAGTTACTGAGCCTTTAATAGGATTTGGTCTTAATATTTGGAAGGAATTGGGATCCAGGAAAAGCCAATGCTCTCCACAAGTTATGGTGATTCCAGGCAAATGGTTGGAACTATTCCCTGAATGGGAAGAGCTGCCAGGTGCATCTGTCTTGAATTTATCATCCTTATTCTGTGAACACTTCTACCTTGTGGTCTGCAGGTACCCAAATCAGTTTGTCCTTGTAAATTTGAAATGAATGCTGACTGCTGATATCCTGGAGCTATGCAGAGCCTTGCAAGTTACAAGTGTGGACAGAGCAGTATTGAACTACTTGGAGCCTCATGGCAAACATAAAGGAGTGAACAGGGAAGATTTAACCAAGACTCAAGGTAAATTCTTACCTGTGCCAGATTTCCCAGCTCTGCCCTTGTTCCTTCCTTTGCATGTAGGCTCCATTCACCATGCAGGGGCAGAGGGAAGTTGACACACTGTTCAGTGTTCATCCTTTTTATTTCTGTGATTATTGCAAACTAAATTTCATTTAAATCTTCAGAAAAAATCATATCAAATGGGTTGCAAACACTTCCGTCAAATCATATTTTTTACTGGAACACATGTCACGTGCTCTTGTCACGGCATGGGCTCAGCTGATTATGGTAACGAGGAATACGATCACTCTTTATTAAATGTTTCCAAAAAACTGCACCTATCCTGATTTATACTGAAATACCTTTTGGATCATATTTAAACACCAGTGAGTGACTCAGGGTTGTTATTGGTGTCCATTATACAGTTTTTTTATATCTCCCTTTTTTTTTCCATCTATTGCACCACATTTGGTGTCAGTTGATATAATCAGAAAAAAATCATTAACTTCCAAATCATTTGCCTTGAAAAATCAACCTTTTCCAAAGTAAGTCCTAGAAATATCTCAGAACATCTGAAAAATGAAAAACAATACTTAGCCTTGGAATCTATCAGTCTATGAATCTATGCTATTTTAAGTGTGAATGGTTTCACAAAGCCCAACACTTCTCAATGTGGCTGACTTTATGCTTGGCACTCTTCAAGATTCTTTGGAGAAACAAGTGCAAATATTCTTAATGAGATACACTTGGCCTGTTCCTACAATCAACGAAGCAAAATTGATTCCACAGGAATTGAAGCCACTTAGCCCAAGCTTGAATTTAGCCTGAACTGCTTATAGTAAAAAAATAGACTATACAATGCAAACTTAAACTTTGGCCTTATACTCCCTATAAGGAATGACAATTTTGGTCTTTGCTTGTTTGCTACAGAGGTCTGAGAAGACAGTCTCAGAAGATAAATATTGTCAGCTGTTGCACCTTAATTGAAAGGATGATGGTGCTGAATCTTTAACAAAGACTTCCTATCTTCAAAAAGTTGTTTAGTTACATAAATTTGATAGATATTAACAAAAACGAAAAGAGTTTTAAATAGCCTGCCTAAAAATTTGAAAAATCATTTCTTACTTCTGTTGCTCAACTGTCACTTCTTGGATCTTGTGATGTCACAATTTCACTGGCTCTCCAGCATCATAGAATCTTCTGTGTTAGACAAGGCCTCATTTAAATACAAACAGCACAATGAAAACTCTACCAACCTTCAGGTCTTATTTATGTATCATAGAAGAACACAGAAAAAACAAACCCAATTATTTCCTTTAATTCATCTTAATAAACTTTATAGATAGTGGAGAGAACATATTTAAATTGATTAGAGGTACTTAAAAACACACTTAGTTGCCAGATGTAGAAGAATGAGTCCTAGTTAAACATGTAGATTTGCGTGATATTCAATGTCTCAAAAAACAAAAAATATTTAAGGACTTCCAAATGTGAATATTAGAGCTTATTCACCCACAGATTGGAACTTATGACTTTGTACAAATCATTTATCCTCTCCTTGCTCCTTTTCTCATGTGTAAAATTGGGATAATACCATGGGTTTATCCAACAGGCAGTGTTGTGAAGCTTAATCAGATGTTCATGAAGAAGTTTGAGATTATCTGATTAAGGGTGCTATCTAAATACAAATAATTATTATTTTTTTGTCTGGTATAGGAGAGCATCCTTCAGCTGTGGGTTAAGGAAAGTGCTCCTGCTACTACTTTCTCAAAGGGGAGCCCATCACTTTAACCGAAGGGCAGAGAGAGAGAGAGATCCTAATTGGGAAGCCCATCATTTCCTCCCCACTATCAGGCTCTGAATCCTACTTTGGGGGAGAGGATAGCCTATAGACTAAGGACCTTTACAAACGCTCTCCTCCTGACATCATCAGAGAGGCCACTTTCCCGGTCCTGGGATGCTGTTGGGGGAAGGAAAGAAAGCACTCAAGCTCCGCTGCAATGCCACCATTGGTTGGGCCAAACCCAGATAACTTGATTAGTGGCTGACAAGTTCTGTCCACATGTGGCTTGCTGAAAAGCTCCAATATTTATGCCACTTGCCAGATTAAAATATTCAATTCACCCAACTCTATTAGATGCCACAGGGTAATAAGATTCTCTCATCTAGAGCAGACCCATCTGTTTCATGCAGGGATCTTACTATACATAAGGCAAGCAAAACATGCCCCTCTTAGAAATTAACCTCAGGTTTTTAAATTATGCTTCAAGATCTCCCTTATAATATGTTCCTCTGGCTTCATTGGGTGAGATGATACTTAGTTTAAGGATATAATGCTAAGAAAGTGACACTTGCTAGAAGTTCTCTGCTGCCCTGTGCAGATAATGGAACATTTCATCAGCATCCCCCTAGGACACTGAACTTAATTTTTAACCCATTTTTCTACTTGGACAAAGCAAAAAAGAAAATCATCTTTAAAGTGTTTGCTCAATCTAACTGCTGGTTTGCCTTGCTGAAAACTTTGATATCATCCTTCCAGCTTCAGAGTACAAATATATATGGGGAAAGGTGACTAGCAAAATTCAGGGCAGACAAAGTGAGGAAATATCACTTGCTATATTTGCATATAGGTAAACTTTGATTTCAGTTCTTTTGTCAAATCATGTTTTCACATTCAGCATATTGCAAACTCTGTAAATAAGTTCATGTATTGTTTTTTAACACTTCTTAAGGAAGGCACATCAGAAGCGGTAGCATCAACTTGTTCTTTTGTCACTCTGAAATTAAGTACCAGAAAAGACCAGATTTGCATGATGCTTAAGAAAACAGTATCACCCATAAGATGACTGACTTAGGGGTGTGGTGGAATCTCCATCACTTTAAGTCTTCAGATCAAGATTGGGTATCTTTCTAACAGATGTGCTACAGATCAAACAGAAGTTATAGGCTTGTTGCATAATTACTAGGTGAGGTTCTATGGCTTGTGTTATGCAGGAGGTCAGACTAGATGATCATAATGATCCCTTCTGGCCTTAGAAATCTATGAATCTAGGGCACTCTTATCTGATAATATAATACAAGTAAACAAATAATACTTTGCCCTACAATATCACCTTCAGTCTAAATACTTTAAATTGTCTATCAAGCATTAAGCCAATTTATAGCCTCAGCATTATAGTACTAAGCCTCATAACACCTAAGTGAGGTAGGTATTAACATTGTACAGATGTGGGAACTGGGGCATGGAAAGATACTTTAAGTGAGGAGTTTTCAAGCTGTTTTCACAGTATGGATTACTTTGTAATACAAAGATTGACTCTCAGGCCATCTCTCCTCCCATTCATAACTGCATACCATCAGTAGTTACTTACACAGGGCCTGATCCAAAGCCATCTCCCATTGACTTCTAGGGACTTCAGTGCAGGACCATAGGAAAATGATATAGGGAAAATACTTAATATAATGTCAGCTTTCTTTTAAGGCAATTTTGCATCTGGAAATAATGAGGAAAACCAAGGATCATGTGACTGGCCAGTTTTTTGCAGACCACAAAGAAGGGGCTGGTGGGCCATAGTTTGGGAACCACTGCTCTAAGCTATATGTATTGATATAAGTTACAGGGCATTTCTAAATAAATACTCAAGTTTAGCACACATACATAAATAAGGTAGTTACTTTGGGCAGGTACTTACAACTTCATTTTCTGGTAATTTTAGAAATTGTTTTTTCAAATTAATAAATCTTCATTCATACAAAATATTAATATAATAATAATAATTAATAATGAGCTCAGTTACATGGAAAGTGTTAACTACATGACCAACTTTAAGATTCAACTAAGCAAAACTTTTGCAGGCAAACTACCATTTGGGTAGGTCTTTCAGGCTTTTTTTTTTTCCTTCTTCTGCCCCTCTTCAGGAAATAAACCTAATGTTTAACAGTTGAGTTTACTTTTATTGCTGTGCCCAGGGAAAAGTCTCAGATTGGGGTTCGCATTCTCAGAAGAACGACAGGTTTAATACATTTGTCACCACCTTGACAGGATGAAAAATATTACTTAAATTCCAATGTAAGAGATGGGCTTTTGTGAATCACATGTAATCCCCACAAAGAGATGGCATTCAGCAGCCCAAACCTCTCTTTTATTATACTATTACCTTAATGTTTGTTTCTAATTACTTCAGCTGTGATAGCTACTTCTTTTGTTCAACTATTCCCACTTTTGTTATTGTGCTCAACCCAAAGCTATGTAGGTATTGTATCATATTTATCAACTTTTTGAAAACCACATTATGTCTAAATAAACACCTTATTTTTCCTAACATAAAATGAACATTTAAAAAGACTGGAAATGTAAGGGATATAATTATCCACTATTATAGAGAAGCTTAACAAAGAATACAGCTGTAGGTTGATAAAGAAGGAGTCTTTTTGAAGATCAAACAACATAGTGTCACTTTAGTGAGTATCAGGTGAGGTGTTCAGGGTTTGCATCTAAAAATGCATTTGCAATTGTCTTTTGTCTTTATTTTCTAATTCATTTTAGGGACTTTAAAGATCTGTTGTAACAGGATTCTTGTTACATTTAATAAGTGCCATGTTGATTGGCGTACTCTAAGTAGGCTTTCAGTTTGCCTGTGGGGAAATTTAATATAAAAACATTCAACATTCTTTTATTAGTGTTTTTTACTATTCCCAGTCCCATCAGACCTTTGGTGCAAGCAGTGTATTATTGAAAAGCTTATCTGTAAGAAGTGAGCCAAGGGGAAATTCAGCCTTTATTAATATTGACATCATGTTCCTGCACAATGGCTGTCTAAAGAAACTTTTCAGTTGGATTTCAACTGCTTTGATGCAGTATAAATGGAAACAACTGAATTCATGCTTTAACATAGAACAGTGAAAGATGTTGTATCCTGTATGCTGTAACATAAAGCATGTGTTCAGAGATATTGCATAGCTACACTGAATGATATTTCTAGTAAACTTTTAGTTAGACTAGTAAAATGTTTTGGAACTTCCTTCAAGATTCATTAGATTTAAACTGTACTTGTATTTTTAAAGAGAGAATGGTTGTAACTACAATTTCATTTGGAGAGACAGGATATGAAGCAAAGGATTGGGAATATATGAAGCATTGGGAGCTGGGAGACAGGGGTCTAGTTTTGGCTCTGCTAATGAAGCACTGCATAGCCTTGGGAAAATCACTTAATTGACCAGAGTCTCAGCTCATGGAAATTGGTGTAGCATCATAAACTTCAATAAGTACATTGATAGGTACATCTGTTATCATGTTCATAAAACAATCAAAATAAATTTAAATCGATTTAAATTACTTGTATACAACTGCCCAACTGAGAGTTCATCTACACAGTAAAAACACCATGTTGAGAGACTTGGTTCCAACATGTCTCCCAACCTAGTTGTCTTGTTGCATAGAGGAGACCACACCATGTTTTAGCCATGTTCCTACATCTCATGCTACAATCTTGGACAGAGCAGGGGTTCTAACATATTTCTGGAACATGGTTAACACATAGTTAGGCATTGTTGTTTTTCATCATTCTAAGAACTTTCCATAGCATACATTATCATAACATATAAACACTTCACCAGATAAATTAAATTTGCAAGGTGAAGTCCCTAGTAGATTTTATGGAGTTGTATTCTCTACTCCTGTCCCCATTGTAGGATGTTCTAGTTAGGATACATATATGGATAATTTGTCTGTCTTTCTTTTTTTTAATTCATCTCCCATTTATCTTGTTATGGAGGTTAGCCTTCTCCAAGGGGAAGGTCTTGCATTGTGCCCTGAAGGTGGTCAGACTTTGGATTATTGTGATCTCTTCTGGAAATAGAGCTCAGCCCAAACAGCCGAACCCAATCAGTGACAATTCCTTTATCTGCAGCTCTCCTGAGCATCATCTTGGGTTGAGTGTGCTGCATCATCCCTAAGGAGTGCAGTTATCTTGATGGGTCATGTATGGAGATAAGGTTGATGGAGTCTCTGGGTGTTGACCCATGGATGGGCTTTGATAGTGGAACCATGTTATAAAGTGTTGTAATTTCACTGTACATGGATCCCTAAGGATCATTATTATTAATTACTCAACATGTTAAAAGCATAGATTATTCGGTGTGACTCACAAAGCTGAATATAAATGTTGTTAAACTGTTCCCTGGTCTAAACTGCCAGTTTAATTTCTTCTAATTTTTCATTGCAATAGTTTTTTTAGTGTGTTAATAAAATGACTTCTGAGTCTCAGAATAGTCGCATGTCTTGGTGAGAAAATTAATGATAAACTGTTTTTGTTTTGAAATTTAAAATATTCAAGCGATAATATTATTAGTTTGGAGGAATCAAGGAAAACCCAACCTGGCAGTCGATCACTTTTTTTTAAGTTGTCAAGTTTACTAGGCTCACGAGTCTCCCACAAGTGTTATTAAAGCTAATAGAAAGTCTAAGAGGAGCAACAACAAAAAGAACAGAGCAGCAAAAAATAATAATAAAAAATTATTAGATCAGTTTCAAGCTGGCCTTGAGAAGTCACAGGGCCATGATGACAGTCATCATTTATGCTGGAAATGCAATATGTCAGATACAGGAAATGTCATGGGAGAACGGCAATAGGAAAACATGGAGGAGGGGATGTAGTCCCAATATAGCCCTACCAGGGAGCTTTTAGAAGGTGGAATAGTCAGTCTTTAAGCTTTACAGACAGCCATATTATTTGAGAATGTCATTCAAGATAGTCTGTGATTTAAAAAAGAAAATCAATCTGTTTTTAATTTTTAATCTTGATTTTGTTTTTGCCAAAATAGTAAAATTAAAGAGGCAGCACTGTCCTCTGGTTAGAGCTTGATATCCAGGGTCAGGAGATCTGGACTGTAACCCTTATTCTGAGCTCTTTGGGTGGGGACTGTCTTGGTTCAGTTTAATGGGTCCCTGATCAATTACAAGGGCTCCTAGGCACTACTGCAGTACAAACAGTAAGTGACAATGATGTTCACTATGTGTGTCCTTGAGCAACTCACAAACTCCCAGGGTCTTGGTTTTACCAGCTGAAAAAATTAGATAACATATACCTATTTCTCAGGGGTGCGAGAAGGAGTAACCAATTAAAGTTTATATAGTACTTGGAGATCCTTGTCTTGAATGCCCTGAACAAAGGGTAAATTATTGGGCCTCAGTTCTCTACTACGTGAGAGTTGTGCTCAGATGGCTGTCCAGTTCCTTTATGGTGTCATCTCTAGGAGAGACACCCCCAACGCAAGGGGAATTCTCCCTCCATTGTCTCTGGTCACTGTGGTCAGCAGCTAGGCATATCCTTTCTAGAATTTTACTGGGAGAACTCAATCGCATTTTGGCTGCAATCATGAAAGAATGAATTACATACCGTTCTGAAAGAGCCAAGTCTTGAGAGTCTCTAAATATCCACAACTGCTGCTGACTCCCAGAGGAGTTGAAGGCGTTCAGCACTTCCCAGGCTCTTACTTCAAGTCAATGTAGTGATTTGTATGAGTGTGGACTAGTCACAGTACCTCATGTTTGCCAGATCAGAGCCAAAAGCAAGCTGAGAGGGGAGGGGGTTGTGCTTTGTTGAAAAATAAATGTGCACTATTTTCAAAAGAGGGAGTCTAAATAGAGATATTGCAAACAGTAGCTATGGAGACAATGCATGAAATTGAAATCATGCACTCAGAAATGTACTTCATAAATGAGTCAGGTACTAACTACATGTATGAGGTTCATAAGATGCTTGATACTTCTCAAGTTGGTACGTAAAATGCCATTTTTGGTCATATCCCCATGAGCCTGATCTTTACTCAAGCAAGTAGTTTCTTTGACTTCAGTGGGAATAGTTGTGTGAATAAGGGTTTGCAGAATCAGGCCTTATATTGGAACATTAGTCTACTGGCTGCATTCTGACTGAAAAAAACAAGCCCTTCCCCCTGCAAAAAAGAAGAAGAAGAAAAAAAAAAAAGAAACCCCAAGACACAGAAAGAACAGAAAACTTGAAACAATGGCAACCCTGGCTTTTTTAGTGGAAATGAGGAAAAACATAATTACTACCGTATATCTAAGATAGTCAATTACAAACAAAACATAAGTATCTCATTGAATTACATCTTTTATAATAGCTGCTATGTTTATGTATCAATTATAACATTATACAGTGAGATTTATGTAATAGGAAAAATGTTTCTAAATTTTAAGTAGTTTTAGTTGTACAGTCCATTAAGGATTTTGATTGTTTTACTCTGAGGTTTTTGGATAACTCTGGATAAACTATTTTATAGGATATCATGTTGTATTGCTGTAAGAGATCTCTAAAAAGTTGATGTTACAGTTAATTATATAAACAGGAACTATGAGAAAGCAGTCAAGTTACTGGCATGACTCATGAAATTCTGAATGCCCATGGTCCATAGCATGTAAATTAAGGCAATACAAAACATTGCCCTTTGTGCTAGTTTCACAAAAGGATGAAGATATTTTTTATTTGTCTTGGGATTTTCCCCAGCTCTGCCTTGTGGCCAGTCAAACATGGCTTTTGCAGGTGAAAACTGCTTTTCACAGATCAAAATTGAACATAAGAGTGTCAGCATGGTGGGGAGCAAGTGAAAAAGTAACAAGGGCAGCTAAAGTTTAAAGGGAGATTGGAATTTCATTCACTCTAGGGCCAGGATGAACAAGCTGGTTTGATCATAAAAAAGAACCTAGATGAACTTCCATTCAAAACACAAACTCAACAATTTTTCACCTTTGAAAAAGTTCAGATAACTCTATTTTCACGTCTCTGTTTTAGACTGTGCTGGCCAGAGGTCAACAGGCACTGGTGCAGCCTGACAGCAGAGATATGGGACATAATAATGAATGGAGATATGCTTATCTCATAGAACAGGAAAGGACCCTGAAAGGTCACTGAGTCTAGCTGCCTGCCTTTATTAGAAGGACTAAGTAACCAATTTTGCCCCAGATCCCTAAGTGGCCCCCTTAAAGATTGAGCTCACAACTCTGGGCTTACTAGGCCCGTGTGCAAACCACTGAGCTATCCCTCCTCTCTTTTTTAATGAGATAGAACCCAGCTTCTTGTGCAGAGGTGGCAAAGGGCTGGCAAATCTCACCCCCAGAAAGAATAATTATTAGGAAAGTTCAAGTTTCAAATCATGGCATTTCTTCGCCTCCACATGGGTTGGGCTGAGGGGTAAATAGGGAGAGTTCTTTTGCTGTTATGAAACACAGACTGTTCTCAGACAATGAATTATCAAAGCATAACTAATCATCAACAACTAGATCATCTGACTTGCACCCCATGTAAAGCAGTGCTTCATTTGTAATGAAAGCGATGGTGGAGCTCAAGCAATTTTTTGACTTTCATAACTGACACGGTAAGCCCAGCAGTGCCAGAGCTATAAACTACCAAGCCAAGGTTTGCCAGGGCTCAGCCCTGGAAAGCCATGGCACAAATTAAGCACTGGTGTAAAGCAATAATGGATCTCTTCACTCCCTTGTTTCATCACTGATCTGCCATCACTGCACTAAGTGAAAAACTAGCTCTTTAGCAGACCTTATCGTACAAGAGACCTTGAAGAGTGAACTTTAACATGCTGTATTTGAATTGGGGGTAGGGGGTGGGGCAGTATGGTCTAGTGGCCTGAATACATGGTTGGGAATAAGAACAACATGAGCTCTGATGCTGATTTGCTGTGGCTTGGCTTTGCTTTGCTTTCCCTTTCTGTGAATAGGGATGATGACACTTCATAGGCATTGCAAGGATTACTTAAGGTTTGTACAATGTTTGAATGTGCAAAGCACTGTGTAAGTATACCACACCTCTGATCCCAAGGATTCCAAAGTACTAATATTCAAACTGTACATACTCCACACTACTCCATCAGCCAATAACATCCAGACAGTTCTGGGGTGAAGCATTGTAGCTGTTTGACAAGGAAGAACAAACCTACACAATAAATTAGGGCAGTTCTAATGAAATTCTGGGAAATCTTCAACATTTTTTCATAGGGAGTGTGAGATTTACGCAGAAAGCTAAAACCATGTTTTCCAAACCCTTAAAAAACCCTAAATCAACTCATAATGTAGGTGAACAACGCTAAATAGTCCAATAAGGATATTGGTAAGTGTTTCAACTTACACACACACATAGAAGACTCTAATGTAGGTGTTAAAGTTCACTTTATTATATATGAAAGCATTCTGCTAACCTATAATGATATCTTGGAAGAACACTTTCAAAATCCTGAAAATTTAATACCACCTGAAAAGCATCACAGACTATAATAAAGCAGACTTGGATAAAACAGTTTAGCTTATAAATCAGAACTTCAGAATCTACTCCAGGATAACTAAAACAGCGGAAACAGTACTGTTTGCAAAGGAACTTTATACTAACTCTAAACAATGCATCTAACCAATAGAAAACACAATAAAAGAAAGGAAATTAGTGAAGTCATTATACAAACTCAGCTGGGAGCACAGCTGCTTAAAGATGAAGCAAACTCTCTGATTTTTGATCTTTGGGAGTGCCTAATTAGACTACAAGCTAAAAAGTTGTTCTCACAGACAGAAAAAAAAGGAAGCTTAATATTAGAAGCAGCCTTCTCTGCCATAGCAGAATAGTTTCCTGCAAAGCTGAATAACTGAGCAATACACAGATATTATTGCTACAGAGTTATGGTAATAATTATGCTTAATGAAGGGCTGCGATGTACACATGCATGTTACTGTGTTATATATTATTATTTTTATTTGTATTATCATAGCTTCTAAGAACCTCAGTCATGGACCAGAACCCAATTGTGCTAGGCACTGAAAAGTCCAGAACAAAAAGACAGTCTCCAGCCTTACTGAGTTTACAACCTGAATATAAGACAAGAGACAACAGATGGATACAGACAGACAAATGGAGGAGTGCAAGGAAACCATGAGACAATATAGGTCAGCATGATAGGCTATTGTGCAAACATAGATACTTAGAATTTGCCAGTTATGTGCTATCCTTTTCCATTTAATAATGTTATATCCTGCTGTCCAGAATGGCAAATGCATATTTTGCATGTCTGCAATGTTAATCACCTGCCTCAAACAAACCCATTAAAGAAGGCACTGCATAGCGAAGGGTATAACTCCATTGTGCCTAGGAGCAACACTTCTGCAGATCCTGCAGTGTACTAAGAGAATTACAATACCTGCTCTAGATGCAGTGGGACATATCAATAACCGAGTCATGGGCTTAACTTTGAATTTCTTTGCTTTTTGAGCTCCTTTGACAGCATTACTCTTTCCTCAAGGATATGGCACAGAAATAAGGAAGGAGAGTGTTCCAAGTATAGGGACCAGATTGGAAAAGGCAGACAGATGAAGGGGAGAAAGCAGAGACAGAATTTGATAACGACCAAGTGTAATGCATATGTAGGAGGATGCAGACTACAGGCAGAGTATAATGTTGTTTTTCACTATACACATTTAACAGCATTACCTTAGGAAGATAAACCTGTTGTTACAACATTTGTTTTCTAGCCAAAGGATGTAATGAACTACCCTTCCATCTGAGGATGTGGTCCTACAGGCCCTGTCTAAACAGGAAAATGGACTGAGTTCTGAAAACTGATTCCAAATCTGACCTTAAAACTGTTTTCAGCTAATAAGGTTTTGTTACTAGGTTGAACAGGGAAATTTTAGAATATTGTTTTGAAAACTGGGCTTGAGAAAAGTTTTTTTTTTAAGTTAGTTTGCACTGCACAGTCCCTTTAGTTCTTCTGAAACAGTTTCAAAAGAGTTTGTTTTTTTAAAAAATCATACACAGTCCACAGCAGTGGCAAAAGCCATTTCAAATTAAAACACTTTTAAGATCAGTTTTAAAACACTGTTTCAGAAGAGTGACAATTTTCCAGTGCATTTAGGTCTTGAAGGGCCATATGGTAAAATGACAGTATCATCACCTCAGTATCATCACCTCTCTCATTCTCAGCTCCTAGGCTTAACGTTTCAAACAATTGAGTGCTAGAGAAGAATTTTGAGATATCAAGTATGTTTGAAAAAAAGATCTTCGAAGCATGAATGTGCAGTGAAATTTTAAAAATGTATACTGACTTCTTTGGAATACTGTATGTATGCTGAATATTAAACAAATACCTGAAGTTACTGATGTGGCTCCTTGAAAGCAGTATTTCATTATGTGCAGTGATTTTTAAAATAAAATATTTCGCATAACACGGGAAGCATACAGGTGTAATCACACAGAGACCCAAACTCAGCAAATGCAAGAGAGGGGAAGGGGCAGAGATAGCAGACAGTGTGTAGGTTAATCACCTAGATAGTCTGCAAGCTAAGTGAATCAAGGTGTGTTGTGAAAGGAAATGCCTGTGCCAGACCCTCATGATTACAAAACTTGCCTACAGCTCTCATCTATCTTCTACTCGATGGGCACACTGATTCAATAAAACTAAAATCTCCTCACCTTTCTCCTAAACTAAATCCACATTCTAATTTTTAAGACTCAGTGAAGGGCCATGGCAACAACAGGTCCATCAATCTTCTATTCTCCTCCTCCTCTCACACTTATCTCATTTTCAGGATTCTGGAGGTTACACCTCACTCATCTTTCAGTTCTAGGTTTAGATGCACTCAGGCAGCCAGGGCCGTAGCAACAAAGAGCGTGGGCCCCCTCCGAACATAGGTCCGGGGCCCCTTACTATGCAGAAACTGGAATGCGGTATTTATTTTATACAATATACAGGGTTCATATTATGTATACATAGGCCTACAGTGTACATGTATTCCGTATTTACGCAAAGAGCTTCTTTTGAGCCTTGTTCTCCACAAATTGGTTAATCAATGCGTCATAGTCCAGAGATCTGGCAATCTTGTTTTCGATTGAGATAACTGCAAGCGCAGAAAGCCTGTCATCTGTCATGGTTGAGCGCAGGATATTCTTGATCAGTTTCATTCTGCTGAAGCTCCTTTCAGCACCAGCGACAGTAACTGATGTGGTCAGAAGAATTCTGATGCAAATGCAAAGATTCGGATATATCTCCTGAAGGCTGTTCTTGTATATGTACGTTAAAAAATTGTTTGCCGTGACAAGTCCTCTCTCTTTCTCGATGACATAAATAAAACAATTCAATTCCATTATGAGTTCGTTGGCATCAATGTCTCCCATTTTTCTTTCAAAATTTTTGCTGTGTTTCTCCAGTTCATTTTCTCTGTGACACTGCTTCAGGCTGTTAGCATTGTACAGAAATCCAAACAACTTATCCCACTCCACGAGTTGGTCAAATCGCAACGAAACAGAAGATATGACCTGATCAGTGAGAACAAGAAAGAACTGTGATTTGAATTTTTCTTTGGCAGAAAGACGATTCGAATCATCAGCACATTCGTAATCAAACATTCTCTTCTTATGTCGCACCCTGGTTTCTGGAAACACCTGCTCAATACCCATATGCTCTGCTATTTCACGTGCATTTGTGACCACAGAGTTATATCCTGTATTTCGATAGTCTTCCAAAAACTTCATTGTAGCACCGACTTCTGCCTGCAGTACGTCAATTGACACATTTGGTGACTGAATTAATTTGCTGGGTTTATTGACGTGAAATAGTATATCGTACCACGTGTACACAGTCAGAACAAAAGGCCACGTAGTAATATGGTCTAAAAGCGCACCGCCTTCTGTTGCTGTATTGCCATCTTTCTTTTCGAGTGCATATTCTCGCAAAGATGACAAAGCATTGCACAATTCTTCAAGGTGATAATGCAATGGCTTCACAGCATCAATTCTCGACTCCCAACGAGTGTCCGATAAACCTTTAACGGATATTGGCATATGTTCTTGAAGTATATCCCAACGTGAAGGTGAAGAAGAAAAGATAAAGTATATTCTGTTAATCAGACCGAAAAAGTCAACGGCATATTTTGATGACTTTGCCGCATCTGAGATCACAAGATTCCAAGTGTGAGCTCCACATAGTACATACAAGGCACGGTCATTTATTTCTAGCACGCGGGCTTGAACTCCTTTATTCTTTCCTCTCATATTTGCGCCATTATCATAAGCTTGGCCTCTCATGTCAGCAATGTCTATTCCTAAGTTGTTTGCCTTTTCAAGAAACGCTTCCAATAAGCCCTCGCAGTTGTATCATGAACATTAAGAAAACCAACAAACGCTTCATGAATATTGACACCATCTTCACCGTTGCATTCAACAAAGCGTAACACCACAGACATCTGTTCTTCATGTGACACGTCGGGAGTACAGTCCAAAATAACTGAATAATATTTTGCTTTTTTAAGCTGTGCTATGTTGGCCTCTTGAATGTTACTGGCAACAAGTTGAATCAGCTCGTTTTGGATCTGTGGACTGAGGTACTGAACATGTGTCTCTGCCTTCTTAATCCTCTGTAAAAGTTTGCTGAGGACAGTATCATACTTTGCAAGCAATTCAAACAGTCCCCAAAAGTTGCCATTCGAAGGATCGCCGAGCTTTTCATTACTTCCTTGAAATGCCAATTTTCTTTTGGACAAGAAAATAATGACATCAACCATGCTTTTGACAACATTACTCCAGAAATCTCTTTCTTTCAGAAAAGCCTGCAATTCGAGTTGGTCAATAGATGTACGGTTTACTATGCCCGACCGAAGGTCAAACCATTTTACCATACAGTCTTGATGACCTTTGCCTGTTTCATGCTGCTGAAGTCTTTTTGACAGTGCTTTCCAAGCAGATGTTCCACAACATAGCGGTATGTCGCCAGTGCCAAATAATTTACAACAAAAACAAAAAATGACATCTTTCTGAACTGAGTACATTAACCATGAACGTCTTATTTTCTCACCATTTGCCATGGTTCGATAGAAATGAGGACTTGTGAACCTCCGTCTTTCCTCGTTAAATGGAAATTTGTAACTTTCATTCTGTTGCGGTGGACCACGTGCAACGATGTTACACACTTTCCTGTCCGACATTATAGACGGCCAATCTCCTGGATCATCAGTCAGTGGTTCAGATTCAGATACTTCTTTCCCAGCAGCAGCTGGAATATCTGTCACAGTTTGTTTGGTAGAACAACTGGCTTCACCTTCGACCTCACTTGAAGCACTTCTGGATACGATTCGTCGCTGCTACTGCTGTCCGTTTCATGTGCCTGTACCTGTACGTTGGATTGCAGCGCAAAATACATTGACAACTTTGGAATTTTCTCATGTTCCTTCTCGGCATCGTTTGCTGCCTTTCGTTTACTAGCTCCGCTTTTATACATTCTCTTAGACATCACAAAGCACGCTTCTGCATTGGAAACGATAAAAACTAAACTAAATTAATAACATTTATCCGCCGACCGCCATTATGAACACAAATACACATTCTTTGAATGGGTCCAACTAAAATTCGAAACTGATTGACAGACAACTGATGTAGCCAATAGCATTATGATGTATCATAATGACTTCACGGTTTTGTAAAACCGACATGGATTGTGCAATAGCTTCAATAAATGTCACTTACCTAGTTATACCTTACATTTTTTTTGCCACTTGCGGGGCCCCCTCCGGTTGGAGGGTATGGAGGGCGCTCGCTACACCTCTGCAGGCAGCCATGTTTCAATTTAGGCCAAAGCCTAAATTGTGTGGGTCCCTGGTTAGGCAGCCACCAAACTACAGGGCCCCAGAATCCTTGAAACAGTGGTAGAGCTGCTGCTGCAGAATGCTATATGCAAGAGGTATTTAGAATGACTCATCCAGAATTCTTCTGGGGATTCTGACTGCCATGCAATCTCTCTAAATCCACTCCATGGGCCTTGCCTAAAAAATCTTGCTTTGTGCCATATTATTCCATCTTATTGCCAAGCAGTACTGTGGCAGGAACACATTTCAGTGATGCTGTAGTAAGACAAGTCAGAACACATTTATAGGCATATTTGAAGAACTCCTTTTTTGACACTACTAATGATCATAAGGTATAAAACAACACATCTAATTCTACTCATCAAACTTTGCTTTCTGCTATGTCTCAGACCATCCTCCCTCTAGGAGGCTTTAACTTTAGAGTTAAGAACCACATCAAAGCCTTCAAAGTAGTTCTGAAATGAAATACACAATCAAACTTCTAGCAGCCTGGAATCCACCAGGTTGCCATCCACCAGAGGTGGTGTGTGCATTCTGGTTACTTTTATATGAAATATTAATGTGAAACAAGTGGTCCAAATAGCTATGGATTTCTTCCCCCATCCCAAACTTACACAGATACAGACTGTCTGCCAGAGATATACAGTAAAATAAGGAGAGTAAAATAAATTCACTAACATAAAAATTGTTTTTGTTTGTTTTGTTCTCCTCCCATTTATTTATTCATTTTCCTATGTCCAATCCTTACTACCCCACTCCATATAATTTTTCTTCATTTCTCTCGCTTCTGTTTATGGCTTTCCCTTTTCTAGTCCATGT
Source organism: Gopherus evgoodei (assembly GCF_007399415.2). Taxonomy (NCBI): domain Eukaryota; kingdom Metazoa; phylum Chordata; order Testudines; family Testudinidae; genus Gopherus; species Gopherus evgoodei. The sequence goes on from NC_044322.1 coordinate 75,537,917, forward strand.
TGCTCCTTTCTTTGACAAGCAGCATCTCTTTTCCTTTTATTTTTCCGACTTCATATTCACCTCATCTATTGTTCACACCCTCGCTTTTTCCCATGTTAAATGGTCTCTTGCATCTTGCTCTCCTTCTTTTTCATTGTCTTTTCTCTGATTTCTGTCCCTCTTGCTCCCATCCCTTTTGTCTTAGTCTTTCGAAATCTGTTCCCCACCACCCCCAGGTTTCCTAAAGATAACAATACTTCTATTGCTTTACAAACATTAATTAGTGAAAAAACCCTTTTGTGGTAATTAATATATACCAACTTTACAAATGGGAAAGCAAGGCAGAAAGGTGAAGTGACTAGACCAGAGCCTCAGAGGGAGTCAGTCAGGATTTAGAGCAAGGTTTAGAACACAGAAGACACCTTGCAGAGTGGATTGTGGTTTCTCCTGATATTGGGCCACCCCATCTTGTGGCCATGTGGTAATACTGGACAGGGGGAGGATAAAGGAAGCAGCTTAGATGCTCCCACCCACAGCTCAGTAGTCCCTCACCCCCACCCCCCAAAGGGTTTGGAGACCTTCTCTTTATTCAGCCGCTTCAAAATCAGGGACCATAAGAATAGATGCCTGCAAAGGAGCATAGAGAATGCTGAGATTAGCCTTGAAATTTGTAGCATCTGAAAAATCAAGTTGACTCAGGGCCGTAGGCTTCACAGAACCCAGAAGGCAGATACCTACAGGAACAATATATGTAAGTGTGCCTACAGTGCTGTCTCTATAGATAGTGTGTATCTGTTGTTCTATCTATGAAAAGGGAGAAAGCTGTCATCATATCCTTCTAAGAGGTAGTCAGTTCAGGAAATGTAACTGTTTATTAATTTGCCAGGAATATTTTCACCACATTTCATTGATAATTAAATGCAAAGAAACTATGAATTAGTTTATGATTTCTGATGAATTTTTGCTGGCAATGGGACCATTTATTCTAGCACAAATATAGGACATTACTCTGGAAAAAAGATAAATTTCAATAAAATTGAAGAATAACCGCTGAGGGTGTTTGTTTTTTATAAACATTATACACAGCTGTAGTAATGTTGGCAGAGATGTGTGCCAAAAAAGCTACACATTTGCTACTACAAACTGTTCATTTCACCCTTTATCCAGTAACAGCTGGTGAAATGGTATTTAAGAACTGTTTTGATTTAATCTAATGAGAAACTATGTTGCAATGTACTGTACTGCCTGCAGAAAATAATTGAACAAACATTGATTTTTATGTTGCTATAATAGTTTCATTTTCGATAAATAGGAATTTATATGCATGGCTGTTTGGTTCCATTCCTCTCTACTTGGAGGCTGGATATTTGTTTGTGGGTGGGAAGCAGTTTCAAAATGAACTTTAGCCATTCTAGAGATGGAAAAGACCTTGCTTAAGCATTCAGTTTTTGTATTCAACTGACATTAGGCCAGACTAACATCAAAGGAGAGCTGGACAGCAGTGCCTTCAGGGAGGCAGAAGCATACCAAAGCATATCAAACCACAGAAAGCAGAATAAACAACACTGAGCACATAATAAAGATGTAACAAGGGGATAGTATAACCTGGTCTTTAACACTGAGTTTTGCACATGCACTAAATATAATTTGTCCATCTGAATACCTGAATCTTTGCTGAGTCTAAGGCAGGGAGGGCCAATTTCAGCCTGTGGGCCAGATCCGGTCCACCAGGGCTTTCAATCCGGCCCACAGGATTGCCAGCCCTGTGATGCAGTGGGGCTAAGGCAGTATTCTTGCCTGCCCTGGCCACACGCTGCTCCTGGAAGCAGCTGGCACCACATCCCAGCGGCTCCTGGGGGCGGGGGGACAGAGGGCTCCATGTGCTGTCCTCACCAGCAGGCACTGCCCCCTGCAGCTACCATTGGCTGGGAACAGTGAACTGTGGCCAAGGGGCGCTTCGGGGGTGGTACCAACAGGCGAGGGCAGCGTGTGCGGCGGAGTTGCCTGCCCCACCCCACACCCAGGAGACGCTGCTGGCCATGCTGGTCACTTCCAGGGGTGGTGGGGGCTGGGGAAGGCAGGGAGCCTGCCTTAACCCTGCTGCAAGAGCATATGGTCCATGACTAGGGAAAAGGATTGCCCAGCAGGTAATAACTGAAGGAGTCCAGAGGTTCCTTCTCAATAATTGAATATGATCATTCCAGTGGGAAACATTTTGCTTAAATAGATGGTTAGGTATGCTTCTCCCCTAAAGTCCTGGGAGATCACCACTCTCAGGCTGACATATGATACATCTGTGCAGAGAATAAACTCCTGGTGAAGTCTGGGTTGTTGAAGACTGGTGCCTGGTTATGCTGCACCTTCAGGGTATTAAAAGCTTTGTTGGACCAGCCATCCCACAAGACCTTCTAGGTGTCTTTGCCTTTTAGCAGATCAGTAAGGGCAGCTGTGATCAATGCAAAATAATATTCCTCTGGTATCTGTCTCCTAGTCCAGGGAGGGGGGCATGAGTTCAATGTGTGGACTTTGTCTTGCATAGGTTTCATGAGGCTTCCGCCTATTGGATACTCTAAATAAGTTACTTCTGCCATGGCCAACTTACACATGCCAGAATAGCCTCCAGTAGGGATGTCAGTAGTTATGTGTCGTAGTTGATCTTCCCACATATAAATATAGAGGACAAGCTGCTGCAAACTGCTGGTAGGGCCCAAGAATTTAGTTCAGGGATGGGCAAACTTTTTAGGATGAGGGCCACATCTGGGTGGGGAAATTGTATGCAGAGCAGAGGGTTGGGGTGCTGGAGGGAGTGCGGGGTGTGGGAGGGGGTGCAGTGTGCAGGAAGGGGCTCAGGGCAAGGGATTGGGGCAGAGGAGGAGTGTGGGTTGTATAAAGGGGTTCAGGGAATGGGGTTGGGGTGCAGGAGGGGTGTGGAGTGTAGGAGAGGGCTCAAGGCAGGAATGCAGGGGGGTGGGGACTGTGGGAGGGGGCTCAGGGCAGGGGTTGGGATGTAGGAGGGGTGCAGGGTGCTGCAGGGGTCTCAGAGCAGGGGGTTGGGGTGCAGGAGGGGTGTGAGATGCTGCAGGGGGCTCAGGGCAGGGGTGCAGAGTGCAGCAGGGAGCTGAGGTGCAGGAGGGGTGTGGGGTGTACAAGGGGGCTCAGGGCAGGGAGTTGGGGTGCAGGAAGTATGCGAGGTGCAGGCAGGGGCTTAGGGCAGGGAGTTGGTGGGATGGGGTGCAGGAGGGGTTTGGGCTTCGGCCAGGCGCCACTTACCTAAAGTGGCTCCGGAATGGCAGCAGTGTGCACCGGGGCCAGGGCAGGGTCCCTGCATGCCTGCCCTGTCCCCAGCCCTGTGTCACTCCAGGAAGTACTGCGGCTCCTGGAGGCGGTGGGCGGAGGGCTCTGCATGTGCTGCCCTTGCCATGTCTCCAGGTACCTCCCCCGAAGCTCCCATTAGCCACGGTTCCCCATTCCCAGCCAATGGGAGCTGTGAGGGACGGTGCCTGGAGGCAAAGGCAACGCACGGAGCCCTCTGCCCCCTCACCCGGAGGCCTCAAGTAACTGGTGCCAGCTGCTTCTGAGAGTGGCACAAGGCCCGCGGCACCATGGGAGCAATCCCGCAGGCCAGATCCAAAGCCCCAAGGGGCCATATCTGGCCCGTGGGTTGTAGTCTGCCCACCCCTGATTTAGTTCATGAGGAAAATTGCTACTACCCTTGTGTCATAAACAGATAGCTAAGGGTTAATGTCTCTTTCACCTGGAGCACCTGACCAGAGGACCAATCAGGAAACCGGATTTTTTCAACTTTGGGTGGAGGGAATTTTGTGTCTGAGGTCTTTGTTTTCTGGCTGCCTGCTTTCTCTGAGCTTTGGAGAAGTAGTTTCTACTTTCTAGTCTTCTGTTTCTAAGTGTAAGGACAAAGAGATCAGATAGTAAGTTATATGGTTTCTTTTCTTTGGTATTTGCATTAATATAAGTGCTGGAGTGCTTTGATTTGTATTCTTTTTGAATAAGGCTGTTTATTCAATATTCTTTTAAGCAATCGACCCTGTGTTGTGTCACCTTAATACAGAGAGACCATTTGTATGTATTTTTTCTTTCTTTTTATATAAAGCTTTCTTTTAAGACCTGTTGGAGTTTTTCTTTACTTCAGGGAAATTGAGTCTGTACTCACCAGGGAATTGGTGGGAGGAAGAAATCAGGGGAAATCTGTGTGCGTTGGATTTGCTAGCCTGATTTTGCATTCCCTCTGGGTGAATAGGAAAGTCCTTTTTGTTTCCAGGACTGGGAACGGAGAGGGGGAGTCACTCTGTTTGGATTCACAGGACTTGTGTCTGTGTATCTCTCCAGGAGCACCTGGAGGGGGGAAGGGAAAAAGGATTATTTCCCTTTGTTGTGAGACTCAAGGGATTTGGGTCTTGGGGTCCCCAGGGAAGGTTTTTCAGGGGGACCAGGGTGCCCCAAAACACTCTAATTTTTTGGGTGGTGGCAGCAAGTACCAGGTCCAAGCTGGTAACTAAGCTTGGAGGTTTTCATGCTAACCCCCATATTTTGGACGCTAAGGTCCAAATCTGGGACTAAGGTTATGACACCTTGTTGCTCAAATGGCATATTTTTAAAATGGAAAAGGCCAAAGGCAGTTGAGAACACAGTCTTCTCCTGGGAGGATGGAGACAGGAGAATTTGACAGTAGCGCATTGTAACATCAATTATATTGTGGGATTACACTGGGCCCAACCACTCTAACAGCTTGTCCACCTTTGGAACTGGAGCCAAACTTTGTGATGGCATTGACATTGTGAAAGTCTATACAACATCAGACCATGTGCTACGCACTTTGGGGACCAGGACTTTAAGGCTCCTCCTGTTGCTCTTCAGCTCCTCAGTGACTCTCATTCTCAGCATTGCTGCACCTCTCTTCTTACTGTGTCCCATATCTTTTTTGGTAGAGGCCACAGATTCTCCCTAAAGAGTTGTCCTGGTGCTGTTTCCAGATGTATCACATGCATTCTTCCTTGACTTGTGGAGAATACCAGAACAAAGTCTCTGATTATTTCCTCCAACCATCTACTTACACCAGCACTGGATTCCACTCTTACTGGGCTGCAGAAACCTGTGTCTGTCTCAGGTCCTTTTATCAGGCATAGGGCTTCTTGCTTCCATTTTCCACCAATTGTAGTCAACTGACTTTCAGTATGGGCTCAGCTGTAGTGTTTTTTTATTCTCTTACCCTTGGGTCCTCTACCGGAGTACCCACTCCTGGGCAATCTCACTATTCCTGGTGGAAGCTCAGCTTACTTCTAGGGTCCTTTCTAAATCCAATTACAGTTCACTTACCTCCAATCCATGGCAGCACTCCTCAGGTTGGTAGATGTGAGGGGCCAAGGAGGGCTCCATCTGTATCAAGCTTCTGGTGTCTGTCTGCCCCACCCAGGTTGGGGGGGTATGGGAAAGGAGAGTCTAGAACCTCCTCAGACTGAGCTCCCCTTGCTGACTGAGCTCACAATAAATCCCTGGCAGCCTCTTTTCTCCTGAGAAAATTCCTGCCATTCTTTTGGCCAGGTTCACCCTTTTAAGCCTAACTGGTGCTTTTAAACCTAGCTAGGCAATCCTAACTGGATGGGAGCATGTCCCATCACAGGCAGTCACACCTTTGACTACAGTGTAGGCATATCCTGAGAAAGCAGATGTTGGCTCACCGCATTCCATAACATAGAGCTTTAGTGTGTGAGAATTTTGTTGAATAAGCTGTAGAGAAACTGGATTGGATTTTCTGTAACAGGAACCAGTTCCCTTCCATTTAGGGCAACATTAGAAACCTGAGATGTGCCGTCACATTACTTATGGCTCTACTGGAACGTGCTCAGATACTACTGTGATGAGTGTGGTATGCAAACTTATATAGAACAGAATCTGTGTGCTAAATCTGTATTTCTTCAAGCTCCCTCAAAGTCTGCATGCCAACTGAGCCTAGCCAAGACTACCATTTCACAACACCTTCCACTTGCTTTCCTCACCAGCACAAGTCTAGCCCATACTATCAGCTTGCCTGTGCCAGGAGATTATCTAAAAGAACAGGAATCTGCTGGAAAAAGCAAGCATTAATTTCTCTCCTGTAAGGTTCCTCCTCAAAGGGTGATGCAGAGTAGCCTGGCTTAGGTTGTAGTATTTATGGGTCTTCTCAGAGTTCTTTGGAGAACAATGCACCAGAGAATGGTCTAGTGACTCATATCACCAGCTGCTCCCAAGCTTTGCCATGTATTTTCAAATAGGTATTTCCCACATTTAACACTGATCCCAATATTTCAACTGCTCTTTGTGTAGTACTTCTGTTTAAATCTCTTGGGACTTTTGAGTGTGGATTCATTACAAGTTGAGACTCACTAAAAGCACTGATGACATCTGACATTTATGAATTTGGGAATTCACAATTTAAAAACTCAAGTGTTCTAAGTGTCTTACTTATTTATTAATACATTTTTAAGTGTGTTTACTTGTGCCTGTAATGACATTATGGTGAGGATTTTTTTAATTCCTCAAAGGAATTTATCATATTTTGTTTGCTGTTACCAACATGTTTTTTGAGCGGTTAGTCTGAACCAAATATTTAGACAAGTGAAAGAAGTAGTAGTATTATTTCTTTCTTTGCACATTAGTAAAATGTAAAGTACTATGCACCTCGATTGTTATCTGTTTCTGATTAAGCTTGTGATTATATTTTCTGGTTTTAGTTTGAAAGCTAAGACATCTGTTTATCTGGTGCATACAGAATAACTCTCATGTCTCTTCATCTCTAAAATTTTCAAAGGCTTTCATTCTGTTTTAAATCCTTTGAAGAAGCAGTAATCAAAGACAAAAATTATCAGAGGTACATTTTTGTTTTCCAAACAACGAAAATAACAACACTCATCCTCCTCCAATTTCAGGCACTTGTAATGAAACTTCAAACCTGGAGGTTTGCCACATAAATCAAAAAGTAATAAGGGTAGCAGCAAACTCCAAAGCACTGGCTGGATTACAGGTAGTGTGGGTATATCCCCCAGACTTCAGTTCATCATATAAATTTAACCCAGGCCTTTAAATAATAAAGACCAATAAAGCAATGCAAGACATCAAAAACCACATCTCATTACAGCATGACAATGTATCAAAGTTTTTTCCTTCTTTTTTTGTTTCGTTTCAGATAAAGAAGTCAGTGGGACTAATAGTGAAGAATCTTTGTGGTATGAATGTGTTTTGGATACAGAGCATCGTATAAACAATGGACCTGACCTAACCATCTGACAAATCCTAGTCTCTATTTCAGAACTTAGAATGGAGTTATGCAAAGTAAAAAGGAATGCAAATAATCTTAATAAGAAATTGACACTGCCATTAGGAATGAACAAACTGATTTGAATAAAATAATATCCCCCTCCCAGTGTACCCCAACTAAGATCTTCACTCAAAACTTCAAATGAACCTGAATAGAGCTATCTTTGGAAGAACTGCAAAATTTGGGGTAATATTCTTTCTTGTCTTGGTCCCTATCTGGTTGCAGCTAGGCTGGAAATATCAAAATATTGGGAGGAAGGCTCTTCTAGTAATTTTGCCATCCCCACCAAAAGTGGGAATACGTGAAGTCTCATGATCCATCTGGATCAACCCACTCATATCTGTCATGAGAGTCATCACCTAGAGAGTACTAAAAGGTACAATACTCTCTCCAGTCCCATTCAATATCTACTTGTAGTCACTATGAGAAACTCTGAAACTCCATGGTCTCAAATGGCAAGAATATTTTATACTATTTTATACTGCATGGCATTTCAAGAGCCTTGGGTGAAGAGTGCATAAGTGTAACATATGAAAACTCCACTCTCACTCAGCTATTTCCTGTGATGAGATGCTCACCCCACGCTATCCTGAAAAAGGTTAATGTGTCTCATGAAGGGTTAAGTAACCTGATAAGCCTCACCTGAGGGAGAGTTAGGTTTGACTGGCGATCTCTGGTTGAGGATGGATCCCAGCTTGGTGGGAGCAGGTGGGACTGGTAGAAAGTGAGGGCAGAAGGAGGCTGCAGTGTGGGAGTCTGCAGACACTCTCTGAGCTTAAGAGTGGGAAAGAAGGAAACTCAGGGTATGTGTACACAGCAGTTAAACACCTATGTCTGTTTAACTGTGGTGTAAACATTCAGGCTTGGGCTAGAGCCTGAGTTTTGGGACCGTCCCCTCTCCCGGTGTCCCAGAGCCCAGACTTCAGCCTGAGTCCGAATGTCTACACTGCAATTAAACAGTTTCTTAACCTGAGATCCATGAGGTGAGTCTGCTGACATGGGTCAACAGTGGGTTTCTAACTGCAGTGTAGACATGTTCCCAGTGGGAGAGTAGAAGCCCTGGGATCCAGGACATCAAGGAAAGGTTTACTCAAAAGGGTGGTGGAGAAGAAGCCTGACAAAGGTGGAGTAGGAAAAGGCTCAGAGAAATGTCAGCAAAGTCTGGGATAGTGAAGACATTGGCCACTGATATGAAGGTCCCTGAGCTGGAATTTGGAGTAGAGGGCGGCCTCTTCCAGCCACTGGGGAAGTGGCATAGCTTTGAATTGGGGTACTCCCAGGAACAATGCCTAGTCAACCAGTTCAGTGACTTCAATACAACAGAAGTAAAAAACTATAGTGACCTGGCTGGAGGGTCAAGCCACAAAAAGGCAACATCCTGACTCACAAAGAGGAAACACTGTGACTCCTGGATTGCAGTATGAACAAGAAACAGAGGGGGCATCAGATGGAGCGGAGCTATTCCCATGATGCAGCCACAAGGATATCCCCAATGGATCAGGAGGAGTTCACTGAACCTGACCCGCTGTACATCGGATTTTATATTGGCAGGCAGAGGGGAACTCTTTAAATTTGTCAAGATGGGTCACATTCTAGGAGCCTAGAATTCTTACTGATGCTGGAAACCCACATAGCATGGGTTGTAAAAATCAAGCATTCTACCATCTATAACTAGCTAGAACATGTGCTCCATCCTTTCCTATGACAACTTGACTTTGATTGTTCATGCCTTCATCCAGGCTGAATTACTGCAATGCAACTGGTGAAGAATGTGACAGCCTGCGGTGCCTTCAGATCAACACAGGTTACCAAATGCACATCTCACCTGTATGCACCACACTGCACTGACTTCTGACTGAATACTGAGTCAAGTCCTTATTTTCAAGGTCCTCAAGGGATTTTCTTTCCCTGAAAGAACCCTCAACAGGCCCACACCTCAAGCACAATGGAATTGTCCACCTCCAAAGGAGATGCACCTGTCAGCTAAATGATTACTATTATTTGGAAACTGCAAGGAGTTTTGTCCACCAGGTCATGGTTGGGGTTAATAGCTGGTTAAGATGTTTTATTCACATATTGCAGTGAATATGAATGTTGTATCCCAGGTCCTTTCCCACACGGTTTGCTTACAGGGGAGGCATGTGGCAATGGTATTCAGTAAAACTCATTCTAAAAGTTTTTTCAAGCATAATTTATTAGATCAATGTGCTACCAGAATGAGTAGCATTATTAAATCATCAGGCTGCAGTTATAAAAACAAAACAGTTAGGAAAATCTTTCAAATATATATTCTTAATTCTAAGATAGGTACCAGTAAACTCTGGAAGATGAACAACAACAAAAATCAAAAACAAACAAAATAACCGATCCCACAGCACCACCATAAGATATTTGCCATGTAGGTACCTCTATCCTCTCTAAATTACATACACACATCTAAAACAATCATATCCATGGATTCCTCTTATGATTCAACAAATTAAAATTGATTTAAGAGAAGGCCCAATAAATCATTTTAATAACTATCTGCAACAACTGATGATAGAAGTAAACATTCAGGAGTCTTTATTCTTAATGATATGGCCTAGCATTATTTGTAAAGCCATCTTCATGGTTTCAATAATTGAAGGAGGTAATTCATTACTGGTAAAGTATTGAAAAACGTGATTGTTTCACAGGTGTAGAATTCCACACAAAGAGGCAGAATAGTTTTGATGAAATATAATAGCTGAAATAGCAGTTTTCACTCCAGTTGGAAGCAATTTTAAAAGGACAACTTCTTCATTCTGAGTACCTCATTCCTTCCGCCCCTCCCTCCCACCCCTAATTTACATACTTTAAAGAGGAAGAATATCCCTCCTTGTTTAGCTGGATCCTCAAGTCAGTATAAAATGATCAACTGCTGACGACTGATGCCAGCTATGTGACTTCCTCAACAACTACTGAAAATTGTATGACTGTCCATACAGATAGGATAAAACCATTTTCAGCAATGACAAGATACATATATACGGCCAAATGCTACCCTCAGATGTGCAGCTCATGTTAAAGTCAAAGGGAGATCCTGGCATATACCTGAAGGCAAAATTTGGTCCATAAAATAAGCACTTAAAGGTAACCTGTGCCTCCAGACTCTGCTTCTTAGATTGTATATACCTCCTATTATTATTGGCTTGTTTTGATATATAAAAGCAAAACTCTGTGACAATGAATGAGAGATGTATACACAACTACATAGAATCTTTTCTTTATATCTTCTCTGTTTGATAGATCTGTGAACCACAGAGAGTTATTTATCTGCCTATGTCCTCTCCTTTGCTTTTGTATCTCTCCAGTTCTTTCTTTCCAGAAGTCCAAATGACAGCCTTCCAATTGTATTTATCCACTCCAATTAATTGAGTCACATAAATGTAAGTAATTTGAAGCATTATTGTGAGAGATTTCTGTTTGTCTCTTTAATTAAACAGTTGTTTGCAGGTGCATACAGTTACAACAAAATTAATTGACAACTTTATATTGCAGTTCTTGAGTCTTCAGCTATTAAATATTCGAAAACAGTTCATTTAGATACTTGCAAGTCTTGTCTTGTTCATGGGGAGCATTTCTCATTTTCCTCCAAGAAAGGTTGACCTATATATTGGAAAAATCTAAGTAGAAAATATAACTTTATGAGGAAGGATACAGAATGAATGTTTTTCATTTATGGAACAGTTTATTACTAATAAGACAAACTGTAACCCCGCTTTATTTCTTTGCATGTATGGCAAGTATCTTGAATGTCAAAAATCATTGCTATCAGAAGCTCATAGGTTCTTGTAGGAATGTTGGGCATTTTATTTACTGAAGCCAGAAACTGCATTACCTTGTGCACACAGGATTGGTCTCATATTACTAAATAATTCTCATTCTCTTTCAAATAACCCAGGATATTTTTTAAATTAATTAAAAAGAAAAAAAAGCCTAGTAAAACTCATTTTCAGAACTACCCAGATGTACTTAAAATGTGTAAGCACATAATTATATTTTCTTAACATGTACCCTTCCTGATATATGTTTATTCTTACTTGTCTGCTAAGGCTGCTATTTAGGACCAATGTGAGTAGTAATTTGCACTGTTTGTAGTCTCACCCATTATCAAGGTGCTCTTCAGTGAGAATAAGGGTATGAGAATCAGGCTTTTAGGTTGCAAGTGCTTGGGGACAGAGACTTGTATTTTTTCTCTTTCTTGTGAAGTGCCTAGTATAAATAACATTTTGGGACAATAAAAAGACATACTGGGTCAAATTTTACACGAATACAGCCCCAGATCTGTGCCATTGTCTTTTCTCATAGTTTATCTTAGTGATTAATCTCTGCCATAGGTACCATCCTAAAATTACATCATCATTTATTATGCAACAACATGCATTTGAATATAGCAAAATGCAAGGGCCTATCATCTAGGGACAAAGAATGCAGGCCACACTTAAAACATGGGAGTCTATATCCTGGAGTGCAGAATTCTGAAATGGATTTGGGATTATGGTGGATACCCAGCTAAACATGATTGCCTGGCTAGGCCGAAAGAATTACAGAAGACATTAGATATGGGTTTAACCAGGCCACAACTTTATTACTGACAGATGTCTGGAACAACCCCAGCGGATAAAAAATGTGCAGTGCAGGTGTAAAATTTGTGCCCCTCCAGCAATTTCCTTGCTGGGACCTTACCAAGTCCAGCCAATTTGGGGGGAGGGGGCTTCGACAGACCCCCCCTGTATCCAGGTCCCTCCAGCAATTCCCATGCTGGGACCTTTCTGAACACCCCCCTCGCAGGAGGGGTTAAGGACTATGATGATGGGAGGGGTGGCTCTCTGCTGTACCAATCATAGGAGTTCCCATCTGTCCCCCCCTCCAACTTTCTCGATTACCAAACACCTGTCCTTAATTCCTTTTCCAGGCCATTTTTCCATTCTTTTGTGCCTTAATTTATGGAGCACCTGCACTGAGCATCTGCTATACAGTTAAATAAAGAGCTGTGACATATGGCCTAATGCCCGCCATGCTGTGATGAACCGAGCCTACCTGAACCTGCTGTGAGGAAGGTGAAAAAACCCCACTGCACCTGGCCAATATGGTGGTAAGGGAAAAATTCCTTCCCAGCCCCGCTCTTAGCAGGGCAGCTAGCGTAATGCCCACAGCAGATATAGCAAAACAACCGGCATATTTGTGACCTAATTCCGGAGGGAGGGTGGGTGCTGTCCAGCCTGCTCCAAGTGAATGAGGGAGGGGCCAAGCCCCATGCTGATCTTTTAAAACTCCTCATCCCTATGTGGTGAGTCATCCACCACGCTGACTACTTTTTCAGCAGCTTTACGTCCCCCTTCCCCCCTGCAAGCCAGAAAGTAATGATCCACCAGGCTGACTGCCCTTCCAGCAGTCATAAGTCTCCCCTCCTCTCACCAAGACAGAAAGCATTGCCCTCTTCTCCCAGCCAGCCAGACAAACCCCCCACTGCTTAAAGTGCAGGGTGGTGAACTCGCAGGGTGATACTTTGACTAGGAGGGCTAACACACTCCTTGGATGTATAAGCAAGGGCACAAAACACTGAGTAGGAGTAGGGTGGTAGTGTCCAGTATGGGTCCAGAATTAGTGAGACCATTATTGGAATACTGTGTCCAGTTCTGCAGTCCACACTTTATAAGGGGTTTTGACAAACTGGAACAAGGATAAGAAAGGAGCTACAAGAATGATCTGAGGTCTGGGAACCTCATGCCTTAGAAGTGAGACATTTAAGAAGGTCAATCTGTTTTGTTTATCCAAGAGAAGGTTAAGAGGTGACTTGATCATACTGGCCAAGTACCTACTTGGGGATAAGATCCAATAACTGGAAGCTAAAGCTGGATAAATTCAGACTAAAAATAAGTCATACATTTTCAATAACAAGAATAATTAACCTTACTTAGGGATTTGTTAGATTCTTCTTCATAACGAAGATTGGATGTCTTTCTAAAAGATTTTTTTGTAGCTCAACCAGAAGCTTTGAGCTTGATTCAGGAATAACTGATTGAAATTCTGCAACCTAATTACAGTAACTCCTCGCTTAACATTGTAGTTATGTTCCTGAAAAATGCAACTTTAAGCGAAATGATGTTAAGTGAATCCAATTTTCCCATAAGAATTAAAGTAACCTAATTACAGTAACTCCTCGCTTAACATTGTAGTTATGTTCCTGAAAAATGCAACTTTAAGCGAAATGATGTTAAGTGAATCCAATTTTCCCATAAGAATTAAAGTAAATGGGGGGGGGGTTAGATTCCAGGGAAATTTTATATATATATATACACACACATATATATATATATTTTATATATATATACACAAACACTGTAAGTTTTAAACAAACACTTTAATACTGGTACACAGCGATGACGATTGTGAAGGTTGGTTGAGGTAGTGAAGTCAGGGTGGGATATTTCCCAGGGAATTCCTTTCCTCTAAATGATGAACTAGCAATTGGCTGAGCCCTCAAGGATTAACACATTGTTGTTAATGTAGCCTCACATTCTGTAAGGCAGCTTGGAGGGAGGGGAGACAGCATGGCAGACAGAGACAGAGACACACACCGTGTGTTTGTGAGAGAGAGATGCATATTTCTCCTTTAGGTACGCTAACCCCACTCTAAGTACACTGCCTTTTTAAGCAGCTGCTGCCAGGAATCTCCCTCCATCCTGAGCCCTGTCATCTGTTCCCCTTTCTCTATAGAAGATGAGGTAAGCAGGGTGCAGGCAGGGCTGCCCAGAGGATTCAGGGGGCCTGGGGCAAAGCAATTTCAGGGGCCCCTTCCATAAAAAAAAAGTTGCAATACTGTAGAATACTATATTCTCGTGGGGGCCCCTGTGGGGCCCGGGGCAAATTGCCCCACTTGCGCCCCCCCTACAAGCCACCCTGGGAAGAATGAACATTTAAAAACCTTCAGCATCTTGGCACAAACCGAGTTTTAGAAAACTTCTTTTCAAGTCACCTTTACAGGGTATCACTGGTTCTCAGCATCAGATAGGGCTAAAAGGCACTAAAGCTCATTAAAAGAGTTGGACAAAATATTTTCTGTCAAAACTTTTTTTGGATCGAAAACTAGTGGTTTTTAAAAAGCAGAAAAAATCATGGACAATGTCTGCTTTCCTTCAAAATTGATAGCTTGCTGGGCGGCTGCTGCACACGGAACTTAGGGGAATGGGGAGCTGATAGGGGGCTGCTGGCCCACCCTGGTTCCAAGCCCCCACCAGCTAGCTGCTCTTCATGTAAGCAGTGGACAAAGCAGGCGGCTGCCAGACAATGTTAGAAGGGAGCATTGTGCAACTTTAAACGAGCATCTTCTCTAACTGATCAGTAACATAACAATGTTAATCAGGATGACTTTAAGTGAGGAGTTACTGTATGCAGGAGGTCTAGATGATCATAAAGGTCCAGGTGTGGACTTAAAACATGTGAATCTACGAAACTCTGGCTGAGTGAGAGAAGACCTGGTCCCCACTCAAAGGAGCTCATACTCTTAACTATGGCTGTAAAACCCCCCCAGGTCACTTAGTCTCCACAGGATGAGTTAGGAATTGATTGAATACTGGCTTATATCATTTAATTGGTACATCCTTTGGACTGTGGATTATTAAGTTTTCCATTTGAAAAGCACCTTTGTGTGTGTGTGTGTGTGTGTGTGTGTGTGTGTGTGTGTGTGTGTGTGTGTGTGTGTGTGTATGTGTGTATTTGAAATCCTGTTTATGGTGGCATTTGTTATTCAATATAAAAATAATTCACAGCAGTTTTTTTTCCATCTTCAGTTTTTCTATAGCTTCTTCACTGTAGTATGAAGCCTTCTAATATAGATAGGCAGAAAAAGTGAGGGATAACATTTTTTTGCAAGAGAAAACCATTCAAAACTGTACTGTAGTGTCCCAACATAGTTACAAGTGATTAACATTCTCCTACCAGTTATTCTATGTAGAGTTGTTTCTTTCAGTGGTCCAAGATAACTTCCTGGATGAAACACAGTAGTACAATCCACAGTGCTCACAAGACTCATTAGGAGAGCTACATAAACCCAGTACTGAAGCTAGGGATTGATCATGCATCATCATCAGAATGGAGTCCTATGGTACCTTATAGACTAACAGACGTATTGGAGCATGAGATTTCATGGGTGAATACCCACTTCGTCGGATGCATGTAGTGGAAATTTCCAGAGGCAGGTATATATATGCGGGCAAGAATCAGGCTGAAGATAATGAGGTTAGTTCAATCAGGGAGGATGAGGCCCTCTTCTAGCAGTTGAGGTGTGAACACCAAGGGAGGAGAAACTGCTTTTGTAGTTGGCAAGCCATTCACAGTCTTTGTTTAATCCTGAGCTGACGGTGTCAAATTTGCAGATGAACTGAAGCTCAGCAGTTTCTCTTTGAAGTCTGGTCCTGAAGTTTTTTTGCTGCAGGATGGCTACCTTTAAATCTGCTATTGTGTGTCCAGGGAGATTGAAATGTTCTCCTACAGGTTTTTGTATATTGCCATTCCTAATATTTGGTTTGTGTCCATTTATCCTTTTACGTAGGGACTGTCCAGTTTGGCCGATGTACATAGTAGAGGGTCACTGCTGGCATATTATGATGTATATTACATTGGTGGACATGTAGGTGAATGAACTGGTGATGGTGTGACTGATCTGGTTAGGTCCTGTGATGGTGTCGCTGGTGTAGATATGTGGGCAGAGTTGGCATCGAGGTTTGTTGCATGGATTGGTTCCTGAGTTAGAGTTACTATCGTGCGGTATGTAGTTACTGGTGAGAATATGCTTCAGGTTGGCAGGTTGTCTGTGGGCGAGGACTGGCCTGCCACCTAAGGTCTGTGAAAGTGAGGGATCATTGTCCAGGATGGGTTGTAGATACCTGATGATGCATTGGATGGTGCGTTCCTAGACACCACGGTGCAAATAAGTGATGGTCACGTTAACACCAGCCTATACCAAAAACCCACTGACTCCTATGCCTACCTTCATGCCTCCAGCTTCCATCCTGGACACACCACATGATCCATTGTCTACAGCCAAGCACTGAGGTACAACTGCATCTGCTCCAACCCCTCAGACAGAGACCAACACCTACAAAATCTTCATCAAGCATTCTCAAAACTACAATACCCGCATGAGGAAATAAGAAAAGAGATCAACAGAGCCAGACGTGTACCCAGAAGCCTCCTACTTCAAGACAAGCCCAGGAAGGAAACCAACAGAACTCCATTGGCCATCACATATAGTCCCCAGCTAAAACCCCTCCAACTCATCATCAGGGATCTACAACCCATCCTGGACAATATATTGATATTTTGATTCCTGATTGCACATATATACCTGCCTCTGGAAATTTCCGCTACATGCATCTGATGAAGTGGGTATTCACCCACGAAAGCTCATGCTCCAATAGGTCTGTTAGTCTATAAGATGCCACAGGACTCGTTGCTGCTTTTACAGATCCAGACTAACATGACTACCCCTCTGATACTTGACATCATCAGAATGGTCCTCCTATTGAGTTGATTCAAATGAGCATCGGTTTTGGCTGATAAAGTGTAGTGTTTATTCTGAAAAGTGGTAATGAAAATGGCATAGTGGGTGCCATATTTAGTTTATTTTAGTGAGTCCATATCCATTTCATTTGGTTTATCAGCAATTTTTTTTTCCTTTTCAACTTTTAGCCCTGCAAACTTGTACAGGGCTCTGAAAGTCAATCTCTGCTCCACATATTATTGTCAGCAAATAAGATTTCTTTTTCAGGCAAAATTATTTCCCTAATTATACTGGAGTAGACATATTGGCATTGCCGGGGTTCCAAAGTGTAGATGAGGGCAAATTTTGGCATTGCTCTGGGAACTTTAGAACTAGAACAGCTCTGTTGATGACACATGAGTCTGAGTAGAATCCAGCTCAAATATATGTACACTTTTGCCACCGAAGAAGAGAGGTATGACTCTGAATACACACTGGGAACCTAGCTATTGGTGAAAGAAAAAAGGTGCTATTTAGAGTTACTTTTCAGAGTAGAACCACATTATAAACATTTGTCCATTTTATATGGGCTAGCAATTATAACCTAGCAATATATAAGCTTAAATATTTAATATACTGATGTTCATTGTCCAATTGCTACCACACTGCAATGTCTCAAATTCCCCATTATTTCCCCTGCTCATAATAGGTAATAACTCAATTGTCTCAGAGGCTGTGATGTGGAAACTGCTCTTAACCATTGGATTTTAATTGCAACCACTGTATGCACAGAGTAAATAACTGAAATTGGTTTCCAGCTAGGGTTGGTACAGGAGTTCAAACATATTACTGATCTGCCTCTACCAGAATGTTACTTTTAGTTTTGGACACACAAAATGGATTTCACATCTTTAGTTTGAGGGTCAATGAAAAGGAAATTAGGGTCAGAATCCGCAGTAGATTTACAGAATCAAGTGTGGGGTGGAAAGATTTATTGTTAATCAAGTGGATAATCCTCTCCACTGTGCAATGGGAATTACCTCAGATATAAACATTAACCATTATAACTATTACATATGAGGGAATATTAGATTAATTATTGTTTAGTTGTGAAATAATCTGTAGCTTTTTCAAGATGTAAAGAAGCAGAGAGTCTAAATGTGCATTTAGCTTGTTTTATTCCACATGCTTAAAGCTCTTTTGAGTTAGCAAAGGTCATATAGGAGATGAGAAAAGTTACAAGCATTCAATAGGTATTGTAGTGAATTGTACAGAAGAGTATTTGATTAGTTTTACATAGGCTAGGATTTTCAGAGGCCATGGGAGCTAGATACCTGACTTCCACGAAATTTCAATAGGATTTGGGCACCTAATTCCTTTAGAAATCCCAGCCTCACTGTTATGTTCTTATTTGTGTAACTCCTGCAAAATATAAATACTGGTGGAAATGTCCATCTGCTTGAACAGTGTCTATTTGTTGCATTGCAGTCAATGCCTATAGGAATCCCCTGTGTAGGAATCATAAATCAAACGCTGTTTGGAGTCATTCAAAGTTATGCAGATAAGCAATATATTTCAAAAGACCGTGATCAACTGTAGTATTTCTCTTCTTATTAGTTTGAATTTCTTTTCCTCTCTCTTTTTTAATTACCCATTTTTAATTTTTTTCACCCAGTGCTGACATAATTAAGGGGCTCACAGTGGATCCATTAAAAACACCAGTCATCAGTAGCCTATAACTGAGACATTCTGGGCTGAATCTTAGATAAATAATTTCAACATTAGAACATTTTTATTTTAACATTAAAATAATCTGTTTTTATTTTGTAGGAATAGAAAAGAGACAGTTAATAAGTTTCAGAAACATCTTTGTGCTTAAGCCAAAAAAGGCTTTAAAATGAAATTTTGTATGCTATAATCTTTAATGAGGATTTCTGCATTAGTCATTTTATTAGCGTTGCAAAATAGGCACTGCACATAAGCAATAACTTTTAAATACACATCTGTATTAACATTGTAATTGTTTCACTGTACAGTATCTCAGTGTTGCAAAGTAGAAGAACGAGATTGTACCTAATAGTTCATTGAAATTAGTTACAGTGCATTGGGACAAAATTTCATTTGAATATTTAGAAATATTTTCTGGAGAGCCATATCCTGACATCACTCTTTGCATTGCCTGATCTTCTTGGGAGTCCCACGAAGTAGAAGGAGAGCAGGACAATGTTTTTTGGAAATAGCATGTGTGTTTTAAAGAATATATAAATATTATGTTGTCTCTCCAGATAGCTTTAGATTAAAGTTAATATTGTTGAAATATCTACATCTGATTTTCCCCTCACTGTGATGTTTATCACCTAATAAAAATGCTAAAGTTACCAAGAAAAGATGTTTAATTTGTTCTTGCTGCTCAGTTGCATGTTGCATCCTATTTTGTAGTAAATGGCATAATGTCCCAAGTGGGCTGCCATACTGTCAGATACATTATTTATACATAACATTACTGGGTTAATCAATGAACAAAAATGCAGGAGCCTTTTTTTTCCTTCTTCATCTTTAAAGCTACCATAGAGAAGGATAGTTCTGAAAAGGGTTATATTATTATTCCATGTTGACAATAGCTTTAGAATTTCCTGGCACTTTTTTTAACTGTGCATCCGACAAGATTGAATGTGACTGTTATACCAAACACAGTAATGCTTTGCACGCAGCAAGAAGAGTTATTTAGTTAATGCTGCCTCTATTTTCTACTTCAAACTGAACAAAATCTCTCTTAACACATGTACCAAATTAAGGAAATAAAGTTAATCTTTTGCAGATTGATATAAGAAAATTGTATTTCCCTTTCTGGTGTTGCTTGTAAACTCAAATTAAACCAGGGCCAGAAAACCCTTCAAATTACAAAAAGCTTTAACAATTCACCATTTAACCATGCTGAAGATGAAGTCTAAAAATGGGACACTAAGTGAAACATTAAAATACATATTTAAACAAGGGAAATACAGCAGGATTGTGTGGCAGAACTACAGGGGTTTCTTGTTTGTACTTTAGATCTTTCTGTTGTATTTCGTTAATAGAAATATCAGATCAATATAAAGTATTCAGCTCTGTTCCAGTGATTGAATATGAATACATTATATGCATACAAAAATAGTGATAATCTATGTTGATACAATAGTTCATTTTGCTTTAGTGTCCTAGATGGGACAATGTTAAGAAGCAATTTAAATGAAATTCATTTAAATGTCAGCTCTCATGCTTGTGATTTTTCTATAATTGGTTATTTAATTAAAATAATTCTCATAGTCATTAATTTAGACTAAAACTTGCTGTGCACTGACATGTTTTAATTACATGGTATTAACAAAATTGATATGCTTTAAAAAAGCAGGGTTAAATTTTAAACAAGAATAAATTAGAAATCTCGTAGATCATCCTACTTAGAGTATTTATGAGCAAAAAATAGTAATTTAAAATGTTTATTATAAACAAAGACCCATCATTATTATGCATGCATCATATTTAGGTCCTGTTTCTGTATGAGAAGACTTTTATGTTAACACAATACCATCATCTTTGAATTTCTTTAACCAACACATAATAAATAACATAATAAACCACATTAAACATTAAAAGAAAAACACATAAACCACAAAAGACATACATAGAACTGATGTTTGAATTATACTATACCTTTGAAATCACTAGAACAACATTTTAATGATATTTTAAAGTACTGAATCTTTATCTACTGTGCATGAAAATAGAACGGATTATGTGAGCCCTTTTCTAAGCTATGTAGCATGAATGAAAAAGATTAAATATACTTGAACACTGCCCAAGTAGGTCAGAGAGTTACAGTCTTAGGCACTGATGCTCCAAAGCAAACACTAGTGAGGATTCTAGCACCCTTGCAGAGACCCACTGAAATCAATGGAACTACATGAATGAAGCTGTTGTTTGCATAGCTGTTTGCAGGACTATTTTTGGGAGTGTGAAAATCAGAATTTTATTTCATTCTCTATTAATTAGACTAGTT
Source organism: Gopherus evgoodei (assembly GCF_007399415.2). Taxonomy (NCBI): domain Eukaryota; kingdom Metazoa; phylum Chordata; order Testudines; family Testudinidae; genus Gopherus; species Gopherus evgoodei. The sequence goes on from NC_044322.1 coordinate 75,558,755, forward strand.
ATATATTACTTTGACTTTTTCAATATTCTATTATTGGATTGGATAATCAGTGTACTTCCCCTTTCCCTGTGCTTGCCAATCATTCTGTTCAATATATTTAGGGTCCTAGCCTACTGTCTTTGATTTCAACGTGTGCAGGATCATGCCCTTATAAACAGGATGCACCAATTTTATCATGAATTGCCAGGGTTAATGGGGACCACATATAGACATCAGGAAGTATATTGATTTCTTAACAGGATAACTTCCCAGCACAACTTTTACTGACAGCAGTGAAAGGGGAGAGGCCACAGATACACCTTCTATCACCCGCCTTTCTTCATTCTGATGCTCAGATCCAGAGCAGCACAGTTCCAGAGCTTAATAGCTATTTAAAACTAAGGTCCTATCAGAGCTCTTATGACTAACAAGGTCTAAACATTGCCTGCAACCCAGAGCAGCCTACTGCCTAGGAAACCCCATGGCATTGCAGAATGGCTCATCACAGATCCAACATCTTTTCCTGAGAAAGGTATGTTGATGCCTAATTCTCAGAGAAAGGATGATGAGGACTTTCTCACAACCTCCTGCTTTCTCTGGTTTAGGAAGAATTAACCACTCAAAGCAATATCTACCCTGCTAAAGAGGGGAGTCTGACATCCCTGCTGCCCAAAGTTGTGATCCTGTGAAATAAACAACATATCAATCAATATATCAAATAAAATCTATGCTGATTCAACAATAAACAACACATCTAAAATAGACCACATAGTTCTCAAAATGCCTGTGCTAACAGACTGGAGAAGTCTTCAAACACCATAGGATGTCAGTGCAAAATGACTGTAGAAGTCCTCAATGTCAATAGGAAGTCCATGAAATTCTTCCAGGGCTATCAGTCTCCATGTCATCAGTGATGAAGTCCATCTGTACCTGGACACATATCCACATGGCTGCAGGCCATGGATATCGCCAGCTGGAACTGCAGTGTTTTGTGAAACCCAAAACACAACCAGCAAATCAAACCACATACTCATTAATGCCATCCACCGATAACCACCAAGGTAGGGGAGAAAGGGTGGGCTTTGCAATGGAGAGCAGAGCAGGAAGGAGTATTCTTCTGCCTGGCTTGCTATTATCCACTTCCCTGTGCCCCAGCCAGCTAGCCCAAGAGCCTGTTGTAGGGAATAGGACTACCCAAGGAGACCATTCTCTTTGCAGAAGTGACGCATTGACTGAATGTTTCAATAGGGCATTCTGGAGTATGGACTGTCCTCCAGGCCCTGTCCCACATTCTCATGCTGTCTGGGAAGGCCAACATGCCCTATCACTGTGCCCCTTTTCTATTACACTGATTTATGGACTCTGTATAATGTCTTATTTGTATAAACTACATTGTTGCTCCATTTCGTATTTATTAATGTTTTGCTGATGAATGGACTAGAGTGTCACATGTTAGCAATATTATTCTGATGTCTTTTGAACTGATTTAGATTCTGGGCTGTGGGAAAGCTAGGGAGCTTAAATTTCTAGTCAGACTTTCATTCATGCTAACTCTGCAGTCACTCCAAAGATTAAATCTAACAATATGTATCCAACATTTAAATTGCAGGGAGTGTAGGAAGAAAAGTAGAAGAATAGTTGTGATAGGATGATATTTTCTTTCTCCCTTTCTAGGTAAGGAGGTTCATAGATTATACAATGGTTGCTGGAAAGTGATTCTTAATTAAATTCCATATTTCATGAAGCTTGTGATGGAAGGTCTTAGTTATTCTGGATCCAATACTAATTTCCACTAAGATCCATTTACATGGCTCTCAGAAAGTAAAGTCACTTCAAAGTGTATGTAATGTAATTTATCAAGGGCCTGCCTCTGAAAAGTTTCCATCACAGAAACCTCCAGCTACCTGGAATTCTGAACACAAATTTGCATAGGGTTACACTCTCAACTTGGCATTTACATCTGGTGTTCCCTTTGGAAGAACAGTTGTGTAGTCATTGTTTAATTAGCAATATTCAGCTCAACCTTCCTGAGGAATCTACTGCTCACTGAACGTCCACAAGTGGGACTATGCAAAAGCCATTTTAATAAACAAAAAATGGTTATTTATCATGGTAAATTGTTGTTTGAATTCTGCCTCTGTGTAATCAAAGTACTCACCCTACTTTCCCCTCTTCTAGGCAGTTCCACTCTTAGGGGCCTCTTGGATTTGCCAAAGGAACTGCATCAGGTGGTGCCACAAAAGGATGGCTCCAATGAGCATTGCTTTGTAAAATATTCTTGAAGATCATTGCTGGGGTGAGAGGGGCATTGCACATCCTGTAAGTGCAAATATACAAGATGACACTCTTAAGGAACTAACTCTCACAGTAAGCAACAGCGGTTGCTGTTTTTAGAGGTTGAGGGGGAGGGGTGTTGAGGAGGGAAGGTGAAATTCCAAATCCAGCTGCAAATGTAGCAAATAGTTCATATTTTTATAATGGGATGAGCCAACTTGCCCTCCTTGCCAGATACAAAGACTCTTGAACTTTGGAAAGTTTGAAATCCAGGTTCAGACCTGAACCTGTACTTTACAGCATGGTCCTATCTCTAATCAACAAACAGTTTCAACATAGAAACGAAGCATCTCTCTTATAATCAGAAATAATGAAGCGAAACTAAGGAATTTTCAGAAATTCAGAAAACTGTAGAACCAAATAACATAGCAAAAAAAGGGGAGATGAGGGGCAATTTTAGAGCAGCTTAAATCCTATTTTAGAATGTATCACCATTTTCTGTATTTAAATCTTTTCCCTTAAAAGTTTAGGAGTACTGCTAAAATTTGAAATTAAGCCACATGAAGTATGTAGGGAAGGCGAGAGAATTTATAGCCGTGTTGGTGAAAGAGTCATTAATAAAGGACAATGTTGGTGATTATCTTGGAGCCATAAAGTAGGAATCTTTGATATGGTTTTTATCTCCCTTGCCATAATCGGAATGCTCCACTTTTCTATACCACCTTCGAAGAATATAACTTGCAGAGATGATGAACACTCTGGTGTTCTTCAGGAAATATGTAATCATAGAGACATTTTAAGTGACATTCATGAATTCTGCAAATCAGTCCCCAATTTGTTTATAAGTTGCCAACAAATCTGTTCCAATTTTTTGTCCTGTATGACTATGTGTTTTCTCCATGTGTTGGTTGCCACTATGGAAACCTTGCATCCCAGAATCAGATTGCATGGAAAAAGGCAGAAAGATTTCATATGTAGCACTAGGAATGTTTAGTATTTTCTTGAAAAAGCTGTGGATTGTCATTAACTGACAAACATTCTGCTGCCAAGTTCTTGCAAGAATTGTGTTTGTTGTCTGATGCCAAACAGCCTCTTTAAATGCTAATGAACAAAGTATGGCATGCATTCTGTTCCTGATAGATTATGCCTATACCTTCTGTGGTCAACAGAAGGGGAATTCCCAGCCCATATGATTTTCATTCTGGCACACTCATCTCTTCTCTGCTTACAAGCCAGTAAGCATTCAATAGATGAGTCAATCTTATTTTAACTTTTATGTATAAAATCTGAAGAAGCTATGCCAAATTGCTTACCGTATGTGTTTTGTTTTCTTTAGAGAATTAAGCTCATGACTTTAATATCAATGACGTTCACAGTATATTGATACTCTTTAAATTAAAATATGAATGTTTCATAAATAACTGATTCACATGTTTTTCTTTACCTCTTTGGAGATGGATTTAGGGAGTTATATTCTTAAGATATCTGCTTTATTGGTTTTCATCATTTCCTGCTACTGAAAGAACTAACTTGAAGAAATACATGAAAGATTCTTCTCTGAATGTATTGTTACCACAGGTACGTATGCGTCATAGGCAGTAGGAGGCAAAAGTTTGAATGCACAGGTCCCTATATTAAACCTGAAATCTCTCTCACCTTAGCTTTGCCATTAAGTTCCATTAAGTTCATACATTTCCTAAATAATAGCAAGTGTTATATTCAAGTGTTCAGTATCAATGTAATTTTAGTAGTATATGACTTTTTACTTCCATTTCATAAATTGCTGTTAGATTGCTGATCATCTGATTGAGATCTGCTGGAAAGGAATGATTGTCCTAACACATCACATGATCAGTCAGCTAACTGCAACAGGAACCAGATAATCCAGCTTTATTTCATATGCACAAATGGAAATTAACATATAACATGATCTCTGGTGGAAAAAAGGTTGCGTGTGTGTATATGTGTATGTAATGAAAGAGAAATAATATGAAAATATTTCATCAAATCACAGGTGTTTTGTTTTTATGATAACCTAGGACAGGGGTAGGCAACCTATGGCACAGGTGCCAAAGGTGGCACGTGAGCTGATTTTCAGTGTTACTCACATTGCCCGGGTCCTGGCCACCGCTCTGGGGGGCTCTGCATTTTAATTTAATTTTAAATGAAGATTCTTAAACATTTAAAAAACCTTGTTTACTTTATATACAACAATAGTTTAGTTATATATTATAGACTTATAGAAAGAGACCTTCTAAAAATGTTAAAATGTATTACTGGCACACGAAACCTTAAATTAGAGTGAATAAATGAAGACTCAGCACACCACTTCTGAAAGGTTGCCAACCCCTGATCTAGGATTTAGTTCTCTAAACATCACAGTTATAAGGAAAGAACATGCCTTCTCTTGCTGAGTAATCAGAGGTGGGCCTGAAAAGGATCCTTCAGTCTGCACCTCTCCAAAGACACACACTTCTGCGGTGACTTTGAAATCAAATCTGCTTCTATAATTTTGGCTGGACATCACAAAAAACATCATCATCATAACTAAAATGAAATTACACCTTTGTCAACACTCTGAGAGGCCAAGTATTCAAAAAAGTTAGCACTGGAAAAGGCCTATTACTTCATCTCTTCTATCTCCTGTACTGTTCAGAGTGTAGGACTGCTCTCTCTTCTACACCAACTGTACTACTCTGTCACCCTGGACAGGATGAACTTCAGTTTAGTTTGAAACAAGTTGGTGTAGCAGTATAAGTTAGTTTGACCTACTGCTGCTTATGCTATATCTGTTCTATTGATAAAAAGAAAGCTTTTGAATAAATGGACTTCAGTCTAGCAATACATAAGAATGTAAGAATGGCCGTACCGGGTCAGACCATCTAGCCCAATATCTGTCTACTGACAGCGGCCAGTGCCAGGTGCCCCAGGGGGAGTGAACCTAACAGGCAATGATCAAGTGATCTCTCTTCTGCCATCCATCTCCATCCTCTAACAAACAGAGGCTAGGGACTCCATTCCTTACCCATCCAGGCTAATAGCCACTTATGGATTTAACCTCCAGGAATTTATCCAGTTCTCTTTTAAATGCTGTTATAGTCCTAGCCTTCACAACCTCCTTAGGTAAGGAGTTCCACAAGTTGACTGTGTGCTGTGTGAAGAAGAACTTCCTTTTATTTGTTTTAAACCTGCTGCCTATTAATTTCATTTGGTGACCCCTAGTTCTTGTATTATGGGAATAAGTAAATAACTTTTCCTTATCCACTTTCTCCACATCACTCATGATTTAATATACCTCTATCATATCCCCCCTTAGTCTCCTCTTTTCCAAGCTGAAGAGTCCTAGCCTCTTTAATCTTTCCTCATATGGGACCCTCTCCAAATCCCTAATCATTTTAGTTGCCCTTTTCTGAACCTTTTCTAGTGTCAGTATATCTTTTTTGAGGTGAGGAGACCACATCTATACGCAGTATTCAATATATTCTCAGTCTTATTCTCTATCCCCTTTTTAATGATTCCTAACATCCTCTTTGCTTTTTTGACCTATTCTGCACATTGCGTGGACATCTTCAGAGAACTGTCCACGATGACACCAAGATCTTTTTCCTGATTAGTTGTAGCTAAATTAGCCCCTATCATATTGTATGTATAGTTGGGATTATTTTTTCCAACGTGCATTACTTTACATTTATCCACATTAAATTTAATTTGCCATTTTGTTGCCCAATCACTTAGTTTTGTGAGATCTTTTTGAAGTTCTTCACAGTCTGCTTTGGTCTTGACTATCTTGAGCAGTTTAGTATCATCTCCAAACTTTGCCACTTCAGTGTTTACCCCTTTCTCCAGATCATTTATGAATAAATTGAACAGGATTGGTCCTAGGACTGACCCTTGGGGAACACCACTAGTTATCCCTCTCCATTCTGAGAATTTACCATTTATTCCTACCTTTTGTTCCCTGTCTTTTAACCAGTTCTCAATCCATGAAAGGACCTTCCCTTTTATCCCATGACAGCTTAATTTACGTAACAGCCTTTGGTGAGGGACCTTGTCAAAGGCTTTCTGGAAATTTAAGTATACTATGTCCACTGGATCCCCCTTGTCCACATGTTTGTTTACTCCTTCAAAGAACTCTAATAGATTAGTTAGAGACGATTTCCCTTTACAGAAACCATGTTGACTATTGCTCAACAGTTTGTTTTTCTATGTGTCTGACAATTTTATTCTTAACTATTGTTTCGACTAATTTGCCAGATACTGATGTTAGACTTACCGGTCTGTAATTGCCAGGATCACCTCTAGAGCCCTTTTTAAATATGAGCATTACATTAGCTAACCTCCAGTCATTGGGTACCGAAGACTATTTAAAGGACAGGTTACAAATTTTAGTTAAGAGTTCCGCAACTTCACCTTTGTGTTCTTTCAGAACTCTTGGGTGAATGCCATCTAGTCCCGGTGACTTGTTAATGTTGAGTTTATCAATTAATTCCAAAACCTCCTCTAGTGATACTTCAATCTGGACAGTTCCTCAGATTTGTCATCTACAAAAGCCGGCTCAGGTTTGGGAATCTCCCTAACACCCTCAGTAGTGAAGACTGAAGCAAATAATCCATTTAGTTTCTCTGCAATGATTTTATCATCTTTAAGTGCTCCTTTCATATCTCGATCATCAAGGGGCCCCACTGGTTGTTTAGCAGGCTTCCTGCTTCTGATGTACTTAAAAAACATTTTGTTATTACTTTTGGAGTTTTTGGCTAGCCATTCTTCAAACAAATACCTTTCATGAGTACTAAAAAAATACCAGGACAACAATCTGATTTCTATGTAATTTGCCAGAACGGTAGGACACTCTAATGAAGCTGGGATATACCTGATAACCTGGAACGTCTTGTCACTCTATATTTAGCAGTAACAAAATAGGGGGAAAATAATGATGAACATGCTTATAAGTATTAATATCCCAAGAAAACAAACTGATCTGATAGCCTCTCCCATTTGACAAGAGCAATTTTTCTAGTCTTTTAGCTATTTATTGTAAGACCTTTATCTGTTCAAACTAATTAATAAGTGAAATCAATTTCAGGATTTTTTTTCTTGTTCATAGCCACTTAATCATTCAATTTTAGAAACATTTTAAAGGCCATGTCTAAAATAGATTTGCACCTGTGTCCCTGATGTGAATTCTTCATTCCTTGCAGCACACAATAGGTACTACATCATCACCTTTTTTCTGTTTTTGGAACAGGGATTAGAATAATATATTTGATCCTTTATAGTCACCTGGGAGAGATGCTAGTCCCTATCTTCAGTAAAGTGAAATATGTTTCAAGTGCCCCAAGGTTAAGGCCATGACTTTAAACTATTTAACACAAACGACCATGCTGATTCACTTCAGTCAGAGTCTACCCAGTTTTTTTATGAGACTGAATTATATATACTTCATCATAACAATTTCTTATCCGCAATACAATTAAGGGAAATATTTTGCATTACAAACAAAGCGAGTTAACCTGGTCACGCTGTGCATTATAACAAAATTTATGGCTGCATAAATAGCAGTGTAAACTTACAGAAACACTGGTAATTATAGTGGCATTGATGGGCTTTGTTGCTTTAATTCTGAGGCAGCCAGAATGATTAAACTGAATCTTAATCGACTTCTCCATTAAAAATGCTGGCAGAGGAGCTCCTTTAACCTTTCTCATTGATTGAACACAACAATCACCATTCAATTATAATGCAAAAGGACATTTATTATAATGTACAAAAGATGCATGAGCCATTTCCTTTTACTGAAGACAATCAATGAGATGACTCCTACCACAGAGAAGGTGAGGCTTCTGTACCTGGGAGAGTGCTAAAGTCAAAGCTGAACTCAAGTGACCTCAAAACATCACAATTCAGGGAACTGAATTTTGCAGTGCAATACTAAAAAAGCAACACTGCCCAATGTATAAAAGTTTTTTATTCTGGTATGAAGAATAAACATCTTCCTAAAAGAATTAATATAATAAGAGTAAAGAATTTGAAGTAAATTAGTTGAATTTAACTGTAGTTTTCTATTTTCTAAAACATTAGGTGATAAATTAAATAATTTTTAGGCCATATTTTCAGCTGATGTCAAACTGTCCTCTGAATTCATTTGAGGATACTACTTTATAATGTGCATTTGTTCATCTCATTGGGCATCTGAATCAGGAAATAGATGTTTATGTACATAAAAGGGATTATGTGCATTTTCATAGACAAAGTTGGAAGCCATGCTTGGGAATGTGGCACTTACAATTATTTCACTACTATGTACACAACCAATGTCTTCCCCCTTTTAACTTGGAAAATAATCTAGAAGAGCTTGCACACAATCTCACCAAATAAAGACAATGTAGTGACAGATCTGAGGCTTTTCAAGCAACTATATACATAAAATATACATTTAAGAAAATAGCCCTAATATATCCGCACAAAATTCAGGACTTTGATCAAAGTGATTGATTGTCATTTATATTTCATTTTCCTTAAATAAACTGAAGTGTCCCAAAGAAATATAAAGGACACAATCCATCATACACGCATGTTCAACCAAACAGCAAGAGCTAATTTTTTTGAGAGCCAGATTCTCCTGCTTTTCACTGTACTGTTGGTGAGACCTAGGCCTAAAGATGGTATATTTGGCCCTGAAAAAAATCACCCCAACTTAAGGGAGATCTAGCAGTGTAAAACTGTCATAAAGGTTCTTATATCATTCTTACTTCTAGTTACTGTAATAGCAGGAGAAAAGGGGTTCGGTTGGAGGAAAGGAGGAATGGTTAGGGCATTGCTAAATTCTATGCTGTGGTTTAGGCTCTTTTTGATCATTAGTAGTCAGTATAAGACAGACCAGCCCCAAGGTTGCTCTAACTCAGTAGAGTGAACATTGCTTCACACAGTGGCAGCAGGATCAGGGGAGCTTAAAGTGACCTTTTCATCTCCTTTCCCTGTCTTATGGTAGATATACTTCAGCTGTAGCTGAGAATCTGGCTCTAAGTGTGCAATTATCAGCAGTGATGTGTAAAACCACGAAGGTAAAGGAATAGACTTATTTTCAAAGTGTAATGGAAAGCAAAGGATTTCTCTTGTTTTAGGTCTGCGCATTTAGTATGGATCTTAAACCTGCAGTCCTTATTCAAGAAACCATTTTGCAGTTTGTCATTATGAGACCTTCTCACTGCAAGTTGCTAATATGAGACACCATTAAAAGCTGGTGTCTGTTATCTCACTGGAGTCACTTGCCTTAGAAGTGCATTATCCTTTTATATTTTATTTTATGTTTATTTGAAAGATTGAAATAATATAACTTATTTGGAACAAAAGCCCACACTAACTAAGGAAAATGTACATGGAAAATGAGGGCGTGTCCATTGTGGAGTTTTCTCTAATTATTCCAGGCATGGGGATGCTCCCTGTGGAATGGGCAGCAATTCTATCTCTAGAAGGTACAGATCCCCTGCTTAGCACATACGCCGGAAGTTCTACAGGAGCCTGGGGCCATTGGTCCAGACACACGGCATGGGCCGAGGTGCTCTGATAGCCTCCTCTCTTTTTCATTTCCTTACAACCCCTGATATTGTGGTCTATTACAGCTGAACTGCTAGACGATTCTTCCAGTCAATGAAGCTGTCTACAGACTGTATAGATAAGCCCTAATTTTACCTCTTCTGTAGCTGATAAAACATTGAGATACAATTTAATTTATTTTCCAGATAGATGTTTCTGCTACATCAGATGTTAAAAGTGCTACAACATAATACTCCCCTTTCTCAACTGTTGCATTCATTTACAAGTAGACTTCACCATCTGCTACCTATATCTGCCTGGGTAGGAATTTCCTCTTCCTCTTTCAAATACCTCTCCAACTTCTTCCACAAACTAAGAATTGTCAAGAAGTATCTTTCAAAATATTAAAGGAAAACTTGCCTTATCCATAGTTTTATATCAATGGGGTAGGAAGGAGAAAGAATCTTGCCCTTTCTATGTTTCAAAATCCGGAAGAATTACCCCAAACATTCTGATTGTCATTCTCTCCTCATTTAAAACCTTCTACAATAAACAAAAACAAATACATTTCTGCCATGGTGCCTGTAAGAAATGAAGTGAGGGGAAAAATAGTCTAAGCACTATCCATTACTATATCTCTTAGTGAATCCTGTCTTTTTATATCTTTTATATCTTTTTATTGTATCCCTTACAAGGCAGATACAGTCTATTATTGTGTTTTATAGAATGCCAAGAAAATTGTTGTCACCACTCAAAGAATATTGATTATTAATAATACCCAGCAGACAGGTATTTTCCTGATTGTGTTGACCTGAATTTATGAGCTAGTGTTCATTATAGCTCACCAATGACCTGACCAGAAGATATTTAAGTTCTTTTCCCAATTCAGGCAACAGAATAAGAGAACTCAGAGAGTCCAACACCATGGGGTATGCGGGAAGCGGCAGCCAGCACATCCCTTGGCCTGCGCTGCTTCCCTTAGCCCCCATTGGCCTGGGATGGCGAACCGCGGCAAGTGGAAGCCGCGATTGGCAGAACCTGCTGATGCAGCTTGTAAACAAACCAGGACAGCCCACCAGGGTGCTTACCCTGATAGGCCGTGTGCCAAAGGTTGCCGATCTCTGCATTATGCAATATAGCAAGCTACAGACTAGCCTCATGGGCTACATTTGCATATAAGGGCTTGTTTACTATTCTGGATAGCTATTTCTGATAAATTCCACAGGTGGACACTCTTATTCTGGAATAATTGTGGCTTATTCTATGTAAGTGGATTAACCTAATTCAGAATAAATCATGTTTATTCTAGAATAAGAGTGACCACATATGTGATTGATCAGAAATAGTTAATCCACTTTAAATCACACTCAATTTTATTCTGGATTAATCTTCATATGTAAACAAGCTTGTAGTAAAACAAACCATGTATGCTACTTATGAGAAATGCTTTCTTTCAGATATTTTGTAATATCACTATAAATAGAAAAATAAAAAATCCTGCATGCAAAGTCACTACATGATCATGTAATTAAAGGCTATACCAAATGCATATGTACAAGATGCACAAATAACCTGAATTTCCAACTCTTGAGTTCTTGATTTAGCAACCTTAACATTATTTTACTATAGTTTTTTTGGTTCGTTTGGATATAATTTCCTAAAATTCTAACAAGAAAACTTAAAATTAGAAATTCCATCATATGGAATAATGTCCTCCATATTGATCATTGGCTGGGTTTGAATCTGCAGATTCATAGCACAGTCCACTAGTTAACTAATCTAAAGGAGAAATTGATAACAGTAATAGGCTGTTATTTTTATGCAGATATTGCACAAGAGGGAGATAGAGAATCTCACATTACTAATGGGTTTCAAAACTATTTGCTACACAGCAAAGGAGTGTTGAGTTCCAGAATAATGGATTTAATTCCAAGTTCCGCAGGGGATTGTACCTGAGCTGTTATAAAGTCCCCTGTGCTTCTGCTCCACAGCTTGTCCCTTTCTATTTCTTTCTCCCTCATTCCATGCCTTTCTTCTCCTCTGCTCTCCACTGCTCCAAACCATGGCAGTGGTAGAGCTTCTCCTTGAAATGGTTATGGGCAAAACAACGTATTTTCCTTAATCGCATTTTGGAAACAGTTGAACTGTTTCAACTGAAATTTAAAAATAATTCAGTACGTGGCACACCCCCAGCATGAAAATTTCAGAATGACTGGTTTAAACATAGCAAAGTTATAAGCCACTGATACAGGGCCCTATAATGGAAATGCATAATGCTACAGCTTTCGTAACATAAGTTTTCCAAAGCAGCATCACTAACCAGGATTTCAGTAAAACCAAAACCATGTGTCAATTTCAAGTGCCTTTGCTTTGAGAGTTGTAACTGTACCTAGTGTTTCTCAGGTTTCTTGGCTCTTGCCATCAGCAGATTGTAGCCTTCTCTATACCTGAGATCATGTACTTCAGCCATTGTCTACTGTTTTGTCTGCCTCCCTAGAAGATAGTTTCTCTTTGTGGTGCTCCTCCATAACCACCCCAACTAGAAGTTCTGAGATCAGGGCAGGTCATTTTAAAATCAATATTTTATTGGCAATTTTAAAGAGAGAGAAAATCCTCCAACAACAGGTAGGTATAAAAAATAAACCTGTCTAGCTGAATATAGCAGAAATGCAGGTTGGTCTTAACTTAGTTACAAAGTATTGAAACATTTATCTGTAGCATGGTTTTGAGTTGTTCTTTTCTCTGATGACTGTCAGATAGCAATATGATAACTAGAGCTCTGTGGTATCTGAACTTTCCTCTTCACAGAAAATTTTGCATTTACAAAAAGAACCCAAACGCCAATGTTATGAATCAGAAGAAAAACTCAAAAATGCAAATTTTCCATGGAAAGGAAAGTTTTGAAAAATTCCAGGCTCTCTGGCAAGCTGGCCACCTGGGGAGTGAGGAAGCCTGCCCACCCACTGCCAGGTGGGCAGTCCAGGTAATCAGCCAGCTGGGAAGCCCACCTTCCAAGGAGTTGATTACCTGGGAAACTTGAGATCCAGGTTGCCATGCTCTGAAGCTGCCTGGTATGTGGACTGCCAAGGAGCCAGAGATCCCCAGTAGCCAGTTGGCTGGCTGGCAGGAAACCATGCCCAGCCTGCTGCCTGGTTTCTGTTAGAATTTTTAATGGAATTGACATGTTCCTAGAATATTTTGATTCTGTCAAATCAGCATTTTCCAATAAAAAGCTGTTCCATTGGAAAATTTTAGTCCAGCTCTAGTGACAACTTCTGAGAGTCAAAGCGTCTATATGGAGATGGTATCTGTACGAGACTGTACTCTCCCTTTATAACAATATAGGAGCCACTGAAGCCTGTGTGTCAAAACCCTCCAATAGTGTTTTAGGGATACTTCATATGGCAGTGCAGACCAAGATGATCATTTCCTTTGTGATGCTGTTCACTCATTAACACACCTTCCTTTCCCATCATGAGCTAATTGATAGTACTCACTTTTTTCATCATTTCCTTCTTCCTTCAAGCCTTGCATACATAAGGCAAAAACCCACAGGCCTAACTCAGGTGAACCTCCCACTGGGAAATCGGTTAAGTAAGGACTGCAGGGTTTGGTCTTCAGTGATGGGTTAACTTCAAGTGATTTAGCAGTTCAATAATTCTGATAATCAGACAAATTTTAAGATGTTTATCTAAAAATACTGGGTCTGAAAAATTGAGCTGAAATCTTATGGAAACAGACTCTCTTGAGATTTTTAGATTCTGGCTGGACCAGAAATAACATGACGATAGAAAATTCTTGTGGTACTCTGGTGTTTCTGCATTCATTCCAGGTGAACTGAGAATATTGGAAAGAGAGAGAGAGAAACAGCCAAACCTTTTGGAAACTTGCTTCAAGTGTTGGGTATAAGTTTCATTAAAGTTTTGTTGTATCCAAACTTGCTCCCCACAACCCACTTTTGGCACAATGATCAAGTGAAAATAAATTCTAGACCTGCAATATAATTATTACAATATTTAATTTATATAGTTCACTTTTTCCTTACCCGGTTTATTGTATATTAACTTGATCCTGAATAAGTAAATAAGTTATGTACGATATAGTATGTTAATCTTTTATTGTAACTTCGCCTGAATAGCACTGAAGGAAATAGTGAATAAAAAAAGAATTACAAACACCACAAAAAACTAAAACTAGAAAACAATGGCTGAATAAGACTGAGTAAAAATTGGAAAAATGCATACAGACCTAGTGTTACAAGAATACATTTCATAAATTTAATAATGTAAGAAAGGACATAGCAAACATAAGTGGACAAAATATATATCACTCTTCATAAAGGGTCAGATCCAATGCCCAGTGAAGTTAATAGGAAACCTCCCATTGACTTTGATTGGCTTTATATCAGGCCATAAGCCCTGGTATACGGGTTGATGTCAAGTAATCAAGAGAAATACCACTGTCTGTCATTCCACACATCTTGGGATCTAAACAGATGGAAGACTTGAGGTGACCTCCATGAAGACCCTGGCAAAACGGGAGGACAGGTCCAGGAAGGAGTGATGGGAAGGGGGACTGAGAAAGGAGGAAGCGGTTTGCGGGGGTGGGGGGGGGAGATGAAAAACTCTGTTTTGGCCATGTTGATCTTAAACTGGTATCTTGATATCAATAAGTAGACATCAGGAAGACATCCTGAGATTTTAGTTTGGACAGAAAGAATCAAGTCAGTAGTGGAAAGAGAGAGATCTGTGAGGAGTCCATGTAGAGTTGAAATGCAAATGAGATCATCCAAAGAGACGGTATAGAGGAAGAACAGGAGCTGGCCGAAGAATGAGTCCTATGGGACCCCTGCAGAAAGCTGGATCGGAGTTGAGGAGTATCTTCCAAATAAAACTCAGAAGAGATACAGTCCTTCTCTGGTTCTCAGGGATGAGGAAGATAGAGTACTGCTTTGGCCAGGAAGAAGTTTCTAGAGTCTTTGATGAGAGCTGTTTCTATGGAGTGCTGGGGACAGACACCAGATTGGAGAGCGTCCGTAACTGATTAGGATGGGAACTCCAGAAAGCAGTTTTAGATTAGTGCTGTAATGTAACAGATTCCAGCCCATTTGTGACTGTATTGATGAGAAATGGATAGGGAAAACAAATATTTTGAGAACTGCTTAACAATAGCTTGTCTTTCACACATATAAATTATTCTATAGTTCTAATGTTTAGACGGCAAATATTTCATTGATCAATATTAAGAAAAAATTGGGTACAAAAAGATAATTTATCATATCCGTGCATATGTTCTTTTTTATAACACATTAGGTCAGCAATGAAGTATTGCTTAAGACAAGTGATGAGTGCACTAGAAACACTTAGATTCTACTTATGAAATTATACTACTTTGTGGGTTACAGGTAAATGTATGGTGTAGCTAGCAAAAGACTTCACCATTGACTTAATAGACTTTTGAGTTTTACTACACTCTCAAAACTCCTTTCATGGGAGTTTCTTCTTTCTTAATGAGACAGTTGTTTTCATTAACAACTAATTATTTTTCATAAGCATAGATTACGTGTGGCAAAGATTCTGACATTATGCAGGAAAAATGTCTAGGTAATAACTGAGAAATGTTATATCAGCCAAGAATCACATAAGATACCGTTAACTTATTTGAGAAATCAAAATCAACCTGTATTGGAGTATCATTTGTATAGCTCAACAACAGGAGAATATTTTCAATCCAACTATTTATAAATAAGTTACTAAATACTTGAGAATACATATTCTGAAAGATGATATTCTAGTCTAACCCATCTTTAGGCAACATGTTAACATTCATATTTATATTTGTGCTGTAAAACAAACCTGATCTCTCAGAACTGTTTCTGAGCTACAGTGATGCTACATTTAAGTTTTTCCGGTTATTGGATTGTCATTCGTGATAAGGAATATCTCTTCTAAGGAAATTTCACATTACCCCTGTGTGAAAATATCCCAGATACTGTGCTTTCGCTGTGATATAGGAACATGGTCAATTTATGAGTGATGGAAGTATTTTCTTGAATCCAAAAAAGGTTTTTCTCTAACTTACGTTAAAATAAAATCTATTGTTATATAGCACTTTTCATGGAATGCACCCCAATGTGATTTACAATCTATTAGAAATTAATAAAGAAAGAATCTTATTGAACTGCATTATCTTAAAGGAATAATTACAGATAAAATCTGGTCCATAATTTAAGTTCTGTAAGAATAAGCTTTTACAACAGCTAAAACCTAAAAAAAGTTTACCTTTTTTTTTTTAATTATTATTATTCCTTTGGAAACAGATTTTAAAAAAGAAACAAACATTTCATCAGGATTATTGCCCTGCATGGTTTTATAATATTATGAGACATTCTAGTTTGGAGACCAAAGAATGCAAAAAATAACCTTCTTGTGTATTGGATGGAGAACCATGGCCTTTTGTGTATTATATACAATTTTAGTCCTTGTTAGTGTGAAGTAGATTCCTAATTTATTTTGATGTGACTCTACTTTACCACATGGCCTTCATTAAAGGGTGAACTGTGACAGTTCTACCCACACTGAGTAGTACTGTACTCTGAGAGTATCCCTGGTGAGATTTAGCATGATATGGCAATCACAAACTGACCTTATATATGTCTAAATTGATGTGGTGAGTCTGGTATGTTGCTCATTTTTCCTCATAGATTTTATCTCCCTTCTTTTGCTGTTTTAGTATCTATTCCTTCCAAGGTTATGTACAGGAAAGATCACTGACAATTGATGCTACCAGAAGTTTGGTCTAATCTAGAAGCAAAACTAAAATTTCATTCATTCATGTATGATTGGGGTAATTCGTCCTACTAATCACAGTCAAGTTGCTCATGTGGAAGCAATGAATGGAAAAAAGATATTTTATTTCTATCACATCTAGCCACACATTTTAAGAATTAGACAAAAAAATTGGCATCTAAAAATTTTGCCCACTCCTTAAAAAAGCAGCCTTACAAAACACTGAGCCATATTCTTCAATTCTCCCACACATTGAGGCATACCTTATAATTTGAATATTCCCACAAAAATCAATGGGACTATTCAGAGTAACTAGCTGCTAGGAATGAGGGCCTGCAGCTGACCCTGGGACTGGCTAGCTCACACTCCAGGGAGACTAATGAACACAGGTGAGCTACAGCAGAATTGCTTGATGGGCTGCTATGCCTGGTTGGCTGAGGGGAACCAGCAAGTGTGCTCTTAAACCCAGCAGCTGCAAGTTGCTGGATATTCAATGATTTTGCCTGCCTTGGTTCTTTGCCCTACTTCTGACTCTGAGTCTTGGCTCCAACTCCTGGTTCCTGGCTCTGGCTCTAACCTCTAGGTCTACTCCCACATCCTGGTTGCTGACAATAGCTACTCAATGTAAGTAAGGATGACAGAAACCAACTCTGTGTCAAGAGATCTTAAAACTTCATGGCAAATTATTTAAGCATTAAAAAGTGGCAAAGAATGCTGCCTACACAAACTAAACTCCTTTATATGTATGCATTACAATACCATCTCTAACTGCATGATCCCATGCCACATAATAGCAAACAATTTTTTCTACAATCTTTGTTTTACATGTTTAGCATCCAGTAATACTGTGCACTTATCTGGGTATGCCAGAGAAAGATTTCATGAAAGTCATTTATATGGAAAGCACATAGAAAACTCTACTCACACAACGTACTACTGATTAAGAGCACATCACAAAGAATTTTGAAAATTTGAGGGCCCATGCAGGCCACCTATACTCATAACTAAGGGCCAAATTCTACCAATCTTTCTCACATGCAATTCTATTTCTATGCACAAGTAGACTATTACTCAGTGTATTGTAAATAAATATTGTAGAGAGAAAATAACTTCTTAAAAAGGAGGGTCTAGATTTCCAGCTGGTGTACATGGCTTTGATGGAGCTATGCCCTTCTACACTATCTGAGAATTTGGACCTCCGTTAAGGTGTCATAATAATTAAAATAGTTTTAATTAAAAAAAGAGAAATTATTAGAGAATTCTATGTATGTATCTATAAGGAGGCTGTACACAAACAAATGATATATATTATTTTAGAAACAGAATGACGATCATGTATTTCAAGACTGTCTCTTGCATATAAATGAGGGACTTGAGTTAAGGCTGCATGAATGTTGGTTTTTCCCAACTTTTGAGGGATTAATGGTGTACTTTTAAAACACTCAACATTTTTTGGTATGGAATAACTATACAGTTTGTAAAATGTTTTCCGTTCCTTTTAGATAAAATATGCTACATAAATGTAAGGCAAAATGATCAAATAATACATTGCAGCAACCCAGATTATAAATCGCCTTTTCATTGGTTATCATCTCTGAAGTGGCTATCGCCAGCTGAGGGAGATCCTTACTCAGTTTAGATAAAGGTCAAGGAAAAGCAGTGACAGATTGAGAAGGGAAGAACAAATGGAATCTAGTAAGACTCGAATCTCAATGTGAAAAAAGAGCACAGCTGGCATTTTGTTGAGTATGAAATCTGCATAAAAAAATTAAGATTCACAATGTTCTCAGAACATGATTGCTTCTTACCAGAAATAATAACCTAAGAGAACAATAAACTATTTGTAATTCAAGAGGATTTATGATGGACAATCAGATGAATGTCCAGAATTTAACCAGTAATATTTAATACAATAAGAGTATTTTTTGTAAA
Organism: Gopherus evgoodei; assembly: GCF_007399415.2. Lineage (NCBI taxonomy): Eukaryota > Metazoa > Chordata > Testudines > Testudinidae > Gopherus > Gopherus evgoodei. The sequence continues at coordinate 75,577,261 of NC_044322.1, forward strand.
TATATAAATTGTTGTTAGAGGTGTCTGATGCGGCTGTGCATTGCTCCTATGGTGTTTGTGGAGCTCTGGTGTTAGCTACACCAGAGTAGCTTGCAGCATGATGATTCAGCAGACCTCAATGTTATTGACCGTAAAAGATCACAGGCTCAGACCTGTGGCGAAGGTGCTCAGCCCTGTTTATTGTTGACAAGGCACAGTATGAGTGCTCTGGCTCCACTGTTACAGGTACACTAACCCACGTATGCCCACTGGAAGGTACCAGATTAATCAACATAACGATGCTGTCCTATAAGCCAGTACAAAGATGCACGCACGCACACACACACACACACAAATGGAGATTTTAGAGATGAGGGAGAAATATTGGGTCATCTATTCCATCTGTGAAACATAAATGCCACACATCAAACATTGAAAACAAACTAATACATGGAGGCTTAGGGCTAGGTCTTACACTTCAGCTATCTAATATAGCTGTTTTATGAAGATTTTCAGAGATTACAGAGTGAAACAAATTATCTCTATTATCTGAATCAAGAACATGCTTGTGAGGCCTGAACTGGCAAAAATAAATGCTAATCCTATACTGGAGGTAAAATAGGGCATAGTGACCTTATGAATTGGAGGACATCTTAAATTGTCTGAGAAAGTGATTAGAATAAGAATATGAGGGTGAAGATAAATATTAAATTCTGTATTGTGACACCTCTAGAATAAAAATATGTCCAGACTCTTGGTGTGTAGAACTAGACAAATTCTCAATCAGTTTAATTGACTCCAGAAGAGATTCAATTAGGATACATTACATTAAACCAAATTATGTGATGCCATGCATTAATGATTAATCATTGTTTAAACAGATTTTTTAATGTTGGATATGTTACATTTAATTATGTAAAGACCTGGTGACAGTTCATCACACTATGATTGGAAGGATCATTAGAGAAACATTAAAAATAAACTAAAAACAAATTGCAGCTAAGATAGCGACTACTTAGATCACATCTTTGGGCACAAAGAGGTGGGTTGGTCATTTGAAATGATTATTTTTCATTTTTATGGCACCCATGCCTGCAGGCTCTTGGAACACCTAACAAAGATGCACTTAGAAACTGATCTTTGAAAAACACGGTCTACATCAAGAGTCGCCAACCTCTGGCATGCGGCTCACCAGGGTAAGCACCCTGGAGTGCCGGGCCAGTTTGTTTATCTGCCGCATCAGCAGGTTTGGCTGATCATGGCTCCCACTAGCCATGGTTTACTGTTCTGGGCCAATGGGGGTGGCGGGAAGCGGCACAGGAGAGGGATGTGCTGGCCGTGGCTTCCCGCTGCCCCCATTGGCCTGGGAAGGTGAACCATGGCCAGTGGGAGCTGCGATCGGCTGAACCTGCCAAAGCGGTAGGTAAACAAACTGGCCCGGCCTGTGAGGGTGCTTCCCTTGATGAGCCACGTGCCAGAGGTTGCCAACCCCTGGTCTACATCATCAAAACTGACTGATTTGGGTGCCCAACCTGATACTTTAAAGGGGCCTGGTTTTCAGAGAATGGATGCTCAGCACTGTCTAAAAATCAGTCCATTTTAAGGTGTCTTAATCTGAACACATCAAAAATGGGGCACCCCAAATCACTAGTTACTTTTGAAAATTTAGACTAAAGGCAACAGAGCCTAAGAAGTAACACTAGAGCCACTGTCAAGCCAAAACAAGAACCCATTCCTCACATACACCAAACTATAATTACAACTATATCCTCCACTAATGCCTTAGAACAGCTCACCCACAAACAATATTAGCTTCCCAATGACTATTATCTAACTTTTGAATGCTTAAAAATGAATGAGATAAAGAAACTGTCCTAGCTCTAAGGAGCATAGAAGCATAGTACCTAAAAGTAACATGACAGAATAAGTAAGGGTTGTAACCAGCTAGGAGGAGGACAAAAGTGAGTGAGACATCTATATATTTTAATAGCTTGGATTTTTTTTTCTAGTTACCTATCCATCCCTTCACTGATAACAGAGTTTTACAGAGGAACCTGAATGTACATTGGCAAATAGATGTGAAGACATCACTCCAAATGAAGGGCAGCATGGAAGGCACACCTTAAAAATTAAGGGCTTGACTTTTAGAGAAGCTGAGCACCCACAAGTCCCATTCAGGTGTTCAACTCTTCTAGAAACCAAGAGAGCTCTGTGAAGCTCAAAAGATTATATCTTCCACCAACAGAAGTTGGCCCAGTAAAAGATATTACCTCATTGTCTCACAGGTGATAAGAAAGCAATAATGCACCATTGAACAACAAAGCTCTAATGAACACTTAGGAAGAGTAACAGTTGCTTCTTCAGGGTTCCTAAAAACTGGAGTTCTTCATTTTAAGTGTGAGGCTATCACTTTTTTCATATTCTTTATTTTTTATGTTTTCTTTTTAATTGCTTTCCAAGCTGTTGTACGGTGTTCTGTGTGTGTTTTGGAAGTGGGTGGAATTAGCCAGTCTGCAGCCAAAGGTGTTCATGTGTTATGTAACAAGACACTGGCTTGTGGGAGTTGAGAACAAAATATTGGCTGAGGTTTTTACATTACTCCAAGCAAAACCACAGAGAACAGATTGGTGCAGGAAAAGACCATCTTAAAGACAATGACCAAATTCTGTTCTACATTTATTCAACCTTAGTGAAATCAATGTGACTGCACTGTAACTTACAATAGAATTTGCCCCAAGGACAACAACCAGTACAACTAATTAATCACAGATTAATGCTGCTACATTTGATTGTGAAACTGTCACCATGTCAATTTGTCTTTTTTTTTTTTTAAATTGTTGCAGTCCATACTGAATCACAGATTTATATATGCCTTCATCATATGGCAGATCAGGGCTGGTGCTTCCATTTAGGCAACCTAGGTGGTTGCCTAGGGCGCCGGGATTAGGGAGGGCGGCAGACTGCTATGGTGGACCTCCCGCAGGTGTGCATGCGGACGGTCCACTGGTCCCGCAGCTCCGGTGGAGAATCCGCAGGTACCCCTGAGGTAGGTCCACCGGAGCTGAGGGATTGGCGAGCCGGCCCTGCGCCTAGGGCGCCAAAAACCCTCGCGCCGCTCCTGTGGCAGATGAGTTATTGTAAATCCTTATTTGCTGGTCTCTGTTTTACTCAGTCTTGCAGAGCTTCTGTAGAATACTGCCACCAGATCAAAATCTGAGATTATTTGGCTGGCGCTGAGAAAGAACATTGTTCCCTATCTCAGTATTTCTGGGGCATTCATCACCATAGTACTCCAAGTATCTTTAGCACATCTGGCAATTACAGGAAGCTCTGAATAAAGCTGCTAAACTTTGCCTCTCATGGATTTGTTCACTTTGCTCACTGTTTGGTCTCTCTTATCTTTGGTTATTTTCAAGAAGACTTCTGCATAAAAGTGAGTCTTGCAACATGATCTGAAAATGGTTAAGCTTGGGTACAGCATTAACTCTGCTGGTGAATACCTTATCTCCAGCTCTTGCAAACATTTTCCAGGTACTTCTCACTCCTTTACCCTTATGTATTGCCTCCATCTTTAGCCTCATATCATGCCTTACCGTCGTAAAGACTAGTGGTGATAAACACACTGATTGACTGTGCAGGTCCTCACCTGAGAGGAAGTTGCATAGTTCAGGTCATGATGGACATGAAAAATGCATTTCCCACCACAGTTGGTATTAAGCTATCCATGATTAGAGAGTCCAGCAAGACCTCAAGCCTCCGCATACATTATAAATGAAAAATGGATACCTCTGCTGGATGGTGAGGTTCTGGCTAGCTCCTCAGAATGTTTTCTCTTCTCCTGGTATCACTTCAGTCTTTCCTAATTTCAGGTCAAGCCAGATGTGCTTTGTTCAAGTAGTACTGAAATCATATGGGAATACTTATGGAGTAAAGTAGTACACTCAATATAAATAAATTTGGTAGAATCTGGCCCACAATATTTAGCTCCACCAAAACTGATAAGAATCCCTGGTCATAGAGATGTACATAAAAATCCAATTATTCCCACCACCTATTCAAAGTTCCTAGTGCTTGGTCACTTTTCTCATAATCTCCATTCATGAGCTGAAGGACTTTAAGTTGTGAACTGCTGACATCACAGCTCATATTCAGTAACTGACTAAGCAAGTATTTGTTCAGTTTGTAAAACACTGGAAAAAGGTCAGGTAAAAAAGAACTAAATTCAGTGTTATTCACATGGAAGACAAGACACTCAGGGTTACTTTCCCTTTCCATTCTATTCTAACTGGCCAATGCTTGTTCTTTGTACTCCACTCACTGTTTTAATAATTGATTTCCATGCTTTTTTAACTTCAGTGGTTTCACTTGGAGTGTGATGATTTTCACAAAATGTTGTTTGTGAACGATGTAAGTTCTATCTTGTGACAAGAATAAGGTACAATGACTAGCATTGCATAGTATTAACAGAACACAGATTTTAAAATACATATAAGTACTGGGGCCTGAGCAGCAGAGTTCAGATCTAAACCTTTCCAAAGGCAATACAAACATGATAAATGATTCAGTTCAGGTCTACCTCTACATTATAGACAGGACCCTGGATTTTTTCAAGTGACCTATGGTTTTGGTTGTCTAACCGGATGTACCTTGGCACCTGATTTTCAGAAGGTGTATGCTCAGTACTTCTGAAAAATCAGTCCTGTTAAGTTGCCTCAAGTTGGGTACCCAAAAAATGGTGTCTCCTAAACTCACTAGGCATGTTTGAAAATCTTGGCCATTGCAATTATTAAAAAATTAATACAAATTGGGTTTAGTTTGGCGTTCACTACACCTTAAACTTCATGGATAACCAGCAACAAGCAGCATTATCATCTTTCTCTAAACAGTTATTCTCTGCATTCACCTATATTTATGGCAAAAAATGTTCTTTGCTTACTCCAAAACAGAGATTAAAATATTTTTAATTTAAATGGTTAGCATTGCAGTTAGGTTATTGAGCAATATTTTGTAATAAATGCACAGTGTTAGAAATGTAATTCTACTTTTCATCTTCTGCTGACTACTATTTATAAAGCTCATTCTTAAATTATGTAAAATTGGACTTGATCCCAACTACTAGAAGGTACTGTTTTTAAAACAAGGTTAAGTAAGCAGAAAAGTTTGTGATTTTATAGATTTGATTAGCTCTCAGACAAAACAAGTCCAGCTAGGCTGGTTTATACAGTTATTCCAGTCTGACTCCCGTGACTTTCCACTTCATTGACCTTTCTAAGATGGTGTATTTTTTTAATATTCTCTAACAGTGCCTTTGAAAGAAGAAATACTTGTACTGATGTGATATTGTGGGACATAATGGTTGGCAACACACACTCAACAATCTCTTATAGACATTTGTATTAGAGCTAATTTATTTATGGTTGCAATACAGTATGTGAAAGATAGAGAAGGAATGTTAACCAAGAAACCAGCAATAGTCTTTCTTCTGTAACAACTATTTCTAGATGTATTCAGAACACTCATCACTTTAGTGTCTCTCTTTTGAAGGATGCCTCTACTGTATGGTAGAGTGCTTCTCAGTTGAAGGTAGTGAAAAGCATCATTGTGCAGAATCATATATAGACTTCTACCAGATCAAAGATTAGTAACTCAGCCACACTGAAACATAAGCAAGGCATATATATAGTATTATTTTAGTGGTTTTTTTAATGGCATTCAATCTGTAGCCCAAAGAGACACATAGAATGCTAGAGACAGCACTATTAGTACATTAATATAGAGAATAACTAAACAAACAATGTAGATCAAAAAGAAAAGCAAACATTACTGTACATAACAAAAACATACATCACAACAGGCAAGAGGAACAAACAACAAAATAGTTAACTGAATAGAGATTGGAAAAACCTCGTAACTCACCCCACCAGAAACCAATAAATACATCTTCAAACATAAACAGACTGAAAAGAAGATTAAATATATTTTTTAGCCTCACCTAATGGGAGTTGTGGGTACTCAGCTTCTCTAGGGACCTGTCAACACTTACCAGGGGATCAATGAGTGGCAATTGATGTATCAGCAGCTGATTTGGCTGCTCTAGTGAAGACTCACTAAATTGATTGCAATCCCATCAATTCCTGTTCTCCACCAGATTGAGAAGAGTGTCATAGAATATCAGGGTTAGAAGGGACCTCAGAAGGTCATCTAGTCTAACCCCCTCCTCAAAGCAGGACCAATCCCCAGACAGATATTTTTCCCCAGACCCCTAAATGGCCCCCTTAAGGATTGAACTCACAACCCTGGGTTTAGCAGGCTAATGCTCAAACCACTGAGCTATCCCTCCCCCTAAGGGATTTCTTTTTGATGGTGGTAGTTGGTGGAGGGGCTACAGGAGAGCAGATGGTAAGGCTGTTTATTGGTGCATGTTGTTGAAACCACCTCCCGTTGACATTGCATAGTGTGGCCCACGTGGTAAGTAGGTTTAAGATATGCTGATTTGAATTACACTATTTACATAACTCAAATTGTGCAGCTTAGATCGAATTTCCCCTGTAGTGTAGACAAGGCCTAAAAGTCACAGGCTTGCTCTTTGTCCTCTCAAGATTATGCAGTGGCATTTCTGTCAGCAGTCCTAATCCTACCAAATATTATAATGGATGGTACAGCAGGAGACAATGATCTATATATACCAAAAGAACTAAGTCTAATGTATAACAAATAGTTACTGCAATGCTCAAAGCATAACCATAAGGCCTTAAGTGGTCATACGGTCATATTCTGCATGAACTCTGGCCTGCAGACCCAAGGATAGACCTAAATACAGATAATTACAGGGGCATAGCCTAGGGGTGAGAAAGACACATAAAACACTTGTCCAGGCTTTTAGCACTTTGTGTCTGAGCTACTGTATTCTCCTCCTCTCCAGCCATTCAAAACACAGCTGCAAAGATCAACAACCTGGCTCAGTGCTTTGACCAGGTGGTGTCTCTTCTCTTTGCATCCCTCCATTGGCTCCCTTTTCCATTGCCTCAGACACTAAACACTTATCTTTGCTTTTAAGGAGTTTCATGACCTAGACCTGTCCTATCATATCTTATATGCTATAAAGATGTCAGCTCCCATCTCTGCTCTGCAAATGAAACCACCCTTCATCACTCACTTGGTACATTTTCAAACAAGCACCTTTAGGCCTTATCCCATGCTGCCTATCACGCACGGGAGGAGTTCCGTGTGAACTTCCACAAAGCCACTTCAACATCCTCCTTCAAATACCTCCTTAAAACTCTCATCTGCCACAATGCCTCCAAAAAAAACACTTGACAGCAGTTAGGCAACTGGTTTTCAGTGACTGCTGCTTATCTTGCTAACTAATACTGCCTCATTGTTACCTCATGTTTCTTTATCTCTTTGTTGCATCCACCTGTTTTAAACTTACATTGCAAACTCTTTACCGGAGGAACTGTGTTGTTATTATGTGTTTATACAGTGTCTAGCACAATGAGGACCTACCTTAGATCTTAGTTCCAATGTGCCTGTGACGGCACTGGGACTCACCCTTGTGGCACCTCCCACTGGTTTCTCCAGGAATTAGCTCAGTCCATGGGGAGCACCCTCTCCTGGTGGTGTCCTGTCCGTCTCTCGCCCTCCATTGGTGCCTGGACCTGCATTGCTCCCATCTGCTCATGGCATCCCCTTCAGGACACTGCCCTCTGGCAGTGCCCCCTAGTCCATTCTCACCCCCTTCTGGGGGGAGTTAACAGTAGTCCTCCACCTGCTGCAGTGGCCATCCACACCCCAAGGTCTAACCCCTTCCATCAGGGGTATGGTGTAGTCCAATATGGCCACTTCCCACAGCCAGGTGCAATATAAAGGGGAATGGGGGGACCCAGGCCCATTCGCTTTTCTGGATCCCAACCCAGGGACCCTCTAGCGGCAGCCTCTCTGCCCTCCTTCTCTCCCCTCACTTGCTGTCTGCTTTCCCTGGGTCACTTCCCCTCTGACCCTTTGCACTCATTAGGCTCTTCCCTCATGGCCTGCAGCCGGGCAGGTAGCAGGCTGGAGTTCCTTTTGGCTCCCCCAGGCCTTGTCTCCTATCTCAGGAGACAGACCTTCCCTATTGGAGGTCTGGGAGAGACTGCCTGCTCCTCTCCTAGGCAGACTTTATATAGCCTGAGCCTGGCTCTGACTAGCCCCCACTTGCTCAGTCCTCATTGGCTCTCCCACAGGCCTTCCCTGATTGGATGCCTCTTGGAGCAGCCGCTCTGGCCTGCCCTTGCCCTATGTCTCATAGGCGTTGGGCAGCCAACCCACCACAGTGCCAATGACACATTGGGAAGTCTAGTTCCTTCACTGGTTATGGTTGCTCACTAGTTGTGGTACTTCTTCCCAGTGATGCCAGTACATCCAATATCCTCTGACACTGTCTTCTGTCAGTTTTTCCTGGGCCTTCTTGACTTTCTCTTTCCGCCCTTGGGTATACAATTAAATGCTTCTTTAGCATGTCTCCCATCTTCCATACCGTGTACATATCCCAGCCACCCAAACCTTCTTTGGTGGTATTTTCTAACTTAGACTTCTAGACTTTAAGGTCAGAAGGGACCATTATGATCATCTAGTCTGACCTCCTGCACAATGCAGGCCACGGAATCTCACCCACCCACTCCTGGAACAAACCCCTAACCTATGTCTGAGTTATTGAAGTCCTCAAATTGTTGTTTGAAGACCTCAACCTGCAGAGAATCCTCCAACAAGTGACCTGTGATCCATGCTGCAAGTTGAAAAACCTCCAGGGCCTCTGCCAATCTTCCCTGGAGGAAAATTCCTTCCCAACCCCGAATATGGCAATCAGTTAAACCCTGAGCATGTGGACAAGACTCACCAGCCAGCACCCAGGAAAGAATGCTCTGTAGTAACTCAGATCCCACCCCATTTAACATCCCATCACAGACCACTGGGCATACTTACCTGTTGATAATCAAAGATCAGTTGCCAAAATTAGGCTATCCTATCATACCATCCCCTCCATAAACTTATCAAGCTTAGTCTTGAAGCCAGATATGTCTTTTGCCCCCACTACTCCCCTTGGAAAGCTCTTCCAGAATTTCACTCCTCTAATGGTTAGAAACCTTTGTCTAATTTCAAGTCTAAACTTCCTAGTGTCCAGTTTATATTCATTTGTTCTTGTGTCCACATTGGTACTAAACTTAAATAATTCCTCTCCCTCCCTAATATTTATCCCTCTGATATATTTATAAAGAGCAATCATATCCCCCCTCAACCTTATTTTGGTTAGGCTAAACAAGCCAAGCTCTTTGAGTCTCCTTTCATAAGACAGGTTTTCCATTCCTCGGATCATCCTAGTAGACCTTCGCTGTACCTGTTCCAGTTTGAATTCATCCTTCTTAAACATGGGAGACCAGAACTGCGCGCAGTATTCCAGATGAAGTCTCACCAGTGCCTTGTATAACAGTACTAACACCTCCTTATCTTTGCTGGAAATACCTCGCCTGATGCATCCTAAAACTGCATTAGCATTTTTAACGGCCATAACACATTGGTGGCTCATAGTCATCCTGTGATCAACCAATACTCCAAGGTCCTTCTCCTCCTCTGTTACTTCCAACTGATTTGTCTCCAATTTATAACTAAAATTCTTCTTATTACTCCCTAAATGCATGACCTTGCACTTTTCACTATTAAATTTCTTCCTGTTACTATTACTCCAGTTTACAAGGTCATCCAGACCTTCCTGTCTGATATCCTGGTCCTTCTCTGTGTTAGCAATACGTCCCAGCTTTGTGTCATCCACAAAATTTATTAGCACATTCCCACATTTTGTGCCAAGGTAAGATTAAATAAGATTGGTCTCAAAACTGATCCCTGAGGAACTCCACTAGTAACCTCCTTCCAGCCTGACAATTCACCGTTCAGTACGACATGTTATAGTCTCCCCTTTAACCAGTTCCTTATCCATCTTTCGATTTTCATATTGATCCCCATCTTTTCCAATTTAACTAATAATGTCCCATGTGGAACCATATCAAATGCCTTACTGAAATCGATCACTAAAGATCACAAATAGATCCACTACATTTCCTTTGTCTAAAAAATGTGTTAGCTTCTCAAAGAAGGAGATCAGATTGGTTTGGCATGATCTACTTTTTGTAAAACCATGTTGTATTTTGTCCCAATTACCATTGATCTCAATGTCCTTAACTACTTTCTCCTTTAAAATATTTTCCAAGACCTTGCATACTACAAATGTCAAACTAACAGGCCTATAATTACTTGGATCACATTTTTCCTTTTTTTAAAAATAGGAACTATGTTAGCAATTCTCCAGTCGTATGGTACAACCCTTGAGTTTATTGCTTCATTAAAAATTCTGCTAATGGGCTTGCTATTTCATATGCTAGTTCCTTTAATATTCTTGGATGAAGATTATCTGGGTCCTCCGATTATGGCCCATTAAGCTGTTAGAGTTTGGCTTCTATCTCAGATATGGTAATATCTACCTCCATAGCCTCATTCCCATTTGCCATCCTACCATTATCCCCAAGATCCTCATTAGCCTCATTAAAGACTGAAGCAAAGTATTTGTTTAGATATTGGCCCATGCCTAGATTATCCTTAAACTCCATTCCATCCTCAGTGTTTAGCGGTCCAATTTCTTCTTTCTTTGTTTTCTTCTTATTTATATGGCTATAGAACCTTTTACTATTGGTTTTAATTCCCTTTGCAAGGTCCAACTCTACATGGCTTTTGGCCTTTCTCACTTTATCCCTACATGTTCTGACCTCAATAAAGTAGCTTTCCTTGCTAATCCCTCCCATCTTCCACTCCTTGTAGGCTTTCTGCTTTTTCTTAATCACCTCTCTAAGATGCTTGCTCATCCAGCTTGGTCTACAACTCCCGCCTATGATTTTTTCCCCCTTTCTTGGGATGCAGGCTTCTGATAGTTTCTGCAACTTTGAACAGAAGTAATTCCAGGCCTCCTCCGCATTTAGATCCACAATTTTTTCAGTCCAATCCACTTCCCTAACTAATTTCCTTAATTCTTTAAAGTTAGCCCTTTTGAAACCAAAAACCTTAGTCCCAGATCTATTTCTGTTTATCCTTCCATCTAGTTTGAACTGAATTAGCTCATGATCACTCAAACCAAGGCTGTCCCCTACAACCATTTCTTCTATGAGGTCCCCACTACTCACCAAAACCAAATCTAAAATGGCATCCCCTCTTGTTGGTTCTTCAAATACTTGAAGAAATCCATCAGCTATCACATCCTGAAAAATCTGAGCCCTATTATTATTACTAGCACTTCTCCTCCAGTCTATATCTGGGAAGTTAAAGTCTCCCATGATCACACAATCCCCATTAGTGTTTACTTCATTAAAAACATTAAAGAGGTCTCTATCCATATTCAAATCAGATCCCAGCAGTCTGTAGCACACTCCAAGCACTATCTCAGGGGAGGATCTAGTACCTTTCTTTCCCAGTGTGATTTTCGCCCAGACAGACTCTGTTTTATCCATTCCATCACTTCTTATTTCTTTACAGTTAACCTCATCATTGATATACAATGCTACTCCACCACCTTTGCCTTTCTGTCTTTCCTAAACAGCACATAGCCTTCAATACCTGTACTCCAGTCATGACTACTATTCCACCATGTTTCTGTTATCCCTATAATATTCGGTTTCACTTCCTGCACCAGTAGCTCTAGTTCCTCCATTTTGTTACCTAGGCTTCTCGCATTAGTGTACAAACATCTTAATTTTTGCCGTCTGGTTTCACTGACATTCTTTACCTAGGCATAGACATTCTACCACCAGTATCACCAATTAGACTGGTGTCTATACTGCCCTTCCTCCTTATATCCATTCTCCTGTCCACGGCTGCATCCTCTCTTAGTTTGTTTTCTTCCCTCTCAATGTTGAATTCTGGCTTGGAGATTACCTGGACATCTCCCAACCATCTCCCCCAAATTCCTAGTTTAAAGCTCTCCTAATTAGTCGTGCCAGCCTCCGTCCTAGAAGTCTATTTCCCTCCTTACTCAGGTGAAGTCTGTCCCAAGAGACCAGTCCTCTGTCCATGAATGCTTCCCAGTGGCCGTACATCCCAAAGCCCTCCTTATAGCACCACTGCCTGAGCCATCTTCTCACACCTTTGTTGCCCTTCTCTAGGAACAGGCAGAATCCCACTGAAGATAACCTGAGCCTCGATTTCCTGAAGCGTCTTCCCCAGTCTGGCATAGTTTCCTTTGCTATGTTCCAGCTAGAATCTAGCCGTATCATTGTTCCCACATGAAGGACAATCAGTAGATTCTTTCCAATCCCGTTAGAATCTTTTTCAGCCTCAGGTCCACATCCCGTATCTTAGCATCCGGCAGACAGCACACCCTTCTGTTCTCCGGATCAGCTCTAGTTACAGGCCTGGCTATTCTTAGTAAGGAGCCTCCAATCACATAGACCTGCCTTTTCCTGGTGACAGTGTGATTCTCTGGTCTGTCCTCTGTTCCCTCTGGCTGCAAGTCCTCTCAATTCCCATTCACCCTTGCAATCCTCCACAACCCATCCTATATCCTCCTGGGGCTCACATTTGGTGTTATCTCCATTGACTCTTCCCCTCTTCCTATAGGACTAGCTGCTCTTCTCTTCTTCCTTGCCCTCTCACCTTCAGCGACCACCTGCTGTGCCCCTTCATTTTCCAACTCTGCAAACCTGTTCCTGAGTTCTATTACTCCTTCACTGGCCCATCTTTTCCTCGCCTGGTTCTCTTAGTCACATGCTTCCACTGTCCACTTTCCTCACCCAGCAGTCTCCCCTCAGAATTCTTTGGTCCTGTTTCCATCTGCAGGTCTGAGTTTATCCCTTCAGCCTCCTCATGTCTTTGCTCCATCATCAGCTCAAACTCCTTCTACACTCTACCAGAGTTTCCACCTGCATCTCTAGTCCTCAGCTTTTTTCTTCCATCAGCTTTATCAGGTGGCACTTCATGCAGACAAAACTCTTTTCAGGTATCCCCTCCAGGATCATGTACATGCCACAGCTTCCACATCCAGTCATCCTCATTGTGTCTTTCACTGCTGCCTCTGTATTGGTCATAGCCTTCCCACCTAAATCCTGTTAGTGCAGGAAACACAAACCAAAACAAACCCCCAACAGGCACCAGAACACCGGCAGACCACCACCCACTCCCTTCACTAGGCTGTGATTTCCTCTACCTAGCTGTCTAAGTCTCCCCCGCAAACTCCCCCTGTGAACTCCCACTGAAACTCCCCTATTTACAGCTCTGTTTGCTGGCTCCTGTGCCACTGCATCTGTCTATGCCACTGCCTGACTGGCTGGCTACCTTTATAGGATCCCTAAGCAGAGAAGACCCGCCTCCTAAGCAGAGCTCAGCTCCTCTCACAATACACTGTCCCTACAAGCCTCCACACATGCAAACTATAAAATACAATACACAAAATACAAAAACTTGCTCCTCCAAGAGAACTCCCACTGAAACTTATCCTGTTCTGTCAGCTCCTTTATTCTCACAATTGTTATTTTCTCTTTCCATGAAATGTGTAATATCTTCTTTGGCCATCTCTTTTTGTTAGCCACTGTCATCGGCTAAGTCTCTGCTCCATACACTAGTGTGCTCAGTACAATTTCATGGTATAATTTGACCTTTAGTTTGGTGTGGAGATCTCTGTTTGACAAGATGGTGTTCATCGTTCCAAAAGTGGTGTTTGCTTTTCCTCACCTCATAAATATATTTATTACTGCCACTTTCAAATGTCATCACATTCCCCAGGTTGCAGAACTCTTCTACTTGTTTGATTTACTTTCCATTCAGATACACCTTTGTATCTGTTTTCCAGTTTCCTGCCTTCATACTCTTGGCTTTATCTGCATTTACTTTCAATCCCATTATTGCTGCTTCTTGTTCTACATTTTCTGTAAGAGCAATCATTCTGTTCTACATCATACTAAGGCCTCGTCTATGCTAGAGGAAATTTGATTTCAGCTACACAATTTAAGTTATGTGATTAGCGTAACTCAAATCAACATAGCTTAGATCTACTTACCACGGGGTCCACACATCAACTCCCTCTACTCTTTTCAAACCAGTGGTGTACAGGAGTCAACGGGCAAGAGATCTGCAGTCAATTTAGCAGCTCTTCACTGGACCCACTAAATTGACCGCTGATTCATCGTTCACTACTTGTAGATCCCCCAGTAATTGTAGACAAGCTCTTAGTAAAGCAATGTCATTGGCAAAATCAAGTGTTTTTACAAAGTCTTTCACAATCTCACTACCATAATACAAACACTAATAACCATAATAGTTCTTTGGTGTGGTTTGTCTCGGAAAAAAATCACAATTTAAAAATAAAAAAGAGTGAAAAAATCCGCTTTTGACCAACAATGAAATATGATCTACCATGTTCAGCTGACAATCAAAAATGATACCATACTTCTTAATGTTAACCTATTTGGGACAATCATTTCAATTGAAAAGACAGTCAACTTAGAAGCAAAATCCTGATTTGTAAGATTTTCCCATAGTCCACAACAGCACTTCCCTCTTGCTCTGCTTTTACCTCACTCAGCTGTTTTATATCCATTGGGCAACCTTGGCCACGTAGTATGACAATGAGAAGATGGAACCAATATAAATGGGAAAGACAACAATATAGAGATGATTTACACCATCATACTCATAACTCAGACTATACAGCTGTGATGGGTTCCCTGGGGTGCAGCCTGGGACTGTGGGACCTTAGTATCCCCTTAATTCTCCCACCTGGGCTGTCTCTCAGAATGCTTTGTTAGTGACAAGCAGCAAGCACTTCCAGGCACTGTGATCACTCAGCACAACACCATGTGGAGCCTCACCCTCAGGTATATTTCATGAATGCTCCAGAGCCACTCATGAATCACACAAGAAAAGGCACCAGCCAATCCCCCTAGCTCCCAGCCTTGCACCTCAAGACGAGCAATGCAGATTTATTAATTGGTTCACTACTTCATCAATGGAAAGCGGATATACCCCAGCCTTTGCAAACCTGAGCAGTTTTGCCACACACTTTATACAAACTCACTGGGAAAGATAAACAGTAAAAGAAGTTTATTGGCTACAAAAGAGATTTTAAGTGATTATAAGTGATAGACAAAAAGTCAGAGTTAGTTACCAAAAGAAAAGAAAAAAATGAGCACGTGGTCTAAACCTTCCAACCCTATTAGACTGGGCAACATCTAGATCAGGGATCAGCAACCTCTGGCATGTGGCTCGCCAGGGTAAGCACCCTGTGGGCCGGGCCAGTTTGTTTACTTGCCGCATCCTCAGGTTCAGCTGATCACGGCTTCTACTGGCTGCGGTTCACTGCTCCAGGCCAATGGGAGTAGCGGGAAGTGGCACAGGCCAAGGGATGTGCTGGCCACGGCTTCCCGCTGCCCCCATTGGCCTGGAGTGGCAAACCGCAGCCAGTGGGAGCTGTGATCGGCCAAACCTTTCAGACATGGCAGGTAAACAAACTGGCCCGGCCCACCAGGGTTCACTATTCCTGGCCAATGGGAGCGGGGTGCGGGGCTGTGCCTGCCGACAGTCAATGTCAGCAAAATGTCTCACGGCCCACAATCATCTTACCCTGATGGGTCACATGTGGCCTGCCAGCCACAGGTTGCCCATCACTGCTTCAGAATGTCTTTGTTGCTTGCAAAATAGGTGGGGGCAGGAAAAAGGCCAAGCATGGGCCCCCTGTGTTTTGTTTTATACCCTCAGTCCATGAGCTTGTAGAACACAAGTTCAGGAATGTCTGATGGTGGGCATTGCTCTGTTTCCAGGCAAGGTTGAGCAATTCTGATGTTGTGACCTCATGCAGGTGAGCCACTGAACTGTAACTCCCTTGCTGGATAATGGCTGTTGATGGTTGCTTGACATCTTGCCTGGGCATTGGTTACTTTCCTTGCTGTTGTCTCTGGGGAGCTATCATCTGGCTGATTCCACAACTTATAACATGTTTTAGTGACAAACATATAACAAGTATCAGAGGGTAGCTGTGTTAGTCTGGATCTGTAAAAGCAGCAAAGAATCCTGTGGCACCTTATAGACTAACAGACGTTTTGGAGCATGAGCTTTCGTGGGTGAATACCCACTTCCTCAGATGCATGTAATGGAAATATCCAGGGGCAGGTATATATATGTGTGCTAGCAAGCAAGCTAGAGATAACGAGGTCAGTTCAATCAGGGAGGATGAGGCCCTGTTCTAGCAGTTGAGGTGTGAAAACCAAGAGAGGAGAAACTGGTTCTGTAATTGGCAAGCCATTCACAGTCTTTGTTCAATCCTGAGCTGATGGTGTCTGATGCAGATGAACTGAAGCTCAGCAGTTTCTCTTTGAAGTCTGGTCCTGAAGTTTTTTTGCTGCAGGATGGCCACCTTAAGGTCTGCTATAGTGTGGCCAGGGAGGTTGAAGTGTTCTTCTACAGGTTTTTATATATTGCCATTCCTAATATCTGATTTGTGTCCATTTATCCTTTTCCGTAGCGACTGTCCAGTTTGGCCGATGTACATAGCAGAGGGGCATTGCTGGCATATGATGGCGTATATTACATTGGTGGATGTGCAGGTGAATGAACCAGTGAGGGTGTGGCTGATCTGGTTAGGTCCTGTGATGGTGTCGCTGGTGTAGATATGTGGGCAGAGTTGGCATCGAGGTTTGTTGCATGGATTGGTTCCTGTGCAAGAGTTATTATGGTGTGGTGTGCAGTTACTGGTGAGAATGTTTCAGGTTGGCAAGTTGTCCGTGGGCAAGGATTGGCCTGCCACCCAAGGCCTGTGAAAGTGTGGGATCATTGTCCAGGATGGGTTGTAGATCCTTGATGATGCGTTGGAGGGGTTTTAGCTGGGGGCTGTATGTGATGGCCAGTGGAGTCCTGTTGGTTTCTCTCTTGGGTTTGTCTTGCAGTAGGAGGCTTCTGGGTACACGTCTGGCTCTGTTGATCTGTTTCCTTATTTCCTCGTGCGGGTATTGTAGTTTTGAGAATGCTTGGTGGAGATTTTGTAGGTGTTGGTCTCTGTCTGAGGGGTTAGAGCAGATGCGGTTGTACCTCAGTGCTTGGCTGTAGACAATGGATCATGTGATGTGCCCGGGATGGAAGCTGGAGGCATGAAGGTAGGCATAGCGGTCAGTGGGTTTTCGATATAGGGTGGTGTTAATGTGACCATCACTTATTTGCACCCTGGTGTCAAGAAAGTGGACCTCCTGTGTAGATTGGTCCAGGCTGAGGTTGATGGTGGGGTGGAAGCTGTTGAAATCATGGTGGAATTTTTCCAGAGTCTCCTTCCCATGGGTCCAGATGATGATGTCATCAGTGTAGCGTAGATAGAGAAGGGGTGTGAGTGGACAAGAGCTGAGGAAGCGTTGTTCCAGGTCGGCCATGAAGATATTGGCATATTGTGGGGCCATGCGGGTGCTCATAGCAGTGCCACTGATCTGGAGATATATATTGTCATCAAATTTGAAATAGTTGTGTGTAAGTATAAAGGCACAGAGCTCAGCAGCCAGTTGTGCTGTGGCATTATCAGGGATAGAGTTCCTGACAGCTTGTATTCCATCTGTGTGTGGGATGTTTGTGTAGAGAGCCTCTACATCCATGGTGGCTAGGATGGTGTTTTCTGGGAGGTCACCAAATGCATTGTAGTTTCCTCAGGAAATCAGTGGTGTCGCGGAGATAGCTGGGAGTGCTGGTGGCATAGGGTCTGAGTAGAGAGTCCATATATCCAGATAGTCCTTCAGTGAGAGTGCCAATGCCCGAGATGATGGGGCGTCCAGGATTTCCGGGTTTGTGGATCTTGGGTAGTAGATAGAATAACCCTGGTCGGGGCTCTAGGGGTATGTTGATTTCTTCTGGTGTTAGTGTAGGGAGTGTCCTGAGTAGATGCTGTAGTTTCTTAGTGTATTCCTCAGTGGGATCTGAGGGAAGTGGCCTGTAGAATTTGGTATTGGAGAGTTGTCTGGCTGCCTCCTTTTGATAGTCAGACCTGTTCATGATGATAACGGCACCTCCTTTATCAGCCTCTTTGATGATAATGTCAGGGTGGTTTCTGAGGCTGTGGATGGCATTGCGTTCTGCACGACTTAGGTTGTGAGGCAAGCGATGTTGTTGTTCCACGATTTCTGCCTGTGCACGCCGGCGGAAGCATTCAATGTATAGGTCCAGGCTGTCATTTTGACCCTCAGGAGGAGTCCATGTGGAGTTCTTTTTCTTGTGCTGTTGGTGGGAGGGCACCCGTGTATCACTGCACTGTTCAGTGTTGTCCTGGAAGTATTCTTTGAGTCGGAGACGGCGAAAGTAGGCTTCCAGATCGCCACAGAACTGTATCATGTTGGTGGGGGTGGCAGGGCAGAAAGAGAGTCCCCGAGATAGGACAGACTTTTCTTCTGGGCCGAGTGTGTAGTTGGATAGATTGACGATATTGCTGGGTGGGTTAGGGGTACCACTGTTGTGGCCCCATGTGGCAGGTAGGAGTTTAGACAGCTTACAGTCCTTTTTCCTTTGAAGAGTGGTGAAGTGAGTAATGTAGATCTCCTGTCTTATTCTAGTGAAGTCCGTTTGTATAGAAGTTTGGTTATTAATGAGAGTCTCCAGGTTGGAGAGCTCTTTTTTGATGTTTTCCTGTTTGCTGTATAGGATGCTGATCAGGTAGTTCCTCAGTTTTTTTGATAGAGTATGACATAATCTCTCACTGTGGTCTGTGTAGTATGTAGATAGCAGCGGATTTTTTACCTTTAGTCCATTTGGTATGATGTCCATCCGTTTGCATTTGGAAAGGAAGATATCTGTCTGTATTTGTGCAAGTTTCTTCATGAGGTTGATGGATTTCCATTCCATACAGCTAAATGCAGTGCCTTGCATGGTGTCAAGTATCAGAGGGTAGCCGTGTTAGTCTGGATCTGTAACAGCAGCAAAGAACCCTGTGGCACCTTATAGACTAACAGACGTTTTGGAGCATGAGCTTTCGTGGGTGAATACCCACTTCCTCAGATGCATGTAATGGAAACATCCAGGGGCAGGTATATATATGTGTGCTAGCAAGCAAGCTAGAGATAACGAGGTCAGTTCAATCAGGGAGGATGAGGCCCTGTTCTAGCAGTTGAGGTGTGAAAACCAAGAGAGGAGAAACTGGTTCTGTAATTGGCAAGCCATTCACAGTCTTTGTTCAATCCTGAGCTGATGGTGTCAAATTTGCAGATGAACTGAAGCTCAGCAGTTTCTCTTTGAAGTCTGGTCCTGAAGTTTTTTTGCTGCAGGATGGCCACCTTAAGGTCTGCTATAGTGTGGCCAGGGAGGTTGAAGTGCTCTCCTACAGGTTTTTGTATATTGCCATTCCTAATGTCTGATTACAATACCCGCACGAGGAAATAAGGAAACAGAGCCAGACGTGTACCCAGAAGCCTCCTACTGCAAGACAAACCCAAGAGAGAAACCAACAGGACTCCACTGGCCATCACATACAGCCCCCAGCTAAAACCCCTCCAACGCATCATCAAGGATCTACAACCCATCCTGGACAATGATCCCACACTTTCACAGGCCTTGGGTGGCAGGCCAATCCTTGCCCACAGACAACCTGCCAACCTGAAACATATTCTCACCAGTAACTGCACACCACACCATAATAACTCTTGCTCAGGAACCAATCCATGCAACAAACCTCGATGCCAACTCTGCCCACATATCTACACCAGCGACACCATTACAGGACCTAACCAGATCAGCCACACCATCACTGGTTCATTCACCTGCACATCCACCAATGTAATATACGCCATCATATGCCAGCAATGCCCCTCTGCTATGTACATCGGCCAAACTGGACAGTCTCTATGGAAAAGGATAAATGGACACAAATCAGACATTAGGAATGGCAATATACAAAAACCTGTAGGAGAGCACTTCAACCTCCCTGGCCACACTATAGCAGACCTTAAGGTGGCCATCCTGCAGCAAAAAAACTTCAGGACCAGACTTCAAAGAGAAACTGCTGAGCTTCAGTTCATCTGCAAATTTGACACCATCAGCTCAGGATTGAACAAAGACTGTGAATGGCTTGCCAATTACAGAACCAGTTTCTCCTCTCTTGGTTTTCACACCTCAACTGCTAGAACAGGGCCTCACCCTCCCTGATTGAACTGACCTCGTTATCTCTAGCTTGCTTGCTAGCACACATATATATACCTGCCCCTGGATATTTCCATTACATGCATCTGAGGAAGTGGGTATTCACCCACGAAAGCTCATGCTCCAAAACGTCTGTTAGTCTATAAGGTGCCACAGGAAACATATAACACAATGTCATAACTTCATATGCACTAAAGATATACATATTTACATAGAACAGTGACTTTCAGCTGATCATAACCTTTTCCCTCACATGACATGCTTTACATGCAATATCACAATTATATATAGATGACTATGGGGGTTACAAGGCACTCCTCCAAGGTATAGTATGTCACAACAGCCATATCAATTTTCCAAGAACCTCAGGGCTGGTCTACACTAGGGGAGGGGATTGATCTAAGATACGCAAATGCTTCACCAAATGCTGAAGTCGAAGTATCTTAGATCGAGTTACCTACCATCCTCACAGAGCAGGATCGATGTCCACGGCTCCCCCTGTCGACTCTGCTACCGCCGTTCGCGTTGGTGGAGTTCCAGAGTTGACAGGAGCGTGTTTGGGGATTGATATATTGATCCCTGACAAATTGATTGCTACCTGCCAATACGGCCGGTAGTGAAGATGTACCCTCATGGACACAAAGGGTTTGTGATGGGGTATACAAATGCCACACTAGCACTGAAGGGGATAAGGAGCTGCTTCATGCTAGAGTAGTGGCCTCCCCACACATGAAATCATGCCAGAGATAAAAGGAGGCAACACCACTCAGATGGGGGAAACCCTGGGAATGGAACAAGGCATTGAGTTCCCCAGCTTACAGACGGAGTCTGACAGCCAACTGAGTCACTGCCTTTGCAGCAAGGAGAACACTAATCCCCTGGACTCTGAAGGGGAAAGAGACCAAGAATTATACTGCAGACTCAGTGGATGCCAGGGTGGACTGTGATACTTCCCAGGCCCTCTGAAGTAAGAGATATATTCTTTCTTTTCCTTTATGCTTTTATTTAACCTTGTTTGCTGACTACGGATTGTTTCGTTTTTCACCTGGGACCCTGACAAGGGAAGAAATAGTCCAAAGGCCTTGTCGGGAAGGTAGAATGCTGGCCCTCCTGGACTGGCACAGTTTGCAGTGCCTTTGGGGGTGGGGGAAATTGGACCCAGACTCTTGCACTTCCCAAGTAGCTCCTGAAGTGGGTGCTCCGCCAAGAGCAGGCTCGTGATAGAGCTATAACACTGATTTTTGTGGCATTCCACATAGCCCTTGCAGGAGATAAATGATTACCTAACACCACAGATTCATATATTTCTGACATAAATAGAAGGGAACACTCTAAAGCTATCCCCTCTACCTTGAACAGCTCTTTGACAACATTAGTGATTGCATACAAATTTTAGTACAATTATAATAGTTTCTTATACATAATGACTATGGTCAGCCCTTATATCCCATTGCTTCCTCTGTCTCTGTCCTTCTTTCTATATTTCCCCAGGTTCCCTACTTCCTTTAACTAAAACTAACAATATTTAAAGAGACATTTATCACTAAGATGTCTTCATACAATACCTGCTCCAAATCCATTATATTGTAATAGAGAATTCAGTCAACTTTGGTGCTGTTATTGTGGCATAGCAACCCATTTAAACAGCCATAGTGCTACACATTTCTAGTGTTCTAAATGCCACACTGTCCACACTACCAAGTTCATGCAGTAGGCCAAGGTTATCCAAGCAGCTGAGAAATGTTAGCCATATGTAATTGGAAAACTGTCTCCTAACTCCCACCTGAAGATGATTGTGCATCGTGCACATCAATACTGTCTCTATCAGAACCTTAACCATAAGAAATCTCATTGCTGTTTTCAAGGGCATTTAAATATAAGACCTTCTTAATTTGCATTTTGCCTTTGCTTCGCATGATTTTATATGGCTTCTGATATTCCACCATGGATAATCCCACACATATTTTTGTGACTATAGAATGTCATATTTCTGAGATGAAGTATTGTGTTTATGCTTCTTAGAACATGTCAGGTAGTCAGTATCATGGACAACAAAATACTAGGTGTTCCACTGGAGTCAATGGCAAAACTATTGACTCCAATGGGTGAGAATTTTACCCTCTGTCTGCAGTAATTTATGTATATAAATAAAGGTAGAAATATGGTTACATAGAATTCAGTATATCATTGCTACACAGGAATTTCAGAACAGCAACTGAATATTAATCATAACCATGCAGGAATTATTAGCTATACAGAATAAAGAACATATTCAGGAAATTACCACTGGTGATCAACCACCACATTATTAAACCAAAGCAAAATTCTAACACTTTCCATAGGTACATGATTTTGGATGATGAAAGCTCTGATTGGCTCCTGACAGTCTTAGTAGATCATAGGGCGGTGGTAAAGTAGCTAAATATCACCACTCGGCCCAACCCTGTTTAGCAAAGAACAGTGTTAGTAATAGAACCCTGTGTGCTACCTTTCTGCATGGCTGAATACAGTCAAGAAACAAACTCAGATCAATACCCACAATTTGACATCAATATCCCAGTTTCTGTCAAGACATCAGCAGTAAGAAACTTATTGTGCAAAGCATTGAAAATATGCTCTCCAAATGCACTATTGACAAAAGAGCTGGACATAATAAGAAATTAAATGAAGCTGAATAAAGAACCACATTCAGTGTAAGACATCAAATATACATTAGTTGAAAACAATAACCTAAAGAAGGATAGACATATTTCAACATGAGTCCCTATGTGTTTTTGGTGATGCATTGTTACTTATGTGGCTCATGTGCTGCAGTATAAAATATGAAGAGAGATATTGTCTGGCCAAAGACCTGTAAGAAGTATTTCTTTATATACAGCCTATGCTTGTTTATGTATTGAGATTTAATTGTTTGTACATTGACATTTATCCTTTTAAAAGAACAATAGGTTCACCAAGTATTGTTGGAATTTTCAGACGCTTGTGTGGATTAAATTAGCTTGCTCCAAAAAGTGCCCAGAGTATGTTTTGGGG
This sequence comes from Gopherus evgoodei, assembly GCF_007399415.2. Classification (NCBI taxonomy): domain Eukaryota; kingdom Metazoa; phylum Chordata; order Testudines; family Testudinidae; genus Gopherus; species Gopherus evgoodei. Next base: position 75,600,439 of record NC_044322.1, read on the forward strand.
CTCAGCATGTTTTCAGAACAGCTTATTAGTAATACTCAAGTTCCATGACCTCTCTGATGATTGAGCACTCCAAGAAGGCAGGGCAGGAGGGGATGAAAGGACAGGATACTCATCTGGTATTTTCAAAAGGGCTCAGGGGTGCACACCTGGTTATCCAGGTGCCCCGATACAGTTTTCAGGGACATGGCTAAGTTAGCTGGCACAGATTAACCCACTCAGACACTTGCCACTCATTTGTTGCTTGGCATGCTACACACCAATGTATCCCACTCTTAACTGAAAAGAAACCAAACAAGGAGATAGAGATTCTAATATTCAGATGAAGCCCTAGCACAAAATCTTTTGAATTGGTCTCTGTCAAAGACAGGCGTAAGATTAGCTAGGGCAAGGACAAGGTCAGGAAAATATTAAATGATTATTTTCTTGCTATGAGGTGTAGGTAAAATGTGGCATTAGTTTCATTTTTGTGCTTTATGGTTATCCAGTCCTACATGCTGTGGGAATGTGATTTATTTTGATTGTTGATCTACTGTATTTTTAAATAATTGCCAGAGGCACAGAGAGTGCTGAGATAGGCACCTCTTCTTATTGTAGAAATGCAATTAAAATAAATAAAACTCTGTTGAAGAAGGAGTAGTTATAATGTGCAACTGACAGCTGACTCACCAGCTGAGTCTTATTCTCAACTTTCTTCTTTGATATTTTCTTGTTTTAATCTTTTTCATTATTATAATGACTCAAATTATTATATGCAGGGCTGAAGGGCTTCACTTTGGAATTGCTGTGACATAAAAACAATTAATATTTAGAAAGCTAGTTTTGAAGCTGGGAGTTTCCCACATCATAACCAAAAGCTGCAGGTGTGTAAAATGTTATGCAAGTGGGAGACTATTGTTCTGAAAGGGTATGTGTGAGAGAGGGTACTGTTACAAGGGCTGGATTTAGAGGAAGAAGACCCAGGCAACTGCCTGGTTTGCCATGCTTGGGAAACACCGGGTTCAGAGATTTACAAATCCTAGCATGCCAATTTATTGTCTTATATCATAGGGATAAACAAATCATGCATGCAAATTGTGCATCGATGTCATGAAATGGGCTACAAATGCAAGAAAAAACAAGGTATTCAAAAGTTTAACAAATGGTAGGGGGCTGCCAAAAGCGCTCCTTGCCTGGGGAGCCATGTGGTCTAGGGCTGGCCCTGGATGCACTCATCTTTAGATATGTTTAGACTTTTTTACCCAACTTTTTCAGAGACAATTAAGCATGTCAGTATTGTTCACTGTTAAAAACCAAAGGAGGGCAGTTTACCGCTTGCTGTGATATGGAAAATCAGGGTAAATAACTGAAGTGTGCATATTATGGGCCTGATTCACTCGTGCTGTTCCAATCCACACCGCATGGCTCCAACAGCAAAAGTAACCCCAATTGACCCTGCTAGTTTAGAAGAGAGTAAATCATAGTCCTTTGATATGTGGGTGTAAATCTGGGCCTAAGGTGTGAAGCCATTGACACAGACAGTGACTCCTGAGTCAAAATTCTATTTTCAAGCTTTGGGATTGTACCAGGCAGATCATTTACTGGGGATTCCTTCCTTGTTTCACTGACTTGTGTGTTTAAAAAAAAACCAACCCACATACCAATAACTATATGCATGAAACGGAAGAGAAAAAGGCTGTTATTACAGCAGATTTATGGATACTATGAAAGTGCATTTGTTTGTTAAGTAAACCTGTTCCCCCTCACACACACAAACATCTTGCCATTTGCTTCCTTGCCATCCTTGGACAAGGAAGCTTTTTTTTCTTTAACAACAATGTCCTTGCATCTATGCCGCTTCTACAGCATAGTCTTCTTAGTTGACCCATCCCACATCTGTATTCCATTGAACCTCCCCCTACTATGCCCTTTCTTCCCCCCCTACTCCCCCAGACATTGAGAGGAAGTTCTGTGAGTGGCAGAGTGGCCTGGATAGACTGGTGCACTTGTGGAGGCAAGGGCAGCACAGTGGAATTAAAAATACTGTTTAAAATCAGGCTTCTTTTTTGAACACACTTGGCTGTAAGAGGTCACTGCTGCAGACACAATACAGGACTAGGTAAACTGCCAAATTCTGCTTAAATAAAGCTCCAGAGCTTAGAGATAGAAATCATCAGTTTGTTGCAATAATGTATTTAAATAGTTATACAATATTTCTCATCTTATAAATCAATGATGTTTTGGGGAAAATCAGTTGGCTGTATGCTGAGGCTAGCCAATGTATAGTCCTTAAATTGTCATTCATGTTGGATATGTAATCCAGTTTCTGAGGAAGGGTAGACATCCAACTTCCTTTGTTTAGAATAGATTGTCATAGTGGGAATACCAACAGAGGTCTCCAATATTGTAGTTTTATGGCGTGTGTTTTTTCAGGTTGATTCCATCCTTGGCACTATACAGTGCATTCACACAAAGCAAAAATGACAAAGGGAGTTGAATACATTCATTTTAAAATATTGCTACAAAACTTTTTTAAAAATGTGTGACCCACTACTCAGACATGAGTAGTCACATGGATTTCAGTGGACTCACACCCAAAATTCCTATCCGTGCCATCTCCCACCTTAACTAGTGTAAACTCTTCACTGGCCTCCAAACATACTACATTACCCCCAAATCCAGTCCACAGAAAATACAGCTACTGGGATAATCCTCCTAGTCCGTCAATTGACTATATCATCCCCAAACTGCGGTGTATGCATCATGGAAGAATATCCAGGGGGGCATGGTGGGGCCTGGGCCAATCCCCACCCCCATGGGGGGGGGCAAAGAGGAAGCGCCACCCAGCCCAGCTCTGCCCCCAGCTCCGCTCTGCCCTAGCCGCAGCTGCAGCAGCAGTTTCACTCTCGGATCCCAGCCCCTGCTCCCGGCTGTGACTCCACTCCCAGCCCGACGGGGCATGGACACATCCCTTTACTGGCAAGGAGGAGGCACCCCCCTTACATGGGCATGGGCACCACTGCACTAAGCTTATTACATCAACTTTGTCATCAACTTCGCTCTCTTCTCTGATGAGGGATGCTGCCCCTATACATGGGTTGAAGTGGGAGTTGCAGGCTGTTTTGAACCTGCAAAGGAATTCTCCCTTTTCAGACAATAAAAGCACTTTTTCTAGTAACATGATTCGCTATTAAAAAGGCAACACTTACCAAGATTTACCACACTTATTATTTCTTAGCATTTTTAGACTAAATGCAGTATGTCAGTGAAATAGCAGTGTTGCAACTCTTTGTAAACCTGAACTTTATTGATAACCACTATAGCAACTGGGCTTGATTTACCACTGAATTACTCCTGTTTTACACTAGTAAAATTCCATTGAAATCTATGGAATTAAGTGGGTATGAAATAGGAGTAATGGAGTGGTGAATCAGGCCTATTGTTTTTCTACCCTTGTGCCTGAGATGTCAGTGTGGCCTGCTGATCTCTCTCTAGCTTTGCAGAAGGACAGGGTTGGTCTATTTACTGTGCCATCCATTGTTCACAAGTGCTCCAGTTATTAATGCATAGTCAGAAGATTGTTGTTGTTATTATTCCTGATTTGTATTGTGGTAGCACCTAGGAGTACCTATCGTGGACCAGGACCCCATTGTGCTAGATGCTGTATAAATATAATAGAGAAAGACGACAATCCCTGCCCCAAAGAGCTTACAGTCTAAAAGTATCCCTTTCTCCCATGCCCTTCTTCCAGCGATGCCAAGAGATGTCTTCAATTATTAGATATCGATTTAAGGTCAATGGGACTTAGGCTTGAGTGATGTAGGCACTTTTGAAAATGAGCTTAGGAGCCTAAGTCATCTGAGTACTTTTGAAAAATTGACCTAAACTTCTCCACTCAGAAAATACACATTTTTTAAAACCTACAAATGCTATTTTTCTAAAAATCATTATTTTTAATTTATAATTCATTAGCATCTGAAATGTACTAAGCTCTGTACAAATATAAAGGAAATATGATCTGTGGTCTTATTCGAAAAGATCAGCCTCTGTATTAACATCTTTTGTTGATTTTCTGTTTCATTGCTAGTTGAATAGCTAGGGTTATTTATTTCCTTGTGCCCTACTTCTGGCAAGCATCTCTGCTTGATGACAGTCTCTAGGGTAAGGGTTTATAGTTTGCAGTTTCTAGATAAGTTATTTTCTTCTTCTAAACTTGGCTGTGATTCCTTTAATGCTCTAAACATTTGCATTCTTAACAGGTGTCTCACACACCTCAGCATGGAAATATTTGTTGTATATTGATTGTTTATTTTATATTTATTATTATTATACTGTCAGCTCTCCAGGACAGGGATCATGCAATCTTATGAGTTTATGTAGCACCTACTATGCTGGCACTCTGATTGAAATCATGATCTCTAGGCACTAACCTAGTATACATAGTTAATATCAATAATAATGGTAAGCACTATGAAATCAATGGTAGTGGAAGCATCTAAGTGCCTTGAATCAACCTGAGTTGGTGCTTATAAGTTTTACAATGTCATTGGTTGTTTTGACTGTTCAAGTGAGATAACTGAAACACACATCTAGTTAGACTGACTGTTCATAAGAGAAATGCCATTTCCAGGTATAAAAAAATAAAACCACAATTAATAACCCCTCTCCATTCTTAATGTTTTGGGGAAAGAAATCTTAACATTCTCAGAATTCAACCTGTTTCTTGCCTATTGGTAAAACAATGGAATAAAAGTCTTAACATAAGAGGAATGGTATATCAGATTTCCCTACTATGATTTCTAGAACCTTGAAGCAAGGTAAGCACATATACTATTTTCTAACAAGAGAAACCAGCATAAGACACACTGAAAAACTGTAAAAATGCTAGAGAATTACTGACTATTATCAAATATCCAGGATGCTTTAAACACGAACAGTCTGTAATTATTATTTTTTTAGTTCCATTTTACCTGGTCATGGACATTCTTCAGTGGCAATAAAGGTTGTGAATTATGTTTATAGTTTACATCAGTGCTACCACCTTTGCATTGGTTAAAATGGAGCCTATTTTAAACTCCTGGGTGGGGGGCTTGGTTTTGGTTTTTTTGGTCATATCAAAAACAACCGCCTTAAAACTAGTTCAGACTGAATTTTTTGGTAGGGTTAAAGAAAACAGTTTTATGTTTGAAATATAAAATCAATCAGAGTCCTAAAACTGGGGTATATGAGCTTTTCCCCTTTCTAATCTTGGAGAGCTATCACACTCTGAGGGAATCAGTGTACAAATGCTTATCTGAAAGAAAATGGTGGTATTTTTATAGTATGTGAACACAACCATCTGATTTATAGTTCAATCTGTTAATGCACTCTGTTATTAGGCCACCTGGCAGTTTTATGCATTGTGAATTTAAAGAGGAGCTCAATGTAACATAAGGTTTACAAGCTGGGGAAATATTATTGAAATGAAACATGAATGAGAACCATTTAAACAATAAAATAATTTGTGTAGACTATATATTTTTTCATTTTAGTAAATACGCAGGCTACATTTTATATGCTGAAGTTAGATGTTCTTAGGAGACTGCAAAGAGGAAATTCAGAACTAACTTATTTTTATAATACTGGTAATCCTGTAGATTTTGATGTTCGTATCAGTAAGATCAAAAACATATCCATGTAAGATGTCTGAAAAATTTAATTTTGAGGCCTGCTTTCCCAAATCTTTTAAAAATAACATTTAATTGTTTATATAGAAGTACATCAGTCAAGGTATAGAAACGTTATATCTACTTATCATTCTACACATAAAAATAAAATGGCTAGACATAGTTTTGTCAACCCTAAGCATTAAACCAGGGATTGACAACCTTTGGCACGTGGCCCATGAGGGAAATCTGCTGGCAGGCCGGGACCTGCCATGTCCACAGGTTTCTTTGATCGCTGCTCCCACTGGCTGCAGTTCACTATTCCAGGCCAATGGGGGCTGCAGGAAGCAGCGTGGGCCGAGGGATGTGCTGGCTGCTGCTTCTCACAGCCCCCATTGGCCTGGAAGAGTGAACCACAGCCAGTGGGAGCTGCAATAGGCCAAACCTGCAAACGCGGCAGGTAAACAAACTGTCCTGGCCCACCAGCAGATTTCCCTCATGGGCCACGCGCCAAAGATTGCTGATCCCTGCATTAAACCCTTTTGAGACTGGCCCCAAAAATCTTGAGTTTGGTGTAATAATTATGAGATTTTTTAAAAATGATTTACAGTGGAAATTTTGGGTTCCTTTATTTGCCTTTTGAGTTTGTGTCATTATGGTTCATCTTTTCAAACTTTTCTCTTAACTATGATAGCTAGAAACTTCCTTTTACTTTTTAAAATGAAATCAGCATATGTCAGCACATGACTGAAGGAACAGAGGCATTTAGTAAAACACCAAATATCACAGGACTCATGATAGAACTGCAAGTATTGGCAGAGCTGTAGATCTAGAATAAGCACTTTCCCTTTCCAAGCAATCTTTCAATTAAACATTTGATTATAGATAGGGCCCTACCAAATTCACGGCCATGAAAAACCCATCATGGACAGTGAAATCTGGTCTCTTTCCATGAAATCTGGTCTTTTGTGTGCTTTTACCCTACACTATACAGATTTCATGGGGATACTGACTCAAAAGTGAGTTGCAGGAGGGTCACAAGGTTATTTTAGGGAGGTCACGGTATTGCTATCCTTACTTCTGTGCTGCCTTCAGAGCTGGGCTGTTAGCTCTGGGGCAGCTATAGGGGCAATTTTAAAAATACCCACAAGGCAGTATTTTCATCAGTGTTAAAGGCAAAACTGGTTGAAAACCCTTGTTCAATACTTTTTTCTTTAATACTGTCAGTTGTGAGCTAGATTTCTGTTGATCCTAATGTGGCTTCAAAGGGAAGAAATGGGGAGTAAGTGGCTTTGTGCCTTGCTGAGAAATTAAGCCTCTGGGTAAGAGGGCAAGCAGGCTTCTCAGAGCTACTACTCCTTCTCACAAGCATGCAGACAGGGTACAGACTAAACGGGAATATGTGGAGTCTTGACTTCATCTCCCTACTCCACTAACAGATGCGGCTGGTTGGGTGTGAGTTGGGAACTATGCTGTGCTCTGTAAAAGGCGGTAGCGAAGTCAGGGATCCAGGGAAGTAACTGTGCCTCTCTGAGTCACAGTTCTTTCCCAGGGCCTTTCATGGGGCAGTGCAGCTACATCCCATCTTTTATGCAAAACAAAATGTAAATTCACAGTTTAGCCTTTTATTCATTTCAGATGGTGCTTTGCAACTCCTATTTGCTGTATAGTTGTGTGTTCAGAAGGGCACAGAACAGGAAAGATGTGTCAGTAGTTAGGGAACATGCCTAGGAGTCCTTTGACAGAGGTTTAATTCCCTGCTTCTTCACAGGCTTCATATATGGCCTTGGACATGTTTACTATCTGCCTCAGTTCTCTGCATTTAGTCCCAGTTTTAGGCTCCACTGCAATGCACTCCCGCTGAGTGCCTAAGCTCACTCAGCACCTAAGCTTTTGTAGTAAAAGTTCCTAGGCACCTATATTTCTGTCCCTGAGAATGTGTACTGCTGGCTCACTCTAGGTGTCCAAGTGTTTATCTCCTCCCTAAGTCTTAGAGTGATTCACAAACCAGGGGAAGGTAGGCATTGGCTGCCTAAGTCACCTGATCCAGTAGGTATGCCCACCAATCTTCTGGGCCCTCTGAGTTCACACCAAATAGCCGGGATGTGGGGGAGTTCTCTAACCACTGGGCTATGGGATATGCTAATACAAAGTATCCTCAATCTCTCCTGTTGAACTCTGTATAAACAAGAAAAGAGGCATTTGTAGTCTCTCACATCCTGGGGCCATGCTCTAACTGCAAGGCTACAGAATCATTCTTATACCCTCTCTCACTCTCTGATTCATCCAAATTACTCTTTAAGAGGAATAGAGAGAGAGTGGGCACAATTATGAGAATGACTCTATAGCTTCGTGATTAGTGTGTTCACTGTAGCTGTAGGAAATCCAGGATCCAGTTCCCCCTGTTCCAATGACTCCCCACCTCACTCCTTTTGTGCACCCAGGCCTTAGATACTACAATGAGAGCCATATTAATTACCTTAGACAGAGAGAACAATACAGCTTGTGCTCCATGCAGCTTCATTTGCCTTGATAATCTTAAGAAAAGAGTAAGAAGAAATTTCAGTTTGGGGACTTGACTGGATATGAATATAAAAGTGCTTAATCATCAGCCCAACCTATGTTCTGCAAAGCTATTTGCCAAATATTGATAATTCTACCAAGAGTATATGCACGCTATTGGTCTCTACGTGCAGAGCTCAACCATCAGCAAGACTCAATTCACAATTGTACCAGAAAGTTGGTTTCCCCTTATCTAATTGATCATTATTGACATTCTCCAAACTATCCACCAAATAGGAAGAGGTTTAAGAAAGGAGATGAGGTGCTATAGTGCATAGATGCAATGTACTTTGAGAAACAAAATAAAGATATTGTCATCACTGCTGCACTCACTGGAGTACTCTGTTACAGGACAATACGGACTGTAGCATTATACACCTAACTGCAGTAAATGCTCAATGAGGGGAAAATAGGATCTTAAACAACAAGTTTCATTAAAGCTTGCAGCACCAGCTGACTCCAAAGCATTTTTCTTGAACTCTTTCTCAATATGCCTGCCTCTGGCAAAGGTGTTTTTAAAGGGTTATCACATCCCCACAGGAGGCTCCAAAATTATTTCTGGGGTTAGTAGCCTATAAGAATTTGAATGGTTAATGTTATGCCACTAATGACTTTCCACCAGTTAGTTCTCTTTCATTCTTCCCCAACACTGCACTCTTCTCTTGCACCTTTAAACATATGATTTAGTGAACCATGCTGTGCAGAAATGATGACTTAATAGGCCGTTTCCACCTCTAATATGTACGAACAGTTCTATGTGTCCTAGAAATTCCTTCCAAGATATTCTCTTTCAAGTCTGTACAGCTACTTTCTAGCTAGTCTTGTGGGCCTTCTGGGATTCTGGGTGCATCATATTTAGACATTCCTAATCTCTGCTGGAGCTGATGTATGAGCATCTAAATTAGCTTGGAACTCTGATCTGTCATGTGACAGTACAATGTGATACATGCAACAAACATTTGAGTCAGCCCTATAGATGCCTTCTTGCTTCCAATTAACAAGGAATCATCTATACCTCTCTGATCATGGTATGATTCTTTTGTGATGAAAAAAATCAGACAACTACTCATAAATAAGATTGATTAAATCTCTGCAGAGATCTGTTTAAGTATACTATCCAAAGCCTTTTTTCAGTGAGGGAAGAATAACTCACATTTTTTTTTTGTTTCCTGACATCAAATAAACTGTTGCTGGTTAAGTCTCTTTTTCTGTTTAGTATGAGTATTTTAATATTTATTTCAGGAGGTTGCTCAGATTGTGGGATTGAAGAGACTTGTTTGCTGAAGGGCACTGGTTTTGAGAGCTGTTTTCACAGATGGAAGACTTTACTTTATTTCAGTGGTTATTGTGTTTCTATTAATTAATTAATCAGATGAAATTAATGAAAGAATGATTATATTTCTATTTCTTTACAGAATGAGCAATGTTGTCAGAATCTTTTTCTCCCTTGTTGTCTCATCCCAGTTCTTAGTGGATTAATGTCCAAATCACAAAAACTACCACAGCAAACAGAACTCTCTGAAACCCTTGCTGGCAATCCCAAAAGACTGGACAAGCTTGGACACTCTCAGCCATAGAAGTGACCCTGTGAGGTCGAGGTTGAGACATGAAGGTGGGACAGAGTACAGAAGCAGCCAGCATGATGGTACAAGAAAGCACAATACTCCTCTGAGAAAAACAGAGTAGCTCAGTCTTTTCAGTCTCTCACCTTTCAGAAGCACTAAATTTATTCAACAAAGATTTTTTTTAAATCTTCCCTTCCCTGTTAAAAATGTTAGTTTAGAAAGTTTGAAATCAATACCTTGTAAAAAGACTCACTGAAGGAGCCAATTGGGCGGCATTTTCTAACCATGAGATGTGTCATTACCGTTGACCTCACTACTCTTAAATAGCCAGAGAAGGGCAACAAAATTGTCAATTAGATTTGCAGTGAGCAGGAGTCAGCCTTACTTAACTTGTGCTTGCCTGCATAATCATGCATATCTCTCTTCTATATCAGGAGTTGTTCAAGCCTATAATAACTAGGGTTCAGCAAGTCTGAACCGCCTTCCCGTGCTGATGATATGGAAGTTGTTGATTTGGTACAGATTATTCAGAATTTTTCTAGCCTTGACAGACTGTCATGTTTTAAATTCCACCTCTGAGTTTGTGCTGTGGCTATCAGATAGGAAGTAGCAGAAGGCATTTTATCATTAAGCAAAACATAATATTGTATTTTTTAAAGAACACAGTAATTTTCTTTATTATTATGCACATCACAAAACCACCTCATAAAATTTGGCATGACTAGTGATCTCTGCTCAAGAGAGGTTGGACCAACAAGGATGCTGAAGATCAGAAGTGAGCTCCACTGACAGACTTGTTTAGGGAAACTGGCATGAAATTTGACATCATTATGACTTTGAAGAAGTCTTCTTCAACCCTCTAGTGATTAGTCCAGTGCTTTCATCAACACTACATTTACTTTCAGATTTTTAAAAAAGGATTAAGCAGGTCACTCAGAAAAGACTATGATTATACTTACTTAGGGTCAAACGTGTGATATTTTCTCTACTGTGGACAGAGGACTTTTTACAATGAGCACCTTCCCCTGTAACTTTATCTTCAGTGGTTCCCCTAAAAAGAAGCCCTCCCTCAGCACTGCATTCCGCTCAGCATTTCCTTGCATAACAGCCTGTCTCTTCATATAATTATGACTCTGAACTTCCCTGTTTTACAAATGCATCCGTATTTCTGAGCTTCATTAACAAAGCCCCACTGATTCACATTTCAGAAGACGTGACTTGTAGTCTAGAACTCCAGAACCTTGTGTTGTATATGAAAATTAATGAGGCCTGTCGATTAATCACAGCTAACTCACGCAATTTACTCAAAAAAATTAATTGTGATTAAAAAAATTAATCACGATTAATTTTTGCAGTTTGAATCACACTGTTAAACAACAGCATACCAATTGAAATGTATCAAATATTTTGGATTTTCTTCTATATTTTCATATATATTGTTTTCTGCATTGTAATTGAAATCAGTGTATATTATTTTTATTACAAATATTTGCACTCTAAAAATGATAAACAAAAGAAATAGTACTTTTCAATTCACTCCATACAAGTACTGTAGTGCAATCTCTTTGTTGCGGAAGTGCAACTTACAAATGTTTTTGTTTTGTTTTTGAGTGCAGTTATGTAACAATGTAAAACTTCAGAGCCTACAAGTCCACTCTGTCCTACATCTTGTTAAGCCAATCGCTAAGACAAACAATTTTGTTTATATTTCCAGGAGATAACGCTGCCTGCTTCTTATTTACAATATCACCAGAAAGTGAGAACAGGCATTTGCATGGCACTTTTGCAGCCGGCATTGCAAGATATTTACTTGCCAGATATGCTAAACATGCTTATGCTCCTTTGGCCATCATTCCCAAGGATACACTTCCATGCTGATGATACTTGTTAAAAAAAGATGTGTTAATTAAATTTGTGACTGAACTCCTTGGGGGGAGTATTGTCTGTCCCCTGCTCTGTTTTACTCACATTCTGCCATATATTTCATGTTATAGCAGTCTCGGATGATGATCCAGCATGTTGTTAATTTTAAGGACATTTTCTTTGCAGATTTCACAAAATGCAAAGAAGGTACCAATGTGAGATTTCTAAAGATAGCTTCAGCTCTCAACCCAAGGTTTTAGAAACTGAAATGCCTTCCAAGATCTGAGAGGGACAGGTATGGAGCTTGCTTTCAGAAATCTTAAAAGAGCAACACTCTGATGTGGAAACTACAGAACCCGAACCACTAAAAAAGAAAATCAACCTTCTGCTGGTGGCATCTGACTAAGATAATGAAAATAAACATGCGTCAGTCCGCACTGCTTTGGATTTTTATTGTGCAGAGCCCATCATCAACATGAACACATGTCTCCTGGAATGGTGCTTGAAGCATGAAGGAATGTATGAATCTTTAGCACATCTAGCATGTAAATATCTTGTGATGCTGGCTACAACAGTGCCATGAGAATGCCTGTTCTCACTTTCAGGTGACATAAACAAGAAGTGGGCAGCATTATCTCCTGCAAATGTAAACAAACTTGTTTGCCTGAGTGACTGGCTGAACAAGAAGTAGGACTGAGTGGACTTGTAGGTTCTAAAATTTTACATTAATTTATTTTTGAGTGCAGGTTTTTTTGTACATAATTCTACATTTGTAATTTCAACTTTCATGATAAAGAGATTGCATTATGGTACTTGTATTAGATGAATAGAAAAATACTATTTTGGTTTTTTTACAGTGCAAATTCTTACAATAAAAATACAGATAAAGTGAGCACTGTACACTTTGTATTCTGTTGTATAATTGAAATCAATATATTTGAAAATGTAGAAAACATCCAAAATATTTAAATAAATGGTATTCTATTATTGTTTAACAATGTGATTCTTTTTTTAATTGCACAATTAATCATGATTAATTTTGAATCTCTTGATAGCCCTAAAATTAATCTATTTTAGGGATTAATTGTTTAGGTCCTATAACTATTGCCATATCACCAATAATCTGACTTTCCTTTTCAATAATGTGACTAGGCATTTCATGCAGAGACAAGCATACATCCTATTGATCACTCCACAGAACTGCTAGATTGGTAATACTGATAGGTGTATTATATCCCACTTTACTTCCAGTTGTTTAGAGGTGGGCCTGGCCTTGAACCAAGACCTCAGATCTGGAACTCCCTTGCCCTAACTCTGAATAAGTCTAGGTCCACATCCAAATTTTTGGCTCTTTTTGCGCTACATCTGAAACCCAGATCTGAAAACCCATCTTGCCTTATCCCCACCCAACGTCTTCCTGCTGTTGAAATATCAACCCCCATCTTCACTCCACAATGATGCCAATTTTCACTGCCTACTTGTTAAATTTCCAAACGAATACCTTCATGTTTTCTCTCATGCTGCTCCTCATATGTGAGGAACTCTGCATAAACACTCACCAAGACACCTAATGATCCTTCTTTAAATCCCTCCTGAAAACTCTCCTTTACCATGATGCCTGTACAAATTTTGCCAAGGGTTAGGCAACGGGTGTACTATGTCCTCTGCCTGTTATGCTGACTGGTATTGTCTCACTGTTTGCTGTATACACCTTTTGTCTCCTGTATTATCTTTAGATTTTAAGCTCTTTAGGGCATGGCTTGACTATTTATTTGTTTATACAGTGCCTAGGTGCCTAGTCCATGACTGAGAATCTTAGGCACTACAGCAATACAGAGAAATAACATTATCATGTCCAAAGTTTAAAAAAAATTGATCCAGATCTGAATTTTGCACTGTAGACTCGTCTCTACCAAACATTGTCATGATAAAGATCAGAGCAGAGAACTGCTATTTTCTATTTGTTTATGAGATGCAGGATGTATCTGACCACAGAAAAACAACTTAGATCAAACTGCTCTTCTACTTGGCTCTACCAGTTTTCAGAATTAGACAGCATGCTTATTTTCTACCAATGTCTCCTTCTGCCTCTTATATTTTGCTCTGAATAGATTTTTCTACTTTATATGTTTTTGTTTCATACATAAAATCAATACACTTTTCAAGTGCTATTCTATGAAATGTATCATATTTATTTTAAATATATTTAGTAATATATAAAAATATAACAAAATCAGTCACTATGCCAGTTTTGTTATGATAGTATGATTATGAACCATTAAGTCTTAAGAACATAAGAACGGCCATACTGGATAGACCAAAGGTCCATCCAGCCCAGTATCCTGTCCTCCAACAGTGGCCAGTGGCAGGTGCCCCAGAAGGAATGAACAGAACAGGTAAATATCAAATGATCCATCCCCTGTTGCTCATTCCCAGCTTCTGGCAAACAGAGGCTAGGCACACCATTCCTGCACATCCTGGCTTATAGCAATTGATGGACCTATCCTCCATGAATTTTATCTAGTTCTTTTTTTAACCATGTTATGGTCTTGGCCTTCACAACATCATCTGGCAATGAGTTCCACAGGTTGACTGTGTGTTGTGTGAAGAAATACTTCCTTTTGTTTGCTTGAAACCTGCTGCCTATAATTTCATTTGGTGACCCCTAGTTCTTGTGTTAGGAGAAGTAGTAAACAACACTTCCTTATCTACTTTCTCTAAGTCAGTCATAATTTTATAGAACTTAATTATATCTCCCCTTTGCCATCTCTTTTCCAAGCTGAAAAGTCCCAGTCTTATTAATCTTTCCTCATATGGAAGCCATTCCATACCCCTAATCATTTTTGTTGCTCTTTTCTGAACCTTTCCCAATTCCAATATATCTTTTTTGAGATGGGGCGACCATATCTGCACACAGTATTCAAGATGTGGGCATACCATGGATTTATATAGAGCAGGGATTGGCAACCTCTGGCATGTGGCTCGCCAAGGTAAGCACCGTGGCAGGCCAGGGCAGTTTGTTTACCTGCCACATCCGCAGGTTCAGCCAATCGTGGCTCCCACTGGCCCCAGTTTGCCTCTCTAGGCCAATGGGGGCTTCGGGTAGTGGCAGGAAGCAGAGGCCAGCACATCCCTTAGCCTGCGCCACTTTCCGCAGCCCCCATTGGCCTGGAGTGGTGAAGTGCAGCAAGTGGGAGCCACGATCAGCTGAACCTGCTGACGTGGCAGGTAAACAAACTGGCTTGGCCTGCCAGGGGGCTTACGCTTGCAGGCCATGTGCCAAAGGTTGCCAATCCCTGATATACAGGCAATGTAATATTTTCTGTCCTATTATCTATTCCTTTTTTAATTATTTCTAGCATTCTGTTCACTTTTTTGACTGCCGCTGCTCATTGAGTAGATGTTTTCAGAGAACTATCCACAGTGACTCCAAGATCTTTCTTGAGAGGTAACAGCTAATTTAGACCTCATCATTTAATATGTATAATTGGGGTTATGCTTTCCAATGTGAATTGCTTTGCATTTATCAACATTAAATTTCATCCGTCATTTGTTGCCCAGTCACTCAGTTTTGAGAGATCATTTTGTAGCTCTTCGCAGTCTGCCTGGGTCTTAACTATCTTTAGTAATTTTGTATCATCTGCAAATTTTGCCACCTCACTGTTTACCTCTTTTTCCAGATCATTTATGAATATGTTGAATAGGACTGGTCCCAGAACAGACCCCTGGGGAACACCACTATTTACCTCTCTGCATTCTGAAAACTAACCATTTATACCTGTCTTTTAACCAGTTACCAATCCATGAGACCACCTTCCCTCTTATCCCATGGCAGCTTACTCTGCATAGGAGCCTTTGGTGAGGGACCTTGTTAACGGCTTTCTGAAAATCTAAGTAGTAAATCCACTGCATCCCCTTGGTCTGCATGCTTGTTGACCCCCTCAAAGAATTCTAGTAGATTGGTAAGGCATGATTTCGCTTTACTAAAACCATGTTGACTCTTCCTCAACAAATTATGTTCATCAATATTGTTCTTTATTATAGTTTCAACCACTTTGCTCGGTACTGAAGTCAGGCTTACAGGCCTGTAATTGCTGGGATCGATTCTGGAGCCCTTTTTAAAAATTGGTGTCATATTCGTTATCTTCCAGTCATCTGGTACAGGAGCTTATTTAAATGATAGGATACAGACTACAGTTAGTGGTTCTGCAATTTCACATTTGAGTTCTTTCAGAACTCTTGGGTGAATAACATCTGGTCCTAGTGACTTATTACTGTTTAATTTATCAATTTATTCCAAAACCTCCTCTACCTCAATCTGGGACAGTTCCTCAGATCTAGCACCTCAAAAGAATGGCTCAGGTTTGGGAATCTCACATCCTCAGCCATGAAGACCAATGCAAAGAATTCATTTAGTTTTTCTGCAATGGCCTTATCATCCTTGAGTGCTCCTTTAGTCCCTTGATTGTCCAGTGGTCTCACTGGTTGTTTAGCAGGCTTCCTGCTTCTGATGTACTTTCAAAAAGTAATAGCAACTTTTTTTTTTGTCTTTCACTAACTGTTTCTCAAATTCTTTTTTGGCCTTCCTAATTGTATTTTTACACTTCATTTGCCAGTGTTTATGCTCCATTCTATTTTTCTCACTAGCATTTAACTTCCACTTTTTAAAGAATGCCTTTTTGCCTCTCACTGATTCTTTTACTTTGTTTATCCACCATGGCACTTTTTTGGTTCTCTTACTATGTTTTTTTAACTCGGGGTACACATTTAAGGTGAGCTTCTATTTTGGTATCTTTAGAAAGTTTCCACACAGCTTGCAGAGATTTCACTTTTGGCTCTGTGCCCTTTAATTTCTGTTCAACTAACCTTCTCATTTTTGTGTAGTTCCCCTTTCTGAAATTAAATGCTACAGTGTTGGGCCTCTGTGGTGTTTTTCCTGCCACAGATATATTAAATTTAATTATATTATGGTCACTATTACCAAGCAGTCTAGCTATATTCACCTCTTGACCAGATCCAGTGCTCCACTTAGGACTAAATCAAGAATTGCCTCTCCTGTGGTAGGTTCCAGGACCAGCTGCTCAAAGAAGCAGTTATTTAAGGTATCAAGAAACTTTATCTCTGTATCCCGTCCTGAGGTGACATTTACCCAGTCAATATGGGGATAATTGAAATCCCCCATTATTATTATTGAGTTTTTTATTTTAACAGCCTCTCTAATCTCCCTGAGCATTTCAAAGTCATCACCACCATCCTGGTCAGGTGGTCGGTAATATATCTCTACCGCTATATTCTTATTATTAGGGCATGGAATTACGATCCATAGAGATTCTATGGTACAGTTTGATTCATTTAAGATTTTTACTTCATTTGATTCTATGCTTTCTTTCACATATAGTGCCATTCCTCCACCAGCACAACTTGTTCTATTCTTCTAATATATTTTGTACCCTGATATTACTGTATCCCATTGATTATCCTCATTCCACCAAGTTTCTGTGATGCCTATTAATCAATATCCTCATTTAACACAAAGCACTCTGGTTCACCCATTTAATACTAGGCACTCTAGTTCACCCAAGTAACTGGTGGAAATCTCAATTAAGCAGCATTACTATCCCTATTAAGCAGCAGTCATTGCCTTTAATTATCATTGGATGTAAATTGTTCCCTAGGAGATGTCCTGATTAAGCGAACTTCCCAGTTTAAGTGTATCTCAGTGAAATCGAAGGCAGTGTATTAGTGTATAATTATATGAGGGCTCATGGAAAAGGCAGTTGACTAGATTTTTGAAACAGTTTGTTTGATTGCTTCTATTAACGAGGAGTCAAGCTGGGATATTAATATCTATATGGGTTGGGTACCAAACACCCCATACCCCTTTGCAAATATCAATCGTAGTGTATATACTATCATTTCTTATTTGGATCATTGTAGTTATGATTAACTATATTTAAATGGTGCAGCTAGCCTTCTCTAAAGTAAATCTGGAGGCAGTTTCCTGCATTGTTTTGAAATCAATGAAGACTTCACAAGTCTAGTTTCTCTTTTAAAACTTCCATCTGACTGCAAAAGTGCATTTTATCCTTATAAATGCCTGTTTCTGTCAATGCATTTAATATTATTCAATTTCAGAAGGTTACAAGAAGCAATTCTGTATTTTGAAATTGCTAAATGTGGCAGGACACAAAATCAAGCTGTAAACCGGAAGCTTTTTGCCTGGGGTCATGTTTTGCTGTCAATCTAGATCTCCAAAAAGGCACTTTTCTATGGCCATTCCTTAAATTACCTGGTAAATATATGAAATAATACACCTGCCAAGGCCAAAAGGAGTGGGACTCAAAGACGCAAAATAAAGGAAACAAAAAATTATTCATTTAGGAAACAAGAAGTGATGTGGAATTCATTGCCTTAGTATAAATAGCTACTTCTGCAATTACACAATTCTTCATTTCTGAGGTAAATATTTTATGACAAACACGAAGGAATATCCAATTTTTGTGGAACATTGTTAATTTGGGGACTAAAATGAGGGATGATTGAAAGGTCTGAGAATACTTTAGTATTATCTATCCATAGTAGGGAAAGACTACCTGGAAGATATTGATGTAACTCATCAACATCTTTGTAACAAGGTCCTCTGCCCTCCCCTCTTCCTGGGTCCCACTGGCTGCCCCAATAAAGCTCAGAGAGGCTTCTAGTTCTATAGCACCCATGGCTTTATTTACACCCTATTCTCCCACCACCAGTGATATACTATATACAGAGCTTGCAGGCCTGACAATCTCCTCTCCTACACAGAGTCTGCCCTCAGCCCAGAGACTGACCTTCTCCTAGCCATTCCCCCTTCTTCTGGCTGCCAGCCAGCCTTTATAGGCCTTGAACCCTCAGGCCCACAGGTGCAGCCAATTCTAAAGGCCAGACACCAGACTTTTCTCCAGCCCCAATCTATTTCTCCTGATTGGGACTGGCTGAGCAGGGGCTAATTAGGTGCTTTTGCACCAGCACCCTGCTACAATCTTCCAAGTGACTTTGTTTAAATCTGGTCTCCCGTTGCAAGCTGTTGAGAATTCCAATTGGATAGTCAAAACAAAAATGCTATGTTCATATGCATATCCTCTTATCTAGGCACTTCTCTGATCATGTCATCATTACCTAGCTTCTGGCTGTATAGATGAACTCTGTCATATTGGAAAATGGGAATCTATTTATCCACTAATGTTAGAGATGTTTATCTGTCTAATTTCCATTAACATTAATGGGAGTTACATGCCTAATTCCCCTGCACATCAGTGAGAAATGCACCTTAAATTTTCAGCTGTTTGAAACAGCAGCCTACTCTACTGCATGTAAGATAAAGAAACATTAGAGACAATACAGGTACCAGTGGTATATAGATTGATGCAAACAAATCTCCCCTCAGTAAGCTTTCCTGTTTAAATCATTTTAGTAAATAAATATTTAACAAGTGACACAACTTAATGTTTATATTTACATATCAGTCCATTTATATTCTAAAAAGCTGAATTCTCCATCCCCAATACTGCTTTGTATTCCTCCATGGTAGCATACACCAAACTGCACAATTGTGTTTTGAAGAAAACCAGAACAACAAAAAATTCACCACTCCAAATACTATGTAAGTCATTACATTTTTTCCTGTGTTTGGTGTCAGATGTATTGCATATTATCGCATTGATAGATCTAGTGTTATTTCTACATTTACCATTTTACAACAACAAATAGAAAACATACAAGGAAGATTTGGTAACAAATCTTCCTTAATATGTGTGTGAAGTAGACAGTTAGTCTAAGAGAAAATATAACTGATGACAGATTTCATTTCAATCTGCTAGAGCTTATTAAGATGTCTACAAACAGAAAAGCCATATATGAATACATCTTCTGCAAACAAAGAAAAGTTTTAATTGCTTTAATCAGCATTTGCTTTGTCTTTGCAGTGACATAGAAAACCTAGTAAGGTCTAATCAGCAAATGTCTTCAAGAGGAAATTCTTATACACAGTCTTTAAGTGAGACTAATGACATATCTTCTATTATTTCAGTCTAGACCACAATTCAAAAACGCAACTCAACACTACACTATTAACACCCTTCAATACTGTACAATTCACTATGTATGGAGTAATTGTAGATCTCTTTAGGAATATTTTGTCTCTTTTTCACATAAAAAATTGAGAGTTTTACAGAAATTTTACAGAAAGTGCCAAATCTTTTTCAGTAAAACAGCTTGATTCAAGTGGAAGAAATGCCAGTCCCAAATCCTAGAAATCGGAGCAGCACTCAAAAGATGTACGGCTAAGAAACTGAATCATCAGTAGGGTGACCAGATGTCCTGATTTTATAGGGACAGTCCTGAATTTTGGGTCTTTTTCTTATATAGGCTCCTATTACTCCACACCCTGTCCTGATTTTTCACATTTGCTCTCTAGTCACCCTACTCATCAGCCACATCCTTAAGTTGCTGATATATAGGTTGGCCTCAGACAATAGGATTTGGGGTGAGTCATGGACATAGCCCGTTGTTCCCCCCTCCCCCACAGGCTTTTGATCTTATAGATCCATGTGGCCCATATGTATGGCAAGTAGGAGATGCAGCGGATTTTAATTCTATGCAAAGCACCTGGGTGTCTTCAACAGGAGTTCAGGCTGCTCACCACTTTGCAGGAGGCACTCAGCACCCTCCAGGTCTGAATAACAAAATACATTCACCAAACCCATTCGCCAAATCTTGATAAATGCTCCATGAAATCCTGGCCACACTGAAATCAATGGGAATTTTGCCATTGACTTCAATGGGACCATGATATCACCATTTGTCTCCACATTTGGTCTCCTTAAGTTTATTACTCTGATCTAACACAAACACTGAGGGTTCAATAGCTTAAAAAAATAAAAGGATGGATAAAGAAGGCCATGGGAATCCTTGGAGTGTCCCTTTATGGATTTAAAATAGGTCTGCTCAGCATTTAGTTCTAAATTAATAGTTCTTCACTGTGGCTGGTGAAACATTTACAGGTAGTCCATGAACTGTCATGATGTGGAAACATCTGTCAGCCTTCAAGCAGTGATTCTTGCTGCACACAGTTATGCACTTGCAGTGATCTGTATTTTAAGATGACCACTGACTTCATAAGGCTGTGGTCACTGAATTTTAAACCAGCAGCTGAATTTCTCTGAGTCACTGACTGAAACAGATACCTCAGCTTCTGGTGTGTGCAGAAACTGTCAGGTTATCTTCAGACACTGTGTGCACATTGTCTCCATTTGGTGCAATGACAGAGCTAGTGAGCATTTGGAATGTTTCCAAGCCCATTCATTCAGGGCAACAATCTGTCTCCAATGCAATTGATTACTGTAATTGTAATTATTGAAGTTACTCTATACCCCAGACTCATAGGGTGGCAGTAGGGTACCCAGTGTGCCAGGTCTCAGAAACAAGCACTGTAAATGCTTCAGGGACTTGTCCTGGTGGGTGCCAATAACCACTCAGACACATGGCTAAGGAAAAGGTTTTTACTAGGGCTAGCAGGAATAGTTCCTCTTTGGGCCTTTAGCGCAGTCCAGTGGAGACTCAGGGGTCTTCAGGCTGTGTGCCTGGGCTGCCCCATCCAGTCCAGTCTGTACTGAAGCATAAGTGTTTGTGGGTTTCCAGGCCAGGCTCAGTTAGTGTTTCTCACTGGGCCTCATTGCACTGGCTCCCAGCTGTTGCTGCTCCCCCATGAGTCCCACACAGACCGGAACCCAGCTATGATGTCCAGCATTCACAGCCTATTGTACATGTGGCTCTATCCACAGCTCCTGGGGCTTCTCTCCAGCTCCCTGCTGCCATGCAGCTCCCAATCCCAAAAAGAGCCCAGCCACTTCCTCCTCCTGGTTCAGATGAAGGGGAAGTTGACTGTGGAGGGGGCTGATGGAAAATGTAGTCCCACGATGAGGCAGGAGGAAGGGGATATACACAGGGGAAGGGGCTTAGGGGAGGTGTTATCCCCAGCTTTGCAAATTCATCACAACATAATATACATGTATGTGCCAGTAAGTTGTTGGGAGCATGTCATCAACTTCATCTAAAGCCCAATATGTTTCACCTTCAGAGCAGCACAGAGATCAGTTCTGTGGCTTGGGCAGTGCCATCATGTAGACCCTCCAGTCCTTCCTCACAGGGGGACAGGAACTGTCAAAGCCACAGAAGCTACTCCAATTATCAGGTTCGAGCATGAGACATGAAATATCTTCCCTGCCATTCCACAGCCTGTGAATAATGATTCCTCCCCGAGTTCCCCAGCACACAGCCAAACTGCTCTGCCTGAGCAATGAATGAAGGATTTGGCCCACAGTGAAAATCCTACACTAGTAGTCACTGGTCATTTGTGCACATTAGTTGATCTACTCATAACTTAAATGGGGCCAGCATTTCACCTTTGGTGTTTACAAACTATGCACAAGATGGACAATACTGGACCACTGTGAGCGGAGCTTTTATTTTATCCCTAATTCACAGAGCAAACCTTTCACACTGTCCGTCTGAGATGGACAGATTCATACAGAAATAACCCTTCAAGGATAAACACCTTTTAAAACCACTGAAGAACTTGAGTGAGACCTTAATCACAAGCACAGACTGGCAGGTCATTTTTTTTGACACGTGCACATAATTTTGAAAATCAGCCAGAACTGACAGGTGCAAAGTTTCTGTACTCCTGTTTCAAACAATAATTCAGCACTGAATCGTTTATGTGGCCTCATTATATTTAAAGATTTTCTGGCAACATGCACTACCCAACAATGGCAAAAGACAATATGAGATTGTACCCAAAGGCAGCAGTTAATAAAACCCCGAATTTCTAGTAAAATAAATACATTTTCTTATGAAACAACAGTTTGTATTACTTGGATATATGAAGTTTAAAATGATAGATACCCAAACATGGTTTGAGGGTGGGTGGAGAGCAGTTTTCCTAGGGTGGCAAACTTCCTACTGTATTCAGAGTAAAACCACCCCTCTGTGACCATAGCCCTGAAAACACATACAGTTAAAGTTATGCATACAAGTAATCCAACTGAACTCAGTGGGATTAGCCAGATGTGTCTACTTGCAGGATCAGGTCCTAAATTAGCAACCTGTGAGGCAGAAATAAAACACTAGGGAGCATGTCCTGGGCCATGCCCACTAGCTCAGAACAAATCACAAATTCCTGCCCTCACTGGAACCCAGGAAGGACCATGAGGAGACAAGATGACACCTAACTTAATAACACTGAGCACCCATGTGTGTTGTCCATTTGCATTTTTAGAGATTTGCTTTTAGCTGTTTTAATGAAAATAAAAAAGCATTATCCTAATACGCAGTGATTAATAACAGAAAAGTGCAAAACTTGAGAACATGTATTGATAGTATCAATAAAATGGCAAATACGTTTAAAATGAAATGAATTCCAGAATAGAAAATCTTTTGCTGAAAATGCCTTGCTACCAAATGTGAAGTTTCATTGCTTCTAGGAACTTCCTCTGGGACAGTAGAAGAGCTACAATATGGTTGTAGTCTTTGTCTCAGTTTCCCCATCTGTAAAATGGAGGTAATGAAAATACTACATGACATTGTTTATTGCATTCTCGCAGAGAAGATTAAGTGCCATCATTGCATGTGATGTTACACATTGAAGCAGTGTGATTTAGTGGGTAGTGTAAGTCTGAGAGATAGATCTTCTGACTTCTATTCCTAGCTTTAACGCTAACTCATTGTGCTATACTAGAATACTTATTTTGTTGCATTGATGAACCTGTTATGCAATATTCATACAATATGAAGAGTCATACTATGATACATACATGAAAATCTCTTACTTTACTATTTGTTTTCCTAGCATGGTGACAGAACACATGAATCAATTATAAAACATGTTTTCTATCTTAATCATTACTTTGTTTATTACACATTTTTGTTCGTTAGGGATTTTTACAAATTAAATTTAACTGTAATCAAAAACATTTGCCATGCACTAAGCAAAATCTGATATTTCCATTCTTGTTGATTAGATCTTAATTTCTAGCCTAATAATTAACGTATCCCTGGCTCAAATAGCTACTGTAGTTTCTTTGAAAGAACAACATCTGAAGAAAGGTGGCCTGGTTATATAAAGTTTCAAGCATCATTTCCCTTCACATCTGATCTTTTTTGTCAGAGCACAACGGCTACTTACATTTTTGTGCATAATGTTCAGAAATTCCATCATTAAATTGATGTGAGATGTCTAAAATTCTGGAAAAACAAGATGTAAGATTTTCATTATATGAGACTCATTGACAATAAACTATGGTACCAGAGGGGAAACAATCATTTTTCTAACCCTACATTTTAAAATAAAACCCTGGGATTAACATAAGATCAATAAGTATGTTATCATTCTATCATTATAAAGCACATCTCACTTAGACTAAGCCATAATAAATAACTGAGGGGGGAAATAATCAACTTTGTTGGAATAAGTTTCATGCTACAATAGTTAGAAAACAAATTCACAATTTATTATTATGCACTCCTAACAAATATCAGTGTTATTACTAAAATGCAAGCTTTTCATTAAATAAACCCAAATATACAAAATATAACATTTCATACCACATTCAATTTTATACATTGAGGTGTGATTCCCAGCATGGGTAGACTCTGTCTGAGCTAGTATACTAAAAGGGGTAATGTGGAAATTGTGGCACCGGCTTGGCTGGAGCTAGCAGCCGGAATATAAACTTGCAGCCTCTGGGTCCAAGCTTGAGTGGCTAGCCTGTAGTTGCTATCCATGCCACAACACTGACCCTGCTATTTTTAGTGCACTAGCTCAAGCAGAGGTGGCACAAGTCTTTCTACTGGCACTAGGAGTCACACCTACAGGCTGCAGTGTAGACATACCCTCCTTTTCTCATCTGTAAAATGAGAAAATTATACCCGCTTATGTAAAGACCTTTGTAACCTTGGGGTAAATGAAAAGATCTAGATAAATGACAAGTACAATTATTATCTCCAGGTATGCACTGACCACCAATCAGTCCTTCAAATCATCCCCTATCCACCAGCATCATCATAGTGTGGTTTGAGTTTCAGCCTGCTCTCTATTTATTTGATTGACCAAGAAGCAGGGCTAAAGCTATCTATCATCATTATAATGATGATGCCACAGCCCATACCTATATATGTTTCATCTGCTTCGACTGACACAAAAATGGGGCTTTTCTTCATCAATTGATAATGAAAAGGTGTTGCAATAAGAAAGTGTTGCATCTCTCAGCAACAAACTCTGCAGATTAAAGAGGACTTTCAAAAAATCTAATTAATCCTGCCAATGATACACAATAAAAGAGGTGGAAGAAATTCTATACTCCTGCATGCATTTCTGAGTAAGTCTGAATATGGCCTCTAAGGGCTTAACCATATGGTGAGTTATTCCTGATTAACTCCCTGTGTAAATGCTCTTATTTCAATATAAGAGCATGTCATTCCAGATTACTTTTGAATTGAGCTAATTTCAGAATAGAATCACATAACTGATTGGAAGGGGGCTCAAGAGGTCATCTAGTCCATCTCTCTGTGTTGAGGTAGGATTAAATATACTTAGACCCTCCATGAAAGAGGTTAGAGCAGGGGTCGGCAACCTCTGACACGCGGCTCGCCAGGGTAAGCACCCTGCTGGGCCGGGCCAGTTTGTTTACCTGCCGCATCAGTGGGTTTGGTGTACCGCTGCTCCCACTGGCCACGGTTTGCTGTCCCAGGCCAATGGGGGTGGCAGGAAGCCATGGCCAGCACATGCCTCGGCCCACAGCACTTCCCGTCACCCCCATTGGCCAGTGGGAGCAGCGGTCCTCTGAACCCGCCGACACGGCAGGTAAACAAACTGGCTCGGCCCACCAGGGTGCTTACCCTGACGAGCCGCGTGCCAGAGGTTGCCGACCTCTGGTTTAGAGCATCCATACAGGGAGTTAATCAGGGATATCTATTCTGCTTTTAATTCATACTCTCCCTCAATCTGAATTAATTTCTCAGGGTAGACAAGCCCTAAGTAGAATATCTAATCTAATTCTGAATGGGTTGTCTATCATCAACATTCCAATGTCCTGTCCAAACGCTTCAACTCCTGCAGCTCATCAGTGAACCTGTGGTGGAAGACACAAGTAATTCCAGCAATTCATCACAAGAATAAACCAACAGTCAGTGTAAAAAATCTTCTCTAACTTTCTGTTACAAATTATTTCAGGCCAGCACCCTCCTAGAGACAATCATCACAACATATCATCCCATCTGTAAGGAGTTTAGGTTCTCTATTGCTTGTGTAAAGCAATGATCTAACCATGGCAAAAATGATATTCTGATCATCTTAATATCCAGCTCCAGACCCAGTCTAAGGTCAAATTTATGGCTATCTCTTCTTAACAGGAGACAGATGCAAATTAATGGGCCATGATTTACAGGTGTTACCCTCTCCTATTGGGCCACAATCTGGTAAGGTTCTGCATATAAGTGTTTATCAGAAAAGCTAGGCAAAATAGTAGTCCTGGTTTCTGTCAAAACCTGCAGATGTCACCCTACAGACTCTCTATGATAGGAGCTGGGAGAGGCGTTTTGAGATGAGTCGAGAAATCAGAGGGTGTGACCCATATATGCTCTTTTACACAACTATGCATTGCATACACACCTGCAAGATTTTTTGTACTGAGGAGTTTTCCTGATATGCATCTGAAAAACATTACTGCTGTTTTTGCAATGTACAGTATGCATGTGATTGTTTTAAGACCAGCTGTGTAATAGGCATGATTTTTTGCCCTTCCAATTTTTTTGGCAAAGAGCCTTATTTTTTCTGTCTCTTGGTGAGTTGTACCTAGGGAAATTGTAGTCTAGTGCACTTTGCATGGGGCTTGTTGTCAGGTGTTGTAGCGTTCTAGTCTTGATTATGCTAAGGAATTGCTCTCTGATTGTGCAGATGATTCCGCAGGTGCTCCATTTGTAACATTGGGTAATATTTCCCCTTCTTTCTAAAGTGCATTGAGATATACAGAGGAAAAGTACTATACAATGAAAGGTATTCTTGTTTTAATTATTTATTATCTGTTAGGCACTATATAGAGTTAAAGTGTATATATATATATAAAATCACACGTATGTATGTGCATTCACACACAGTGAACATTGTAGAATGTAGATTTGGCTTTTAAGAGCCGATTTGGTTTCAGTACATTACTGTATTACTGTATGTCAGCTCTGTCTAGCTTGCCAGATACAGATCTGCATCCTGGTATCACTCATTAGGTCAGTACAGTGTTTACTATTTTGCAAAAGCATAAACTCTTACAGCTGTCCAGATAGATAAAAATCTGATGTAAGAAAATCCAAAATGAATCCTAAAGTAGTTTTCTGGCACACTGAGGGGTGTACGTTGCTCCACCCTTCCACAGAAGCTTGAAAATAAGATGTGCTGGAAAAATAAATGCAATCCACACTGAGAAAAAACAACAATCAGAACTGACTGAGTTTCAGAACTGTCTAACTTTTCAGTTGTGTGCTTTTTATATGTTAAATATGGTTCAGAAGATTAAAGTCTTCGTTTTAGGCAAAGAAAGGAAATAATGTTTCCTGTCCCATTTGCCAAGCTAAGTGAACAACTGTTCCTGCACAATTAGAATTGTTAATTGATTTGAAAACATAGGGCTTTGAAGGTGGAAAACTGCTGACATTATTTCAATGGGGAAATGCACTCCTGAGAGAGAGCACTGCAGTACAATTTCTCTCCTTGTTTTGTTGAATATACATCTATAAAAACACTGTGAATCATGCAGTAAAAACTGCTGTGCTCATATCATAAATCTCTGATAATAAAAATTTCATTGTTGAAACAATAAAATACACTTTTATTATAACACAGAGTATCCACCTAAACATTGTCCTTTTAGCTTCTTCGAGTTAAATGTATGCACAGTTTTACAGTCTATAAACAGATCTGGAATAAAAGTTAATAAATGTCAAAATTTGCATTTCAAAAAATTCTTGCTGCATTTTAGGGAAGATCAATCTATGAACCTTTCAACATTATGTCAAATGAAATGCTAATTGTACCTTTAGGAATTTCAGAGACAGTGACAAGAAACTAAATGCTCTGTTCCTTTGCATCAGCAAGTCGAGGATAATTGTATATCTACTCTTGTGAACTTCTAAGAAAAAAAGAAAAATGCTAAGAAAAAAGGGTTTTCTATTCTTTAACTCAGGAGAGTAAACTCCTTCAGCCACCCTTCATCAATCTACCTTCAAATAAAGTGTGTTAACATGTTGACAATGGACAAATCACACAGAGCTGCATTTATTCATTTTATAATAGGTTTGTCAAATGAGCTTCAGCTAGAGATTTAAGAGTAAGAAATATTTTCCACCAGGAACAACTGACTTATTCTGTTCAAGTTGCTAGAACATTTAGCAGCCTATTTTTCTTTCTTTCTCACTTTTAGGGGGGAACGAAGAACAGATGGAGGAAGGGACACCAAGCCAAGCACTGGCTCCTTGAAGGATAAAAATAGTAAAATATAAAAATTAGAAGCATGAGAGGCTTTTTTTTATTGCCTCAAGATAAACTCCTAATGCATCTCTTGTTTTGTTTAGCAATCAGTCTTAGCAACATAAGCAATACAAATTATATGTTCTAGTTACAAGTGCAAGGACACACTGATCCAATGAGCAAAGCTATTTGGAAAGTAGCAGCTAATTCAGGATTTGCAACATTTGTCCTGGGGTTAACTTATCCATATTTATTGACTATATTTATTATAGCTGCACTGAGACGGTTGAAATATTTGCTTACTATACATAGATTGAGAGAGAATAAATATAGGGAAATGTTTATGCTAACCTATTCAGTCAGCTATAGCCTGCTCAGAGCTGGACTAGTCATTTTCTACCTCTCTAAACGATTTTATAGCAAATAGTCTGTGGTTTCAAAAGCAGAGACTGCTCTCATCCTGACTTCTTGGCCTGTGAGTCTATATTTAAATGTATTAGTTTATTCGGTGCAAAACCATTCCAAACTCTGTTCCATTTAGAAGGTGTATAACACAGGAATGTTTTAGAGCTAGAATTCACATTCAATAGTCTTCTTCTATTTATGTTGCTACTGTTAATATGAAAAAGTCACTATCAATTCTCAGAGTGGAAAATTCCACATAAGTATTTGGGACCTGATCCTGCTCTCACGAAAGCCAATGGAAATTTGTCATTGACTTCACAGGGAGTAGGATTGGGACTTTGTTTTCAAAGGCAGAACCAGACTATTGTGAACTCTGTATTACAGTAAAATGTCTCGTTTCCCTTTTTATATCTCACTAGGTGCATGAAAAGTTCGTAACTTAAAAAGTTAGGAATTTAAGCTGATTCAGGCATATACACTAATTTAACACTAGCTCACAGGCTAGTTATTGGATCAAATGTTCTGTTATTTTAATTGTGTAGGTAGATAGATAGATAGACAGCATTTGTAAAGTGCCTATCACTATGGTATGTACAATACAATATTTGCGTAAATATAAAATATTGTTGACATGGGTCATATCCATTAAGTATGGTCCCGGAAAAAAGTCTTTCCCAAATGCATGAATCACACAACTGAACGATTATTCTCTTTATTGTAACTGAACCACTCCCCACCCCTCATCTGTAACCCAATGTTATTTAGTTTCACTGAAGAATATACAATATATGCCACAATGAAATTGAGAAACAAAAAGGTATAGGAATTAAGAAATAAATGAAAGACCAGTGTATATTCAGGTGTAGATCTATGGTACATGTGTAATAAATACATGTTTTATGTAATAAACAAATATGTGATATGATGTTTAGATGTGGATGAGTTTCTGGGTGTCATTTAAACTTCATACACATATTTGCAACATAAATCTAAACATCACTGTGTCCCTTCAATGCAGGTTTTCCCAGAAATATATTTGCATTCCTAAAAATGGCTATAAATAGAAGGATTTTCATCTTCATCTTGCTTTTAGTTTCTAAGTTACACTAGAGAGAGTGGAGGTGAAATGGACAGAACTTTCCTAAACAAAATGTTCATCTTTTGTTGAGTCAAAATGGAAGGCTAATAAAGACCATTTAAAATAAAAGGGACCATTACTCCTCAGTTTTATATGAGCTTACATGCTTTCATTGTGCAAAGTGTGTTATTAATTTAACATGCCAGATTCATAGGTTTCTGCAATATCAGGTTTGATGTATTCATTATCAGCACTCAGTACATTAATTCATGCTGAAGTCCGGTAAATCAAAATTATACCATCTGGCTTCCTGTTCTTAATGATGAATTTGATGTAGGGGTGATTAAGATTGTTAGGCTTTTGAATTTTAATGTAAAAATTAGGGGATTAAAAAGGCATTTAGAAATGACCAATAGTTAGAATAAACTTACTGACAGGATCTAATTTGTGTACTTGCTAGTAAAGCTCCATTTTAATTAGCAGCCACAGTCTTTCAGCACAAGCTCAAAGAGACAGAAGTTTAGTGATTAAGAAAACGAAGCTGTTAAATTGATAAATTGACCTTGAAATACTTGTAACTGTGGGGGATGGCCTAGTAGCTTTACATCTAGTGTGCTGTGTTACCACATGGGGGACCCAGGTCCAGGAGTGACCACAGAAATTCCACCTTTCAAGCTGACTGACCAACTGGTCTGCCATATTTCAGTACATCTCTCTGGCCAACAGGGTGGATCATGTACTTTAGAGCCGAGATGACCCTCCAGTTTACCTGCCAACAGTTGTTAAATAATCATGAAATTGGTTCCCTTACATTTAGTCATTAAGAGGGTAAGGGATTAGCAACCACTCTCAGCTAGATTCGAGTGTCATCTCAGTTCTTAACATATCCACCCTCTTAGCCAGAGAGATGTGCTGAAACATGCCAGAAGAATGCTGGGCAAAGGTAGAGAAATTTACAGGAAAATGACATCTTATGTGAATATGACCTTGCAACTTTCACTCACTCTATGCTAGTCATGGACATGATTAGCTTTCACTTGTCATATGCCCCTGATGAGGATTAAGTGGGCTGGAGTACACCCCAATCAAATGCTAAAATAACTGCACTGATAATTTGACATGAGTCCTGTTAATTAAGAGACCTATCAGACAGCTGAGTTAATATCTTGGACTTAAACAAAGATATTTACACTGTTGCATAGAGATAATTACATCTTTAATGTACAGACAAGAAATGTATCAGCAAAAGCAAGTTAGGAAATATATGGTATGTAAGCTTGTTAAGTTGCATAGCATCAGTTGGTATTGTATTATAGCCAATAAGATAAGGGAACTGGAAGTCCAACACATAATAAATAGGAATGAAAAGAAGTTATGGCTCCCATGTCTTGGCAAAATTCCCGTTATTTGTGGCAACTCAGAAAAAAATGTGATAACATGTTAGAATCTCACTTCCCCTGTAAAATTCATAAAAATAGCCCCTAATTCAAGTACCCTATGGTGGGGATAATTTACAACAGAAAACAACTACATTTATATATATCAACAATTTGAAGGATTCTTATTCCTTGGCAAGTCAGAGAATATTTTAAGTCTTATATTTTAGAGGAAATCGAATCTTGACTAACCACTGCAATTTATGTCATTTTAAATAAGATATATTTGAATAAGTATATTTTTCATGCCCTAAAAAGACTGATGTCTTCTTTTATAAGCTCATCCTGTGACACAGTTGAGTAGGTAGGTATATTGATTTTTTTTTCTTTTTCTGATGGCAATGAAGTGTAAATGGAAAATATCAGACTTGGCAATCACTTAAACCATGTGAAAATTTCAGAGTGAAGGCTATTAGAGTCACTTTGTGATCTCCCTAGATGACCAAGGAAAAAAACATTTCTACATTTCTTCAGATCCTTTGTGTGACAGCTAAGGAGAATAACATTTTTTCTAATATGCCAGTTATAGTCTCTAGTTGAGAATAACCTCAGTGCTTTCTTATGTCACTAGCTGAGAGAAGATGAAAGACCCAGCCTTGTGTAAATGGCTTTGTCTAACCATCAGTCTTTAGCTCTGCATGGCAGCTGTACTATTGACATTAGCTTGTGCACTGGGTGAAATTGAAGTGAGTTAAATGTGACCTTGGCTTAGTTGTTGAAGTAGAAATGAACTCTACTGGGAGTGAAAAAAAAATAAGACCAGTTTCTCTAACTTCATTTTTTCTTTAATGAGTTTAACTGCACTCTTAGGATTTGATACATTTTATTAAAAAGCTTTTATTTCCTTTTCTATTATACAGTGAGTAATCACCATTTAGTAAGGTTAGCTTGCCCTTTTAGTATAAAATCCTGATTTTTAGGTGTTTAAATCCCCATTACTATAAAAAGCAGATCTCTAAAAAAGTTCTGTTTCCTTGTCCCTCCAGTGTCCACATATATCTGCTGTAACATTTCATAATAACCTGTTAACCACTTTCATAATCAGAGATAAAGTATTAAAAATTCTCAGTGCTTCTATTGACATTGCATTGTCCATTAGGTAACATTGAGATGTACTGAACTACCTGCTGGTAAATCATGTGCTTCTAAATGCAAGATAAATGCAGGTAAGCTAGGATGCTTTGGAACTAAGCCAAGATTTTCAACTTTTTTATATTCTGATGTAATTCAGTGAGTGCATCAGAGGACCATGAGAAGTTTTAGGATGGACAAAGAGGCCTGGAAGCCCTTTTCAGACTATTCCCTATTCTTGAATAGATTTACCTCATATTCCCTTTCTGTCTTATGGTCCAAATTGTGCCCTCAATAAAACCATGCAGTTTCATTAAAGAAGAAGAACATAAGTAAAATTATATAAAAGTGTAAATCTCTTATTCAGTTCAGAGTATGAAACTAGGTATATTTTGTAGGGAAAAGAACAATTCTATAGGGAATGAAGAAAGGGATGTTACAGTGCTATATTACCCAGTGTCAGCTTCAGGAGGAAGGGAGATTTTGGGACTAAAGAGCAAATCCTTCCCCAACCCTGAAGGATGCTCTGGCCACTGCAGAATTATTGTAGCTCTTCTGCACAGATTGGAGGCAGCACACTCCGATCTCAGATATGATGATGATGGGTGCCATTATCAGAAAATAGACACAAAGCTGTGCATTCCCTCTGAATGATTGAGCTCTCAGCTCTGCAGAAAGACCTTCTGCGCAGTTATAGAGGGCCCATTAGGGACAGGTTTAGGATGCAGTGGCACGGTGATTAAATGGGTTAGCTAGACATTCCCACTGTCCATTGGGCAAGATTTGCTCCCTAAGAAGTAAAGTCTGGAAAACTACCTTTTACTTGTCAATATGTAGAGCTGTTTAATACAATCAGCTATCACAGACTGCAGTTAAAATAGTGTAGTATAGTATAGTCATTTGACAATTGAAAGCATATCTTCTTTCATCTTCAGTTTCTTTCTCTTATATTTTTCTGTGTTATTCCCTAAGCTATTTATCTGTCCTTGATCCTAGCCTCTCCTGCTTGTTCTCTAGTATAGTGTCTGCCTCCTTCATATTGACTTATTGGGCAGTTCTGTACAATCATCAAATTTCACCCTCTCACTGCACATACTATGTTCCCGGTTGCCTATATAGAAAGAACAAAAACAGTCTTAATACTGATACTTTGGCCTTATACTTGCCTCATTTCTTCATCCTCTACTGTTAGAACTTATATCTAATCTCTTGAATGGATAGAGAATTGGCACGTATATATGAGTAACCCGCTGCATCTACCATACATCATCAGCCTGGCAGCAAATTTTTATTTGGTTCTGTATAAAAAGCTTTATGGAAGTTTACAAAGGAATTTGTCTTTGGTTTCACTCTGTTTTTATCCATTTGTATTTTGTCAGACAGAGTCTTGCTTTTGCAAACTATGAATACTATCCAGTGTAGCATATTTATTACTGTGGTGCCCACGGCCTATATCACGAGACTATTCCCTGGAAAGGCCAGAAGTAAGTGAAAAAATCAGGGAGTTTGTATTTGCAGAAGTTTCACATATTATTTGAAGAGCAGGGTTTACACTACTGATGATGAATGTGAGGCAAGAGAGCAGGAGGACTGGGACCTGCAGAAGCTTAAGGTAGCCTGCAAGTCTGTAGAGCAGGAGGTAAGAGGCTCTGAACCATGAACATAGTCTGACAGGAATTTCAGATCCAGTCTTAAGAAACAGCATTGCCAGCAATGGGGACCTTGATGACTCCTAGAACTGCAAGACCAGCTTCAGGCAGCCATAGACACCTGGAGATAAAACGGCATAATTTAATGTTGACTCTGTCTAGGACACGGTTCGGCAACCTCTGGAACTCAGCTTGCCAGGGTAAGCACCCTGGTGGGCTGGGCCAGTTTGTTTACCTGCTGCTTCTGCAGGTTCGGCCAATCACGGCTCCCACTGGCAGCAGTTCGCCGCTCCAGGCCAATGGGGGCTGCGGGAAGTGGCATGGGCCGAGAGATGTGCTGACTGCGGCTTTCCACCGCCCCCGCTGGCCTGATGCGGCGAACCGCAGCCAGTGGGAGCCGCGATCAGCCAAACCTGCGGATGCGACAGGCAGGAGCAGAGCCAGAGCTTCTGGCGCCCTAGGCAGAATTCAGAGGCGGCATTTTGTGCGCTCCCCATGGGACGCGCGGGAACTTCCGGTTCTGCTCCTGCCACGTCACTGAAGAAGGACCCTCCGCCGAAATGCGGCAGGCGACAGTGGCAGTCATTGAGCTGCTCAATTGCCTGCCACAGTTTTCTGCGGCACGTAGGCAGAAGGTCCTTCTTTGGCGGCGCAATGGGAGCAGAACCGGAAGCTCCTGTGCACCCCGTGGAGAGTGCACAAAATGCCACCCCCCGAATCCTGGCGCCCTAGGCGACCGCCTAGGGTTGCCTAATGGAAGCACTGGCCCTGGCGACAGGTAAACAAACTGGCCCGGCCCACCAGGGTGCTTACCCTGGTGAGCCGCATGCCAGAGGTTGCCGACCCCTGGTCTAGGGTGACCAGATATCCCGATTTTATAGGGATGATCCCTATATTTGGTTTTTTTTAAATATGGGCTCCTATTATCCTTCCCAACCTGTCCCGATTTTTCACACTTGCTGTCTGGTCTCCCTAACTCTGTCAGTGTTTACTCACACACAAAGACACGGTATATTCTCAAAGAGTATCCTGAGTCATAGTGCTGCTGAAAAGCTGTGCCCCAATCTCCCTCCCTATCCAGCCCTGCCACAGTCACAAAGAGGGGCGTCCCTTGGATAAGGAGAGAAGCAAGTTACTACGTAGGCCTCACCTCCCTCCCTCTTGCAAACGTTGGTCCTATTTAGTGGTAATTCTATTGTTTGCCACCTTCCATACATTTTTTTGCTCAGGGCATAATTCAGTGTTCCCACTATCTTCCCACTATTGAAGTTAAAATTGAAGGATTTAAACAATAGTCTAGTGCCCTTCATTGTTAATATATGCTAGTGGTGGTCACAAGCTATCACAGAAAAAACAACTCTGAATAAAAGTGACTTTTGATATATATATTTCTGTGTAACTGTACAGTTTACACTTGTAGCCTTGTTAAAGGTTTGGAACAACCACTTATTTTTAATTGATGCCTTAATGTTTTTTTCAAATAGCATTTTAGTTCACCTTTAATCTTACATGTCTGTAGCTTTCTCGATCTTACCTAGATCATTTCTCAAATTTGTGTTACGTTGTCCTTTTTTATTACAAATAGATTAAAAACAAACTTGCTAACGGTTTCCCTGTCTCTTCTGGGACCCTTCATCAGATGTGTACCTTCTGATCCTTTAGGTTTGTCATTCTTTAAATGTTCTAATTTCTAGGTCATCTCTTCTGGTATGATCCTAATTTTCTTCAGTATACCTTCCATGTCTGCTATAAAATTTATGTCTCTTTCTGGCATCTGTTCCCTATCCTCCTTTGTGAACACTGAGGCAAATAATTCTTTAAAAATTTTAGGAATGTCTGCCAGTGCTGTCAATAAATTACTCTCACTGTCTCTGAGGCTTTATTGTCTCTTTCACTGATCACTTATTCTTTAAGTACTTAATTTTCTTATTAGTCTGTTTATTCTAACTTAATCCCCGTTTCTTCTCTCTCTTTCACTAGTGCAACTCAGGAGTAACTGCATTAAAATGAATGGATTTACACTGGTGTAGGATTGATGTAAGCAAGGGAACAATCTTCACTGACATTTACTTTTTCCAGTCTTTCTTTCCTTTTGCCTTGCGTACAGTTTTTCTTACTCTCTATATTACATTCTGTAATTGTTCCAGTCCTCCATCTACTCCAAGTTACAGCAGTTTCCACTGGGCAGCACATTGTCCTATTGCTCGCCTTAAGGTATAACTCTGTCCAAAGCCATAATGGGTTTGATTCTCCACAGCTTTGCATCTTATGCAGTCATTTAAAGCTGTGCATACTGTGTAAAATGCTACTAAATCAGAATGGCAGCATTTTATGCCCAGCTTACTTAGGTGTAAATGAGTACAGGGTGCAAGTCAGTGGAGAGTCAGGACCAATGTCTCCATGCAACACTGCTAGGCTGGTGCATTTCCTCTCCCTCTCTAGTGCTGCTCAGAGTCTGATGGGGAAATAATTAAGTCCTCAAGCTTACGGGTTTGGTTTTGTTTTTACAAAAAATTGCTATATTGTGGGTGCAATCGTCCACTTTCAGTTAAATCCGGGTGCAATAATGTGTGTGCAGTTGTACCCATTTAGCTGATGACATCCACAAATCAGGTAGCTAGGGCTTTCTATGCAAAGAAGTTGCACCACTTTAACTAATGGTACTTCTCTATCTGTTAAAGCTTGGCTTTTAGCAGTTTAGGTTGCATGTAATTTATTGATTTAACTTTAAATAGATACAACTTTCTATGTTGACCAGATCTAGATGTCTAAGTGGGTGAAACTGAGGATGTAATTATTTGCACTTGTAATTTTGTACCCACATCACTGTAGGTATAACAAAAGACCAACAATATTGTAGGCATGGTTGAGGCCCAGGTAAAATGGGCTCCTTAATTATTATCATTATTGACTTTATCTTTGCTACGATTCTTGTATTTGCATACACGCATCTTAGAAATACCCACGAGTACCTCATTATTCTCAGTTATTTCCATATTTACCGGGGTTTGTTTTCTCCAACATTTTTTCCTTTTTTCTCTCCCTAGGTTTTTCTGTTGTGTGTTGCTGCTTTGTCCACCCATCTGCTTCTTTTAGCTGCTTCTTTCCTCATTTCTGACAGTGTCTGCATACACTCCTCATACATCTGCCTTCTCTCCTATACACCAGTTTGAACACTCCCTCATGTTTCTATCTATCCTCTTAGCAGCTGGTAGATCACTGCCTATTCTCATAGTCATCTTTTCAGAAAGCTGAAATGAACTCTCTGCTACAAGCTAATGTAACTTTGGGTAGGCTGGAGTGAAACTACTGTAGACAACAATTATTATTACACTCACTGATGCAAAACCCCTGTATATTATGAAAGAGTATCTTGATATGCAGACGCTCATGGGGAAAGAGTTAGAGCTGATGAGGAATCTTAACTTTGAATTTTGGACAATTAAAATCTCACCCTTAATGTTGCATTAATGTAATTATTTACATTTTCTAAACTTTTACATGAGACTTGAGCACATTATTTATAATAATTGTATTACGTATTCAACCATTTACAATACCCTTAGAATGAATTTCACTGTTCCTCTCATGCAGTAAGACCATGAGCAACACATAATCACTTAGCAATAGGAAAAGTCCATTGAGTCTTATCCAGCCCAGCATGGCTGTCCTTTTCTCTTGGGTCTTAGTCCCATATCCTCAAAGATACTTAGGCACCTATCTCCCATTGAGATTCCTTTGAGCATCTGGCCATTACTCTTTCTTTCTCTGGAAATAAGTCTAGTAGTCTCTTGAACTCATGTATACTCTTTGCTTCAATCACCTTCCCTAGTAACTTATTTCCTATTTATTATCCTTCATGTGACATAATGCTGCCTGAATTACCTCTCTGTAACTAGGAAGCAACTCCCCTCTCACACTGGTTTAACACTACTGTAATGCCATGGACTCATACCTATTTAATGGCATGCAGCATCTGGACCCCAGTTTCCTAAATTTTGGCTTTTACTTCTTATTGCACTTACTTAACTCTAACAGAAGTACATTTGATGTGTTATGAAATCAGATCCTGGTCCCCAGCACAGAGGCTAAATGAAAGCATAACAGAGAAAACATATTAAAACAAGACCCTAGAAACATGTTAAAAAGCTTACTGAGGTCTCCCCAACTCCAATTTTGGGCTCTGGAAGGTCCTTCAAAACCCACAACTGGGTTTTCCCTGTAGTTACAAGTTCATTACTGTCTCAGATTCAGAACCAGAACCCAGACTGGGCAGATCAGCCTGTTTCTTTCTAGAACTTGGGCCTTTGATCTCCAACCTTCAGGAACTAGTAATCAGTAGACAATGACCCACTTCTCTGGGTGTAACTTTGAAAGTCTGGATTTTTGCATAACAAGAAGTGGGGAATTTGCCTTATTCTGCTGATGTATTCCCCAAGAAATCCATTTCACACTTATCGACCCAAATGTCCATTTAAGTCTGGCCCAGTTTCAATATAGTCCTTCAACCTCCCAGGCCTCACATCTCCCCACTAGCGAGGTTATAATAATACAGTAATTAAGGCTGTGAGTCTGTCATAGAGATCAAGGATTGACTTTCTGGGACCTCTGTGACTTCTGCAGCCAGCAGGTGTGACTGACCTCAGGGCCGCCCGAAGAGCTCGGATGTTTTCTGATTCATTGAAGGCCCCGACAGAGCTAATGATGAAGCAGAAGGAGGATGACATAGACATGGTAAATTTGAATTGGATGATATGCTCATGACACTTGCTGTAGCCCTTGCTTACCCCTATATAGACAGGCGCTTCTGGAGCAGAACCACAAGTACAGACTGGTGGTATCACATCATCATGCAAATCTGGGATGACCAAGAGTGGGTGCAGAACTTTCACTTTCTGGAGCTTTGGAAGCAGCTTATCCTGACCCTCCAGCATAAAGACACACCCATGAGGGTGGCCATGCTGGTCCATAAGCATTTGCTATAACCCTTGGAAGCTGGCTATCCCAGACTGCTACAGGTCTGTTGCCAACCTGTTTGGTGCTGGAAAGATGACTGAGGGTAAAGTGGTGGCAAAGGTTTCTGAGGCAATTAAGTGTGTGGTTTACCCCAAGGTGGCAGGCATAAGAACATAAGAATGGCCATACTGGGTCAGACCAAAGGTCCATCCAGACCAGTATCCTGTCTACCAACAGTGACCAATGCCAGGTGTCCCAGAGGGAGTGAACCTAACAGGTAATGATTAAGTGATCTCTCTCCTGCCATCTATCTACACCCTCTGACAAACAGAGGCTAGGGACACCATTCCTTACCCATCCTGGCTAATAGCCAGTAATGGACTTAACCTCCATGAATTTATCTAGTTCTCTTTTATCTAGTTCTCTAGTTCTCAGGCAAGGAGTTCCACAGGTTGACTGTGAGCTGTGTGAAGAAGAACTTCCTTTTATTTGTTTTAAACCTGCTGCCCATTAATTTCATTAGGTGGCCCCTAGTTCTTATATTATGGGAACAAGTAAACAACTTTTCCTTATTCACTTTCTCCACACCACTCAAGATTTTATATACCTCTATCATATCCCCCCTTAGTCTCCTCTTTTCCAAGCTGAAAGGTCCTAGCCTCTTTAATCTCTTCTCATATGGGACCCGTTCCAAACCCCTTATCATTTTAGTTGCCCTTCTCTGAACCTTTTCTAATGCCAGTATATCTTTCTTTTTTAAGATAAGGAGACCACATCTGTACACAATATTCAAGATGTGGGCGTACCATGGATTTATATAAGGGCAATAAGATATTCTCCATCTTATTCTCTATCCCTTTTTTAATGATTCCTAACATCTTGTTTGCTTTTCTGACTGCCACTGCACACTGCATGGATGTCTTCAGAGAACTATCCATGATGACTCCAAGATCTCTTTCTTCATTAGTTTTAGCTAAATTAGCCCCCATCATATTGTATGTATAGTTGGAGTTATTTTTTACAATGTCCATTACTTTACATTTATCCACTTTAAATTTCATTTGCCTTTTTGTTGCCCAATCACTTAGTTTTTGAGATCTTTTTGAAGTTCTTCATTGTTTAAGTACACTATGTCTACTGGATCCCCCTTGTCCACGTTTGTTGACTCCTTCAAAGAACTCTAATAGATTAGTAATACCTGATTTCCCTTTACAGAAACCATGTTATGTTGACTTTTGACATAAAAGATATTCCTGAAGTAACTGCTGGCTTTGAGAGAATGGGTCAGAATTGTGATGCCGAAGGTGAGGCATGTCTCCCGAATGGACCTATGACAGTGAGGGGCCACTGAAGCAGTGCACTCAGCCAGAAAGTGCACCTACCACAGCTGGAGTTGGATGCACTCAGGCAACAGAAATCAGGGATGCTTTCCGCTCTCACATTATGGACTTATTTGGGCCAATGGCACAGGAAGAATAATACTTTCAGGAATGTGCTTGGGGGGTGGGGCATTGATTGATTGTGCTGGGGGCAACTGACTGCCATGAATCGTATGTTTGAATGACAGAACTGTTTATGAAATGGTTGGGGGCAGGAACAGTATGGATTGATGTAAATAACTGTTATATGAACTGATGTATATAGCAGTACTGAAACGTGGGTTTTGCATACAACCACTCTGTTGTCCCTGATCATGTATCTCCCTTTATTATTTGAAATATACAGCATATGATGTGTTGCAGTGATGGCAATAACAATTCTTTATAAAATAAAAACCTTTATTTTTACAGATTTATTGGAAAAATACAATATTAAACTATTGCCTGGCAGGTCAGCTGCCATTAGCACACTGAAACACTAACACCACTAAAAGCTTTAAAAGTAACCAACAAAGTGATTACACAAGTGCAAACAGTGAAACTGTGTACAAGACTCCCTCAACTATTGCATGTTCCCTGGCCTCCTGCTCTCTTTTCCCCTCCTTCCATGTTTGTCATGCATGTGGCATCAGGGAGGAGAGTGGAGGCCACCACATGGGATGGGTTCAACATTGAAGATTGCATGGGGCTCATTTACTCTATCCAGCTGCTCAGAGGGGCCAACTGCATGGCCACCCAGCCATGGAGTTGTCCCAGCTGATCCTGGAATGAAAGCCAGGGTACTTTGGAGGTGATGCAGCTCATGATGCAGGCTACATTCTTGTGAATATTAGAGTCAGCAGCTTCTCAAAGAGTTCTCTCTTTTGTATTCTATTATTGTCCCTTAATTGCTGTTCCTGTCCCAGGAGCTGTGAAGTAAGTGCCTGCTCCCACACTGACACCGCTACCCTGTTCTCAAGCTGCAAAGCTGGCTACAGCCTTTCCGCTTCCTCTTGGTATGTCTTTCATGTTGCTGCAAGTCCTTTTTCATTTGGTACTTGACCAGATTGTTGGCCCTGTCCAGAATTTCAACCATAAATTCAACATGGAAATATTTCCTCTTGGTATGGTGAGCCAGACTTCTGCAGTCTGGGAAAGCTGTCAGACTGGGGGTGAACCTTTCTTCTGTGTCCTGGAAAATCTTATATACGTACCTCTGTCTCCCTTAGCTCCTCCAGTTCAGCCACTCTGGTCTCCAAAGCCCGTACACAGTCTCTGAGGCCAGGATCCCCTTGCACTGAATGCACACATACGCTACCTGCTCATAGGGCAGGTAATCGTATGTGCTGCATTGAGTGCAATAAACTGGACTCCATTTCTGTACTTCTGCCTGCATTCTCTTTTTACTCATGCAGTTCATTCCTTTGATGATGTTTTGTTTTTATTAGGGGGTGTTTTGGGCTTTAGGTTTAAAGAATGTTAAGTGTATCTAGCCCCCCCCCCCACACTCCCTTCACAAAACTCCCCTGTCAGCTGCTCCTGTTTGCTAGCCTCTGTGCTGTTGAGGATGACAGTCTCAAGGAAGAAGGACATCCAACTGGAGCAGAGGGAAATGATCCCATAGTTGGGACTCTCCTTTCAGGTGGTGTTATGGTATCCTCTAATACTGAGGATACTTCTCCAGCGGAGGCAATTCCAGTTATTAGGAAGAGATAAGTAATAGTTATGGGGATTTCATCATTAGCAACATAGAAAGCTGGGTTTGCAATGATCGGGAGAACAGCATAGTGACTTGCCTGCCTGGTGTGAAGGTTGCAGATCTCTAGAGACATCTAGATAGGCTTATGTGTAGTGCTGGGGAGGAACCAGTGGTCATGGTACATGAAGGTACCAATGACATAGCAAAGGATAAAAGAAAAGTCTTGGAGATCAAATTTAGGCTGCTAGGTAAGAGATTGAAGTCCAGGACCTCAATGTCAGCATTCTCTGAAATGCTTTCAGTTCCATGCACAGGGCCAGTTAGATAGGTAGAACTGTAGGGTCTCAAAGTATAGATGAGACAATGGTGTAGGGAGGAGGGGTTTAGATTTATTAGGCTTAGAGTTTCCCTACAACTTCCAATGCAGCCTGTTAGGACTGAATGCAAGCACACAGAACTCCCAGACTAATGATTTGTCACCCATGGAATGCATGAACTATTTTTAACAGAAATGGACTACATTTGAACCTCTTCCCTGCTCCCCTAAACTCACCCCCATGCAATACAGTCTTTTCAGACAGCTCATTATGCAGCTGGGTTGGTAGTGAGCAGCATATGTAGAGGGAAAGTAATACAAAATAGAATGTTCTAGCAAAAACATGCACCTTCCCAGTAACAATTCACATTTACATGCACATTTTACTGTTTGCATTTCCTGATCTCTATTTTGAATTCCATGGAGGGGAGGGGAGGTAGGACACTATGGCACTGGTATGGAATCAGACATTAATGGATACACGCTGATCCTTTGTATTGGTTCATATTGTTACCCCAACAGGAGTACAGTAATGCTTCAGAGAGAAAATACTAAAAAAATGGTAGCGGGAAAGATAGAAAAGGAAAGCTCCTTTTTTCAGAAGAGCAGACTCAGCTCCCTTCTGTGTCTGTCACTGGTGGATTTAGCTTACAATAAGGGTGTCCATCCCTCCCTCCCTGTGTGATATAAAAAAAATAAAGAGAGACAAAGTAATATAGTGCAAACAAGGGTAAGTATATTAAGGGCAAAGGTACAGAAAACTGGGGAAAATGGGTGGGGGGAGAAACACAAATTTAACCATACTGTGATTCAGTGACTGGCTTTAGGAGCTTGAAGCTCAGACCCACAAAACCTTCCTTAGCATTTAGAAAACAATAAAAGAAACCCCAATACAGAAAACTTTCCTATGATTTAGGTGCAGTGGACACAGTGGCAGGTGAGAAGCCCAGGACCTTCTACTCTGTGGCTGATTTAGAGCCTTCGAGGAGGACTACTGGGGAGTCCCTATGACTGTTGAACTTTGTCGCAGGCGGAGAGACCCTCTGGGAAGATGGACACCAGGAAAGCAGGACCCTCCACAGGTAAAATGGATTCAGTTCGCTGTGACGAGGATAGTGATGACAGGCATCTTCTTCCTCAACCTTGCTGCGGAATAGATGGTACTCTTCTCTCTAGCTCTGGAGTGTTAGGAAGACCTGACCGTGCACACGCTGCTGCTGGAATGGACAGCCCCATGCAGGCACTGAGCAGGCTCTTATATAGCCTTTTTGGCGGGAAAAACTGGTTCTGTTTGGTTTGAGCCAGAGGACTCCAGTGTCTAAGTTGTAAACAAGTTTGCTTACAAGGATGGAGTCCAAAGGTCTTAGTTCATATATTCCATATTAAATTCTATTAAAGCTAGTGATTCACTTAACATTACCTTAGAAATACATTATTAAAACAACTAATGGAACATATTAAACAACACCAACATTTCTTACTTCTTTATACCTAACAATAGAGTGGAAATCTCTCCCATTCCTATCTTAATAAAAACAAAAATGGAGCCAGAAACTTACTAGGCTCCAGGGCAGCTTCTCCCTTTTCCCTTTCTGCTTGTAGTTCTGTGGCAGGCTGTTCCTCTGGAGGCACATCAAAAAGCTTCTCCAAGTACAGTCCCAGGATGTGCTGCAACTACTCCTACTGCATAGCCTCCTCTGGGACTTGTTTCGTCAGCAGAGTCACTTCATTTGCCTCATTCAACACCTGCTGTGGGCTCCCATCAATTCCTATGCTGGCTTCTGGGGCCAGCAAGTTGCCATCCCAGCTGACCATGTATGTCATCACGCACTGCCAGTGGCTCAGTGCTCAGTGCAGTCCCCAGCACCCAGTCAAACTCATCATAAAATGGGCACAATGTCAGAGAGTTGCCAGAGGTGCCATTCTGGTCCCTGGTTTTCCAGTATTCAGTCCCAAGCCACGTAATCATTTCCCTGCATTTGTCACAGGCCCGATAAATATCCAGCACTGCCAGCTTCTTTGCTGTTTGCTGGCATGAGCAGTCATACCTGGTATTCTTATTAGAATCAATTGTTTTGTTAGCCTTGCACCAGAGATTAACCAAAATCTGTCTGTGTTCCCATGACCGCGATGCAGCATGTTTTGTAGGGAACTTCTGCTGGTCAGTATCCATTGCAAATGCAACGGGTGTCCTAAAGTGTGTTTGCAGCCTGGTGGTCAGAATAAAATGGAAGGGTTAAATGCCAAGCTGTTGCACTAGAACATGCTTCCATTTCCCTCAAGTTGAATGGCAATTCTTGGGAGAGAGAGGACAAAAAAAATATCCTTTTGGGATATTTTTGAGGCCAAGGACCAAGTTCAGGGAAGAGGGTTGTGTCTGCACTGCAAAATGATAAGGCTCTAACCCCGGGTCCTGCCATGAATCAGGCTTGTACCCTCCAGCCTCATGGGGTACACAGCTCTGGGTCTGGGTCCAAGTCTGAGAGACTTTTGTGTAGATGGAAGTGGAGTTAGGGCTTGAGACTGAATCTGAGCCCAGCATAAACATACCTCTAGGATCTTCTATAGTGCCCATTGAGATAGTATATAAGCACTGCTCAGATAAATTAGATCTGCATTGTGAGATCCCTAGCTGACTCCAGGAATTTTCTGCT
Source organism: Gopherus evgoodei (assembly GCF_007399415.2). Classification (NCBI taxonomy): domain Eukaryota; kingdom Metazoa; phylum Chordata; order Testudines; family Testudinidae; genus Gopherus; species Gopherus evgoodei. The sequence continues at coordinate 75,645,224 of NC_044322.1, forward strand.
CTTCTAATTCCTGAATAAGGGAATTATAGGAAATGTATCTATATAATCATCGTGCCAGTTAAGGTGGAAATGCGTTGTCAACAAGGAGAGTCTTGCAGCATTCCCTGGAAGTGGTAACTCTGCTCTAATCTGTTTTCCAGAAATTAATTCCAACTGAATGCTTTATCTCTGGTTCTTAGGTTCTTCATTCAGGGTTTTGTAAACAGCAGCATCCCAAAGAAGCACAATTGTGTTGGGAGTTATGAATGGAGCTATGGCCACTGACATAACTGATTCCTAACCTTCTGATGGTATTTCTGCTTTTAACACAGGTGCCTTTATCTCTGGTTGCTTTGTGCTGTCTCAATATGTGTCTTTTCCCCCCCTCCCCTTCACTTTTCCCTCTGTCTGAAAAAAGGACATGGAACTAACTATCTGCTTGAATTACAGTGGTTCATCTCTGCCAAGTAGATGGGAAGTGGTGCTTTACAAGAGGATTAAAATAGTAAACCTGTCTTGGCATCATTTAGGAGAACTACACATAGAACATACGTAAGTATGGTTACTTACCCACTTGCCCAACAAACACAACCCTGTCATGGAATCTGGTACAATGTAATTGTCTCCCAACCGGATTCCAACATGGTTCTCCAATCTGTAGCGTGGATTTAACGTTAATAATGTTTTGTAACCAGGTTAAAACCTTAGAGAAAGAAGCAAATATAAAGCTTATAATATCTGACAAAAGCTATTCAAGTTGTTCATTGCCCAGTGATGTCACATTTTATATGATACAGAGCATGGAAATTATTATTTATGAACTACTTTTATTCTCTGCACTACGAGAATCAGATTGTATTTAAAGCAGAACATTTTTGAGCCAAATTTTCTTTGACAATTAAATTAAAGAAAAGCAACTTAGCATAGGTAGCAGAGAGGGAGAAAGGCTGGGGATGGCTTTAGGTTAAAATGTTAGGTGGGGCAATTAAATAAAGGTAATTTTTGAAATTACTATCCTACTTCTGTCTAGTGAAGCTGCTGGGCTGTCCAATTAAATATGGGGACATTTTCTGGGAATAGTGATGGTGTGGCTGTCACTTCCAAGTCTCTTATTGGAATATGCATTCAAGTCTATATCATCAGCACAGGGATCTCCTGGCTAGATATTTTCGAATGGATTCTCTTCCAAAACTGGTGTGAAATAGAAGTAATTTCACAGAAGCCAACAGAATTAAACTGCTGTAAAACTGATTTAAGTGACAGGAGAATTGAGCCCACCATCCACTATGCTATAACATTAACTGCTGTGAATGGCATCCAGAACTGAGTTGAAGGTAAATGCATTTTATTCTGATTTAATTTTCTTATATTTCTGAGAGGAACAGAGCTCCAGGTGCCCAGATGCCAGAACTGCTATTGAGAAAGAGTCTCTGATGTGAAAGGAAAGACAAGGTACCGAGAGAGCAGAAAAGGGAACAAGCTATTGTAGTTGCAGAGAGAGAGAAAAAGAGAATAGCAGGTTGAATAAAACTAGAGATGTGATGAAGAAGACAGTAAATAATAAAATTTTGCTCTTCTGCAACCTTCAAAACACTTTGCAAATTGAGCATCCCAACTTATTTATCTCTGTGAGATAAATAATTAATACCCAATCTTATAGGTGGCATCTTGAAGTCCAGAAAGGATAAGAGACTTGCCTAAGGTCACCCAGCAAGACAGTGGTAAAGCTGGGAAAAGATCCCAGTAGTCTTGATTCCATGTCCTCTGCTCTTAACCAATACAATATGCTCCCACTCAAGGGCAAGGAGTTTTAAAGTGACAAAAAGAGGAAGATACTGAATGATGCAATGTGATACAGAAGGAAAGCAGCCTTTAAATTAGACTTCCCAAGTTCATTTTGGGTTTTCTAACTCAGCATTATAACTATGTTCCCCTCAGTGCATGTTCATAACTCCCAACATGAAAGATATTTCTTGACACACATAAAGAATAAGAATAGTGTAAACTCCAACTTTTCCACTATTACTTCATCTCAGAAAGCATTGGTTAGAGCAAAGGATAAGGAACTAGGACTCCGGCATTATATATATATATTCTTTATTCTATATATAATGTTAGGTATTATAATTATATATTAAAAATAACAACAAATGCTTACTGAAGTTTACGAGGGTATTTTGAAGATATCAATTAATCTCTGCTTTGAGGTTTTCAGATGACAGACACAACATATTTAAGTACAGCAAACATAAAATGGCAAAATCAATAATGTCTAATTTCTTTCTCTTGACTTGTAATGTAAAATATAAATGATAAGTCAAACGGGAAAGAAAGCTACAACTGCCAGTTGCCATAGCTGACAAAAAAAGTTCTCTCATCTCTCTTATTTCTCAGCAGACAATTATGAATGGGAAAAAAGTAGCATATGTCAAATATGTTGCATGGCTCAATTTAAAATTAAATTTTGTGGGCAAGGATACAGGAGTTATAATGAACAAGTAACTAAACATGAGCTCTTAGTGTGATGCTATGGAAACAAAGGGTTAATGAGATCCTTGGGATGTATAAACAGGGGAGTAGTATGTAAAGGAGAGAGGTAATTTTACCTCTGTGTACAGCATTGGTGAGACCAATACTATTATTATTCTTATTTTATTATTTGCATTATTATCGTACCTAGGAGCCCTGGCCATACACTAAGCCCTGGCCAGACGCTATTGTACTGAGCATTGTACAGACACAGAACAAAAATGACAGCCCCTGCCCCAAAGAGACTGCAATATAAGCATAACATGAGAGACACAAATGGATACAAACAGACAGAGGAGTACAAGGAAACAACAAGACAATATTGGTCAGTATCTCAGGCGATTGTCTCAGCACACCAGCAGCCTAACTGTTGTCGAGTTACTAGAATACTTGCACACAGTTCTGGAGTCCACATTTTTAAAAGGCTGTTGAAAAATTGGAGTGGGTCCAGAAAAGAACCACAAAAACTACTTGAAGGCTGGAGAAAATGCCTTAGAATGAGAAACATAAAGAGCTTGATCAGTTTAGCTTATTAAACAAAAAACTGAGACTTGATTACAGTCTATAATTACCTTAACAGGGAGAAAATACCAAGTACTAAAGAGCTCTTTAATCTACTCAAAAAAGCTTTAACAAGAACCAGCGGTTGGAAGCTGAAGTCAGACACATTCAAATTAGAAATCAGGCACAATTTTTTAACAGTGAGGGTGATCAACCAGTGAAATAAACTACCTAGCAAAATGGTGAATTCTTCTGATGTCATCAAATCAATGACTGGATGCCTTTTGGAAGGTATACTTTAGCCAAACACAAGTTATTGGGCTCAATACAGGAAGTAAGTGTGTGAAAAATTAACAGCATGTGATATAGCAGTTCAACTAGATGATCTAATGGTCCTTTCTGGCCTTAAAATCTATTAATTTACTTCCAATGCATAATTTCAAAAAAGTGTAAAATAAAAGGCTACATGCAGCCACCCACTATATGGATAAACTATTGATAAGACCATCAATTTACTCATATGAATTACATCAACTGAAATATGGCATGAATCACAGAATCACATCAACAATTATATCAAGCTGTTAACTCTTAATTGATTCATTCTTAAGAATGAAAAATTAAAAAGCAGAAACACCATCCAACACTTAAACAATCTGTCTACTTATGTGAAAATTATCTATCCCTTTTTATCTTCTATTAGTTTTTTAAGAAGCAGTATTGTCAGTCAGAGGCAAAAAATAGTTATTGCTTAGTAAATTAGATTGTATTACATATGTGTAAAAAATAATATCTTCTGAAATCCAAAGTACAAATAAAAAAGATAAAGAGAGTACCAACTAAGACCCTGATCCTGACAACAATTAAGCATGTGCATAGTATTTATGACAGTGAGTTCTCTCATTGACATCAGTAGGTTTATTCACATTGACTTATGTATACAAATGTTGGTAGGGTCAAGGCCTAAGTAATGAATAAAAAGACGATTACTCACCTTTGTAACTGTTGTTCTTCGAGATGTGTTGCTCATATCCATTCCAGTTAGGTTTGCGCACGCACTGCACGCACGTTCGTCGGAAGATTTTTACCCTAGCAACACTCGGTGGGTCTGCTGGGCGCCCCCTGGAGTGGCGCCGCCATGGCGCCAGATATATACCCCTGCCGACCTAACCGCCCCTCAGTTCCTTCTTGCCGGCTACTCCAATAGTGGGGAAGGAGGGCGGGTTTGGAATAGATATGAGCAACACATCTTGAAGAACAACAGTTACAAAGGTGAGTAACTATCTTTTCTTCTTCAAGTGCTTGCTCATATCCATTCCAGTTAGGTGATTCCCAAGCCTTACCTAGGCGGTCGGGTCGGAGTGAGATGTGGCAGAATGCAAAACTGCTGAGCCAAAGGCTTCATCATCTCTTGACTGTTGAACCAGGGCATAATGGAAAGCAAAGGTGTGGACCGAGGACCAGGTAGCAGCGCGACATATCTCCTGGATAGGTACACGAGCCAGGAAGGCGGTAGATGAAGCCTGAGCCCTGGTAGAATGCGCGGTGATGTGGCTTGGGGAAATACGAGCCAAACTATAACAAGTGTGGATGCACGCTGTCACCCAAGATGAGATCCTCTGAGAGGAAACAGGTAGGCCTTTCATTCGGTCTGCTACCGTGACAAAGAGTTGGGGCGTTTTACGAAATGGTTTTGTCCACTCAATATAAAATGTGAGTGCTCTGCGGACGTCCAGGGAGTGCAATTGTTGCTCCCATCGCATTGAGTGTGGCTTTGGGAAGAAGACTGGGAGAAAGATGTCCTGGATAACATGAAAGGCCGAAACCACCTTAGGGGGGAAAGCCTGGTGTGGTCACAACTGCACCTTGTCTTTGTGGAACACAGTGTACGGTGGATCCACCACAAGAGCCCTAAGTGTGGAGACTTGTCTGGCCGATGTAATGGCTACGAGGAAAGCTGTCTTCCAAGACAGGTATAGTAGCGAGGAAGTTTGCTAACGGCTCGAATGGGGGAGACATAAGTCTGGTTAAAACCAGGTTGAGGTCCCAAGTCGGGGCTGGGCAGCGTACTTGAGGGTATAAGCGCTCCAAGCCCTTGCGGAACCTCGAAACCATAGGGTGTGAGAACACAGAATGACCATATTCTCCTGAGTGGAAGGTAGATGGCTGCCAAGTGTACCCTCAGTGATGATACTGCTAAGCCGTGCTGTTTGAGACACCAGAGGTAGTCCAAAATAGAGGTGATCGAGACCTTAGTGGGAATAAGATTAAGCGTTTCGCACCAGCAGGAGAAACGCTTCCACTTGGCCAGGTATGTTGACCGAGTGGAAGACTTCCTGCTACCCAGGAAAACTTGTCGTACTGGTTCAGAGCAATGTAACTCTGACTGGTTTAGCCACACAGCAGCCACGCCGTGAGGTGAAGAGCCTGCAGGTCTGGGTGGCGAAGCCTGCCATGGTCCTGAGTTATGAGGTCTGGGTGGAAAGCAGGGTAATTGGGTTGGCTATCGACAGGTCGAGCAACATGGTTTACCAGTGCTGCCTGGGCCACCCTGGAGTGATCGTGATGATGCGCCCTCTGTCCCTGCGGAGTTTCCGCAGGACCTTGTGAACCAGCGGGAACGGTAGGAAGGCATAAAGGAGCTGACTCTTCCACGGCATCAGGAAAGCGTCCGAGATCGATCCAAGGGAGATACCTTGGAAGGAACAGAACATTTGGCATTTCCTGTTCTCGTGGGAAGTGAACAGGTCTACATGGGGAAATCCCAACTTCTGGAAAACAGAATGCATAACATCTGGGCGGATCAACCACTCTTGAGACAGAAAAGACCTGCTGAGTCGATCCACCAAGGTGTTCCGAATGCCTGGGAGAAAAGATGCTACCAGATCTATCGAGTGGGCTATGCAAAAGTCCCCGAGTTGGATGGCCTCCTGACAAAGTGGGGAAGACTGTGGTCCCTCCCTGTTTGTTTATGTAGTACATGGCCGTTGTGTTATCTGTAAACACTGAGACACAACGGCCTCGTAACTGTTGCTGGAACGCCTGGCACGCCAGGCAGACTGCTCTCAGTTCTCGGACATTTATGTGTAATGCTAGCTCCTGAGAAGACCAAAGGCCTTGAGTACGAAGGTGACCAAGGTGAGCACCCCAGCCGAGAGATGATGCGTCCGTCGTCAGGGACATTGACGGTTGGGACGGATGGAACGGCATCCCTGCACACACCAGGGAGGGAGTTAGCCACCATTCTAGGGAGCCTAGGGTGCTCGAGGGAATGGTGACTATCCTGTCTATTGGGTTCCTGCCCAGGTGGTATACCGAGTTGAGCCAAACTTGGAGAGGACAGAGGCAGAGCCTGGAATGTTTGGTTACAAATGTGCAGGCAGCCATGTGACCCAGGAGACCGAGACAAGTGCGAGCCGAGATCGTCGTGTAGATCTCAGATCATTGTTGCCATCGCCTGAAACCGCGGCTGTGGAAAGCAGGCTCTGGCTAGATTGGAGTCCAGGATAGCTCCAATGAAGTCTAACCTCTGCTTGGGAACCAGAGTGGATTTTTCTATATTGATCATCAGGCCTAGACGTGTGAATAGGTCCTTGATGATGCCCACATGCTGAGTGACTTGTGTCTCGGAGGCCCCTCGGATGAGCCAATAGTCCAGATATGGAAAAACGTGTATCTGACATCGGCGGAGGAAGGCGGCGACTACGGCCATACACTTTGTAAATACCCTTGGGGCTGTAGAAAGACCAAACGGCAGGACCGTAAACTGGAAGTGCTGACGGTTGGCTACAAAGCGGAGATATCTCCTGTGCGGAGGAAAGATGGCGAAGTGAAAGTACGTGTCCTTCATATTGAGGGCGGCATACCAGTCTCCAGGATCCAAGGAAGGGATAATGGTCCCCAGGGATACCCTGGGGAACTTCAACTTTATCATAAACTAGTTGAGTCCTCACAGGTCTAGGACAGGTCTGAGATCTCCCTTCGACTTGGGGATTAGGAAATAATGGGAGTAAAACCCCTTGCCCCTTTCGTCCATCGGTACATCCTCTATAGCTCCTATGGCAAGAAGTGTCTGCACCTCTTGTAAGAGGAATTGCTCATGAAAGGGGTCCCTGAAGAGGGACAGGTTGAAGGGTGTGAGGGCGGGGTTGAAATAAATTGGAGGTGGTACCCATACTTCAGTGATCTGAAGTTAACGGGACCACGCCGGGAGGAAGTAGGAAAGATGGTTGGAGAAGGGAGGAGAGGGATCCTGGCCTGTAACTGGTATGCCGCCCTCAGGGGCACCTTCAAAAGTTCATCTTTGGTCCTGGTGGTGGTTTTGAGGGACCTTGATTTTGGTCCCTTTGGGGTCCTGATGGTCGTCTGCGACCACCTCGGCAGCACCGCCTGCCAAAGTCCTCTCTTTGTCTAGGCACAGAGTATGGGTGGTGAGGCTGGGGACAGAAAGGCCTGCGTTGGGTCACAATTGTATGCATGCCGAGAAAGCGCATTATGACCCTGTTGTCCTTCAGGCTTTGCAGCCAGGGGGCAGTCTTTTCCAAGAAGAGGCCTTTACCATCAAATGGTAAGTCCTGAATGGTATACTGCAGCTCCGGTGGGAGGTTTGAAACCTGAAGCCATGAGATGCACCTCATGGCAACACCCGAGGCCAGAGTCCTGGCTGCTGAGTCTGCTGCATCCAACGAGGCCTGGAGGGAAGTTCTGGCCACCTTTTTCCCTTCCTCCAAGAGGGCAGTGAACTCCTGGTGGGAGTCTTGAGGGAGAAGCTCCGTAAACTTACCCACCACCACCCAGGTGTTATAATTATAGTGGCTAAGCAAGGCTTGTTGATTTGCCACCTGGAGCTGTAGGGCCCCTGCAGAGTACACCTTGCAGCCGAGTAGGTCCATTCACCTAGCCTCCTTCGATATTGGGACTGGCATCTGCTGGCCGTGGCGTTCCCTCTCATTAACGGACTGGACGACTAGTGAGCAGGGAGGAGGATGGACATAGAAGTACTTGTACCCTTTAGAGGACACCATATATTTAAGCTCGACTCCCCTGGCCGCAGGAGAGAGAGAGTCTGGGGACTGCCATATAGTATTGGCATTCGCCTGGGGCTTTCCCTACACAAGCGGTGACCCCTGTTGAGAAACCCTGCATTAAAGAGAATTATTATTAGACTGGCAGGAGTCCCAGTAAGACCAAAATTACTTACATATCAGTCAGTAGTCTGACAAGCGAAAATGTCCACAATAACCCATTTATTTTCAACAAAATCTTGCAATATATCCTCAATATTCTACTCTTCCCACAAGTTCATCCTAATTTTTCAAACCTTTCTGATATTCAAGAAAGAAAAAACAAAACAAAGCAGGGCAATTGGATGTAAATGAGTATATTATTATGTTTCGGTAGAGACAAAACTATAAAGAGAAAAAAAAATTAATTATGTTCAAGTGTCTGGTACTTTTAAAGTGTCAAATTCTGCCCTCAATTACACCTGTGTTAATCTGGAGTAACTCTTCACTTTCACAGAATAACTCAGTATTTAGCCCAGAGAAACTGATAGCAGCATTTGGTCATAAATGCATATTCAGGCTGCTCTATACCCACTCCAGAAGAGAAAATTTCACTTTTTTGGAAAACAAAAACCCTGGTGCACACTAAAGCCCTAAATATTATTAAATTTTATTAAGGACCAAGAGTTGTTAAAAACTAATATATTTGGAACATTAGTCCAATCCCACACACTCTTTTCTATAGAGCACTGAAGTCAATGGGATGCTGCTTATAGGTAGACTTTGAAGAATTGGGCCCTATATGACAGTAATTATTTTTTTTCAGTAACCTTGGAGATTTAGTGATCTCTAAAAGACTATTGAAAGGAAGCTGGGAAACCACCAGCAGTTATACATGTCTCTTCATCACATACTCACAACCAGTGTTTTACAATGTGCTAAAAAAAATTCCATTCTAAAATAAAGAGATTGAAAACATGATAATATAATGAGAATAAAACATCACCAGTAAAACCACACAATGGATTTTTTTTAAAAAGAAACCCAAGTTTCTTGTCAGTTGGCTCCAAGTATGAAAAACATGCTCCCATTGTATATCTCCTAGACTTCAAGACAGACTAAAGATAAATAATGAAAGCAAGTTACCCTTTATTTTTTTATTATTGGTTATTTTTATTTACACCTCTACCTCGATATAATGTGACCCAATATAACACAAGTTCGGATATATCGCGGTAAAGCAGTGCTCGGGGGGCGGGGCTGCGCACTCCAGTAGATCAAGGCAAGTTCAATATAACGCAGTTTCGCCTATAATGTGGTAAGATTTTTTGACTCCTGAGGTCAGTGTTAAATCAAGGTAGAGGTGTATTTTAATACCATTGTCAAGAAAAATTGCGATTGGGTTAAAAATGCAATGTATTACTTTTGGGGGTGTTTTCTAGTTATTTGAAATGTTGTACAGTTAAACACAGTGATATAGATTTTATATGAAAGGAAAGTACTTAGTTTGAGCATAACTGACATATGTACAAAGGAGAGAAAAAACATATTGAGAATACTCAGCTGACAAACTTTTACACACCTCCTTACTGGGTAACAGTTTATAGGTTCCATTTTGCAAACTCTAAATTATTAGATATCTGTTCACATGAGTAAGAGTTTACAGGATGAGGCCCCAAGTCAGTATTTTATATTCTGGGAAGAGATCTGTCATTCTGCAGTTGAAAGGCAGAATGACAGAACACTGCAATGAATGGACTCCACTTACTATCAGATTGCCAGTCCAACACTGAAGTTATTATTATCATTTGTATTATCATAGTGTCTAGGAGATGTAGCCATGGACCAGGATTTCATTGTGCTAGGCAACATTCCTGGTCCTGTGCTTCCGGCAATTATGTCAATAGATTTATCTGATCTGTTATATAGTTGTTTGTACTCAACAGCTTAAAAGCACCATATATTACATGGCCCTGGTTCTCTTCCCACTTACACTTGTTTTACACTTATGTAATGCTACTGACTTCAACTGAGTTGTTCCAGCTATTGAATAGCAGGGGAGAATCAGGTCCCATATTTGTATGTTACACTCCCTCTCTATTTAATAGTCATATTTAGACCAAGATCCCAAGATCCCAAGGTTATGCAGTATGTGTACACATACATCAATTTTTTTTTCTTTATAAATGGGTTATGTACATGAATGATTTTTTAGTGCAATATGGAAACCCTCAGAAGCACTTGCTCACTCACTCTTTCCCTGGAGCACACAACTTTTGAAGGACATGGATTACTTCAACACACAAAATGTTTTTTTTTTCATTCAAGCTCCAACCTAGAATCTTAGTAAGCAGAGGAACTTAACAGTACAGACAGCCAAGGAGTTTGAACATTGATGTAACATAGATAGTAATAACGGAGTTTAATCTAGTTGGGAACTAAGGTATCTTGTGTTAGAAGGAGTGTTGTATACGTCTTAAATCCAAATAAAAATGATTTTTCTAGCTTTAAATATCCAAGGCAAAAACCTGCAGGGAGAAATGAGTCCAACCAGCTCTTGACACAAAGAAAACAAAGAAAAAAGATGTATCCATTACTCCCAAGTGGTATTTCTGAATTGTCTAATGGAAAAAACAGACATCCTTAATGCCAAAGAAAGGTTATTTCAATTGCATTTCTGGGGATAAAAAGTGACATTTAGTTACCAGTTAGGTTGATCACAGCTGGTTATCTTATACGGATATTTCAGGGGATACAGTATTGATCCATTATCAACCTTCTTAATTTGAAATTAATTGTTTGACTTCAGTGGGGCATTAAGCCCTCCTTGATCTAACAGGTTGTTAAAAATAAATACATTTTAAAACAACAACAACAACAACGTGTATTAGTCAGCTGGAGAACGCAATAAGAATGCCATTGACTCCCCTGGGAAGTAAACCTCCATAGTTACACAGTTTAACCATGGCAATTATGTGCTGTAGTAGGAGATGATGTGTGACAATATAAAGGGTGGTGAAGAGGAAAAACACAGATCACAATTAAGATTTTAAAAATTAGATGTTCGGTTTTGTGTTTTTTGACTAATGAAGCTCATCTTAATATCTAGCCCGCATTCTGTTTACTACATCCATATGAGGAGCTAGTTGGTATTGAAGAATAGTGACTGACAAAATCTAATTTCAGAATCTTCCCTGTGAAAAATGCCACCTTATTTGTCTCATGGAAGAAAATGGTCCTTGTTAATTCTGGTCTGTGTACAGCCTTCCAGTTCCATGGCTTCCATGCGCTGTTCATAAGTACAGGAATCAGACCAATATCATACAGCAAAATTTGAGCCTACTGATATTTGAAACTGTGAATCATAATAAGGCTGCAACTTAATTATATTTGCATTTTATGGTGCCATTCATGTGAAGATCCCAAACACTAATGAATTAAACCTCACACTTTGTAAGAATGGAGGAAGAGAGTAACGCTAATGAATTAAACCTCACACAAATGTAAGAATGGAGGAAGAGAGTAACGTGATCAAAGCCACCCAGTGAATCACTGGCACTTAGTGAAATCTTGCTGTCATTCATCCTGCAAGCAGGCATTTTCCTCATTTCTATCTGACCTTATTCATAGAAAGAATTTGATAATGACCAAATGGGCTGCATTGTAGTCTCTTCTATGCTTTACCTCTGGAGATTATTAATTCTGTAGCCTTTAAAGAGAAATCAAACACAATTCAGTCATCCCTGCCAAAGAGAGATGGGTGATGTGAAATGTTTTCTGGCATGGATTTTATCCCCATCTTGTGTAAATAAAGAAAATAAACTTTTTTTGCAAAACAATAACCCTGAGGTCCTCCTACTAGGGTGGAAGCAACCTAGTGCGCTAGATTCACTGCTGCACCTGACACTCACTGAGCACAGCAGAAGTGAGGAGGAAACCAGAAGAAAACTGGTTGTGGGTCCCTTACTCTGAAGTCAGTTCTACAGTGACCCTGAAATGCTTTAGAGCAGCATACCACCACTTTGGCCATCCCACCCTCCCTACACTAGGAGCTACAATGTCAAGTGGTGTAGGAACCATCTATGCCAGCTCTTTGCCAGTTGGAGAATTTCACATGATGGTGAAATATCTCTGGCATAGAAAATCCAGTGGCTAGTCAGCCCCTTTGAGACATTAAACAAAAGAGAGAATCTGGCCCATTACTTTTGCAAAAGATAATTATTCTTAATTAGCTTATTCAAAATATACCAAAATAGAAGTCCTAGAATTTTATGCAACTAAAATAGAAATGAATTGCTTGTCTCTAACTCCTTGAGGATAGGTGTCCAATAGCAAGAACCTTCATCCCTCTGTCACATTGATTGTAGGGTGACCAGAGAGCAAGTGTGAAAAATCAGGACAGAGGGTGGGGAGTAATAGGAGCCCATATAAAAAACAGCCCCAAATATTGGGACTGTCCCTATAAAATCGGGACAGCTGGTCATCCTAATTGATTGTCTCAGCAAAGCGGCAATAGTTTAACTGGTTATGAAGAATGAACAAACAGTTTTACCCCTAAAGAAGTACTCTAGGTCAGGAATAATAGGAAAGCCAGGTAGGGAAGATTGCACCGAGCTGTATCTGTTCTTTAGATATGAAGAGAAATTTTTTCGTAAAGGTGAGTTTGGTACCTTTCACAAACAGTGTACAATATTCACTTTAACTTAATAAATGCAATAAAAATAATTCTGTTGAAACGCTCTACACTATCCTTTAATCTAACATGTGAAATACCATGCTTATTATTTCTTTCTATATCCTGGTACCTCCCATTTTTGTGGCTAGTTTAGGTTAATGATTATTGTCATAGGTTAAGTTGTTACTAAACAACCTACCCACATCTCATGTTAGATTTTATGAAGTAGACCTTTTTGTAAAGCTAATAGCCAGGCTGTTTCTGACAGTCTTTAAGCTTTCCACCTAATATCTGACAAGCACAAACCGATACATGCTAAGTCAGACAACTTATCTAATGGCTCACCTCATGCCAAAAAAACCTTTGTTTTTTAAACAAAGAGTCACTTTAAACAAAAGATTACGGTCAGATAGACCAAAATTCTGTATGAATCTTATCCTAGGCAATAATTATCTGAATTTACAAAATAGCTAAACTTCCCATTCTCATTCACAAATAGCTTCTGTTCACTGGTACAGAACCACAATCATTTTTAGACTACCAGGAACATCTTTAACCATATAAGCTATATAATTATAAGACTATTCTTGGGAAAGTAATATTTGAAGAGTAACAAAACTCATAGTTTATTCGACCAGCATATAAAATCATTGAAGTATAATACATTTATCATATTAAAAATGCATCATTAAAATTTAAAAGCAGGTGCAGTTTCTCAATAAGCTAATGGTATAGTCTGAAGGCTCCACTCAAGATTGTATTGTTGAATTCCCACTGGGATAAAAAAGAAAGAGAAAAACAAAGGGAGGGAATTAGAATGACCTTGCACCAAGGTGCTAGTGCCTCACACAAAACATTTGGTAGCCTGTCGCTGAGCTCCACTCTGAGGATCTTTAAAGCACTGCATTATCACTGCTATGAATGAAAGTGCACATATAACTGGAGCTAGGAGAGCATGAAAAAACAACATTCAGTACTGAGAGATATATGTGTGTGCATAACTCCATGTCTTTACATCTGGGGAAAGTCTGATTAAGGAAGAAAATGAAAATATATCCGATAATTTTTAAACAAGGCAGCGAGAAGGGGAAAAAACCCTGTCATGTAACAGGATCCCACTCCACTTCTATAGTATTATAGAAAGTGTTTGCCATTCACCAGGAGTTGGGTGCAGGGGCTCACCAGTGTACATATTGAGAAAACCTATGACCGTCTTACATCAAATCTATCATTTTAACAGTTCCATCTATTCATTTAGCACCAGTAGGAATTTATTTAATAAAATTCAGGTAAATTGGGAAATATATTTTAATTTGTTAAAATTACAATATTTTCTGTTTCTCAGAGATATAGCCTGGTCTGTGCCCATGAAATATGGCAAAATTCCCACTGATTTCAGTGGGAGCCATATTGGGCTAGTTTGATACCGGATGAAATTCAAGTTAATTTCTGAAATCCTCTATGATTTGGCTCCTATATATCTGAGAGAGCACCTCTCTGTACTATATTTCAGCAGGTAAGATCAGTTGAGAAAGTCAGTCTGATAGGTTTGCGATATGTGCAGATTTCTGTGGAAAGGGATGCTGGTGGGAGAAGTGGGATTGGAGGGAAAGAACTGGAACAAAACTGATGTTGGTAACAACCTTAGAGATGAATCAAGCCTTATTCCTATGCACCAAGTGAGACAGCCACCAAGCTGCTTGATTCTTTCCACGGAGAAAGGATGGAGTTGAAAACCTGCATTTCAATGTATCATATCTTCAATGTTTGGGTACTTAAGTGCTGTGCTAGTGGGTCTTCTGGGTCTGCTTTGTTTAAGACAACTGCATGGTTTAGGCGACTGAGTATCAGGTGACTTCAATGGTTTTAGTCACACATTAAAGTTAATAAATAATAAATTTTGCAGTTTTTTAAACATGAGAGAAGTATATTCTCTTCAGTTCTATCCTGTGTTGGCTTCTGGCAAAAATTCACAAGACTCATCCAGCCATTTGTGATGATTTCCATGAAAACAAGATAAAAAAGGAGAGGAAAATGTAGTTTTCAAAATATTGGACCCAATCCTATTCCATTTAAGAGTAATTTGTAGTTTTGTCATTAACTTTAATAGGAGCAGGAGCATGCCTACTGTTTTTGGTTTAAAAAAAGACCTTGCTTTGTGAGACTTCTAGGCATTTTTAAAACTTCTCAAAGCTTTTGTGAAATAACAAATTTCTCTGGCTTTTGTTACATAATATAGAATGTACCAGGGCTGGTGTCTGAAAGTTAGCACTTGTCTACATGATCTGCACTAAAACGGCTGTCAATTCTAGAACGCACTAGTGTAGTATGCACTAATTGGCCTACATGGATCCTACTGGTGAACACTTGAATTTCTCTAGTACAAGTTAATGTAGCACTGTTTGAAATGGGATTACATTAATGCTTACTATGGAACTTTTAGTGCACCTCAGCAGAGAACAGGACTTTAGTGCGCAATATGCTATTGTGTACTAGAACTTACAGACTAATCGTGTATGCAAGATCTTAGGGACTTGTACAGTTAATATGGAAACAGCACACAGTGAGAAAATAGAACAAAGCTATCCAATTGGGCTATGGAAAGTTTTGTGTTCCTATGCTTCCACTGAAACCAGCTACAAAATTCCCATTGTCATCAGTGGGAGTTGAAGGAGGTGCATTTCTTTCTCAGACATATTACAATTGGATTTTATATAGATAGTAAATTAATCACAAAAAAGGACTATAAAATGTCCAAAAAAATTCTATAAATATATGTGCAATTTTTCTCCTTCACTGAACAAAAAATTGTGTTTGTATGGATACATGTATGTGCTGAATTTAAGCTGCATATCGTCAGGCTATATTGCTTATGATGGCATCACACTGTATGAGGTGACAAAGCTGACCTAGAAAACGCTTCAATGAGCTGAAATTAACATAGTCTGGAAACAAGAGCAATTGTAATGACAGCTGTTTTAGCTGAATAGCAAACCACAAGGTTGCAAAATAAAATAAAATTTTATGTTCTAGAGGAGCAAATTCTCTAACCACAATTTGCAGCTACTTCTAACTCTGTGCCAGCTGACACCCCTTTTGCTTAATCACACATGCACATTTTTACTTATTATCAATATCTTTGCATTCTTTCCTTTGTTCAATAAGGGAGACTAATAGCAAAGTGGCAATCTAAGTATATTTAAATTATATTCACAGAACCAACGAAAGGTTGCATAATGATTCCTTTCCTTAGCTCCTCCTCATGCAGTAATACTCTTCAGGCTTTCCTGTCAGCAAAATGACGTAGTGTGTTTCTAATTTCCCCATAAACGTATACCCCCAGAAGAATACAGCTAACATCTCTAGAACTGAAAGTGTTTATGGGAAATATACAATTATAAACATAAAGAGCAATGGAAAAGTTCAGGTAGGTCATTAGGAAGTTCAATGAAATATACCTTCTGTCAAATTTCACAGGCACAGAATACTACAAATTAACCAAAAGTCAGTGTTACTTTGGAGGCTGAAGTTAGAAATACATTTCTTCATTTTCTGCTGTTCAAATAAGGTAATGTAATTTGGTTTGTTGTTAGATTTTCTATCAACATAAAATGAAATGGTTAATTTTGCAACATTTGTTCATTATTCACTAAGGAAAATTATCAATTTCATAATTTATCATTATATTTCTATTTATGTTGTGTGAGTTGGTGACAGTTTCTTTTTCATCTTTCAAAAATTAAAGATGAAGAAGTTCTTGGTTATTCACAAATGAAAAAATTGAAACTTGTTCTTCAAGTTTTAGAGTCACATATTTTGCACTCAGACTACATTTCACATCTAGCTGAAGTTATCTTCATCCTTAACTTTAGCTACACATTGGCTGACTGGGTACTTGACTAGATACTATATGTTTTGAAATACCACATAATTTGTTATGTGATTTTGAAAAAACACTGATTTGCTTTATTTATAAGTGAATAGCAAAGCAGCAAATTCACCACTTTTTGGAGACCTATGCTATGATTTTCAAAATAGGAGCATCTTATATCCATACAAAGACACTTAAATAAGTGACCCAATTTTCAAAAGTTCTCCTCCCTTTTGGGAACATTGTCATAGAATATCAGGGTTGGAAGGGACCTCAGGAGGTCATCTAGTCCAACCTCTTGCTTAGGGCAGGACCAATCCCCAGGCAGATTTTTGCCCCAGATCCCTAAATAGCCCCCTCAAGGATGGGGCTCATAACCCTGAGTTGAGCAGGCTAATACTCAAACCACTGAGCTATCCCTCCCCACATTATGGTATAACTTGGCTGTTGGGAACATTGTAATTACAATATACTTTCCTCCAAAAAAATTCCACAAGGCGTCCAAATTTGTAAGCACAAATGAATTCCCTACTGTATGCACAAACAAGTTCATGAACATTTGCAACCACAGTTTGATGTACTGATGTTTATAAATTATCCCCACCTCATGCTTCATGCTGAAATGTATTCCATGAGTGACATCATGTCATATTCCTCAGTAATGAAACAGAATGTTCTATCCTCACTAATTCACCTCTAACTTCTAGGAAGGTACCAGAGGGCAGTTTCACAAACATCTGCAATATTTTCTAGCTGCCAAAGCAACAAACCATGGTCAGTCAAAAGTTACTGAGAGGTTCAACTTGACTAGAAGGCCAAATGACCATGCCTTAAATACATCAGATTACTCATATGATAAACATAGTCCTACCACCAAAGAAGACAGTAACCTAGACTGGAATGTACCTATAATATCACTGGTATCAAAGTTCACTTAGAATTGAATAACCACTTCCCCACCATTACCTTTTCTAAAGCAAGGAGGTTTGAGACTGGCCAGAGATTGACAACCATTCCAGCTTCAAGGTGATTTCTTGAGAAGGGGACAGATATTTATTTAAAACTGCAAGGTGTTGATAGTGGCACCACAACCACTTCTCTTTCCTTTAAGCACTCAAGATACACCAGACATATAGAGGGTTAGTTTCAGGGAACTCAGGGAAACATAGATGTCTGAGCAGAAAAAAAGTCAAATACAAGGAAGAGGAGACAGTCTGCTGAGAACCTATGATTCTTGGCAGTTAGAAACCAGCCCAGAGCTATATCTCTTCTTAGGAAGGAATGAAACAAATTCTTCACAATGGTCAATTGAAAGGAATGAAAGTAATTAATGGAATGAGGCAATGTAGATGGTGATGCTCCCCTCACAAAGATTTCCAGATGTATGGTTAATGTCTATAGCCTTGGACAAGTAACACAGCCCTTCTCTACGACTGCATAAAGCTCTTGTACAGGAGTAAATCAGCCTCCAGGTGGCTTCCAAACTTACTGCTCTCCAGACTGCACCCCAGTAGTTTTAGCTCCCACAGATCACCATTAAACAATGGGATTTTCTGGACACAATAAACAGCAAATAGCCAGGGAATTGAGAGCCCACACTAACTCATAGACATTCCAGCAGAAAGCTGGGGCAGTCACATATGCCTTAGCACAAATAAGGAGGCCTCCGAAATCCATAGGATTCATTATTCTTGGAGACAGTAAATTATTTTCAGCTCCAATTCTGATACACATTTGGAATATTATCAGCAAAATAATTGTGTAATGTGCATACAACACACATTTTGGAATGCACATATCACACTCCTGAACATCACAATATGCATTCCCCATTGCATACAGAAGTAGTTTAATTCTGTGTGCAGCACAGATTTCACAACACACATACTATAAATTTCAATAAAAAAGTTTAATAACACAATGACAACAAATTCCATACCACAGGTCACAACACAGTGTGTCACAACACAAATTCAGAGTGAATGCCACACAAAACTCTGAACTATTCATGAGTGTAAATCTATTTCTTCCCTCGTAAATGAGATTCAGTACCATGCACATTCTAAGCAAGTTTCACTATCTCCATGCAACACAAATTTTGCAGTGTATGCAGACAGTTTCTTTGAATTACATGTATCGTGGAACAAGTTTCATACAGATTGTGGAAATTTTTTGTGGCTTCCAAATTTACTTGTACAATGGATTTGGTTCTCATACTTACTTATTATATGTAGAACAGGAGGGTCTAAAAGCCCTACTTATGTGTTTTTGAAAATTCCACTCTATGGTATTGCGCCGTTTTTGTTCTACACAATGTAGATGTTATGATTCTATGGATATTGTGGATTTTGTCTTGTGTAGAGATATAATTTTGTTTGATTTCTTCTATGCTTTTGCCAATCAATGCTGTTGCTGGAGAACAAATATGCCATAAAGTTCACTTTTAGGTTTAATTCTGCCTACAGCTCCCACTAAACAGCACAGGAGAAAGATTCCTCACTTACCCATTACTTGGCTGAAAGTCTGTCCAATATATGGTCAACTTTCAGTCAACTTAATGGCTCCTCCAGTCCCTGACCTTACAGGACTGTGAATATGCTTGAAACAAAAAGATTTCATCTATCTTCTGGGCACCTATTCCTGCAATAGTGCTGGTGGGGAGGAAGGAGCTGGCTGGCTGAATTTCTGCCCTATTATTTAAATGGTTGCTTGGTAACACTGTACTGTATTATATCAATCTAAGATATACATATAGTCTCAATTACAGTGGTATCTGAGCACCTCACAATATTTAATGGAATTATTTCACAATATCCTTGTAATGTAGGAAGTGCTATTATCCCCATTGTACAGATGGGGAACTGAGACAGAGAGATTGTGACTAGAGGGATGAAAGAAGGAAAGAAACCCAGTGAGACCAAAGTCTCCCAATAAGCTCTTTCCTGGTGGTTAGACTTGGGCTCAGATCGGCAGTGCTTTCTATCTGTGCTCAAAGAATAAATTGCATTCCCATCATATCCTAACTCTCTCTTCCTCCCATGGATTCAATAGCTCCTGGTCCTGTGCTCAGGCTTGCAATATACTAAAATGAGACCAAATGCACAAATAAGGACTCCTCGCACTCCTAAACTACACCAGTAGCTGTGAACATTCCCTATTCCAAATGAGAATGAAGGCAGAAAGGCCTCACAATATCATAATATTCAGAGCAAGTATCTGTCTTTAATGGATGACTGAGGCACTTAAAGAGGGAACAGACAACTTCTAATTATTCAAAGGTAGTGTCAGGACCAGGATGTGGGCAGTCTGACTTAGTGGTCAAAGCAGGGACAGTCATGTCTAGTGGTCACAGCCAGACTCAGCGTCCAGGAGCCAAGACAGGATCAGAATCAGAAACCAGGGAACAAACAAGAGTCAGGTCCAAGGTAGCAGCCAGTCAGGAAATCTCTCAGAGAGCTTCTTGTGCTGCTTTCTGACTTCAACAGTATGGCCCAGCGGGTCATTGTCCCCAGTCAGGATCCTCATGGGTTGTGTCTCTGGGAGGGTTCTGCTAACCCCTCAGATACAGTGGTTCTGGGTGATCTGCTCAGTGCAGCCAGTATGAGGGCTGCCTGGGAACCCGTGGGCCCTTATAGGTAGTTTAGTTCTATGGATAACTGGGTACATATAATTTAAATGCCAGATTCTGATTTCAGTTAGAAAAGTAACTTCCTTGAAGTCAGTGGAGTTGTGCTGGATTTACACCAGTTGTAACCAATAGTACAATTTGGTCCAAAGTAATCAATTGGTTACTAATAGCTTTGCATTCAGAAAAATCATTAAATAAAATAATTACCTGTCTTGTCGGTAGAACATTTTTTTTTAAAAAATGCCCTACATAAAATTCTGAGACCAAAATTCAAAGCTATGTAGAATAAATTAATTAATTGGGGAATTAATTGGGCCATGTTGCCTTTTTTAAAACTAAACTATGTTTTTAGTTATATTTTATCAGGTACCCAGAGGCCGCAGGGCATGTGTGTTCTATACATACAAATGGATACCATATTATTTTTAATAATAAAGGTACAGCAGAATAGTTTCACCAGTGTTTCTGTATATTACTGGCAAACAGACTGATGGGTTGAGGGGCATGAGGAAATAGTGGAGAGAAAATGTTTTACCAAGAAAGAGGACTAGGTATTAGTTCATTGTGTTTCCCACAAGATCCTTCACATGGATCTTTCATCTTCATACTCACTTGAAGTATATGGAATCTCTTGTTTCCATTACACACTTTCTCTCTGATTCGATTCCTGCAGGAGATGATCTCCTTTCAGTTTCCTTCTTCAAGGCCTAAAAAGCCAAATATCTACTTTGCTTAACCCTGCTCCCACTGCAAACACACAAACTGCACACAATAAAATATGCAGGGTACCAATAGGATCTTTATGTTTAACCCTTTATTCGCATTTTGGGGGTTATATATTCAGCTGTTTTCTTCAGTCAAGTATGAAAATGTATCTTGTCTTTTTTTAAAGAAGTCACACTTGAATCTCTGACTTTACCAATTTTTGATATAAAAACCCTTTCTGGCATTTTGACAGCAAATGATGAAAAGACTTTCCCAGTATTTTACAAGAAAATATGAATTTTAACAAGATAAGTAAACTTACAGAAATCAAATATTCTATTGTTGTCTACTGTGAAACTAGCTGTCATATTTGAAACTCTTGCAGTTGATATAAGGAATGATTATAATGAAGGTGTATTAAAAAGAAATACAAGCCAGCTTTTACTTATATATTGTGGATATAAAGTTCAGATTTATAGCTGCCATTGATGACATCAGTGATAAAATAGTGATTCTGCACTTAGATTTTAAATTCTCCTCCACATCATGATATTACTATATCACACTTTTTTCATGGCTTGGACATTTAGTCTCTGATCATGCTTTCAAACCAGAGTAAGTAAAGTAATTTGGCTTAAAAGCAGTCAGTTCTCTTTTCAGCCACACTGCACATCAGAAAAAAAATGTTTTTACAAATGTGAACTGTGTTTGGATCTTACAAGATGGACCAAAGAGGGAAAAACAAAAGTGGGTGCAGAAGCAGGCTCTCATGGGAAGCTGAGAAAAGGGTGTCAGAGCCAGGCTGTTGGGATAAATGGAGAAGTTACAGGGATAGACTATTGGGCAAGATGAAAATGAGGAAGGGACAGAATGAAGCACTGAGTGGGGTAAGGAAACCCCTGCATGAGGGCAGCAAGTGCCACTAAGATGGAAGGGACATAAGGAATAAGGACCCACTGGGAGCCCCCTGGCCCAAGCAGTAGTAGCTACCAGGACAGAGCAGAGAGTGGCCCAGAGGAAATCCTTGAGGATAGCAAGTGTCAGAGTGGAGGGCAGGAAGCTGATCAGCAGAGGAAGCCCCCGGGAGGAACTAGAGACAGTTTGGGGAGCAGAGTCAAAGAAACCCTGAGACAGAGGTAGGGGAGCAACATCTGGGATGTTGGGATTTCAATAAAAGGCTTCAGGTCAGGTCAGTAGCAGCCACTAGGAAAGGTTGGGAAACAGGCCCCAGTCAGATAAAGGAAATAAGAGACTAGAACTATGATAGAAAGGTTATTGACTTGTCCATTTCCTTCCTCTTTCCCCTCAGAAATATTCACTTCCCTTTATGCCTCACCAGATGTTTGTGATCCACAATCCTAGGAATAGCAAAGGCTCACATGGACTCTTTACATGAAGTGAGGAAGAAAAGAGAAAGGTATGCACAATACTCTCTAGCTCCCTCGCTTTCGCTCCCTCTCTCTGGAGCCCCCTTCTCTCCCAAAATCCCTGCTGTCTGCAGTTCGAGGTTCTACCATCTGTCAGAACTCACTCTTATGCTCCCTTTCTGCTGGGCCCAAGCCAAAAAAGAGGCACGAGGAAACAGTACCAGAAGATGGGCCTTGTTGAGGCTCCCATCAAGGTCTTACTCTTCCCTAATAGCTTGACCTACTTCACTTCTCTTTGGCTTCTCCACTGTCCTTTTGGCTTTTTCTCAGTATCTCCAAGTGGTCTCTGAGGCCGGTCTACACTGCAGTGTGAACTCAGAATTAGTAGAATTCAAGTCAGTGGATCCTGGGTTAGAGAACCCAGGGCTTGAACATTTACACTGATTGTGAACCCTAAGTTAACAATTTTCTAACCTGGGCCTGAACCCAGGGCTGCAGCATCTATACTGCGGTACATAGACCCAGGGACGCCCAGGGAGTGGGGGCAAGTGTGACAATTTACCTCAGGCCCTGGGCCCTACAGGGGCCCCCACAAGAATGTTGGAGTCTCCCCCCCCACCTCCACCTTCCCCAATCTCCTATCACCGCAGTGCCACATCCAGGAGTGGCCTTGGACAGAGGTAAAGCAGTGTGGGTCCGCTGCGGCCTGAGCTCTTCCCCACTCAGAGCTGCATGGTAAGGGGGCAGGGCTGTGAGCTGCGGCCGAGTGGCAGGAGCTCAAGTCCCATGGAGCCACGCCGCTGCAGCGCTGTTCAGGGCCACTTCTGGAAGCAACGTGCTGAGGCTCCGGGAGAGGAGGGAGGCAGGAGTAAGCAGCATGGTAAGCCCCTCTGAGCCGGACACTCCCCTGACTCCCCTCTCTGAGCCCAGCCCCTCTGAGCTGGACACCCCCGCAGCCCTAAACCCAGCTCCGAGCCCAGCCCCTCTGAGCCAGACACCCCCCTGAGACCACCCAGCCCTGACCCCCAGCTTCGAGCCCAGTCCCTCTGAGCCAGACACCCCCCTGACCCCACCCCCCTCACAGCCCTGACCCCAAGCTCCGAGCTTGAACTGGGCACCCCCCGACCCAGAGCCCAGCTCCCCACCCAGCCCTGGGCAACAGCAGCACCACCTGCAGGCAGCGACAGCCCAGTATGTAATTGCAAATGCATACATACAATTAAAGCATTTAATGTTTTAAAATGATGTATTTCATGTATTTTCAAATTATTAAAATATAATTTTTGAATGTATTTCACTGGTTAGTATCATGTATTTGGAAATCTAAAAAATATAGTATTGCAACTTTTTTTATGGAAGGGGTCCCCAAAATTACTTTGCCCCAGGCCCCCTGAATCCTCTGGGTGCCCAGCATAGACCCAAGTCCAATCAACCATATCCCTGACTTCCTAGCACCCTCTCAAAATGTGGCCACTCAAGCCCTTTGTTTGTGGGTGCACTTTGGGAAAATTTGGCTGTCAACCAAACTTGACTGTCCGGAGAACAAATAACATTGGCCCATAGGATTGTGGGATACTTTTGGCAGATTCCCAAAGCATGAGTCCAGTGGAGCTGCATTTACACTGAAAAGTAATAGGACTTGAACCCTGGGTCCTGGCTTGACTAAGGCTCCGACCCTCCACTCCCTGAGGTCATGGGTCCAAGTGCTCAGATAGCACAATTTGTATGTAGATGGAAGGGAGTTAGGGTTGAGCCTGATTTCAAGCCCTGGGCTTACATTGCAATGTAGATATACCCTAAGTCTATTAAATAAACAGCCAGTCCTACATGATATATACCAGAAGATTAACATCAAGCTTGTAAGTATTAAAATGTTTTCACTTACAACAGTTTATCTCTACAACAAAATATACCCCTGGTTTACTTCAGTCTAGTTACAGCATGAATGAAACTAGTGCACAGTATGGACTGCAGAGCTAAGCAAATAGCTCAAGCAGTAATCAAAATCTACTCAAGCTAGGTGCTAGACTCCCAAATTGAACCAACTGAAATTCAAATTTGCCTTCTAGTGAACAGGATTTGTCACACAGCCATATTAGCTCATACTCAGAGGACAGCTCTTTGCAAGGTAAGATACTACTCAATGAGAGTAAAGGTGGGAGAATCTGGCTCACATTATTTAACAATGTGCTCTTTTTGTAAATGGGGGAAAACATCTATTTTTATGGAGTCCTTCATCCAAGAATCTCAAATCTCATTACAACCTAGTAATACTCACAACACTTGTGAGGCTTGAAAGTATTAAAATTCCTATATTACAAATGAGGAAACTGAAGCATAGAGATGCTGAATATAACTTACCAAATGTCACATGCTGTCACAAGTCAGTGGAAAGGTCCAGAAAAGCACTCAGGTGTCTTTGGTGTTTACTGTGATTAGTGCAGTTAGAAAAGGCTGAACACAGAGAACTCCTAGGCACAACTGTAACTGTTTACTAAATGCTCAGAAAATACAGAGCCTTAACTTCCAGACCCACTGTCAATCACTGGAACAGAGGACCTCCCTGCAGCCAGTGCTGAAAGCCAGGCATATCCCTATGAGGTGAAGAGGAGTCTTTGTATTTCAAGCTTCATTATAATGTGACAGCTTTAAATGATTCTGTGTTCATAATCTGCATGTTATGCACAATTGTTATTATTATTTATTGGTGTTATGATAGTACCTGGAGGCTCAGCTGAGACCAGGGACCCATTGTGCAAGGCAATGTATCGACAGACACATAATCAGAGTCAGTCTCTGACCATACTGCTGACAGTCTAAGCAGACAAGAGAGAGAAAATTAGGAAGTAGTATTATTTCAGTTTTACAAACCAGGAACTGAGGCACAAAGAGATTAAGGTCCAGATTTTGAAAGGCAATTAAGGTGTTGCTCTGCTCAGCACTGCAAAGCCTAACTGATTTAGGAACTTAAGTATCATTTTCAAATGTGATTTAAGGAACTGTAGCGGTGTGGACCCCCACTCCTGCCCTGAAGGGTTAAAAACAGCCCTGGGAGGGGGCTGTAGCTGGAGAAAGCAGCTTTTAGGCTGGGCTGATTGAGGGAAGTGACTGCAGCTGGGGACACACCCCAAGCAGACTCACCTGGCCCTATAAAGGCAGAGAAGCCAGAGGCAAACAAGAGTCTTCCTCTGCCTGTAGAGGGAGATGGGCCTGGCTACAGGGAGCTAGAGCATGGGTACCTGAGTGAAGCAGGGCTGAGGAAAGGCAGAGGAGCTGGGGAGCTCCAGCCTGGAGAGCCCCAGGCTGCAGCCTAGCGGTGAGGTGTGGATAGAGAGTTGGGGGTTCCCTGGGAAGGGGAGACCCTGAGAGAAAGGGGTTACTGCTTGGGGGCAGCACCCCAGCTAACAGGGCACTGGGGTCCTGGGAGGGACATGGTGGCCAAGAGGGAGCAGATCACTGGCCTGCAGAGGGTCCTCCAGAACTGGAATGAGCTAATTCCCTGAGACACCAGCAGGAGGTGCCAGAGGAGTGAATCCGCTCTTCTACAGGAACCTAAGTCTTTGAAAGTCAAAGTTTCCTGAGTGTCTATGTCACTACTGAAAATGTGGCTTAGGCTCCTAATTCATTTAGGAAGTTATGTAATGGTTACTCTAAAACCAGTTAGAAGCTCATTAATTTTCCACAGCACTATCAGGGCAGGCTCCAGGCACCAGCTTATCAAGCAGGTGCTTGGGGCAGCAACTCCAGAGGGGGGCGGGACTTTCAGGTATTCGGAGGCAATTCTGTGGAGGTCCCTCACTCCTGTTCAGAGTGAAGGACCTCTCGCTGAATTGCCACAGATCGCGATGGTGGCTTTTTTTTTTTTTTTTTTGGCTGCTTGGGACGGCAAAATCCCTGGAGCCGGACCTGAGCACTATGCTCCAAGGCTAACTCTAGAAAATAGCAGCTGGCACTAAACAATATAAATAGGATCCAAAATGGTGAAATACAAGAGGCCAAAGCCTGGCAGATGACACAAAAATTGGGGGTGTGGCAAATAATGAAGTTCAGAGATCCAGAGTGAGCTGGATCACTTGGTAAACTGGGTACAAGCAAATAAATGTATACATCAGGGAACAAAGAATGTAGGCCACACTTACAGGATGGGGGACTCTATCTTAGGAAGCAGTGAATCTGAAAAAGATTTGGGAGTCCTGAAGGAAAAGAAGCTGAACATGAGCTCCCAGCATGACACTGGCCAAAAAAGCTAATGAAATCCAGGGATGTATAAACAGGGGAAACTTGAGTACTATTAGACCAGTTATATCAGCTCCGTATTTGGCAGTGGTGCAAATGGAATACTGTGTCCAGTTCTGGTGCCCACAATTCAAGAAAGATATTGATAAATTGAAGAGGATTCAGAGAAGAGCCATGAGAATGATTAAAGGATTTTAAAAAATGCCTTATATAGTGATAGAATCAAGGTGCTCAATCTATTTACTTTAAGAGAAGGTTAAGAGGTGACTTGATTGCAGTCAATAAGTATCTACATGGGGAACAAGTATTTAATAATGCTCTCTTCAATCTAGCAGAGAGAGGTATAAACATGAACCAATGGCTGGAAGTTGAACTCAAATTCGGATCGGAAGTAAGGCATAAATGTTTAACACTGAGAGTAATTAACCATTGGAACAATCTGCCAAGGGTCATGGTGGATTCTCCATCATTGATCATTTTTAGAACAACATTGAATGTTTTTTTAAAAAGATATATTCCAGGAATTATTTTGGGACGTTCTATTGCTCATGTTATACAGGAGGTCAGATGATCATGATGATCCCTTCTGGCCTTAGAATCTATGAACTATCTCACTGCTGCATTCACTGTTGGAATTTATACGGCTAGCCACTAATATTTGTTCCTTCTTTTTCTTCAACTATGTAGGGATATAATTAGAAGGCCAAGGCACAAAATAAGGTTAAACTAGCTAGAGACATAAAGGATAACAAGAAAATGTTCTATAAATACATTAGTAGCAAAAGGAAGACCAAGGACAGGCTAGGCCTGTTGCTCAATAAAGGGAGAAAACAATAACAGACAATGTGGAAATGGCAGCAGTGCTAAATGACATTTTTGTTTCAGTTTTAACCAAAAAGGTTAGTAGAGATTTGACATCTACCATAGTGAATGCCAATGAAAATGCAGTAGGAGCAGAGACTAAAATAGGGAAAGAACATATTAAAAATGATTTGAATAAGCTAGATATCACCAGGACCTGATGAAATACACTCTACAATACTCAAAGAAATGACTGAGATTTCTGAAACGTTAACGATTATGTTCAAAAAGTCATGGAAGAAGGAAGAGATTCCAGAAGACTGGAAAAGGGCCAATGTAGCGCCAGTCTATAAAAAGAGAAATATGTGGGGAATTACAAACCAGTCAGTTTAACTTCAGTAATTGGAAAGATAATGGAGCAAATAATCAAACAACCAGTTTGCAAACACCTAGAAGATAATAAGGTGGTAAATAACAGTCAGCATGAATTTTTCAAGAACAAATTGTTTCAAACCAATCTAACAGCTTTCTTTGGATGACAAGTTTTTTGGATGGAGGGAAGCAACAGATGTGGTATATCTTGACTTTAGTAAGGCTTTTGTTACTGTCTCGCATGACCTTCTCATAAACAAACTGGGGAAATACAACCTAGATGCAGCTACTAGAAGGTGGGTGTATAACTGACTGGAAAGCCATTCCCAGAAAGAAGTTATCAGTGGTTCACAGTCAAGCTGGAAGAGCATATTGAGGGGGGATATGCAGGGATCAGTTCTGGGTCCGGTTCTGTTCAATATCTTCATCAATGATTTAGTTAATGGCATAGAGAGCTGGGAGGGTTTGCAAGTGCTTTAGAGGATAGGATTAAAATTCAAAATGATCTGGACAAACTGGAGAAATGGTCTGAAGTAAATAGGGTGAAATTCAATAAGAACAAATGCAATGTACTCCACTTAGGAAGGAACAGTCAGTTGCAAAATGGAAATGACCACATAAGAAGGAGTACTGCACAAAGGGATTTGAGGGTTATAGCAGATCACAAGCTAAATATGACTGAACAATGTAAAACTGTTGCAAAAAAAGCAATCATTCTGAGATGTATTAGCAGCAGTGTTGTAAACAAGATGCAAGAACTAATTTTTTCACTCAATTTCATGCTGATTAGGCCTCAGTTGGAGTATTGTGTGCAGTTCTTGGTGCCATATTTCAGAAAAGATGTGGACAAATTAGAGAAAGTCCAGAGAACAACAAAAATTATTAAAAATCTAGACAACATGACCTATGAGGGTAGATTGAAAAAACAGGTTTGTTTAGTCTGGAGAAGAGAAGACTGAGGAGGGACATATAACAATTTTCAAGTATATAAAAGGTTGTTACAAGAAGGAGGGAGAAAAATTCTCTTTAACCTCTGAGGATAGGACAAGAAGCAATGGGCTTAAATTGTACCAAGGGCAGTTTAGGTTGGACATTAGGAAAAACTTCCTATCAGGATAATTAAGCACTGGAATAAATTGCCTAGGAATGTTTTGGAATCTCTATCATTGGAGTTTTTTAGGAACAGGTTAGACGAACACCTGTCAAGAATGGTCTAGATCAGAGGTAGGCAAACTACAACCGACTGTCCTGCCCAGCCCTTGAGCTCCTGGACAAGGAGGTTAGCCCCCAGCCACTCCCTGCTGTTCCCCCCCCCCCCCAGTCACACTGCCAGTGCTCTGGGTGGTGGGGCTGTGCACTAGTGCAGGGCAGCAAGTCTGGCTCTGGCCGGGCGGCGCAGCTGCCAGACAAGCCACTCTGAGCAGCATGGTAAGAGGCCGGGGGTTGGATAAGGGGCAGGGGGTCCCAGTGGGCAGTCAGAGGACAGGGAGCAGTTGGATGGGGTGGAGGTTCTGGAGGTGGGGGCGCTAAGGGGATGGGGAACTGAGCGGTCAGTTGGATAGGTGTGGGAGTCCTGGGAAGCCTGTCAGAGTGTGGGGGAGATAGGAGTCGGGGCAGTCAGGGGATGGGGATTAGGGGGGGTTGAGGTTCTGGGGGGGCAGTTAAGGTTGGGGGGTTTCTGGAAGGGGTGGTCAGGGGACAAGGAGTGGTAGGATGGTTGGATGGGTTGGGGATTCTGATGAGGGCAGTCTAATCATAGAATATCAGGGTTGGAAGGAAACTCAAGAGGTCTTCTAGTCCAACCCCTGCTCAAAGCAGGACCAATCACCAGACAGCTTTTTGCCCCAGATCCCTAAATGGCCCCCTCAAGGATTGAACTCCCAACCCTGGGTTTAGCAGAACAGTGCTGGGCAGATAGGAGTCAGGGGCCAGATTGTTTGGGGAGGCACAGCCTTCCCTACCTGGCCCTCCATACAGTTTTGCAACCCCGATGTGGCCCTTGGGCCAAAAAGTTTGCCCACCCCGGCCTAGATAATACTTAGTCCTTCCATGAGTGCAGAGGATGGGACTAGATGACTTCTCAAAGTCCCTTCCAGTCCTATGATTCTATGATTCCTGCATTCTCACTCATGTCTTTTAGAAATCTTTTTTCTTTCTTCTTTTTTTGGCAGTGGGAGAGAAGTAAAATGAGAAAGTGTTCCTGAAACTGGGTGTGGTGAGGTGTATGTGGGACCAGATTTAAACTCATTTTTGGCCTAATTTTAGGCAATACAATTCCTTTGAGCAAATAAAATGTACTAAAGGAAGGAGTGTATAATGTTACCATTATAAAGAAACTCAGTCAATACTTAGATATCCTGGAAGACAGGTTTTGAATTAAGCAGAAGGCATGCAATAAAAATGTTACCAAAATGATTAACATAAGTAACTGAAAAAATCTGATTATAAGAAGGCAAAGTAGTTTAACACATGACCACATTCATAAGTGTGAAATATTATAATTCTATTGTCTATTCTTTCTGTGAAAAGTTAGCTCCTTCAGGAATGTCTTAATGAATAATAAAACTGACTTGATTTTCCCACTGCAGTCAACTTTGCTGTCATGCTATTAATGATTCATAATGACTATATGCTTAATAGTTTTATGCCAGATAAAAGCAGTCCAACAGAAGCAAATAGCCACTGTCACTCCCATGACCGTTCTCCTGATATTTTCAGCAATATTGGTAAAAACAATCACTAAAAATGCAGAACAGACAAGTTACAATGGGAAAATGGTTTTAAATCACTCAATAACATCAGTGCTGAAGTCATATAAAACACTTTATTACATTACCTCTGCTGCAATGGAAAACACAGAGGACTAGTTTGCATGCTGTTTGTTAAAATGGCATATTTTCCTTTTCATATCATTTCATATTCTCGGGTATTTTATTTTCATAATGCAGTGATTTGAAAAATACAACTAGCCAATGTTTAAAGGAGAATACATTGTGTACTCTAAGAATGTCTTAGCAGAAAAATGCTCAGATCAGCTCTGCACAAGACAATAGCTACCCAGACTGCACTGAAGCTGTAGGAATTTATCTACTGTATATGGAAATGTTTCTCTTTGCTTTGAGGAAAGCCTTTGCAAGAACAATGTCCTTTAACAAAGGTCTAAAAATCCATGTGAAAGCCAAACATAATAACATTGTTATTCTGGCACTTATTAACAGAACAACGGGTCTTACAACAATTAGATATGAATATTGCAAACTGAATTTAATATTAAGCTGTCTTTGAAATGCCACTTTGCAGCAGGTTTCCAAATGCTTAAAGCACAGCAAGAGGTTAACTCCATCTTCAAATATTAAATCAAAACCTTTTTTTCAAACCTGATAAATCTTACTGAAAGCAAGTTCTCCTTTTCAGGAGAGAATTATTAAACTATCAGAAGAGAAAACTAAACCTCTCAAGCTATTCTTGGCACATGGTCTGTATCCACAATGAATAAAAATAATAATAATAAAAGGGATTAATAATAATTCAGATTTTTTATATATGAGCACATTCACAGTAACAATCTAGATTGTAGACTGTAAATAATTCCACTGACTAGGAAATAGCTCATAGTTAAACATGCAGTATGTCCTATTGTTTCATCTAGAAAATCTCATACAAATTTTACTAAGCAACACAGCCATTACTATCCTCTGATTCCTGCAGCCATTGTTACATGGCATTGGAAAGATCAAAGAGAAGTGTCTATATGAGATAGTAAATGTGATATTTAAAACAGTTCAGATGCAGCTGAGAGCATGTCACTGATAAATAGCATACAAGAATCATAAGGACAAATTCTGTGCTCAGATATGTGTGTCTAATACTGATTGAAATTGTCAGTACTTGTGTACATAGCTGGAGAATTTAGTCCACATATATTATGGATGGGAAACACCTATTGTGGCATTTAGCACAATACATTTCCTGGGGCTTTATCCTGTCCATTTTTAATGTCCCAAGAAAAGAATCTTCCCTAGGAAGACAGCCTAATGGAAATCACTGGCATGAAGTTTACCCTGATATTCCACCTACATTATCCTTCTTCAGTTTCGTTCAAGTAGTTATAAGCCCTTGTACCAGCCAATTCTTCTCTGTCCTTGGTATTTACTAGACATGTTTAGCTTGTTATTACATTCTGTCTTTAATCACTGCTACGTAAGCTATATATATATTTAGCATTTTTAATCTTTCCTCCAAAGTCAATACTTTCAACTCTCCTAATCACGTTTGGTGCTCTTTCTGAACTCTGTCCAATCTGTCAATACTTTTCTGATAATGAGGTGCACAGTGCTAAATGCAACATTCCAGATGGAGTCACATCAGCGTCCTATAGAGACGGACTATTACATCCATGTTCAATGGTGAGAGGCCTCAGCCCAAAATTTCATTGGCCTTTTTTGCAGCTATAATATATCATGTATAATTTGCTGTTGCTCTCAGCATAAATGCTGAGAGAGTTCTATTTTCCACTAAATGTCTCTGTTTCAGATTATTTTTCCTCAGCTGTATTAATTTCCATTTTCGCAAGATGAATCTCATGTTGCTGGTTTCCATTCTTATCCCTAACTTCTCTGGGATCTTTTATATTATTCCTCTGTCCTTGCAAGTAATCACAACCCCTCTTAATTAAGCATCCCCTGTTTATTTTCATTAACTTCCTCTTCCAAATTATCACCAAATTTGAAAATTTAACATTTATTATTTGCCTTATATATAATCCTCAATGCAGTTTTCAACGTACATAGTAACATTCATATCCAAACCAACCTGAACTCATTCTGACAATAATATTTTTGGAGAAATTGTATCAAATGCTTAATGAAAATCCAAATGCATTTCATCTACTCCTTTCCCTTTCGTGGTTCTGTTAATGTCTATCTATATCAGGGGTCGGCAACCTCTGACACGCAGCTCTCCTGGATAAGCACCCTGGCGGGCCGGGCCAGTTTGTTTATCTGCCGTGTCGGCAGGTTTGGCGAACCGCAGCTCACACTGGCTGTGGTTCGCCATTCTGGGCCAAATGCAGGAGGCAGGAAGCCACGGCTAGCACATCCCTCAGCCTGCAGCGCTTCCCGCCACCCCCTTGGCCTGGGATGGCAAACTGCGGCCAGAAGTTAAAAAAAAAGACATGGCAGGTAAACAAACTGGCAGGTAAACAAACCCAGACTGCCAAGGTGCTTACCCTGGCGAGCCGCATGCCAGAGATTGCCGACCCCTGATCTATATAGATATTTCCTCTTATAATGCCATATTGTTGCCAGTATGCACATGGGTGCAGGATGGCATTAGGATAAGAGAATCCTCCTCATGTATTAATGGGCCTATTTTCTCTTTAGCATTTCCTTTTTTTTTTAAATATTTGTAAAAAGTCCTCCATATGCCTTTTGAAAGCCCCTGGGTAGTATTAACATATTGTGGGTATTTAGTGCCCTTAGATTTTCACTGCAGACTTGACCCAACTCAGTATTCTTGCATGGTTGCCTTCCTGCTTTTCATGATCAGGTACATTTCAAGTAATCCACCAAAGAGAAAAGTCAGTAATTTTAATTTTTTTTCACTTCTCCCATGCTGGTAGTCTATAACAGATGCTCACTATCATTTCTTTTCATTTTTTTTGTTCCTTCTATCTTTATGCAAATAATTGCACTGCCACCATGCTCTCCCTGTTCTTATTACCTCACTGGCCTTGTAAATGGTTTTGACACATAATGCTACCCACCATCTTCTGTTTTCATTTCTCCTCTACAGAGTGCAATCTTATTTATATTCCACTTATGAGAATCATTCCACTGCAATGCTCACAATATCATAATGTATTAATATCTCGTTCTTCTTGCTTGTTTCCAACACTTCTTACATGCTTAAAGCACTCTGATATATTAATACTCTAGTTCTTCACCTTATGTTTCAGAAGAACTCCATCTTCTGCCTTATTTTGTATGCTGCATGTTCATGTCAGAATATTTGAGTTAAAGCAGAAGTGTCCCTATATACATTGTGACAAAGTTCCTCCTCTACCTTGGTGGGTCCTGCGCTTATTGGCAGATTTGCTCGCCTCAGTGATCTTCCTCTCTGGTGGAACCCACAGTCTGGGTCAACTCCTTCTGTGTCTGATTAGGAGTTGCGAGGTTTGGGGGGAACCCAGGCCCTCCCTCTACTCCGGGTTCCAGCCCAGGGCCCTGTGGATTGCAGCTGTCTATAGTGCCTCCTGTAACAGCTGCATGACAGCTACAACTCCCTGAGCTACTTTCACATGGCCTCCTCCAAACACCTTCTTTTTCCTCAACACAGGACCTTCCTCCTGGTGTCTGATAATGTTTGATTGTCTGATAATTCCTCAGTCCTCCAGTAGCACACCCTCTCAGTCTCAGCTCCTTGCGCCTCTTGCTCCCAGCTCCTCACACACACTTCCTCTCCTCTGGCTCCTCCCCACGTGACTGGAGTGAGCTCCTTTTTAAACCCAGGTACCCTGATTAGCCTACCTTGATTGGCTGCAGGTGTTCTAATCAATGTAGCTATCTCCACCGCCTTCTAGAAAGATCTTAATTGGCCCCAGGTGCCTTGATTAACCTGGAGCAACTGCCATTTGGTTACCACGGTACTAGGGATTTGTTTAGCCTGAGGCTAACATACCTGTTCCTCAGTACTTTACAGTAACCATCTGGCCTTGCCCCATCACAACATTTATGCCTAATTTATAGATTACCAAAACAAATTTACCAGTATTTAGCCAAGGAAGTTGTCACACACTAGAAATACAAATAGGTTTTCATCCAATCCATATGTCTTCTCTCTGCATCTATTGGCTGGTCTTGAATATAAATCTTCCCATTTCTCCATTTGGACTTGGCACTGGAAGTAAATCCGTGATCACCTAAGAACATAAGAACGGCCGTACCGGGTCAGACCAAAGGTCCAACTAGCCCAGTATCTGTCTACTGACAGCAGCCAATGCCAGGTGCGTCAGAGGGAGTGAACCTAACAGGCAAGTGATCTCTCCCCTGCCAACCATCTCCATCCTTTGACAAATAGAGGCTAGGGACACCATTCTTTACCCATTCTGGCTAATAGCCATTTATGGACTTAACCACCATGAATTTATCCAGTTCTCTTTTAAACGCTGTTATAGTCCTAGCCTTCACAACCTCCTCAGGTAAGGAGTTCCACAAGTTGACTGTGCGCTGTGTGAAGAACTTCCTTTTATTTGTTTCAAACCTGCTGCCTATTAATTTCATTTGATGACCTCTAGTTCTTGTATTATGGGAATAAGTAAATAACTTTTCCTTATCCACATCACTCATGATTTCATATACCTCTATCATATCTCCCCTTAGTCTCCTCTTTTCCAAGCTGAAGAGTCCTAACCTCATAGATCATAAGTGTTGGAAGGGACCTTAGAAGATCATCTAGTCCAACCCCCTCCTCAAAGCACCACCAATCCCCAAATGGCCTTCTCAAGGATTGAGCTCACAACCCTGGGTTTAGCAGGCCAATACTCAAACCACTGAGCTTTCCTCATATGGGACTCTCTCCAAATCCCTTATCATTTTAGTTGCCCTTTTCTGAACCTTTTCTAGTGCCAGTATATCTTTTTTGAGGTGAGGAGACCACATCTGTACAAAGTATTCGAGATGTGGGCATACCATGGATTTATATAAGGGCAATAATATATTCTCAGTCTTATTCTCTATCCCTTCTTTAATGATTCCTAACATCCTGTTTGCTTTTTTGACTGCCTCTGCACACTTCATGGACATCTTCAGAGAACTGTCCACGATGACTCCAAGATCTTTTTCCTGACTCGTTGTAGCTAAATTAGCCTCCATCATATTGTATGTATAGTTGGAGTTATTTTTACCAATGTGCATTACTTTACATTTA
Organism: Gopherus evgoodei; assembly: GCF_007399415.2. Taxonomy (NCBI): domain Eukaryota; kingdom Metazoa; phylum Chordata; order Testudines; family Testudinidae; genus Gopherus; species Gopherus evgoodei. Next base: position 75,680,817 of record NC_044322.1, read on the forward strand.
TCAACATTAAATTTCATTTGCCATTTTGTTGCTTAATCACTTAGTTTTGTGAGATCTTTTTGAAGTTCTTCACAGTCTGCTTTGGTCTCAACTATCTTGAGCAGTTTAGTATCTGCAAACTTTGCCATCTCACTTTTTACCCCTTTCTCCAGATCATTTATGAATAAATTGAATAGGATTGGTCCTAGGACTGACCTTTGGGGAACACCACTAGTTACCCCTCTCCATTCTGAGAATTTACCATTAATTCCTACCTCGCTCACTCATAGTCTCAGTTCTCTTTCCAGGATCCTGAAGCCTTCCTGGATTATATTGACTATTCTTTTACTATAGTCATTTGTTTCCATGTGGCTTAGAAGTAGTGGCAATTCACTGGCATTATTTAGGACATCCATCACTTTATTATAATATAATTAGTAGTATAATTTTGTTATCTGGGGGGCAGCATACCACTATTTCCTTGTCTGGGCCATACCTTCCTTACTACAGATTCTCCAATCAGAATACATACTTCTTCTCTCTGCTGACTCTCTTCCATTGTCTCTTAAACACTGGTTGGGCTTCTGATATCCTGTGGGGTCATCTTAGAGTATGTGCACTGCAGTAAGACATGATTCCACAGGAGCTCAGAAGTGCAACCAGCAAGTGCAGACATAACTGAGCTACCTTTGATCTAGTGAGCTCAAATAACAATAGCAATGAAGCAGTGGCAGCATGGACTATACAAACCTGCTTGGGACCCTGGTTATGTACTTGAGTGGATAGCCTGTGCTGCCACACATGCTGCTGTGGCTTCACTGCTATTATTATTTTAGCTAGCTAGATCAAAGCTAGATCAGATCTGAGTCTCTTCTGTCTTGTCTATAACAGAACATGGACTGGAGTTATCAAGTGTAAATGGCTCCACACACATTTTTGTTCTGGTTTTCCTGTGGCTTCTAATCTTCATTTCCACTTACTGTCTCCAGCATCCCTTATTTTCTATCTCTTTTCTATTCATGGTCTCAACCTGCCTTGTCTTTCGTGGTAATTATCATCCTATTGGGTCTTTGTCTGTTTGGCTCACTTTGCTTTTCTTAGAGCCTTTAACTACCATTCAGGTCTCTCACCCTTTCCTCCCAGAGCAGAAAACAGATTGTAGATGTGTCTACTATTTTCCTCAAAAGTTGATATTATGCAAAATGTATTCAACAAGATGAGATACAAATATGTCTCTTCATGCTCCTGAAATCTGTCAGTCATTTGACATGTTTTAGAAGGAGACAGTCATGATGCTGACTGCCAGACGAACATCAGCATTCACTAACTCGCCTTCACAATTCTCCCTTTTATTTCACTTGCAACCTACGCAGACTGCTGCCACGAAGCAAGACATTCTGACAGTAAAATGGAAACATCAATTTCTCAGTAAGTTGGAAAATATTGCATGGGGTGCTAAAAATAGAACATATTATATGTGAATTGTCAATTGACATTTTGCTTTCAGTTGCTAAGTATGACCACAGCACAACTTGTGTGGCTTCCCCATGTGTGCATTCTGTAGCCATGGACATCCTTAGTTTGTTTCTTTTTAGGAAGAGAAAGGGTAATGCAATCTCTGGGGCTATTCACTTCCTGGTATTTCAGTTTCAACTTCCAACAGTGATGTTCTTTGCTGCCAGTTGTGATGTTTTCTGTATGAAAACCTGCTCATTAACACCTACTGAGATATACCAACTCTGTTCTAAATCCAAAAAAATCAATACTTGGAGGATGGATGGTCCAGTGATGAGGGCACTAGCCTGGGACTCAGGACACTTGGATTCAATTCCTTGTTCTGTCATAGACTTCCCATATAAGCTGGACACGCAATTTGGACTCTCTTTGCTTCAGTTCCGCATCTGTAAAATGGGAATAACAGCATGTCTCTACCTCACCAGGCATGCTGTGAGAGATAAATACATAAAAGATAGTGAAACATTCAAATACTACTGTCCTGGAGGCCTTAAAATTAACAAACAGAGATAGGTAATAAAAGAAGGGTTAATACTTCCCCTGATTCACTTCATTATGTCTTCATAAATATAGCTTACTTTAACAGTTTCCCTTCCACCAGCCCCCAATAGTCATATGTTAAGCTCATGCAATGGGCACGCTAAATCAGTTCCAACAATTTGAAAGCTTCTGCTGGTTCGAGAGATATATCCTATCTTGAAAATGGGAATTTTATTAGAACTGGTAGCATTCTTCAAATCGGTGGAATGTTTTAAAGGCACCGCTATATTTAGTTTTATTGTACTTATTTAGTTAGATTTGTTTAAGATGCATTCATCCCAAATTCTGGATATCTGTCCAAAATAACAACAAAAAATCCAAAGCATACAAATTGAGCCAACATCCAAACCTAAAAATCTTCCCAAGCTCACTCTTCCATCAAAGTACATCCAAACATGAGTAAGGGTGGTTCTGAATTGACAGAGATAATGTGCATACTTGTTTTATACAAGGTTTATGTTTTGTAGTATTTGCTGCTTAATATAATGGCTGGAATTTGTTTTGTTAAGAAATGTGGAAGAAATGAACTCCACTCTCCTGTTGGAAGCAACAAAATCAGAGACAGCTTTATTCAGGACATGCAATTGCAAGGGAAGAACACAGCTGACAGAGAGCATCTCTGCCTCAGTTTCTCCAAAGTACAAACAAACTCACACAAGCATTTATCTCTCTTTGTGACGTGCATTAATTAAAAACATCTGCATTTTATTTAGGCTATCTATTCCAGTATTTTCTCACTTTCTCTTCTCAAAACATAGTTATCTCAGGTCTAGGTCACACTGACTTTTCTGCTGTTTTCCACTCACTTCTGACATGAGCCCTGCTTCCACAGGTCTCACGATATTAGGCTAACTTGACAGAACAGTTGCTCTGTCGCTGACACTTAAATGGCTGCACTTAAACCCTCTCTTTCCCTGCTTCCACAGATAATTGTCATTTATTACTTGTATTAAAGTAGTACCTAAAAGCCCCGAGGCAAGATCTGGTTTCTAATGCGCTAGGTGCCATGCAAACACAAATAAGGGATATTCTCTGGCTCCCAAAGAGCTTATACTCTATCTTGGGGATAGGCAGCCTCTGGCAGGCAGCTCGCCAGGGTAAGCACCCTGGTGGGCCTGGCCACTTTGTTTAACTGCTGGGTCCACGGGTTCAGCTGATTGCGGCTGCCACTGGCCATGATTCACTGCCCCACGCCAATGGAGGTGGCAGAAAGCCACGGCCAGCACATCCCTTGGCCTGCACCACTTCCCGCTGTCCCCAGTGGCTTGGAGCAGTGAACCGCGGCCAGTGGGAGCTGTGATCGGCCAAACCTGCCGATGCAGCAGGTAAACAGATCGGCCCAGCCCACCAAGGTGCTTACCCTGGCGAGCCGACTGCCAGAGGTTGCCGATCCCTGGTGTAGATGTAGCCTTTCAGAGCAGGGTGATATGGGATAGTGGAAAAAAGAAATTAATAAGAGGATAGGTGTAGGACACAGCAGAGAAGAGAAGAAAAGGAGAGGAAAGGGAGGGAAAGGAAGGGATGACCAGCAGCGTGAGAGCTGCGCATGTGAGGGAGGAAGGGAGAGAAAGAGAGGATAGTGGAGTGATGGGGAAAGGTCGATTTCTTTTCATATGCACTAAGTTACTTTCCTGACAATTAGATCAGTACATCTGAAAAGCACACTACATAAAGTAATGAACAGAAAAGATTGTATTGCCTGCTAAAAGTACATTTAAAAAGTATGCAATAGAAATATCAGTGGAACTATAAATTTCCATTGAGTAGATAGCTGACATTTTGATTATAAGCAGCATTAACATATTATGTTAACTTAGGAGTCTATTGTTCTGTGCCAAAACTTCAGTGGAATGCATAAATAGAGGGTGGGATTTTAAAAAGCACCTAAGTGACTTAGGACCACAAGACACATTGCACTTCAATAGGACTTGTGCTCCTAAATCACTTTGTCACTTATGCAAATCCCACCCATAGTGTACAAGTGACTACAGGCATACTATTGCTACTGGTTAGAATAATGTAAATCCTTAATTCAATTAAAGGGTTAAACAAACAATTATTAGTTAGAGAGGCATCATGCTATGCCAACTACCTGTGTATATTGCAGAAATACTGTGTGCATCTATGGCCTGGTCTACACTACGCGTTTAAACCGAATTTAGCAGCGTTAAACCGATTTAACCCTGCACCCGTCCACACAAAAAGGCCCTTTATATCAATATAAAGGGCTCTTTAAACCGATTTCTGTACTCCTCCCCGACGAGAAGAGTGGCGCTGAAATCAGTATTGCCATGTCGGATTAGGGTTAGTGTGGCCGCAAATTGACGGTGTTGGCCTCCGGGCAGAATACCACAGTGCACCATTGTAACTGCTCTGGAAAGCAATCTGAACTCGGATGTACTGGCCAGGTAGACAGGAAAAGCCCCTCAACCTTTTGAATTGCATTTCCTGTTTGCCCAGCGTGGAGCTCTGATCAGCATAGGTGGCGATGCAGTCCCAAATCCAAAAAGAGCTCCAGCATGGACGGTATGGGAGATACTGGATCTGATCGCTGTATAGGGAGACAAATCTGTTCTATCAGAGCTCCATTACAGAAGACGAAATGACAAAACATTTGAAAAAATTTCCAGGCTATGTTAGACAGAGGCCACAGCACAGTGCTGTGTGACAAGCGTAATGGAAAGCCAAAGAATCAAGTGGACACTCATGGAGGGAGTGGGGGGAACTGAGGACTCCAGCTATCCCCCAGTCCCTGCAGTCTCCGAAAAGCATTTGCATTCTTGGCTGAGCTCCCACTGCCTGAAGGATCAAAAACATTTTTCCGGGTGTTTCAGGGTATATGTCATCAATTTACACCCTCCCTTCCCCCCGAAAGAAAAGAGAAAAAAAACGTTTCTCACCTTTTTTCAATGTCACCCTATGTCTACTGCATGCTGCTGGTAGATGGGGGGCTGCAGTGCTGAACACCAGCAGCCTCTTCCTGGTGGCAGATGGTACAATATGACTGCTATCTATTATCATCATCAGCCTGTGAGTGCTTCTGGCTGGCCTCGGTGAGGTAGACCGAGGGTGCCTGGGTAAAAATGGGAATGACTCCTGGTCATTCCCGGAAGATGGTACAGAACGGCTGGTAACTGTCTTCATCATAGCAACTGGAGGCTGAGCTCAATCAGCGCCTCCCCCCTTTCATGTCTAAAGAAAAGGTTCTGTACTGCCTGGACTATCATAGCAGCTGGAGGCTTCCTCCCCCTCATTTTATCTCACTGAAAAGTCAGTGTTTCTTATTTCTGCATTCTTTATTACTTCATCACACAAGTGGGGGGACACTGCCACAGTAGCCCAGGAGGGTTAGGGGAGGAGGGAAGCAACGAGTGGGGTTGTTGCAGGGGCATCCCCTAGAATGGCATGCAGCTCATCATTTTTGCGGGATCTCTGGGGCTCTGACACGGAGTGGCTGTGCTCTCTGGTTCTCTAGTACACTTGCTCCATATTCTAGGCAGGACTGACTCTATTTTTAGACAAAACATAAAGAAGAGAATGATCCTGGGAGTCATTCCCATTTTTGTCCATGTGCCCCCGGCCGACCTCAGTGAGGCCAGCCAGGAGCAACCATGACAGCAGCAGATGGTACAGAATGACTGATAACCATCATCTCATCACCAATTTACAATGTCATGGCAGACGGTGCAATAGGGATGGTAACCATCTCTGCTACCCTGTAGGGACAAATGAATGCTGCTGTGTAGCACTGCAGTACCGCGTCTGTCATCAACATCCAGTACACATACGGTGACAGTGACAAAGGCAAAACGGGCTCCATGGTTGCCATGCTATGGTGTCTGCCAGAGCAATCCAGGGAAAAAGGGCACGAAATGATTGTCTGCCGTTGATTTCACGGAGGAAGGATTGAGTGACAACATTTACCCAGAATCGCCCGCAACACTGTTTTTGCATTGGGATCTCAACCCAGAATTCCAATGGGCGGGGGAGACTGCGGGAACTATGGGATAGCTACGGGATAGCTACCCACAGTGCAACACTCCGGAAATCGACCCTAGCCTCGGTACATGGACGCACACTGCCGAATTAATGTGCTTAGTGTGGCCATGTGCACTCTACTTTATAAAATGTGTTTTACGAAACCGGTTTATGTAAAATCGGAATAATCCTGTAGTGTAGACATACCCTAAGTGAGTCATCTGTTCCAGTGCTGGCTAATCTCTAATGACATGAACCAAGTTCAGCAAGAAATCAAATGGCTCTGGTCTTACCTAGGGACAGCCATTGGGAAAGAAAGTCCTTATCTGTCATTTTCATGGGACTCAATGTTAGGGACAGCATGGTAGCAGCAACTGTCAAACAATTTTTGTCCCTTCTTTAGCAGACTGAGGCCTGGTCTACACTGGAGGGCAGTTGATGTAAGATACGCAACTTCAGCTATGGGAATAGAGTAGCTGAAGTCGACGTATCTTATTTCAACTTACCTCCCATCCTCACGGCGTGGGATCGATGGCCGCGGCTCCCGCATCGACTCCGCTTCTGCTTCTCACCCTGGTGGAGTTCTGGAGTCGATGGGAGCACGTTCGGGGATCGATTTATTGTGTCTAGATGAGACGCAATATATCGATCCCCGATAGATTGATTGCTACCCGCTAATCCAGTGGGTAGTGTGGACATACCCTGTGCTGCAGGTAGAAAAATGCGACTACTTTAGAACAGGACTAGTAGTATTAGAGACTTCTGTTTGGTTGATTCTCATGAAGGATCTATAAAAGCCATTTGTAATGCATACTCAAGCCCTGAGCAAACATTTCACTGATGTTTCCAAGTGACATCTAGAGATTCAAAATGGTGAGTAAAGCACAGTGGACTGAGAAATATCCTTAGCTCTACAGTATTTGTTTATAATTTAGGCATAATATATGATGCAGTTTCTGAGCTGTGTGATTTATCCAAACATCTAAATGAAAGACATAACATTGCCAGAAGCTTATTCTTGGGTGTCAAAGCAGAATCAGGTTTTTGCATCAATGGCTGACAATCCTGGCTCTTTTGCTAAAGAGGCTGTCAGTGCTTTTCAGAATGTGTTCTTAAAAAAAGATCTTTGCATAAGGGGAAAATTCTTAAAAGCAGTTATGGAGAATTTTCCAGGAGTCTTGAAAATAACCTGGATAGCAAAATGCTGTTCACATGAGCACTGAAAATTAGCATCTATCTTCATAGCGCTCCTTGCAGAAAATCATGCAACATGACTGTATATTTCTTGATAGGAGGTGTCAGCCCCTATGTCCTGGCCAGTTTGGATATTACATGTTACTTACCTAAATTCCTCTCTCAGGGTATGTCTACACTGCCCGCCAGATCGGCGGGTAGCAATCGATCTATCAGGGATCGATTTATCGCATGGAGTGTAGACACGATAAATCAATCCCTGTTCACTCTCCTGCCAACAGCTGAACTCCAGCTCAGGGAGAGGAGGAAGCAAAGTCAACGGGGGAGCCACGGTGCCCCGCGAGGATGTGAAGTAAGTAATTTTAATTCTATCTAAGATATGTCAACTTCAGCTATGCTATTTTCGTAGCTGAAGTTGCGTTACTTAGATTGATCCCCCCCCCAACCCTCGTGTAGACCAGGCCACAGTTTTAACTCCTTCCACTTCTTCACTTCATGCCCTAAACTGTTGTGAAGTGTAATGTTAAAGAGTTGCCACATCTAACCAGAGATGACTGCATTTCAGTGATTAATGTGCTATACGTAGGCGTGGCAGAATTTAGTTTTTATTTTTTCATAATTTAAATGGATAGTGATGTTTATTTGTAAGCACTTTTATTATTATCAGTCTAAATAGTCACAGTTGCACAAAATTATGGGTCTTAACCCTTTTTTCCAGGCCAGGCTGTGGGAAGTAGCGCAGGCTGAGGGATGTGCTGGCCACCATTTCCCGCAGCCCCCATTGGCTTGGAAAGGCAAACCACGGCCAGTGGGAGCAGCAATCGGCCAAACCTGCAGATGCTGCAGGTAAGCAAACCGGCCTGGCCTTCCAGCAGATTTCCTTGATGAGCCACATGCCAAAAGTTGCCAATCCCTGATCTAATTACAGTAAAACAAAACAGGAAACTGATTGTTTGTTTTTCTAGCTATGTCTTTTCTAGTATCACAGAGGACCACATTTTGGAGAAAGATACAGGCTTTATAAAAGATCCTTATTTATATTTGTAAAGCCTATTCAAGTCAATGGGGCAGTGTGCATGTAATTGAACTCAGAATTTTCCAGTATTAGACATATGGCAGGCTAAATATGTTCAAATCTATGTTCAAAGATATACAAAATAAAGCATGCAAGAGCCATGCTTTATCTGTAATCATGCTAATTATATTATCTGTAATTCTGGGCCTAGTCAGGCTCACTCTGAAATCTACCGTAAATTCTGTCATTAATTTCAGTGGAAGTGAGATCTAGCAAATCCTCTTCTCTCTCTTTCTCTTTCTTTTTTTTAAGTAACAAGTTTATTTCAAAAAAATATCATCTGCAGTAGCCATTTGAAGGTGAGCTAATAGCTATGATTATTCACAGTCCAGGCTTGATTCCTTTTTCTACTGAAGCTTAGTGGAGCTTTGTAGAGCTGGTCGGGAATTTTCCATCAGCAAATAATTCTTATGGAAAATTTCTATTCCACAAAATTGAATTTAGTCCATGGGAAATTTTTGATTTTCTGCTGGGATTGTCAGGATTGTTTGGGGTTGGACTCCTTTGTTCTGTTGAACCCACCCATAAAATTTGTTTTGAATTTATTATTAACCTGTATTCCTCATCATGGTGCATTGCCTTCTGGGAGCTATAGCCATCATTCTCTCCTGAGGACTGACCCCCTTAAGGACAACATCTCCCACAATGCAGTGAGACTAAAACAAATGTTGAAATTTGCCATGGGATGGAAATTCTGAATTTCACTCAACTCTAGAGTTTTGACATAGATTTAAACAGAAGCAGGACTCAACTCATGCAAAACTGGCGTTGACTGCAGTGCAATCACCAGGATGCCTGGTCTCAATCTGGCATTGGAACTGACTTCAATTAAGGTTGTGTCTGAGTAAGGAATGAGTTTCTGACTTTTTTTGTAAAAATATGAAACAGCAAGTTATCTATGAAATTCATCAAATCTCGTTTATTTTCTATAAAATTTACGAAATATAGATTTTAGTCACACACAACACTATAAATATTTAAAACAATATCTAAACAGAAGAGGGAAATGAAAAGCATTTAATTCTTTATACATAACAAATAGTATGAGATGCCCAATAATATAGTTTGGGTGCAATTGTAAAATTCATATAATCAAAAAAGCAGAGATTCATAAATTAAGGCTAGAAGGGGACCATTATTGTAATTTCGTCTGACCTCCTGCATAACACAGGTGGTAGAATTTCACCCAGTAATTCCTGCATCAAGTCCGTAACTTGTAGTTTAGCTAAAGCATATCTTTTAGAAAGATGGTCAGTCTTGATTTAAAGACTTCAAGTAATGGATAATCCACCACATCCCTGTGTAAGTTGTTCCAATGGTCAATTACCCTCACTGTCAATAAAACAGAGGCATAGAGTGTGGAAGTGACTTACTCACAGTCACACAGCAGGTCAGTAGCAGGGCTGGACTAGAATGCACATCTTCTGAGCACCAGTCCATGACCTAACTGACTAGGCTACACTGCCTACTTTACAAAAATAAGATTCCTTATTTAAGAGCAGTTTGAAGGAATAAAAACTGAAACAATCTAACAGATAAAGAATTAGATGTAATCAGCATACTGAGCATGGTTGTGCAGATTATGTCAATGGGACAGCTTCAATTTTCTCAGCCATGGGATGCTGTTCTGGGGAGAAAGTTTGCCAGGAAGAGATGCGATCAACCTCACCAACATGGGGAAGAGCATCTTCCCGCACTGACTTGCTCACCTAGTGAAGAGGACTTTTTAACTTGATTCAAAGGGGGAAGGTGACAGAAGTCTACAGGTAAACCTAAAAAAGACAATCTTAAAAGAGTGCTAGATTTTAGGGGGGCATGGAAAATTACAACAGGATCATAGGAGCAAGAAGAGTGAAATCAGTGGGGGAATCGGATGAGTATCTTAGTCTATACACAAATGCAGGAAGTAAAGGAATAACAGGAAAAAATTGAAGTATTGGTACATAAGCTAAATTATGACTTAACTGGCATCACAGAGGCTTGGTGGGATAAAGGCATTAGACCTCAGAACAAGTATATATACTGGCATCACAGAGACTTGGTGGGATAAATCTCGTGACTGGAATATTGGTATATAAGGGCATTGCTTGTTCAGGAAGGGTAAAAAGGGAGGAGGAGGTGCTGCATTATACATCAAGAATATATATATATACACGCACATATATATACATATTATATATATATATTCTTGATGTATAATGCAGCAACTCCTCCTCCCTTTTTACCCTTCCTGAACAAGCAATGCCCTTATATACCAATATTCCAGTCACGAGATTTATCCCACCAAGTCTCTGTGATGCCAGTATATATACTTGTTCTGAGGTCCAGAAGGAGGTGAGAGGCAGACTGGTAGAAAGTGTCTGGATAAATATATAAAGGGGAACAAATAGGGGTGATATTATGGTGGGGGTCTACTATAGTCCACCAAATCAGGAAGAGAAGGTGGTTGAGGCATTTCTAGAACAAATAACAGAAATATCCAAAATACAAGACCTGATAGTAAGAGGGACTTTAACTAAGCAGACATCTGCTGGAAAAGTAATATAGTAAAACACAACATTTCCAATAAGTTATTGGAATATACTGGGGATCACTTTTTGTTTCACAGAGCGGAGGAAGTAACCAGAGGGCCAGCTACTTTAGACTTGATGCTGACCAACATGGAGGAAATAAGGTAAATCTCCATATATTATCTCATAGAACTGGAGGGGACCCTGAAAGGTCATTGAGTCCAGCCCCCTGACTTCACTAGTAGGTCTAAATGTTGATTTTATCCTAGACCCTAAGTGGCCCCCTCAAGGATTGAACTCACAACCCTGGGTTTAACAGACCACTGAGCTTTCCCCCCATCCTAAAAAGTTGAGAGCCATTGCACTAGCCCCCTCTCCCCTCCCACAGCTGGAAACAGAACCCAGGTGTCCTGGCTGCCAGTCTCTTGCTCTAACCACCAGCCCCCACTCTCTTCCCCTCCCTTCCCTTCCCTAATTGGTTGTTAATCCAATGGTGGAAGGAAATTTGAGTGAAAATAATCACAAAATGATAGATTTCATGACTGTAAGGAAAGGAAGGAGTAAGAGCAGCAAAATAAGGCCAATGGACTTTAAAAAAGCAGATTTTAATAAACTCAGAGAACTTGTAGGTAAGGTCCAATCAGAAGAAAATCTGGACCAGGGGAGCTGGTGGTTTATCAAGGAAATAATATTAAATGCACAATTGCCAACTATTCTGATGCCAAGGAAAGATAGGAAGAATAGTATATGGCCAATGTGATTCCATCAGAAGCTCTTTAATGACCTGAAAATCAAAAAGTGAAAACAAGGACAAATTACTAAGGAGGAGTATCAAAACATAGCACAATGATGTAGGAACAAAATCAGAAAGGCTAATGCACAAAATGAGTTACATCTACCCAGGGTCATAAAGTGCAATAAGAAAAGGTTCTTTAAATACATCAGAGCAAGGGAAAGACAAGGGAAAATGTAGGTCCTCTACTTAGCAGGGAGATAAAAGCTGATGACATCAAGAAGGCTGAAGTGTTTAATACCTATTTTGCTTCATATTCACTAAAAAGGTTAATGATGATCAGATATTCAACACAATTAATACTGACAACAAGAAGGAAGGAACACAAGCCAGAACAGGGATTGAACAGGTTAAAGAATATTTAGATACATATTCAAGTCAGCAGAACCTGATGAAATTCCTCCTAGGGTGTTTGAGGAACTACTTGAAGCAATCTCAGAACCATGAGCAATTATCTTTGTGAACTCATGAAAGATGGGTGAGATCCCAGTGGACTGGTGAAGGTCAAATATAATATTATCTTTAAAGAGGGGAACAAAGAAGACTCAGAGAATTATACATCAGTCAGCCTAACTTTGATTCCTGGAAAGATTCTGGAACAAATTATTAAAGAGACAATTTGTAAGCAAGTAGAAGATAGTAGGGTTATTAGGAATAGCCAGCATGGATTTTTCAAGAACAAATCATGCCAAACCAAACTTCTTGACAAGAATACTGACTTAATGGATAGGAGGAAGCTCCTTCTTGGATCTATCTTGATTTTAGTAAGGCTTTTGACACAGTCCCACATGACATTCTCAAAAGCATAGGAAACTGTGTTCTAGACGAAATTACTATAAGGTGGGTGCCCAACTGGCTGAAAGTCTATACTCAAAGAACATTTGTCAATGGTTAACTGTTGAACTGGGAAGACATATTTAGTGGTGCCCCATAGGGATCATTCCAGTAGCTCGTACTGTTCAATATTTACATTAATGACTTGGATAATGGAGTAAAGAATATGCTATTAAATTTACAGATGACCCAAAGATGGGAGGCATTGCAAGCTCTTTGGAGGATAGATTAGAATTCAAATGACTCTGACAAATTGTAGAATTGTTCTGAATTCAACAAGATAAAATTCAATAATGACAAGTGCAAAGTACTTCATTGAGGACAAGAAGTAAAGGATTTAATCTGCTGCAAGGCAATTTTTAATTATAAGAGTAGTTAAATTCTGGAATAGGCTTCTGATGGAGGTTGTGGAATCCCCATCATTAGAGATTTTTAAGAACAAGTTAGACAAACACCTGTCAGGGATGGTGCAGGTTTATTTGGTCTTGTCTCAGCCAAGGTCCTGGACTTGATAATCCCTCGAGGTGCCCTCCAGCCCTTCACTTGTAAGATTTTATGATTATATGACAATAGAATTTTTCAAAACTTTCTTGCATGCAAATCCCAGTTGGGATTATACATCCTGCGGACTACATAGGATTTTCACAGAGGACGGCTGGGTGCACTTAGAGCCTCTGCATTTGTAAAGATGGGCACAAGGTAAACTGGGCCTGGCCTTGACAAATGGTGTGAACCAATTATTTTCAGAATTGTTCAGGGCCTAATCAAGCTAATTAATACATTCACAAACAAGGTGTGATTTCGACAGGTCCAAACCATGAGGCCTGATGAAGAAGGTCTCCAATTAGTCTTTTTACTAACTACTGGCTCAGTTATGGTCATGTAATTAAAGACCCATATCATAATGCACATGCACAAACATTTCCTAATGCCTGAGTGCTTGATTTCATAGTCTAAACAACTTTCTTTTTACAATTTTTTTTGTCTGGAATACTGTATCCACAATGCATTCATAAAATCCTTAGTTTTAACCATACACGGTATTGATATGCAATATAAAGACAAGCAAGAAGCAACAATGCAAATGTCCTATTGGAACTGATGCTGCATTCCATGCAGTAGTGTTGAGTTCAAGCTGTTTTTGAATTCCCCTACTCAAGTCAGTGAAAAACATGCAGAGACAAATGGGTTCAGCAATAGTTAGTTGTTAATGTAAGGGAAATTTGTGGGTGAAGGGTGATCAGAAACTCACTTATACCAGAGCAGTGCTCTCTCTTGTTGACAAAAAATACCTATCAAAGTTGCACTGTAGTTGCAACAGATTTCAAGCACGAAGACTTTGGAAACAAAGTAATGCCATCAAATGTGAATACTTCTTTGATGGCAACCTGTCTTAGCTCCTGAGTAAGAAAAGGGTTTTAAATTCCTTAAAAGAGGATCTGTTTTTACTCATCAAAAATATTTTCACAAATAAACCTCAAAATTCATGCATTTAGCACAATAAGTGAGGTAAACATATGTTGCAGAGTAATGAGGTTAACACTAAGATTTGATTCAGCAGAATGTTCATAATGGTGCTGCTCCAGCACTCAAAACAATCATTGAAAAGGACCACCTACATCCGGGAACTAGGACTGTTGAAGGCTCCCCCTTCTCGAACTCATTCCATATTATCTAACTACTTTATACAAGTCAGATTAGGTCAGGTCTCCAGTGACGAAGCTAACACCTCACATATGTTTCTCACTTCAGTAGTTCAGTTGAGAGCAATTAATTGATGAAAAGAACAATCACTTTAGAAAATGGACAGAAAAGATCAGATTATAACTGGCCACTATGCAGATGCACAACAGAGAAATAGAATGTGGAGAGCTACTTCCTCCATCCTAAAGTATTTATTTAGCATCAGTCACTCTGTGTTATCTAGGCACTGCCCTCCATAGGGACCAGCCAGACCTGTAATAAATAGACGGGAAGGACTGAGACTAACAAGTGCTCATCCTAGCTCAGTTAAACTTACTTTGTGATCACAGTGGCACAACCTGGCCCCATCTCACTCTCTGGATGGCCTCCTGTCTGTTGTAATTTGATCCAGCCAGTGGATCATATGTGCTTCTAAACTCCCTGAGTCTGATTAGTGACTGGTAACTTTTCCTAGATCTGGGTTTCTCAAGCACACTCCCAGATGAAGACCCCTTGTCTGATACCCTTCCTGGGTAATGGGTCCCCACAGTCTGGCTGCCTGGACCCTGGAACAACACTCTTGATTCCAATTTGCTTAGACATGTTCCCCCCCCCCCAGAGTCCATCTGCCTGTGAGAGTTCTAGTTTTCTAGTTGCACCCTTCAGGGACAACATAACAGAAAAGCAAGAAAATATAAACCTAGCAAAGGGATTTCTTATCCACAAATACTTTACTCTTAAAAAAGCATGAGAATTACAAATCTATGGAACACGGCAAACTCTTGAACACAACCCCCCTCAGACTGATCTCACCGCCCTTGTGAGTCCTGCGTTTGGTTTGAGTCCTTAGGCCAGGCAGCCTGCTTTGCCTAATCTTCTGGCTTCTGGCAGTGGAATGGCCTTCCTTCCTTGAAGAAGCACCCCTTTGAAAGCCAATTCTGTCCCCTCTTTCCCCCCTGTGCCACAAGCTGGAGAGAGGTCCAGTCAGAACTCCCACTCTCCTCTCCAAACAGCTTGTGTAAAGAGACAAAGTTAAGAGCCCTATTCCTGGAAAAAACATTGTTCTAGTAGAGAAGAGTCATTCAGTGCTGATGGCCCTTTATTGCTTTGCCACAGCTTCTCAGGCATAGTCTGCTAAGTGGGTGTACAGTTTCTGCAACAAAATGGATGCTCTTAACCAAACTGAAGGTTACAATTATAAATGGCAGTCTCACAACAAAGTGGAATTCATAATCTAGCACAGACATATCCCCAAACTGTCACGCTCAGAAAAGTAATTTTATCTGTGTTGAGATCCCCATTTGTAAAATATTGCTTCCCTACCTCACTGGAGGTATTGACAGGATTAATTCATTAGGATCTGTGAGACACTCAGATACTTTGGTGATGCGCTCCAGAGGAAGGCCAATAAAAAAACAAACTGTGGTCTCCCTGAGTACAAGGACTCTTCCAGGCTAGTGTTTCTAATGATGTTGTCTACCCTCCACTCCAGAAAGCAGAATTGGACAGCATGGAGAGGAGTGCACACTACACACCCTCTTTAGGAATGATTCTGCAGCTGCGTTCCCTGGAGCTCTGATAGACTCATGTTTCCCCAAGGCAAAATCCCTCATAGAAGGACAATAGGAGGTGTGTTTCTCCACACCACCTTTAATGCCACAATTTGGTTCAAAATCAAACAAACCTTCTGTAAGCATCTCAGAATGATACATGGATCTGATGCAGTAGTTAGAGGTTTCAGTAGCAACTGAGACATTATTTGTTGTTTATAGTTATTTTACCATTGAATAGAAAATTATACCTATTCTAAAAATAAAAAAAGACTGAATTATGTTGTATTGTTCCCACACACTATTGATTGACATATGCCAATTTCCTTGTCAGCCATATTCAGCATACCGATATTAACATTTTCTTAAATCCATTGAAACTATTCTTGTAAATCAAGTCTTAATATCTCCTCAATACCATGTAAAAACCTACTTATTTATTATTTGGTGGGGTGGGAAAAGAAAAGTAAATGAAGACTTACACTCTATATCAGGAAGTATAAATCAAGTTGGTTAAACTATGGGAAATGACTGTAAGATATGGCTACCATGAAAAATGTATTTGATAACTATGAAATAATGTTTGTACCTCATATTCCACATCTTCATGTAATAGTTGCAGACAAGTTTCTGTACTGCACTCTGTGATTAAAATGCTAGATTTAAATAGGTTTAAAAACAATGAGAGTTTTTTTTTAAATCTCACCAACAGAAACACTGCATCAAGTAAGGCCATGCAAAAAAAGGAAGAGGGCATGCTGATATTTGATTATGAATGTTGTAATTATAATTTTAAGAAAAAATAGTTAAAACTTTGTGTATTATATTCCCAGTCTCTTTGGCTGGATGACATTGGTGAATTATGTATTTCTTAATTTATTTAGGATTCTATTCTCCCATTCATACTCACAATGAGTAGTACATTACTCTGTGTGTAGACCCATTGGAAACAAATATCTAGAAAGCTTGGTTAGCATCCACCGTGGTCTGAGCACTTCTTAGCTATGGCACCCTATGCCTAAAGCCATCCTTGAGTTATAGAGTACAAAATCTGAGAGAGAGAGAGAAAGGGCACTGAACAAATACTACCACCAAAAGATTATTATTGCTTCATGCTTTTCCTAATTTGCAGTAACTGAACTGTCAAGCATCTGATTCATATTTGGCATTGAAATCACCATTTTTTGTTGTATAGAGAAGGTTTCAATCTTCTTTGTGAAGAGCAGCCAAACATTCATCTTTGGATCACACACTGTCAAAACAGCTTGATTGGCTGGTCGTTGAAACCTCCCCACTTGGGTTACACACAGCAAAGGCCAGCCAATCAAAATGCAAAATATTAACAAGGTCACTGTAGTATAACACCCTTCTATAACTCACAGATTACAAAAGACATTAAAATTCTGATATCCCATTCATAAGGAAAAGATTGTAATGAGAATAGAAAATGGCACAACATTAATTCATTGTGTGACAAAGAATATAATGAGAATGGGAAATAGTACAAACATAACTCATTCTTGCTACAGCTTTAAGATTGTAATGTCATGGTTCATATCACATACTTAGAAAGAAAGGTATGGCAGCGGAAGTGTTGCAATATTCAATATGGTTAATTTCAATGCAATACACATTATTATATATGCAATATTGTGCAAAGATGAAATGTAATTTAGAAATAGTTATAGTAAAACAGTTATAACTTTCTCGTTACATTTTGTTAACAAAATGCTTAATACTATGAATGCAAAACATTTTAATGGGTGAATATATATGAACATTAAGAGACTCTTGTTCTAGGAAGGGAGGAATAGCTCAGTGGTTTGAGCATTGGTCTGCTAAACCCAGGGTTATGAATTCAATTCTTTAGAGGGCCATTTGGAGAACTGGGGTGAAAATCTGGGGACTGGTCCTGCTTTGAGTAGGGGGTTGGACTAGATGACCTCCTGAGGTCCCTTCCAACCCTATGATTCTGCTGCACTCAAAGTCTTTTACAGATATATGCAATTATTATATCCCTTTGTAAGATACAAACAAGATGACATTTAAAAAAATCTTGTATGTGAAAATGATGATTGCATATGAATATTCTGTGACATACCCTATGATCCCACCAACACAGGGTGGTATAGCCATGTTTTAGCCATTTTATCTGCTACACTGAAATATATACAACTTGCTAAAATCATATAGCAAGTGATACTTTTAAACTGTTTAAATTAGCCAGTAATTTTACTTATTGCACTTTTACCCATCACTTTAGTGATGTGCAATATCTGACCTATCTCAGCAGACTTTACTGAAGCGTTTAACCTGTCAGACATTACAAAGACTTCACTGTCCATCTGTTGCCAAATCCTTAAGCAACTTCTTTCATTCATTACAGCTGATGCAAGATCACCAAATCAATATAATTTATTTTGGTTTTAGAAGTAACTAATTAAATTGATGGTCTTTTCCATTAAGTGACACAGGAAAGGGAAATGTTCTCAAGGATTTTCTGAGTACATTAAGATTCTGCGTGTTAAATTAGTGCCCCAATATACATTCTCAAAAATTGGTTTTAATGGGGTATGACACTGCTAAACTTTATCTGCACACACCATATGGGAAATTTTCACCTCCTCCATTCCCTTTCCCTCCCACACAACCTCTAATGTAACCAAGTGGAGTAAATGAATGTGCTCGACACTAGTAGCTAGGGTTCTTGGATAATGTCACAAAGTCCAAAATAAATTTTGTTGGATTATTTCTTTCAGTCTGTCAAGGGGGGTTTTAATTTTGTTTTTTCAACTGTGGCCCTTCTATATTAGCCTGTTTTAAGGATGAAGAATTACACAGTGCCACAGGTGTTCATGGTAATGACAAAAATATAAGACGATAGGTTGCTGTTCTGAAGAATATATAATCTAAATAACACATAGACACAAATTATGCCACCAAAGAATGGTGCAAAGGGAAAGGATAAATAATGTCTCAAAACCAAAATAATACAGCTAAAACATAATCAGGCAGAGCACCAAGGTACTTAAGTCAGAATAAGTTAATGGTACTCTGTTCTTGAAAGATGTGAAACCATCAGGGGCGGCTCCTGGCCTCAGCACGCCAAGCACGTGCTTGGGGCAGCATGCCATGGGGGGAGCTCTGCCAGTCACCGGGAGGGTGGCAGGCAGGCTGCCTTCAGCAGCATGCCTGCGGAGGGTCCGCTGGTCCCGCAGCTCCGGTGGACCTCCCGCAGGCACAGCTGTGGGAGGTCCACCGAAGCCGCGGGACCAGCGGACCCTCCGCAGGCATGCCTGCGGGAGGTCCAGCAGAGCCATGGGACCGGCATCCGGCAGAGTGCCCCCCGCGGCATGCTGCCATGCTTGGGGAGACGAAATGTCTAGAGCCGCCCCTGGAAACCATTATCTAAGGCAGAGGTTCAAGTAGAGAGTGAGGGGCAACAGCAGCTTCTTGCAGGACTACTAAAGGTTTAGGATCTTCAATATTATATCTTTGGAGCAGCTCTACATTGCTATACAGGTATCACTGTATGATTTAAAGGGTTACTATGACTGAAAAAAAGGAAGACTCCATAACCAGGTGTTTTAATACAAGCACCAAAGTAGAACATAGCATAGAAGAAACAGATAAGCATCTTGTATAGCTAAATGAAGACTCATCACCAAAAGAACTATCTCCATCCACTCATATAAATTGATTGTCTGTGCTTGAGACATTCTTTACTCAAGCAATATTTACCTGGAGGAAGAATGGGGAGGAAACAGTCCTCTATCCTTTTCAATCTCCTTAGTCGGTGGAGTTGGCAAATTAAAATCTCAATGACAAGATTATGTGGAAATACTTGGGAAGGGAAGACTGCACAGGGAATGCCTATATTGTTTGAACATTTCCTTTGGAGTTTGCCTCCTTACATATACACTTGCATGGATTATAATTCACAATCCTTTAATTGTTGAAAAATTAACCATGTGTTGTGTTTGGATCAGAACAGCCTGAGGCCCACTTTATTACAAGCATGCAGGCAGACACAGCCAGCCTAGCTGGTCTGTCTAACAAAGGAATGCAGAAGCTTATATTTAGTCAGGTCAGGCCGGTGGGGCGGAGGGGCAGAGAAGGGAGTAGGGAATGGCACTATATGTGAGAGAAAATGTAGAATTAAATGAAGTAAAATCTTAAATGAATCCACATGCTCCATAGAATCTCTATGGTTAGTAATTCCATGCTCTAATAAGGATATAAGAGTAGGGATCTATTATCAACCACCTGAACAGGACAGTGATAGTGACAATGAAATGCTAAGGGAGATTAGAGAAGCTATCAAAATAAAGAACTCAATAATAGTGGGGGATTTCAATTATCCCCATATTGACTGAGTACATGCCACCTCAGGATGAAATGCAGAAACAAAATTTCTTGATACTTTAAATGACTGCTTTTTGGAGCACCTGGTACAGGAACCCACAAGGGGAGAAGCAATACTCGATTTAGTCCTGAGTGGAGCGCAGGATCTGGTCCAAGAGGTAACTATAATAGGAATACTTGGAAATAGTGACCATAATATAATAACATTTGACATTCCTGTGGTGGGAAGAACACCTCAACAGCCCAACACTGTGGCATTTAATTTCAGAAAGGGGAACTATGCAAAAATGAGGAGGTTAGTTAAACAGAAATTAAAAGATACAGTGACTAGAGTGAAATCCCTGCAAACTGCATGGACACTTTTCAAAGACACCATAATGGAGGCCCAACTTCAATGTATACCCCAAATTAAAAAATACAGTAAAAGAACTAAAAAAGAGCCACCATGGCTTAACAACCATGTAAAAAGAAGCAGTGAGAGATAAAAATCCATCTTTTAAAAAGTGGAAATTAGATCCTAGTGTGGTAAATAGAAAGGAGCATAAACACTGCCAAATTAAGTGTAAAAATGTAATAAGAAAAGCCAAAAATGATTTTGAAGAATAGCCAGCCAAAAACTCAAAAGGTAATAACAAAACGTTTTTTAAGTACATCAGAAGCAGGCAGCCTGCTAAACAAGGCCCCTGGATGATCGAGATACAAAAGGAGCACTTAAAGATGATAAAGTCATTGCGGAGAAGCTAAATGAATTCTTTGCTTCAGTCTTCACAGCTGAAGATGTTAGGGAGATTCCCAAACCTGAGCTGTCCTTTGTAGGTGACAAATCTGAAGAATTGTCACAGATTGAAGTGTCACTAGAGGAGGTTTTGGAATTAATTGATAAACTTAACAATAACAAGTCACCGGAACCAGATGGCATTCACTCAAGGGTTCTGAAAGAACTCAAATGTGAAATTGCAGAAGTATTAACTATGGTTTGTAACTGGTCCTTTAAATCAGCTTCTGTACCCAATAACTGGAAGATAGCTAATGTAACGCCAATATTTTAAAAGGGCTGCAGAGGTGATCCCGACAAATACAGACTGGTAAGTCTAACATCAGTACTGGACAAATTAGTTGAAACAATAGTAAAGAATAAAATTGTCAGACATATAGAAGAACATAAATTGTTGGGCAAAAGTTAACATGGTTTCTGTAAAGGGAAATCATGTCATACTAATCTATTAGAGTTCTTTGAAGGGGTCAACAAACATGTGGACAAGGGAGATCCAGTACTTAGATTTCCAGAAAGTCTTTGACAAAGTCCCTCCCCAAAGGCTCTTATGTAAATTAAGTTGTCATGGGATAAGAGGGAAGATTCTTTCATGGATTGAGAACTGGTTAAAAGACAGGGAACAAAGGGTAGGAATAAATGGTAAATTTTCAGAATGGAGAGGGGTAACTACTGGTGTTCCCCAATGGTTATTCCTAGGACCAATCCTATTCAACTTATTCATAAATGATCTGGAGAAAGGGGTTAACAGTGAGGTGGCAAAGTTTGCAGATGATACTAAACTGCTCAAGATAGTTAAGACCAAAGCAGACTGTGAAGAACTTCAAAAAGATCTCACAAAACTAAGTGACTGGGCAACAAAATGGCAAATGAAATTTAATGTGAATAAATATAAAATAATGCACATTAAAAATAACCTCAACTATACATACAATATGATGGGGGCTAATTTAGCTTCAACTAATCAGGAAAGAGATCTTGGAGTCATCGGGGATAGTTCTCTGAAGACGTCCACGCAGTATGCAGCGGCAATCAAAAAAGCAAACAGGATGTTAGGAATCATTATAAAAGGGATCGAGAATAAGATGGAGAATATCTTATTGCCGATATATAAATCCATGGTATGCCCCCATCTTGAATACTGCATACAGATGTGTTCTCCTCATCTCAAAAAAAGGTATACTAGCATTAGAAAAGGTTCAGAGAAGGGCAACTAAAGTGATGAGGGGTTTGGAACGGGTCCCATATAAGGAGAGATTAAAGAGGCTAGGACTTTTCAGCCTGGAAAAGAGGAGACTAAGGGGGGAATATGATAGAGGTATATAAAAACATGAGTGATGTGGAGAAAGTGAATAAGGAAAAGTATTTACTTGTTCCCACAATATAAGAACTAAGGGCCACCAAATGAAATTAATGGGTGGCAGGTTTAAAATAAATAAAAGAAGAAGTTCTTCATACAGTGCACAGTCAACCTGTGGAACTCCTTACCTGAGGAGGTTGTGAAGTCTAGGACTATTACAAGCTTTAAAAGAGAACTAGATAAATTCATGGAGGTTAAGTCCATTAATGGCATGAACAGAATATTAGGAACTATTAGGAAATTATCATAATGCCACTATATAAATCCAAGGTATGCTCACACATTGAATGCTGAGCGCAGTTCTGGTCACCTCATCTCAAAAAAAGATATATTAGAATTGGAAAAAGTACAGAGAATGGCAAAAATTATCTGGAATGTGGAACAACTGCCATATGAGGAGAGATTAAATAGACTGGGACTGTTCAGCTTGGAAAAGAGAGGAGTAAAGGGGGATATGATAAAGGTCTATAAAATCATGAATGGTGTTAAGAAAGTGAGTAAGGAAATGTTATTTACCTCTTCACATAACACAAGAATCAAGGGTCACCCGATGAACTTAATATGCAGCAGATTTTTTAAAAACATAAAGAAATACTTCTTCACACAATTCACAGTCAACCTGTAGAACTTATTACCAGGGGATGTTGTAAAGGACAAAAAAAGAATTAGATAAGTTCATGGAGGATATGTTATCAATGGCTACTTGCCAACATGGTCAGTGGTGCAACCTCATTCTCTGGGTGTCTCTGAACCTCTGAGTGTCAGAAGGTGGAACTGGATGAGAGTGGCTGGATCCACTCAATCAATTGCCCTGTTCTCTTCATTTACTCTGAAGCATCTTGCACCTCTGAAGCATTTAGCATCTACCTGTTGGAAGACAGGATACTAAACTAGATGGACCATTGGTCTGATTCATTGTGGCCATTCTTATGTTGTAGACAATCCAAGACATGTTTGTCCAACCTATTCTTAAAAACCTCCAATGACAGACATTCTACAACCTCTGTAAGTAATCTATTCCAGTGCTTAACTATCCTTACAGTTACTAAGCTTTTCCTAATGTCCAACCTAAATCTCCCTTGCTGCAGTTTCAGCCCATCACTTCTTGCCCTGTCCTCAGTGGTTAAGAAGAACAATTTTCTCTTTAAAATTTCTCTTCTTTACAACAATATTTTATACACTTGAAGACTGTTATAATGTTCCCCTTCAGTCTTCTCTTCTCCAGACTAAACAAACCTATGTTTTCAATCTTTTCTCATCATTTTCTAGACCTTTAATCATTTTTGTTATTTTTCTCTGGACTTTCTCCTTTTTATCCACATCTTTTCTGAGGTGTGGCTCCCAGAACCAGACACAATACTCCAGCTGAGACCTTAACAGTGCTGGATAGAATGTAAAAAGTTATTTCTCGTGTCTTGCTTACAACAATGATGCTAATACATCCTAGAATGGCATGTGGTCTTTTTGCAACAGTATTATATTACAAGTCATATTTAGTTTGTATTGGCCTATAACCCCCAGATCCTTTTCTGTAGTACTCCTACCTAAGCAATCATTTCCACTTTTGTAACTGTACAATTGATTATTCATTCCTAAGTGTAGTACTTTGCATTTGTCCTCATTGAATTTCATCCTATTCATTTCTCTAGTTGTTAAAATTATTTTGAATTCTAATCCTGTCGTTCAAAGAACTTGCAACACCTCCCAGCTTGGTACCACCCTCAAACTTTATACGTGTACTCTCTGTGCCATTATCCAAATCATTAATGAAGATATTGAATAGAACTGGACCCAGGACAGTCTCCCTGCAGGACCTCACTTGATATACCCTTCCAGCTTGACTGTGAGACATTGATAATGACTCTTTGAGTACAGTTTTCCAACCAGTTGTACACTCACCTTATAATAGGTTCATCTAGACTATATTTCCCTTCTTTGTTTAGGAGAACATCATGTAAGACAACACCAAAGCCTCACTAAAGTTAAGATATATAATATCTACTGCTTTGCCTCATCACAAGCCTTATTAGCCTGTCAACGAAGGATATTGGGTTAGTTTGATATGATTTATTCTTGATAAATCCATGTTGACTGTTACATATCAGCTGATTATCTTCTAGGTGCTTAAAAATTGATTGTTAAATTATTTACTCCGTTACTTTTCCAGGTAGCAAAGCTGACTGCTCTATAATTCCCTGAGTTGTCCTTATTCCTCTTTATATAGATAGGTACTATTTTTACCTGTGATTGATGGACTAGGTCTGGAGGCCACATGCTGAAGTCCTCGCAGCCCTGCCTCAACCTGCCCCATAGAAGTGTAGAGGAGAAGTCCTCCAGATGGCTTAGAGTGGCTGCATGGGAGCAGCCAATCTGAAGGACTGCTGAACTGGCCAATTGGGGGCCATAAGGGCCACATAAAAAAGAGAAACAGATAAGGAGAAGTCAGTTGCTGCCTGGAGCTGGAAGAGGAAACCCTGGGTTCCTGGCTGGCCGGAAGAGCAGCAGGATGATGGACAGATCAGTGTGGGCAGGAGTGAGCCCAGGGAGGACTGCCAAATACTGAGAGAGCTAAGAAGGAGCTCCTTGCTAGCTGAAGGGACTGAGCAAGAACTGAGTCAAGAACCTAGCCAGACCAAGCAAGGCTACTATGATGGGCCCTGTTGGTTTGGTTAGAGACTGAGACCAAGGAGAGCTGCCGAAAAGGACATAGCAACTGAGGGTACTGCAATGAGCCTCTGTTATAGAAGGCAGTGTCTCCAGGAAGGAAGCCTTGGAGGTATGGCCTCATATCAGGGCCTTGAGAAAGAAAGTAGGGACTATATTCCAGAAGGGATTTGTTTGTTTGTTCCACCTACAGACATGTGTGAGACTTGGACAGAGGGCTTTGACCTGCCAAAGAAACCATCGGCTGAGGGGAGTGCTTGTGAGAGGTGGGTGCCACCGCGTTTGAAAAACTAAGAAAAAGCAGGCTCACACCTGAGTAAAAGGGGGTGCTTGTGAGAGGCAGGTGCTCACCATTTTCCAGTCCTCTGGGATATCTCTCGTCATCCAAGAGTCCTCAAAGATAATCGTAAATGGCTAAGAGATCTCTTCAGCCACTTCCTTAAATATTCTAGAATGTATTTTGTCAGGGTCTGTTGACTAAAAGACATCTAACTTGTCTAATTAATTCTTAATTTGTTCTTTTCCTATTTTAGCCTCAGATTCTACTCCATTTGCATAGATGTTCACTATATCAGTCATCTGATCACTGCTAGCCATTCTGGTAAAACTGAAACCAAAATTACATGTAACTCTTCAGCACTGTTTAATTTTCTATTACTGTCTTTCCCTCCTCATTGAGTAATGGGCCTACTCTGGCCATGTTCTTCCTATTGTTTCTAATGTACTAGTAAAACATTTACTTGTTACCCCTTATGTCCCTACCTAGATTAATCTTGTTTGTGCCTGGGCCTTTCTCTTTACTTGCCTAACTTTTTCCCTGTGCCTAATTGTTTTCCCTACTTGCTTGTGTTGTTCTTTTTATATTTCTCCTTCATAATTTGACCTAGTTTCCACTTTTTGTATTACTCTTCTTTGAGTTTCAGGTTACAAGATCTTCTTGTTAAGCCAGAGTGGTCTCTTACCATACTTCTTGTCTTTCCTATGCATTTGGGATAGTTTGCTCTTGTGACCTTAATAATCTCTTTTAAAAATTGCCAACTCTGCAGAACTCTTTTTTCCCTTAGACTTGCTTCCTATGGGACCTTACCTACCAATTCTCTGAGTTTGCTAAAGTCAAGCCTTCTTGAAGTTCAGTCTTTATTCTACTGTTTTCCTCTTACCATTCCTTAGAAGCATGAACTCTATCATTTCAAGATCACTGTAACTGAAGTTGCCTCCACTTTCAAATTCTCAACCAGTTCCCCTCTATTGTTAGCATCAAATATAGAACAGCCTCTCCCCTAATAGCTTTCTCCACCTTCTGCAATAAAAATCTGTCCCCTATAGATTCCAAAAATTTGTTGGGTAGTCTGTGCCCTACCATTCTCCCAATAGATGTCTGGGTAGTTGAAGTCCCCCATCACAACCAAGTCCACCAATGGCTTTGGATGATTTAGTTAATTGTTTAAATAAAGCCTCATCCACTTCTTCTTCCTGGGTAGGTGGTCTGTAGTAGACCCCTAGCATGATCACCTTTGTTTTTTACCCCCTTTATCCTTGCCAGAAACTGTCAACAGGTCTGCCTGGATATGCAATCCTGAGCCATTGACTAGTCAGTGAAAATTCTGCTCTCTTTACTTACATGTGAACTTACAGTTCTAAAGGAAAAGCTGGGAGATCATTAATTTTATCAAATAAAATCCAACTTTCAACAGGCCACTGAAGACAGATATGTAACCTATGGATGACATCTGTGCCCAATTTCAAGTTTCCATAAATTTCTAATGAGGCTTTAAAGCTCAAGGTGTCACCCCCACTCTGAACTTTAGGGTACAGATGTGGGGACCTGCATGAGATAACCCCTAAGCTTATTTACCAGCTTACATTAACAGTAAGCTGCCACCGCCAAGCATGTTCCAAATCTTAAGGGAGAGCCACTTGGAACTCTGCCTTCCCCCAGAATTATTTCTCCAGTCTTTCTCCCCCTTTTCCTGGCAGGATTGAGACTGATTCACCTCCCACCAATTCCTGGTGAGCCCAGATCCAAAAAATACTTGGATCTTAAAACAAGAAAAAATCAATCAGGTTCTTTAAAAGAAGACTTTTAATTAAAGGAAAAGGGTGAAAGGAATACCTCTGTGAGATTAGCATGCAAGCTACTCTCACAGACAACAGATTCAAAACACAGAGGATGTCCCTCTGGCCAAAAACCTTAATTACACAAAGACACCCAATTTGATTCTCCCACTATGCAAAAATGAAGTCACAAAAGAAAATAAACATAACCTAATACATTCCTTCTCTAAACACTTACTACTTTTAAGAAATGTTAGATGGCTGATTCCTGGATCCTTCACTCTGGCACAAACTTTTCTGAACAGACAAAGACTGATTTCCCTACTCCCTCTTTGAAAACATCTTGTCCCCCACCATTGGTTCCTCTGGTCAGGTGTCAGCTAGGCTAGGTGAACTTATTAACCCTTTACAAGGAAAAGAGGAATTAACCCTTAACTGTCTGTTTATGACAAAAGCTGTTTTAAAAAGCATTGTAATTTTGTTTCTTAACAAGGAAACGGCATTTTCGTCTCTTTCTATATTTGAAAGTACCTCAGCCCTTTCTGATGAAACCTCCAGAAAAACTGGCTCCCAAAGGAGCAAATTCAGCTGAAAAGATGAAATCTTTAGAAAGTTATAAGCAATTGAAAATAACTATTGATGTGGACACAGCAGCAAAATGAGGACAGACACATGCATGGAATTAAGTGGCAGGACACAACTTTTATCAAACTTTAACCCAGGGAAAGCATGCTACCTGCCCATCTTTCCTGTACCCAGCATTTAACTGGTTCCAGTGTGGGGGTTACAGGGCTCCTTACCATATAACCTATCATGTGGGGTAGGCTCGCTTTAGTCTACCCCCTAGCACTTAACTCAATCTGAATCCAAGCAACCTCCCTGTCCCAAGGGGGATAGATGGTGCATTAGGCTGAGGACCTTGGCCCCCAAGGTCTGACCTTGACCCAGAAGGCCACAAGGTGTCACCCTATCACATGAACCCAAAGTCCATCACCAAAATTTCAGGTCTTTTACTTCTAGGAACCATTCCTTAACTGCACTGGAAACTGGCCACAAGTTGTGACAAATAAACAACTCTACCCCAGTACTTCAGTTAGGTACTAATTATGTGTCTACTCAACAAACTGTGGTTTGGAGGTGCTGTGAGGAAGATATAAAAAAACTCCCTGGTCCTCTGCTAATTGGTCCAGCGGAGAAAATATTCCCTCCTGACCCCCTAAACAGGTGATTGGCTAGATCTGCAGCATCTCTCAGCCCAGGTTCCCATTCCTAGTTCGGATGGGTATGATGGGCTGCTGGAATGCAGCCAAAAGAGGCACCACATGACCCTGCACTGGGCTAAATCCTGGGAGCTGGGGAATACTGACCAATCTGCACCTCTCTCACCCCATTGGTCAATGGGTACCAGGGGGAGGAGCTTTCTATTGTCCCTTGGCAAGTGTCTCCCTTGCTATTGGGACTGTCCCTCTTTCACCGCTGGCTCCATCAATTTCCCCTACCTGATAATGTAGGTGGGTTTCATTTTATAATGGAAACACTTTGGGGACCTTTTGATTCTAGAGAGATGTATATTGGCTGGAATAGAGAAGCCTACAAAAAAAGAAAAAGGCTTCATGAGATCAGTTTATGTACATTTTATCAAAAAGGGAGCCTAATTTTATACAAAAGCTTGGTAAGATTGCATTTTATTGATTCAATTTAGTGTATTCAGTTGTCCTGAAACCCATGATTTGTCAGGTTCTTATACCAGGAAGCTGGACTGTCGTATAAAGCAAGTTTTTTCTTATATTCCATCTGCTTTGTCTAATCTTCATGTGTGTATTTGTTTCAACATTTATATAAATAAGCACATTTCAAAAAGTAGAAAATACATTTTAAAGGGTAGCACTGAACCTTTAACTGTCCCACATTGCAACCAGGTGCGTTGTCAAAATGAGATAGGTATAAAGACCATGAGCTGAGGAAAAATGTGATACTGTGAGGGATGTTATGACAGTTCTGTATGCATAACATGTTCATCCCAGGAGGCAATTGTGCATCTGTTACATATATTTATATATTTTTACTTGTATTTTTGGAGATATTTAAGATTTATGATGGTGGATTCCTTCCTCTTAAAGACTATAAAAGAAAATCATGTAACAAGGGTACAATTTTGATAGTGAGTGCAGTGAGCTGAGTGTAAAAGTGGTGAACACTGTAGGGGTTGTTGTATGTAAAATAATTAGCAAGTTTTGTGAAGGTTAAGAAATCTCTCTATCCCCAACACTTGCTCCCAATCTGCAGTGGCTTACAAAATACTTTCAACACAAATTTATAATGGGTTTAGTCTCTGTGAAGCTAGAATGGGTTTCTGTTCTTTATAACTAGTGAAAGAGGATGAGGAAATCATTGTTATATTTTAAAAAATGAACACAGAGATGAGGAAGACATTTTGTGAGTGAGAAAGTGGTGATAGATGAATAGAATGGCACAAGGACACAAAAGGGGCAGAAGGTTTTACACACAGGTTAAAGGGACAGAAGGGTGCACATTTAATGCTTTAAGAAATGACATACCATATTATTATACCATCTCCTGCTTGTTGAGTTTACTACAGAGGGAAAAGATAAGGCTGCAGCCAGCTTTCATTGTAAAGCTCTACTATAGGCTCCCTTATAACTTTGGGTTGACAAAGTGGTTTGGTTTGAAAATTGCTAGATTTATTTTCAGAGCAAAGGAAAATGTTTTGACGGTTTGAAGATGACGTCTGAAACTGGATACACGTTAAAAAATCACCCTGGTTTGAAATTTTTACTTTTGTATAGACTTTCTTTGACTCTTCTAGTTCAGGGATCGGCAACCTTTGGCATGTGCACTCTGGTGGGCTGGGCTGGATTATTTACCTGCTTCATCCACAGGTTCGGTCAATCGCGGCTCCCACTGGCTGCGGTTCACCATCCCAGGCCAATGGGGGCTGTGGGAAGCGGTGCGGGCCGAGGGACGAGCCAAAGGTTGCTGATCCCTGCTCTAGTTTTATATGGATAATAGGAACATCCACAGTAGCATTGGCTAGGACAGCAAACAAAAAGGAGAATATACTTAAGGCATCAACCAACATCTAACTGCAACTACCTCTATCAGCAGGTTATTCCGCAACTGTCTTTTAGGTGGTTTCTTGAACCATCTTCTGAAGCATCTGGTATTGGCCACTGATGGAGACATGATACTGCACTTGATAAGACACAGTTCTGATCTGTTATGGCAATTCCTTTAAGACTGCCAATATTTGAAAGCTAGACATGGCTCCTTGTTTTTGAAGGTGACAAAGAAAATAAAAAGCTAATGGATAATATATTCTGTAGCAGCTCTGGTACCCAGATGATTCTTTCAATTACTGAAGAAAACACACTGGTGATGTATTGTTTGCACATACTGTGCTCCTGTCAACAAATCCTTTCAGTGACTGAGGCATAGATTTTTGGGGCACATTATTGCATGTGTATGGTGTGCTCTTGCAAATAAGTGCTGGCAGAATTGTATTGCTTGAAGACAGTGCATTTTCACAGGCAGAACCTTTCTACAATAAGTTGAAAGCTACTGTATAAAGGGGATATAGATGTTGATTTCCAGTTATTGCTAACATGGACCAGTGCTACTCACTCTTTTAATTTAATAATATAGCTAATTCTCCATTCTTCTTATTTGAAATTTTAATATTCAATTTTCATTTGCCTGTACATACAAAAAAAATTGAAAGACTTCTTAGAAACTTAGGAAATTCCAGAAACTTAATTTAAGAAAGTTACAGTGACTGAATGATAGCAATGTGTTTGCATATCGTTATGTATACAAAACCCAAACACTAAAAGCAGGGAAATGAACAATTATAGACTCTTTACACTGCCTACTAAGTACAAACACAATATTCATGTTAACTACAAAGAAATACATTTTACAACACAACACTGTCCTCACTGTGACCCAAAATTAATAGTATTCTGTTATCAGTAACCCAAAAATATAAACACAAAGACTTTTTGAAAGAGAAAAAGGAAATGTATACATGAACATGATGACTCATTTACCAGCTTCAAATGCAAGTCCCCATACATACATAACACTGTCATAAATCAGCAGTCTTACATACTATTCCTACTTATTAAATGTGTTTGTATATATATATATTATTATTATTATTATCAAGAACAGAAACTATAAGTACTATACCAAATATTTTGACTGTTAATTTCTATTAAGCGATCTTTCAACTAGCTGTAATCCTTAAAAGAAAATATTTACATACCAAAATCAAAATAACAAGAATACACTAAAAAAATCCATGAGATAGAGTTACAGTTGCTATGTTATGAAGAAATATACACTTATTTGTACTCAATATGGATGCTATGCCATATTCTCAATGCTGTAGGTCTGTCTCAGTGTATTTATTGTATTGTTATGAACTGGGTGAAAACTTGTTAAGGGCAGCGTTAAAACCTTGTTCAAGCTGATGTGTGAACAATTTTTTCACTTAAGATTGTTTTAAGACACGCTTAAGGGGGGCACATATAATAAGCCCGAAAAGAATCTGCCTAGAAATAGCACTGTGTGGATGAAGATTCCACTGTGACCTGGGGTGAGGAAAGGTAGTGGTGACAGAACACACAGAAACTGGGAACAGACAAGAACAGAGAGAGAGAAAGAGACAGAGGCAAAAAAACAAACAAACAAAAAATCCAAGCAGTAGCATGTGAGCACAGTGTGACTCTGGAAAAAGCTTGAGAGACAGATTTTGAGTTTGTTGGCTAAAGAGGTTCAGGGCTGTAAACTAGAAAACTGCTCCTTTAGCTCTTGATTCCTCCTGCATTCAGAGAAGCAGGACATTGTACATTCCTTGTAAATAAACAAGCTTATGTTGAGGAAAATACCAGAATGCATTAATTTCTACTTCCAACTGGAACATCCCCAGAGCCTCAAAATTTTAACTAGCCACTTGGGTCAAAAAGGGGCAACACTGTGTTTCCCATGGGGTAACTATAAGATTTTTGATGTCCTTAACTTTTCACTTCCTTGCTGTTAAGTGTCTGGAATTTGTAAATGTTGTGAGAGATAAATTGATTCTTGTCCCTGAACCTTAACTGTTTTTCCAAACAATTTTCCCACTGTTTATTTGTAGTTTTTACAATTGATTGGGGAGGAGGAGGGAAGAAAAATAGTTTTACCCTCATAAACACAAGCACAATTAAATGGGATGGTATGAAGGGGGAAAGCTCCTCCTCCTCTCTCCCCAAGGTTTTACTATCCTGCTGATATTTTCATTCCTGGACTGGTCCCCCAGCTCTTAAGTGGTTGTACATCTACTTAGTGATAATCTCTTTTGCAACTGCCATGCTAAGGCACTACTTTTCCACCACACAGTCAACACCAAGTTACATTTCTTTTTTAAAAAGGTTTATGGCTAGGGTATAATATATAGTAGCTTTGTTTGCTAGTAGCACTGGGTTGGGGAAGATGGAGATGCAGAAGGTAGGACATTGCAAGACAACTGCAAAATATTCCCAGAAATTATTATGAAAAGATACAGAGTAGTGTGATCTGAAAGTTCATCTTTATTGAAGAAGGAATTAAAAATAATCTTAGCCCATTAAAATACCTCCAAAAACAGACTAAAATTAATTTAGTTAACTTTAAAAAGTTGTTTTTCTCCAGCATTTTGTTCAACAGCTACATTCATCAATATAGGATAAATTAACTGAAAGCGGCTTTAGACAGCTATTTAAGACGTTCAAGCCTTACACTTAATTGGCATGTTAAAAGTTAAAGAGCCAGAGGCAAGTTAGGTACATAAAACTGTATATGTGCATAAACTATAGCACTGTATTTCATAGCTCAAGAGGCATCATGCCATCCACTTCATTAATCAAGGATATGCCCCAAGTTCCAACACTTGCTGATGTGCAGTTTTTCTTTAAATTGTACCTTCTAAGCTGAAAAAGATTTCACTACAGTGATTTTTAGAGAGTAAAACAGAATGTAATAAGCGTGGTAACACAATATTAGCAATTTGATGTTTTACAGACTCTAAATACAGTGTGCAGCTGCTCTCCCTGATGGGGTTCAGACCACAAAAGGGGGGTCAGGTTAATTCAGTTTTCATACCTACTTATCCTCTGTGTAGTCTCTGAGACTGTCAACAAAGATGTCAGTTATGATGGTGGCTTATTTGGTGTAGACACTTATATTCTTTAGGAAACAGATTA
Organism: Gopherus evgoodei; assembly: GCF_007399415.2. Lineage (NCBI taxonomy): Eukaryota > Metazoa > Chordata > Testudines > Testudinidae > Gopherus > Gopherus evgoodei. Next base: position 75,713,926 of record NC_044322.1, read on the forward strand.
ACACAATAGTTGATTATCAAGCTTTGTGAAGACTATAAACAGAAAATAATGACTTTCAGTTGGTGGGCTGAAAGCTGAATTAGTGACCCAGAGATGAGAGGTGAAAATATTCAGATTTTAGGGCTGACCATATTTGTTCTTTAGTTTAAATTAGAGCAGCCCAAAAGCTGTTCTAATTAACATCGAGCAGCTTGCAGGATAGCTAGAGAGCACAGGTGCTCCACTATCACCGCCCTTTCTCCCCACTATGAAGATAGGGTCTGGAGAATGGTTAGCATAGATCTTCTACATCATCTCATACCACCTGAGATTCTCCTTATGAAAAGATTCTGACTGCTTTAAGTGGTGCAAAACAGCCAGAACAAGAAGCCAGAATCTGGCTTTACTTACCACTTCTCAGCATGATCCAGTCCCTCAAGGGTTTGATACCTGGAGTGGGGGTAGTAAATCTAATGCCTTGTCTACACTTAAAAGTTAGATTAACCCAGTTACATTGCTCAGGGCTGTGAAAAATTTTGCATGTTCAGCACCCTATTTATGTCAACCTAACCCCTGTTGTACACATGGCTAGGTCACCAGAAGAGGTGCGTTAACTACATCAATGGAAAAACTTCTTCTGTCAATGTAGGAAATGTCTATAGTATGGCACTACAGCATGTCACGTATTCCTTGTGCATGTGAGGTTGCAGGGCTCCTACTAGCAGATCAGGTTTCTGTGCCAGATATGGACTGGCTTCCATCATGGAAAGAGATACAAGAAATGTGCTCTCTTTAAGATACTTTAATGCACTGCCAGTTATGGCTGTTATCAGCTCAGATAAGTTATGTGTCAATATAGTTTTAGCATTGCTTCTGTCACATGCCGCGGTTCGCCATCCCAGGCCAATGAGGGCTGTGGGAAGAGGCGGCCAGCACATCCCTCGGCCCGCGCCGCTTCCCGCAGTCCTCATTGGCCTCTGGCGGCAAACCACGGCCAGCTGGAGCCGTGATTGGCCAAAACTGCAGACACGGAGCTAAATAAATCGGCCAAGGTGCTTACCCTGGTGAGCCGCGTGCAAAAGGTTGCCGATCTCTGATGTAGAAGGTGTAAACTAGAGGTCTGAGTAGGCATCTTGCCTCATGGTTGGAGCAGAATCAGAGAACAGAACTAGTAGCTCAGTTAGGAGGCAAGCCAATAGCCAGAGCCAGGAATCAGGAGCCAGAACAGAACCAAAGGGCAGAACTGGAGTCATGGCCAGGAGACAAGCCAATGGTCAGAGCTAGGAGTCAGAACAGAACCAAAGGGTACAGCCAGAGTAATGAACAGGGTTCTTTGTATTGTGTTTCACATGCAGATATTTTATTCTTTATGCCCTTGCTGATGTCAGGCCTCCACACTGGCCCACTCACACCATTTAAGAACATAAGAATGGCCACACTGCGTCAGACTCAGGTCCATCTGGCCCAGTATCCTGTCTTCCGACAATGGCCAATGCCAGGTGCCCCAGAGGGAATGAACAGAACAGGTAATCATCGAGTCATCCATCCCCTGTTGCTCATTCCCAGCTTCTAGGTAGTCTCTGATATCTTCATAGATGAAGTATGGGATTTCTCCTCTTGTTGTATTTGGAATTACAGTTCAATCACCTTTAATTACAAGTCCATTTGACTCGCTTAATTGTCCAGGTAGTGCAAAGTAGTCTCTTGCTTCCTAGTGTCCTTTAGATACTTGGTCCAGCCAGCCCTAATGTAACTTAGAATTTCTTGAATTTGTCTGTCATTGAAGTTGCTTCTCATAGCTGGTGCAGTCTCTTATCTTGACACTGGTGTGTATGCATCAACATATGCCTTTAGGTCATCATCAGGCTTACGGGTAATTGGGTGCAATATAGGGCTCTGTGACAGACTGCTTGCTACTACCAGATTTTTCCCAGTACTATATTTAGCAATTGGGTAAAATCACAACTAACCTTGTCAAAAGACTTTCATCTCAGTGGTGCTTTATCCAGATCTCTTCCGTTGATAAGGGTTACAAATAATTTATAGTCTGTTGTCATTGCAAAGGAATCCAAGTCACACAGATCTCTATAAAAGTTCTCACATGCCTTTGCTCTTGCCTGACACTCCTTTTCAATTCGTGCATATAATTTTTCTGTGTCTGTGTAAGTGAGAGCAAAATGCAACTGGCTTGAACTCAGATCTATGGTATTGCAACAATGCACCATGTAGGCCATAGCTGCTTGCATTTGCATTGACCATTATTGGTTTGTTCGCATCATAGTATCTGAGAGCTTTAGCTACTCAGATAATTTCTTTTACCTTTTTGAAGTCAGTTTCTTAATTTGGCCCCCATAGCCATGACGTGATGGACTTCAATAGTTTATTCAGTGGTTTTGTCACTATGTTGTAGGTATTAATCAAGGTAATATTCCACTCTCAGTATCAGAGGGGTAGCTATATTAGTCTGGATCTGTAAAAGCAGCAAAGAATCCTGTGGCACCTTATAGACTACAGATGTTTTGGAGCATGAGCTTTCATGGGTGAATACCCACTTCGTCAGATGCATGACATCTCAGTATGTGTCTCAGTTCTGGTACATTAATTGGTGCATTCAATTCTCAAATTGCTTTTATTTTCTCGGGGCTACGACTGATCTCATTTTTGTTTGTCTGTGCCAAAAACTCAATTTGGTTAGGTAGAAAACACATCTTTCCTTGTTTAGCTTCAGTCCAGGCTAAATGATTGAGCTTAGAACTTCGTTGAGATTTTTGGTGTATCCTTCCATTGATGACCCATATATCAAAATATTGTCAATGAAAACTATGCTGCTCCACTAATTCATTCTGCTTTATTATCTGGATACCTGTGTATAGAATTAAATCTGTCTTAAATTGTAGCTGCTGTGAGAGACTTTTGTCCGTAAGCCCAAAATCTAGTATGTCGCTGGTGTTTTCATGTTTTACAGTCCCCAAATCTTGGTTTTGTGTCAAGACATTCAAAATTCTAGCAAAAGATTCAGTAGATTCCCCTAGTTCTTGAATTCTCTGGTAAAAACATGTTCTTTCACAAACCACATTTCTCTGAGATATAAAGTATGCCTCAAAACATAGCCAGAAGTTTATCATAGTCATCTTTGTGATGGTCAACAGAAAAGGCAAAGGATTTAAAGTTATTCTCTAAAAACTATACCTGGATATCTCCAGTTTCCTGGTGAAGTTTAGTAGTAATGGGAAATCTTGCAAAGTGCTGCTTCCAGTCTGTCCATTCTGAATGTCTGTCAAAGCTGAAGTTCTCTGGGGAATTGAAGAATGGCATGTTGATGAGTTTGATTGTTGCTTTTTTTTCTGTCTGCAACCTTTGTTGCTATTTTCCTCTGTTTCTGTTCTCCTCTGGCACCAATTGGGCTATCTTCATGTCTGACGCTATATTATGTATTCCTTGTACATGGCAGGTTGCAGACTGCTACTAGAAGATCTGGCTTCTGTATATATTTTCATCATGGAGAGAGATACAAGAGATGTGTTCTCTTTAGGATGCTTAAATGCACTGCCAGATACAGCTATTACCCACTCCGATAAGATATGTTATACACAGCATCACCTTGTGGCTGAACATTCTAATACAATTTTAGCATTCCATCACACAGAGCCATAGCTGCAGGGCCATAGCTGTACCATTGTAGGGGCTTCAGTGTACGCATAAGATTAAGCTGCTGTATGCTACACTTCCAGGCGCAGCAGCCACCAATGCTGTCTATTGCTATGAACTCTGTTTAACACTACTGTTATGAGCTGGGTTATGGGTTGAGTTAAAAACCTTCTTCAAAGAGATCTGTGAATGAGCCCTTCATTTAAAATAGTTGTAAGAGACAGTTAAGGGGCCACACTAAAACAAGGCCAAATACAATCTACCCAGAAACTAGCACCCAGTGAGTCAAGGGTTTCTTGACTAGCCCTGAAGGTATTCACCTGGGTATTGTGACTTGGTCGGGGTGGAGAGGTTGTCAGGGAAAAGAGAACACGCAGAAACTGAGATCAGATGAGAACAGACAGGCAGCGGCAAAAAGCAAGAAAGACAAGCAGTAGCCTGTGAGCATAGTGTGACCCTGAAAAAATTCCTTCCTGGAGAGTTTTTGATGCTGTTGGCTAAAGAGGTGTGGTACTGTAAATTCAGAAACTGCTCCTTTTGTTCTTGGTTCTTCCTACATTTGGAGAAGCAGAACTTTGTACATTCCTTATAAATAAACAAGGCTGCATCAAAGAGAATACCAGAGTCCTTCAGTTTCTGCTTGCAGCTGGAACATCCCCAGAGCTCTGAAATGTGACTATCCACTCAGGTCAAAAAGGGGTAACACTACTATCATTATTCATTGTCTTTACTGCCATATTAAAATGAGGGATATTTTGTCCTGTATTTCTAATGACACTGGCTCTAATTTTCTGACCTAAGGGCATAAAGTTGGGTTCCTAAATAAAAGTAGTCTGATTTTCAAAGGTGTTGAGCTCCTGCAGCTTCTATCATCTTCAAAAGAAATTCTAAGCGCCTAGAATTTCTGGATGTTAGACCACTTTTAGTGAGACAGGGTGGGTGAGGTAATACATTTTATTGGACCTACTTCTGTTGGGGAGAGAGACAAGTTTTAGAGTTTACACAGAACTCTGAAGAAGAAGAAGTACTTGAAGAACAGTTTTGTGTAACCTTGAAAGCTTATCTCTCTTAACACCAGACACTAGTCTAACAAAAGATATTACATCACCACCTTGTCTCTGTAGTATCCTGGGACAGACGCAAGCTACAACAGCACTGTGTAATTAACTAAATATGCATGTATCAACCTAACTTTAGGCATCCAGCTTTGCAAATGTAGACCGGAGTCTGTAAAAACTACAAATGATATATACTTTAAATGGTCAATACTGAGGTTATAAAGCAAAGTAATAATCCCTGGGTTTAAACTAAATGAATAATCGGCTATGCGTAATATAATTCCCAAAATCGGAAGTCTCCTTAAAATCCATTATGAGTGAATTCCCCTTAGAACAGTAGTTAGTTTCACCAATTCACAATTTTATGACCTAGCCAATTAATATGAGTGATATCCTGACTTCCACTCATAAAAACAATCTCTCTCTAATGCTAATGTAACTCAAAGATATCATACAAAAAGAACTAATTTTCTGAACAGTGAGGATTTTACTCCGTTCTGAAAGATCTGCTATACTAGTATATTATATTCGGATCATGAAGATTTATACTGAATAACATCAACATACTGATAGAGATATTTTAAATGTATTTATGACTCACCATTATCTACAGTATTTCATGTACAATTTCCATTAAACAGTTCAAAAATGTAATATCAGAATTTCTAATTTCTGTATCTGCTCTGGAAATTTTACGGCCAATCTGGTACAGAGGGACAAATTCAGTCTAAATGTAAGCAGGCCTATTTCAGTGGGAGTCATGCCTGCTTAGTCCAGCGATTAATATGATTCAAAGTATTTCAAATCAGCAACATAACTGTTATAACAAATCAGCTGCCTTTAACTCAGGGGAGGGCCTCAGGTGAACAAGCTTGTGGAGCATCAATATCATGGTGATATCTAGTTTAGAAATACATTAGATTAGATTGTCATTCTCATGGTGTCTGGCTACATCAGAACTGCCACAGGGGGTAAATGTAAAGATTTACTGAAATGATACCATCACATTTTTAAATCTGGCATATGGAGCTCTAAGAATGATGGCTGTGTTTATTTACTGCTCCTTTAAGGTCTGGAAGATTCTGTGTGGCAAACTTAAAGAGCTTCCTCAGTTTTATGCAGCTGTAGTAGAACTTGCTTTGAGAATGAACCCATGATTTGAGTGGACTGGATATAATTTGTAAATAAGGACCCTCCTCACTGCACTATTTTGATTCATTTTTATCTTGTTTCTTGTTATTATTCTCATCCAATTAAAGCCACTGTAGTTAATTAGAAAGGCATGAATGGATTATTTGAACTTGGGAGACATAACACTAAAAAAGATCAATGTGACATGATAACTTGTGAGAGGGACAGAAAATATGACAGGACAGAGAATTGAGGATCAGCAAGTTTAAAGCACAACATTTATGTCATCCGTGCTGGTAATAGTCATTTTTTAAGAAAAACAGCCAATTTTCCCCACAATAGACTTGATTTTCCTATAACTCACATAAGTTTTACACCCGTGTAACTCCATACGGTCAAATTAAGCTCTCAGACAGGCCGGTGCAAATGTTACTGTGGTGAATTAGAATTCAGTACAAATTGTTTACTTTCAAATGATAACTAGAATATGTAAAAATAAAATAGATTAATTTATTAATGGAAAATATACATGTATGAACATTTATTTACACATGATATGCCATATCATCCCATACAAAGTCTGTTCCACCATCAAGGACAGCAGACTTCATACGGTTTCCCTTTGCTGAGTTTTATCTGGATTTTTCTCTTGAAGATAGAGGTTCCCACCCACCCAGAGTTTGCTAAGTCCTGGAACACTGAATTGAGCCTCTAGGTGTCCTACCCTTTAGACTACAGCAACAATGGCTCCACAGCTTCCAGAAACCATTTTCCAGCCTGCTTAGAGTCCAGGGCAAGAACAGAACATACTGGAAATTCGTACAAAAGTCAATGGGAAGTTTCAAATGGAGTGATTTATATAAACAGTTTAGTGGCCAGTGAGAAGCCAGTACTGCTCAGTCCCTCAGAGGTCAGGATGGGTTACCTCTGAGACAAAGGGATTAGTTTTAGTCCCATGCTTACACTGTTTGAGTTTGGAGTTAAGAGCAGCATAGCTTTGGAAGTCTTTAGTCAACTCCCACTCTCCACACAAAGGTAGGGTGACCATATTTTCCAAAGTGAAAATGCGACACTGCCTGGGGCTAGCCTGAGACACCCCACCACCACCTCCACACACACACTTACCTGAGCCACCCTCCCCAGAAGGGGCTGACCCCAGATGCTTGCCTGAGCACTGCCTGCCTTCCACGCAGGGCTGATCTGAGCCCTCCCTGCCCCCCTATATGCAAGGCAGGGGCTGGCATCACTGTTCGCCCAAGCCCTTCCTGTCTTCCACCTGCATGGTGCTGGCATCACTGCTGGATCCCCTGCATATTCCTCTGCACCCTACTTTTTTGACAAAAGTGGGCATTTGTCCCATTTGCTCTTGCCAACTGACCAATTTGGCAAGAACAAATGGGACTAATGCCTACTTTTGCCAAAAAAAGTCAGGCCAGCCAGGACGAGGCTTTAACAAAGGAACTGTCCCAGCCAAAATGTGCATATGGCCACTCTATACAAATAGATACTTTGAACTTTTATAGGATTTAGTGTATGATCATCGAGTGCCAGCCCTTTGGAGACCAGCGAACAGGGAGGCAGAGAACCAACTTGAAGCTGGCTACCTAGAGCCAACTGAGACCTCCATAGAACTCCAGACCAGGAGAGAACCCCACCCCACTCACGAGCGAAGACACCGTAAGGGATCTACCTGCCCCTCCTTTTTTTTTTAAGCTGGCCAGCCTTCACAGCACTGCAGGCTCATTGCAGGACTAATCCTACATACTGGAAAGGTGCTGGGGTGAGAACCAGGAGTCTCTGTACAATGGTGAATGCGGAGAAGTGGGAAATTTGTCATATTGTTGATGTTTCAGTATTTTAAGCCATGTCTACACTATGAAATTATGTATATAGCCACCGCAGTTAATAAATCATTTGTGTGTGCACATGTGGCTCCTTCTGTCAGTGACGCGTGTCCTCACCAGCAGCACTTGTATTGTATTGTCAGTGTGGGACATTGTGGAATGTCTCCTGAAAGCCAGTAATAATCGACGTAAGCAATACAGTGTCTACCCTAACACTGTGTTGACCAAATTACGTCAGTCATGACTCTGCTCTGCTCGGAGCTGATGTTACTAAATCAGTGTACAGAGGCATCTACGTTGGCAGAAACCAAATTCATGTGACGACACTTCCACAGCTAGGTCAATGCAAGGCATCTTATGTTGTCCTAGCTGAGTAGTGTAGACTAGGCCTCAGTTAATCTCAATCCTTTCATTCCCTAAAGCCTTTGTTTCCATTCCCAAATAAAGTTGCCTGTGGTTGTTATTTCTGAGTGTGGCATTTCACTGGTTGAGGTGTGTATTAACGTATTTTATTTTTTTGTGTACTGGGTTATATTCTTTGTGAATCGAATAGTAATATTAGTTATTTTCCCAAGAAACAACATCTCAAGTATTCCAGGCACAGAGGGAAGTCACCTTAGGTAGAGGCACCAGGTGCTGCAACAAAGACTACAGGACCCAACCACTTCAACTAGCAAGCACCAGGGAAGAAGCTTAAGCCACGCTTCTGGAGGGGCTACATGGGGAAATAAAATCTAACAAGACTTTTGGAATTTAAAAAAAAAAAGTGTGTTATCATCGCTCCTGCCAGCTTCTGACCCAAGAAGTGTATACATATTTATGAAACCATAGTAATATTTCTAGTAATTTATTGTTCTGAATGAGGTTACTGAGAAACACTCAGTATATGTTTTAGCCTTCTCATTAGAGCATATCTACACTCATTCAATTTTTGTCTTCACTAGTCTTAATACTAGTTATCACACTGAAAACTCATTTCACTGAACTGTTTGTTCCTGGTAAAGATTATTCTACTTAGTATAGGATTAGTTCTTGGACAAATGTTTTGTAGGTAAAAAACCCCCAAACTTTTCAAGAAATGAGAAACTTGTACATTTCAGGTATCCAAAAGGAGGTCTCAGAACACTAGGGCATCATAGATTGTAAGCACCTTGGAGCAGGGACTGTCTTTTAGTTCTGTGTTTGTACAGCATCTCGCACAATGCAGTCCTGCTCCATGAAACTATGATAATACAAATAATAAACTGAAAAATTGGGACTGTAAGGGTAAAATTGTAATATGATCTCTTTAAATATAGATGTATATGTAGGAAGTAATGAATGCAGAATAAATGTATGTAAAATGCATGAGTACAGAAAAAAATGAAGAGAGCATAAGTGCTTTGGAAGAGACATGCATAGTTAATATATATACAGAGTAGCTTCAGGAACCACAGGGAGTGAAGGAGTAACACTTCCACACCATTGAGCTGCCCAACATTTTTTGCGGTCATATGACCTATTCATTGCACAGTTTACACTAGTCAATGCTTTATTAATTTGAATGATTATTACTTTCCCTTAAAGAGTGCACTTTGATACCATGATAGGTGCCATAGAATGGCATGTTATAACAACAGGGATTAATTAATGGGAAAAAATTACCCAGGTGTAGAAAGCCTAAGGAAAATCCCCTTCATCACTTCAGCTACACATTATTTTTCTGCGTCAGCAAAGCCTCTACATCCTTTGTGTACTGTGAATGCCCCAAATTGACCTTTATGACAGAGCCAGCATAAGTAGCCATGGGCAGGCTTGTTGAGGCTTGGCCAATTCTTCCATGGACCAGGTGACCACAAAGCACTGTAGCATTCAGCTCATGTGGCTTATAGGAATTGGATCTTACAGAGGCCATCACCAGGGATACACAGAAAACCAAATGCTGCAGGTTCAGTTGATTCTTTCAATTGTTTGTTATTCAAACAAATATTTCCAAATTGGAACATAGATGTATACCAATCGGAGCATTCTTTATATGTCAAGTTTCAAAGTTCAGCCATTTCTGAATTTGCTCGGGGAAAAGTGTGGAGATAATTTTGGATGGTGGGAAGATCCTATTTATGTTAAGGCTTGCACAATTCAGAAATGGCCAAATGGATTCCCTCACACTTTCTACACCACAGCGCCTTTTGTCTGAAACAGAGCACAAAACAAAACACCTCTTTGCCTGAAATGAAAATGGGGTTAGAACCGAAACTGTTTTGCAGTCTTAACACAATGTTCACTAAGCAAATGCTACAAGTTTTTTCTGCCTCACATTGGGGCTTATTATTTTATCTTTACTCATATTGAGTAGTACCTTACTTTGCAAGTAATCCCATTCATTCCAGTGGGATTACCTGTGGTGAAAGAGTCACTGAATTAGGGTCCTTGAGGAATAAAGAATCATCTTTCTCTCATTTCCAGATCATAAATATAGATGGAGTAGATTTGGTCTGTGCATATACATTACAAATAGAATTCTGAAGAACCAGTCCATCCCAAAGTGTACTCAGCTCTCTGAGAGATATGAAATGCAGGATGCAGAAAAAGCAGACCCATTCAAAAGACAGGCTGGATGCTGTGAAAAGTTATATGGTAAAAAATGCTGTTGTGATGGCTCTGCAAAGCAGGGGACTGCGATTTCCATCTGCAAAACATGGCACTATAACTCCCTTAAACCTCCTCCCCACTGCACTTCCCTTTCCCTTGGCCGGGTAAGGGAAAGATCCTGAACCAGGAAGTGGCTGTGCTCTGTTGGGCAGCATGGAAGCCAGGAACTGAGGGACTCTGAAGCAGCAGCTACATGGAAGCCAGGAGCTGGGGAGGAAACTGGAGGCAGGAAGGGATGCAGAGCTGTGTGTGGAACAGACTGTGATTGCTGGATATTGCAGCCAGATGGAGGTCTGTGTGGGACTTATGGGGAAGCAGCAGCCATTGGGTTGGTAACTAGTGTTGAGGAGCCCCAATGAGACACTAGCTGAGCCTGGCCTGGAAACCTGCAAGCTCCTATTTGCCTGAATAGAGAAAGTGGATTGGAGTAGGTGTAACCCGCACACCTCCTGGGTGAGGTGTTCTGTCCCATCTAGTGGCACCGAGGCCACTTAGAGAGAGAGAGTTTAATGAGTCTGCTCTACAGCCTTAGCTAACGGACAGTTGGTTTTTAGCTCATGCGGTAAAGGCTCATGCACTAAGCTCCCAAGGTCCCAGGTTCAGTCCCGCCTGCTGATGACCAGGGTCTGTGGGCTTTACAAAGGTACACTAGGCCTGAAGATCTCTGACTCTCAACTGGATTTCTCCAGGGACCCAAACATTTACCACTGTTGCACACATTGAACTGTAACTATTTAAGCATATGTATCTAGAATATTTGCAAACTTTCCCTTTCCTGCCAGCCCTACTTTCCCTGAATGAAGTGTCTGAGTAGTTATGGGACTCCACTCCCCACCCAGGGCTAGTGCCTACAAAGCCTAACTGCAGACTCACTTACAATGCTTGCCTCTGAGTTATGATGCACCTGTCACGCTTCTGGCACCCTTAAGGGTTTAGTGTGCTCCACTACTGAGCAGCAGCAATAATTACTTTACACACAAGAGAGCTGTGGATTGCTGTTTGTGAGCAGAACACTCAAAGGAGCGAAGATCATAAGTACCTCTTTATACTGAGTCCCATCCCTTCACTATTTCTGGGGCTAGACTTCCAACCCAAAGGCATTATCCCAGCCCCTCTGGGTCTGTCAGATGAAGAGAAGGACGAGATCCAGCATTCCCTAAGTGTAGAGAGGAGTGGACTCATTTCTCTAGCAGTTTGTTTATTTATTTGAATGGAAGCTGTTTGAAATTGCTCAGAGATTTTGAATATTAGCTGTAGTCCCAGAAGACATGGCACAATGCAAGTGAACTCAGCAAAAGCTGCATGATAAATTAAATGTATAACATAGCTCTGCAGTTTATCACATGGCTAGCAACCCTAGGTGTGGTGCTTACACAAACACAGACGTGTCCATTTTTCTCTTTACACAACAAACATTTGATAGCTGTTCTCCAGAGACCCATATCTTTGTATACAAAATGTATGCTTTCGTAATACTGATCTATCTCTTTGTTCAATGAGATTCTTCACAGTCTGATGCAGTGGGTCTGAAGAGGGTATGTTAGCACAGTTGTCCAGATGAACAACTCGACATCTCCAATAACAGTAATAAACATTTAGGTTCAATTATGCACTTTTTCCCCTCTATACTTGGAGAGCTATACCCCTCACACCCAACTGCCAATTCATTCCATTTTCAGCCATATATAATCTAGTTCATGTGAGAGTCACTACGGACGCAGCACGGTCTCCTGGGAACTAGATTGCTTCTTTTCCTCATCGAGGCTACTTCGTCCTCCAAGTAAGAATTGAAATGTCAATTTTTAGTTCGATTTCATGGAGTAGTATCGTAAGAATGGTAACCAATCCAATTTCAAATCACTTGATGAATCTTTTTGAAGAGTTGCCAATAATGCTAATCATCAGCTCTGTTGAGATGCATTTGTGAAGAATGGCAATCTCTGTGACTTTGACAAAAGAACTGCTGACTTGCATCACTGTTTGTCTTTTGATGTGAAAGAGCAAATCGATTTATAGAGCTTTTGCTTGCAGATGTAGGATATGATTAGTATGCAGAAAGACCTTTCTGCGGTGTCATTTGTTTATTTAGCTGTCTCCGCACTCAGCCCTGATTGTGTATACTTAATTAATGTATACAAAGCTAAAAGAAATAAAATCCACGAAACATGATCATAGCATATTGTACTGTATGTCATTTGTCACCATGAAAATACTATTTATATATTACTGGTTACATGCAAGTGAAATGAATACATTTTTTAAAAAAGCTAAATATTCAGTATGTTTGCCAGAAACTGTCATTTATAGCTAAACTAAGAATATGTTAATGAAAACTGTTCAATTTGAATGGATTATTTTTCTTTTTTTTTCCTCAGTGTTTAAATTTTTATTCAGAGCAGTTGTTGGGTCTTTATAAAAAGTACCTTTGATATCTTCCTGAGGTCAAAGTACTTTGTAAAACATCCTATGAGACCTGAATCATCCCATTCTTCAAGGCCTTGCTGTTCTGTTGCTTGGAAATTTTAGCTGAGAAAGAGTTTAAAGAGAAAAGCAAAGACGCTGGAGACCTTCATGTCAATAATGAATGATCAATAGAAGTCACACATTAGAAAATTGACATTCAGTCAGCAATTCTGTGTTATTCATGCACATTTTACATTGTCTGTTCAGGTTATGTTGGGGCAGGGAAGGGGGTAGTAGAAAAAACAAAAGCAGTAGAAATCACCAGAATAGCAAATAATGGAATCCAGAGTGACATCTAGTGACTCCCTGTATTAGAAGCATTCACATTGTGTTACTTTAACATAGCTATATTTAAAAGTAATATAATGTAGCCTTTCCAAAAATGTTAACTAAATGTTAAGTGCATGTTAATGTTTCTTATTGCACTTTCAATAGTCATCTGAAAGCTTTCAAAACATAAGCTCTCTAAATTGTTGCTTCTATCTATTACAAACACTAACTCGAGCATCAAAACAAGAAGTCTTCTACAAATTTATCACTGTCGTCTTAAGACTGAAGCTATCCTTAGCTTGTCAGTAGAGATTCAACTAAGCCTTCCATGCTCATTAGGGTAACCAGACAGCAAATTTGAAAAATTGGGACAGGGGATAGGGGGGAAGTAATAGGCACATATAAGACAAAGCCCCAAATATCGGGACTGTCTCTATAAAATTGGGACATCTGGTCACCCTACATACTCATCACATTCCTAGTAAGCAAAAGCTCACCGACTTCTAGTACCATGGGTATTGCATCAGAATCACTAGCTGGGAAAGCCCAATCTATTCTTTTCAGGTTCTTAGACCATACTTATCACTGTGGCATTGTAGTATCCACTGAAATCAACAGGATTATTTGCATGAGGAAGGTAAGCAGTATTTGATTTCCTGTCTTCATTTGTGCCACTAAACTGGCAGAGGAATTCAAGCCACACAAGTCCAGGAGCCAACAGAGCTGTTATTAAAGAAACCCTGGATATATCATTCACAACTGAAACACTTTATTGTTCTCAGACAGATTGTAATTGCTTTAGTTTTTGTGGAATAGATAAGTGAGAGTAAGCATCATGGGAAGAAAATAGAAACTGATTTATAGAATAGGAGAGTTGTTTAAAAATACAATTTAAAAAAATCTTCAAATAGGAGACCTTTAAATATGTATAGTACCTCCAAATTTATTTCTAGAGCACTTGGAAATATTTTTAAAGTTTTAATTTGTTTAAGCTGGCAAGCAGGAGAAGTCACACAATATAACCAAAAGCAATTATTTTGCATTGAAGGGGGAGACGAAGGTAGAAGTTAATTTAGTTATCGATCAGGGCATTATGAAAAAAATGAGTCCAGATTCAGCCACTTTCAGCAGTGGTCTCTCAGAATTTTCTCTTTTCAGATCATTGCAACCTTATGAGAATTTGCCGGAAAAAAAAAAAAGGCTTCATGCATAGATCTCAAGGTTCTATAACAAAGCTGGCTAATTATCATTGGCTGTATTTTACAGTGGGAAAACTAGGGTATGAAGAGGTGAAGTGACTTTCCCAAGGTCAAATAGCAGGCCACTGGCAGAGCTAAGAATAAAACTAAGATCTCCTGATTCCCAGACTAGTGTTCCCCACTAGAACCATGCTATTCTCTAATAAAACGGTGTATGGCACTTAATATGACTCTCACAGGAAACTAAGTATTAAAAGAAAAAAAAGGGCTATTGTAGGTCCAAATTTGCTGCTTTAATAACTTGGTGCAACTCCATTCATTTTATTAAAATTGCACCAGCTGTGATTTTGGCTCTTAGACCTTCAGAAGGTAAGAACTTCCCAGTGGGAGTGTTGTGTTATTCTATGCTTAAAAAAATTTCAGTGCCAATATCCCTCAACTACCAGACCAATCAATATGAGATAGTATGTGGGAGAAACCAAAATCTAGTCAGACAGTAGTCTAGGTTGTAAATAAATATCAGCAATTTGGAGTAAACTACATTGCAGAAATATTGCAATTACCATGCAATAACCATATGATTATGATTAACACATTTTAGTGTATGTGGTCCCAGAATAGATAAACCAATTTCTAAAGACACGCTAGATTTTTTTATTGTTTTGCTTATCATTGTGTCACAGGGGTTATTTGGATGCCCTAATTCTGCATTTCTCTATCTTAACATAACCCCTTTTGATTTGGGGATAATTACTACAGCTCTGTAATGTATTTTACCCTTAATTACTAACGTATTCTTAACCTTAACTCCATCTTAAGGTAGTTTTTATCTGACGCTGTTTGGTTTTTAAATAAAATATTTCATACATGAACACTAAACAAGAAACTCAGAGTAATAGTTCTAATGATACAAAGTACAAAGCTTCATTTTTTTAATTTAATTTTTGTGACCAAATTCACTGGTAGACCGTAGTTGCTTTCTGACACTCTGGAGCAGCAAAAAGCACAGCGTACTAGTCAGTTAACCTGGGTTTACATCTCCTTTGTTTCACTAGGGCAGCACTGCTTTCCAACTTCCTCCTTCCTTCTGTTCTCCAAATGTCCTCTGATTCCTGCATCTCCTTTCACTCCCTGCATACACATACCAAATGCCCCTTTCTTTCTAACCCTGATATTCGTCTGCACACACCAACCACCATTTCTGACAACTTCTGCACTCCTTCTAGTCCTGGGGGTGCACTCACACACATCCTAGTTTGCCACCATCCCACTCTGTTGAACAGGATCTGTGCAATGAGGAGCTTCTGAATAGAAGTATTTAGGATTGATGACCATTTTTTGTCAGTATTTTTTAATAACTGAAAATTTATGTACCAGCAGTGATGGTAGATGGGGGCTAGATTCACAGAGAAACGTAGGTATGGTGATGCTCAGCATGGCCGCACCTAACTTTTAGTCTCCTGGAAAATCATTGTGATTCACAAAGCCTGGACTAGGTGCCTATGCTCCCTATACAATGAATGGGGAGAGATAGGCACCTTAGACTGAGATTCACAAAAGCCGGAATGCTATGAGACTGTTCATCTCAGGGAGCCAATGGGAGATGCTAAGCCCCACCTCTCTCATAGATAAGCGCCTAAATCCAGGTGGTGGGGAGACACTTCTCATCCTTTTGGGATTCTCAGCTGCAAACCCTCTCTTGGCATTGGATGCCTACAATGTTTTTGCAAGAAGCAAGTGCCCAGTGGTTATGATACCACCTCAGATGAGACATATCCCTAGTTCAGGCCCCCTTTCCAACTGAGGAGGAGAAAGGATTTGAGCAGAAATCTTCCACCTCTCAGGTGAGTGCCCTAACCACCTGTCTGTAGGCTATTGTGATATTGGGGGCCACCTTACTTTCTCCTGTTGAAGCTGTTCCACTACGAATAAATAATTTAAAAATTCATTGGAGCAAAGAGAGTGTCCTAACCACCGGGCTAAAAGTTATAAGGGAGGTCCTCCTCCCACAGCTGTTTTGTGTAAACTCATCTATAAGAGCTCAATCCTGTAAGTAAGGATTGAGCATGCTTACTGAACCGGGCTCGCAGGCAAATTAGGTGAAGGAACACCTACCTTCTCCCAGTCTGTACATTGCACTGGGACTTAGGCATCTGGACACTTGCTATGAGGCTGCACAGAGCAGCAAACTTCTACAGCAAAAGTTTAGGTGGCAAGCAATTTTAGGAGCCTACAGGATTAAGGGGCAGCTGAGCAGTGGTTTTGGGAATCTTTGTATGGTCTGGGATTTAGGGACCTAAAGTGGTAGTTAGGAACCTAAGCTCTTTGTCAATCTCACCCTGGACATTTGGGAGCATCTTCAGATAAACTCATGAAGAATTGCCTTCTCTGAAAATGGCCACCATCTTCCAGTGTTCTTAATGGGACTGCAGTCAAACTCTTGCCCTCTTTCAAAATTGTTGCCACCTCCCATTGTTACCAGTCGGAATGAAGCCAGGGAAGATGGTGGCTCATTATGCTGTCTGGAAGTGGAAAGAAACACACAGTCCCATTGAGAACAATGGAAAAAGTTGCCTCCTCAAAAACTAATTCACAAATTTACATGTAAATTCTCAGTAAATTCATTCTATATTCAGTGTAAGTGCTGTAGTTTTTGGGAGGATACACTGTATATGTCATACTTAAATATTGAATCCCAGCTTTAAATGCAAAACAATTCAATCTTAGCTATTGAGCCACAACTAGTACTTCCCCAATGTGTAAAAAGTTGCCCTAGCTTTTCCATGTTGGTTGGACATGTAACCAACATGTAACCATAATTGTCAAAGAAGTTACTGAATTTTCATTTATTAATGACCTAAAAAGTCATGAATGCTATACCTCATCCCTTATAACTGAACATGACTGTTTCATTATTCTCTCTCCCACTCCTTGCTTTTCTTTTCCTCCCCACTCTTAGTTCCTCCTCTTTTCTCTCTCTCCTTCAGTACTCCCCTCAATATTATCTCTTCAATCCCATTTGTTCTCTTCCCCATCCATTTAATCCACTTTTCTTCACTTCTTAGTGAGAGCTCTGGCAGTGTTACTCCCATCTAGCTGGTCTTTCTCTTGCTCTGCTCAGTGCATAGGCAAAGAAGAAGAACAATTTCCAATGAGAGGAAAGTATTCCGACCAGAAAGCAGTGCTCTAGAATACAGCAAACTCAGGTGAAAGCTGGGATGTCCCATGAAATCCAAGAGACTTGGAAGGGCTGATAGTGTCCCTTTAAGTAAAGTTCATTCAAATGTCATAGCTTGCATATTCTCCAAACCTTCTGGTGCATTATTTTCTAAAGAATAATGACCTAATTAAATATATTTTGGCAGAGACTCAGAAAATCTCGTTATTTTAGTCCCTCAGAAAAGGCCTACATAATTCGTAGTCACTGCAAGAGAAAACTATTTCTCAATATCTCTGCAATGCACAGTGAACAATAAAACAGGAAATGCCAGCTCAGTGGACTTCTATTACTTTACATGTTTGACAGGTATAAACTAGGGCTAGGATTTTGAATAGAATTTAGAATTTTGAATAGAATTTTGCTTTATTGCCTTAAGCTGCTTTGAAAAACTCAGCCTAGAAAGGAAACATTCTCAACAGGTTTACACAATATCCGGTACCACATAAATTACTTTAATCCAGTTTCTTGAAATGATGACTGGCATAAGATCATCTACCTATTGAACTAGTTTCGAGTTTGTGTGTTTTTATTATTTATGTCTTACTCTTAAATTCTCCCCAGACAATCATTCACTAGGCTTCAGAAATTAGAAGTCTTAGATGATGCTTCACCCACAATGCTACATGTCTAAAATAACACAGGGATAAATTATCCCAACAGATATTCTGGAAGTAGGAATGAGGAGAGGATTGGGAGTCCTGAGTTCTGTTCCTGGTTTTCTCAGTGTGTGGCCTTTGGTAAGTCACTTCACCTGTTCATTTCCTATTGGTAAAAAGGAGAGACTATTTCTTACTCACCCAATCCTACAAGGTTTTTGTGAGGCTTAGAGAACATCGAGACAATGCTTTGAATGCGTTGACCTCTAATTAAATGGTAAATATTATTGTTATTGCGAGGGATCTGCCACCTGTCAAGTGAGTACACTAACCACTAGTCTTTGAGTCGTTGTAACTTTTTTTCTGGCCCAACGAATATTTAGTTATTCAATTATTTAATTACAGTGTAACAACATCAATAGGAGAGATTAAGGGAGCCTTCCCACCCCCAGACACAGCTGCATCAGAATATTCCATATCTTAGTGGTTAGGGCACTCCCCTGAGTGGTGGCAGATCCCTATTCAAATCATTTCTCCTCTTCAAGAGGAGGGGAGATGCAAACTGGGGGTCTCCCACTAGGCTAACGGTTATAAGGGAGGATTCCTCTGGCTTTTTGGGGGCCCTGCCCATGATTTAGGCAGCAGAACACCTATCTTCCACTGTTTTGTGGATCACTAGCAGAGTTAGGAGCCTCCCTGCAGCCTGGATTTAGATGCCTAGATGCTGAGCACACACCCCTCTGCTTGGCGTCACACATTGGCTAGTTTAGGTAGCTCCTCCTTTATTGTGTGGACTTTGTGGATCACATTTGGCCTTTGTGGATCCCAATGTTCCAGTGATTCTCGAGGCACAGCGACACTGCAAAGCTTAAGTCCCTCTTGAAGGTCCCACATTCTCAGATAGTGACAGCAACAAAGACAACAGCTTACTCTTCAGTGAACTTTCAGGATATTCTCTCTGCATAGCCCTTCTTTTCAAAACACTGGTGTAGAATATAAGATTAGGAATTTTCTATCTATTTATGCATCCAAGATTTTAACTCATATCCAAGTAAATAAAGATGTAATATTAAATTAAAAAGAAAATTGCACATGATTAAAAAAATTGTTTGAAACAACCCAAATGACATGACATTTTATGTTGCATCTCTCACCACATGTTCTCCTCTGATGCATTTAAAGTAGAGTAAGATCCTCAGGCTAGACCCTTGTCTTCTGTTATGTTTCTAAAGCACCAGGCACACCCATAATATGCTACTTCAGAAATAATGATTAACGAGAACTATAATAATAGTTTATACCCAGGGAACTAAGCTTTGCAGCCATTACAGTTGGATTAGAAATATTTTCCAGATCTCTTCCAGGTCCCCCCCAAACAGCAGCCAGATTAATTTGTAGATTAGGGAAACCGCCATCAGAGTCCCTGTAAGGAGAGTGACCACCAAGGGTTTGGACCCCAGCCACCCAGAAGATATCTAAGGTAAAGAAGGAGGAGATTCCTGGTTTTTAGATGACAGGAGGAAGCACTTGCAGAGGGAACTGGGCTGGCTGGGAAGGGAAACTTAACTATCTGTAATTCTGTTTTTTTACTTATCACAGGATTCTCACACTTGGATCACTTGCCTCCAGCAAAATTAAAGTGAGAACTTCATAGTTCTTACATTTTTAAACACAAGTACCACAGGACCTGTCAAGGCTGATTCTCCACTCTGGCACTTTGTGCAGAAGATGAGGGCCCACAAGGATTCTAAAAATTAATACTGGCCACTCCAGGCTTGTCTTAAACTCCCAAGGTTACAGCTTCTCTCTGATCTTGACTGGGTAGATGCTGCCACCACCCAAATGCAAAAAAACCCTTTGAAACCAGGAAGAAGCACTTGGAAATTCCTCCCTGTGGAGTGACCTCAAGATCTTTCATCCGCTCCCGGGAAGAGCTGAGAAAGAAAACAAAGGAAATCAGCTATTGCCACCAGCTAATTAAACAACATGTGCACAAACCTCTTACAACACAAAAACCCAATCCTGTTCTTAAAAAAGGTAAATTTTATTAAAAACAAAAAGAAAGAAAATATATCTGAAACTTAGGCTATTGCTAGATTTAAGAAGAGGAAATATAATAATTAAGTGTCAAGAATGGTTTTCTTGCAGTACAGCTTAATGGTTACAAGCAAAACAAAAGCATTTGGGGGTTAGCACAGAATCCACAAGCCATAAAGAAATAAAAGAAACCTAATTGCATCTTCCTAGACATTTCTGGATCTACTTACATATCTGGTGGTTTCAAATGAGTAGTTTCTAGGTCTGACCTGGTGATTTTCATACCTGGCCCACAGCTTTTTACAGCATAGCTCCAGCCCTGTCTCTGCTCTGTCCCCTTTCTCTCCAGAGAACAACAGACAGACAAAGAGAAAGTTTTTTCCCAGTTTTAAAAATTTCTAGCCTTCCCATTGTCTCTTATGGTCAGGTGCCCACTCCCTTCCTTTTATAGATGGGCATTTTTAACCCTTTACAGGTAAAGCACTTAGAGAAAAGCTACTATCAGGGATTTTGTAGCTAACTGGTTGGCTGGGTGTCCATAAAAGGGAGTTGCCCCCCACCCCCTTCATTTATCACAGGGCCCCAAGAATATTTCAGCTATTTCTTAGAGAAGGAACACCAACAGACAATTATAAAGGTAGAAAAGAAATCATGTCCCAAGAAATGGAGAAACATAAAATTGTGACAACAGTTTGAGTATTCTGGAGGCTGAATAAATGACTGCTTAGATCGACTGGACTTCTTTTGACAATTGAATGTAGGAATTGAATGGAACAACTGGTTAAACACCTACCTTCTTGTACATGTCAATGAGAATTATAGTACATAATGCAATATCTAATGCTGTCTCTAATGATCTATTTCCATATGGTTGTTTTATTGCACACAAGATAAAATAAATAAAATTATATGTTTAGAAATGGCACTGCCTTCAAGAGATAAAAAACATTCAACATCCAAAAGCAGAATCCTCAAACTCAGAGAATGCAGGTGGGTGGGATACATTGAAAGAAAATTAACTTCCAGGAAATACTTTTCTCTTCTTTAAAGATACTAGGCTAAATTCAAGTGAGTTTAAGTCTAAAGAGTGTACATTAGTGAAATGCATACCTTTTTTCTGCTCCATTCAATATGAATATTCTGTTATAGCTCTGTAAATATTTGTGAGACACAATTTGCTCCCACATATTGACGATATTCCAATCCCAGTAAAAGAAAGAGTGATGACTGTCTTCTTTAAAGTTTTCTGCAGTATTATGGTGACCTCCCTTCTTAGCCTATATTATAGTTTGTTTCTCCTTGTAAGTGTATATAATTACATTGTTAAGTCATCTCTTAGCAGATTTCTATGATCCTCTTTAATAATGCAAAGAAAACCAAAACAAAAAATCCAAATAAGATAGCCTTCCTTAAAGCTTAAGTCAATTGCTATCTACATGGAAGGCTGAAAAATAATAATATTTTGCATTCTCTTCTTTCAGCAATACAACTATACTTTCAAATATGCTTTGTTGTTTTCTTTTAATTCACTAAAATTAATCTTATAGATGTAGATGCCAGATTTGCATTAATTAAAACCCCACTGTAGAAGCCAGGCTTAATTGCAATCAAATTTGCTTAATTATGCATAGCGAGAGATTCCCAAATGAGAAAGGTTTTAGTAAGGATTTTTGTTTTTTATATTGACAAAATAAATTGAAATTGTCATTTTTTGTGTTTTATGTAACACTTGTAAATAATTTGTGGAGCACCTTAAGTCTTCTATGTAAAGCAACGCTCTTGCTTAAGTAATTATAACAATCTGCATTTTTCATTGTTAATTGTGGGTGTCAGCCTCATTAATTTTAATTTACAGTCTGTAATGAAATTAAGAAAATTTTGTGCTGATCTGCTGAAACTTATCTTATAGGAAGTTACTTAATGAAACTAAAGTTTTAAAAGTCAGGAATTATATCTGTGCATTCTTGAGACATAAAAAAAATCATTTTTCTAAAAAGCGTGTTTTTAATTTTAATGGATGTTCAATAATGCAATTTGTGTCAACACATTCTCTCTCTCTCTCTCTCTCTCTTTCTCTCTCTCACCTTCCAACAAAAAGCAGTTTTTAAAACTTAATTTGAAAGTTTACAACTGAAAAGAATGATTACCTATAAAAAACTGGTCATAAGATACAGTTTTAATGCCAACCTATAATTTCTCACTGAATTTAAAATAAGATACTGAGTAACTCCTTTCCAATCTGCATGCATTGTTCAATTAGTCTAGAAGGTTTAAATCTGTACAAATTTCAAAAAGGCAGATTTCAAAGGACTGTTTTAAAGTCAAACTATCATAGAATCATAGGTCTTCTAGTCCAGTCCAGCGTAGTCAATGCAGGCCTAAATGTTATCTAGACCATCCCTGACAGGTGTTTGTTTAACCTGTTCTTAAAAGTCTCCAAATATGCAGATTCCACAACCTCCCTAGGCAATTTATGCCAGTGCTTAACTACCCTGACAGTTAGGAAGTTTTTCCTAATATCCAACCTAACCCATCTTTGCTGCAATTTAAGCCCATTGCTTCTTGTGCTAGTGTCAGATGTTAAGAACAATTTTTCTCCCTCCTCTTTATAACAAACTTTTATGTACTTGAAAACTGTTATTATGTCCCCCCCTCAGTCTTCTCTTCTCCAAACTAAACAAACCCAATTTTTTCAATCTTACCTCATAGGTCATGTTTTCTAGACCTTTAATAATTTTTGTTGCTCTTCTCTAGTCTTTCTCCAATTTGTCTGCATCTTTCTTAAAATATGGAACCCAGAACTGGACAGAAAACTCCAGTTGAGGCGTAATCAGCTCAAAGTAGAGTGGAAGAATTACTTCTTGTGTTTTGTCTACAACACTGCTGCTAATACATCCCAGAATGATGTTTGCTTTTTTTTACAACAACGTTACATTGTTGACTCATATTTAGCTTGTGATCTATTATGACTCTCTTTTAGCAGTACTCCTTCCTAGGCAGTCATTTCCCATTTTGTATTTGTGCAACTGATTGTTCCTTCCTAAGTGGAGTATGTTGTATTTGTCCTTATTGAATTTCATCCTATTTACTTCAGATCATTTGTTCAGTTTGTCCAGATCATTTTGAATTTTAATCCTACTCACCAAAGCACTTGCAACCCTCCCAGCTTGGTATCATCTGCAAACTTTATTAGTGTACTCTGTATTCCATTACCTAATTCATTGAGGAAGATACTGAACAGAACAGAACCCAGAACTTCCAGCTTGACTGTGAACCACTGATTACTCTCTGGGAATGGCTTTCCAATCAGTTATGCACCCACCTTATAGTAGCTCCACCTAAGTTATATTTCCCTACTTTATTTATGAGGTCATGAGAGTCAGTATTGAAAGCCTTACTAAATGAAGATATACCACATCTATCACTTCCCCCCACCCTGTCTGTTTTTGTAGTGTTTCAGTAGCTTTTCTCACACCAGAGACAGCTATCACTAAACAAAGGGGCATTTAACTGTTTCCTTGTTTCGAAGAAATAGAAGGCAGCGGTCACACCCAACAACTACAATGAGGTGGTGTGATTGCCAGGCTCCCAGCAAAATAATACCTGGCTGAATTGGGGTTTATGATATCATGGTCTGAAGTGGCAAAAACTTATTACAGGACATATTACTGAAATTAATTGTTTGTAGTAGTGGGTCCTTAGTTCTATTGAGACTTCATGCTGCAATGACCAGGGTAAACCCAGTGGGAATTTGCATAGGTTCTGTGACCCTTAGTACCCAATAGAAGACAAATGTTTTAGTTTATCAGAGAATGTAGGCTGTTAGGAAAAATAATTGTTATATTAGCTTATTTTAAACACCAAAATATTGTTGCAACAAAGATTTTCTTTAGTTGCATGGAAATACAAATTGTTTTGTTCTGTATTGATAAGCTGCTTTGAAATATGTGAAATAGAATAACTTTTTTTCAGTATCGATTTTGGAGGCATTTGAAAAGGTATCTTAGAAATGGATATTCTATGTCACAGATACAGATGGTCAAAATATGTTTGCAGAATACATCATTCAATAAATTTGAAAGTTGGCTTTGTGAAGCATTTGTAGGAGAATCCTTCTGCACGGAGATTTCAAAGGCACAAGTAGCAGCTGGGCACTTAGCTCCCATTACATACCAATAGGAGTCAGACGCTGAACTGCCATGGCACTTCTAGTGAACCGTAATCACACTTGCTCAAAAATATGTACTTATTTTTCCATCACCAGTACTTCAATTTTTGGTCATGGTAAATTCAGGTACATGAAAGAATTCCAATAAGATAAAGGTTTCCAATCCCTGTTACCCATGTTGCTTAAATTTTCCAAATAACTTCTAAACGTTTTCATTATCTTCAGATTTCTTTATGTAGATGGAACAGAAATACTGGCCCATTAATTTATATAACACCTTGAATTCCACAGTGTTATGTACACTTGTTTTCAAAAATGAGCTCAGCTACAGTAGAACCTCAGAGTTACAAACACCAGAGTTAAGAACTGACTGGTCAACTGCACACCTCATTTGGATATGGAAGGATGCAATCAGGCAGCATCAGAGACAAAAATAAAAAAAGAAAATACAGTACAGTGTTAAATACAAACTATTGAAAAATAAAGGGACAGTTTTAAAAAAAAGATTTAACAAGTTAAGGAAACTGTTTCTGTGCCTGTTTCATTTAAATTAAGTTGGTTAAAAAGCAGCATTTTTCTTCTGCATAGTAAAGTTTAACAATTATCAGTTGTAAACTTTTGAA